>NC_083408.1:30249735-30849735 GCF_020745735.1 Hemiscyllium ocellatum | reverse complement strand
CAGCCAGCAAGGCCAGTGCAACAAAAATAACAAGGTTAGAAATAAAGGGAGAACCTAGTTCTTTATTTTGACCCCCTTGAAGGTCTATAGAATCCAAAAGGGATTTGTCTTTAAAAAAAATTAATGGTTAAGATTAACCCCAGATATCATGCTTTGCACTTGGACCTAAGAGTGTTAAGCTATAATAGGCAGGTTTTCTGATCTTTTCCAGCAGTTACAGGGCAATGACCTGCTGGAAAAGTGCAGCACAACACTTACGATGGTAGCAAATCATCTCTGCCAATCTCCTTGTCACAGCCTTGGAGAGCTACCAGAGGTTGCATGTTCAGACATGTAACACAACCCTTGAAAATACAAATCTTGCTCCACACGTAGCCATCAATTAAAAACATATGGCAAAATGAATGATGCCATATTTTTGTCTCCAAACAGGATATGTCCCATAGTACGTTTCATCCTTTAATTGCCAAACAAAAAGCATGCTGACACAATATACCCTTTGGCTATGCGTGACCATAATGCATAGTTAAGCATACATCCTGTGAACTTTATACTCTGTAGCAAAAATCAGAACTTAAAAGGAAATTCGTCTGATTAAATTGAAACATTGTTTCTAATGCTGATAATTCACTCCAACTCCTGTGATACTCGTGCTCAAGGAAGACCTCAAGTGTATCAGTTGATATTGTGTGTCCCCTCTCCAGAGATAATGATGGAAGAGGGGCAAGCAGTTGGGCCAAATGAAACCCTCAACTCCAGCTTGCTATTTGTACTTGTTCGGGACCACCTTGATGAGACTCAGGAGCAGATTAACAAGGAGGTGCTCTACCCTCTGGTCCCAAATGACCAAACACCAAGAGGGGCTTGGAATGTCTGCTCAAGATGACACAGTGGTTAGCACTTTGGCCTCACAGCGCCAGGGACCCAGATTTGATTCCAGCCTTCAGTGACTGTCTCTGTGGCATCTGTATCCCTGTATCTGCATAGGTGTCTCTAGCTGCTCTGGTTCCCTCCCACAATCCAAAGATGTGCAGGTTAGGTTGATTGGCTATGCTGAATTGTCCTGTTGTGTCTAGAGATGTGCAGGCTAGGTGGGTATATGCAGGGTTACAGGGATAGGATAAGGGATTGGGTCTGGTTGAGATGCTCTTCAGAGCGTCAGTGTGGACTCAGTGGACCAAATGGCCTCTTTCTGCATTGTCGGGATTCTATGATTCTCTACGGAATATTTCCTCAGAAACATTCACTCACAAGCTACTTAGAGCACCAATGATTTAGTACTTTATATTGTTTTCAAACTCTTTATGATTTTTGGAAGTCAGTTACTGTACTAAACAAAAACTGAAAGAACTGCAGAAGCTGGAAATCAAACAAAAACAAGTTGCTGGAAAAGCACAGCAGGTCTGGTAGCATCTGTGGGGAGAAATCAGAGCTAACCTTTCAGGTCCAGTGATCCTGGAATTCTGAGGAAATTAACAAATTTCCATAAATCTGTTTTTGTTTCGGATACTGTGCTGTTATTTTTGCTGTATTCGTTTGTTTCACCCATCATTTTTGAATACAAGTAACTCACCTTTAACTCAAATTCAATAGTTTAATAGTGTGTTAGCACCTTTTTTGGAATAACAGTAGGTTGAAATTGGAATGTTCACAACACACTGGAAACTCAATCTTACCATTGTAAACACCAGTTAGAAATATTGAAAAAGAAAGATGAATTGCCACAGGCTGTTTAATCAACAATTCATTGCCTTCAACTTGCCAGATGTCAGATGTTCTCTCCTGAATTATTGATACTTCAAGTGCTGGCTATTCTGCATATATGAACTCAGTGATGTCAGATACTTGGAGCTACACAGTCAAGCTCGATCATTTCTGATATGTCTTCAAGCTGTGTATTTTCTCGCAAAGGTCACTAGATAATGTAAAGTGGACAGGATTTCTAGTTGGTCTACCCCTCTCTAACAAAGGATGTTGAATCAATCAAAATTCAACAATCATCTCACAATGAGCAGTAATTTTATCCAGGGCTTTTGGATACAATACAGAGCAAGCTGAATCCTATCCATTTAATTATAGATTTAATTTGATAAATGGTGATATCTGCAATTTCCTGCTTTATTGTCCCTGGAGGCTATCGACAGGTTGGATTTCAACTGGAATGTTGATAAAATGGATGGTATTCTATAGAAACATTACCTGTTTCTAGAATCAAAATAGTGAAATGTAGAATCAAGTTTCTCAGAGTACTTCTGTAATTTTATCTATGATTTGCAGTGCTAGATATTATTCCTATTCGTCACTTGAAAGTTAAGTTTCGCCAGTGTATAGTTCCACCAGTACACATAAACAATTCTTCATTTAGATATGTTTAGATAATAGGCATGAACAGACAATATGATTATAAACTGTTGTATCGCAGTTTATTTTAGGGTCACTTTTAGTGTTTAGATTAGATTACTTACAGTTGCTCTTCGGCCCAACAAGTCCACACCGACCCACCGAAGCGCAACCTACCCGCACCCCTACATTTACCCCTTCACCCAACACTACTGGCAATTTAGCATGGCCAATTCACCTGGCCTGCACATTTTGGACAGTGGGAGGAAACCGGAGCACTCGGAGGAAACCCACGCAAACTCCACACAGTCAGTTGTCTGAGGCAGGAATTGAACCCGGGTCTCTGGCGCTGTGAGGTAGCAGTGTGCCACCGTGCCACCCACTATGATGATATAGTTATCATAATAATAAAAGTAATAAAATTTATTATTACATAATTATTTGTTTTTTCAACATTCATAACCTCATTCAAATTCCATAGCCAGATATGGTCCTCCAATGCTGCTGCGAGATATGAAATTCTCCTTCTAAATTTTATTTTGCCTCTCTCACCCTTCAAGTCAATCCTTAGAACCTCAGTCTCCATCCAAGAATTTGATCATCTGCACTAATATCATATGTAGACAAGCAGGAGGCTGGAAGAACACAGCAAGCCAGGCAGCATCAGGAGGTGGAGAAGTCGATAACCCGAGTGAAATCCCTCTTCAAGACTCAGGGTGGGTGCAAGTCCAAAACTATTTCTAACCTGGAATAAATGCGAGAAGAAGGGTTACACCCGAAACATCGACCCCCCCCCAACACCGCCTGGCCTGTTGTGCTCCTCCAGCCTCCTGCTTGTCTATCTTGGATTCCAGCATCTGCAGATTTTTTTTGGCCTTGAATATCTCATGTGGCTTGGCATCAATTTTTGTTTGATATAATTCATACATGGGATGATTTTGATAATTCTAGATTTGATTGTGTTAGTCTGTTCACAGATCCTTGTATTTATATTTGATTGTTTAAGCCTGAATAACTCTACTGTGAGAAGATTCTGGAAGATCTAGGCTCTTTACCAAGATTATAACATAGAACATTATAGCTCAGTACAGGCCCTTCAACCCTCGATGTTGTGCCAATCTGTGGAACTAATCTGAACCCATTTAGAACTCATCAAATCTACACTTTTCCATTTTCATCCGTATGTTTATCCAATGACCATTTAAATGCCCTTAAAGTTGATGAGTTTACTACAGTTGCAGGCAGGCCGTTCCACACCCCTACTACTGAGTGAAAAAAAAACACTTCTGACATCTGTCCTATATCAATCACCCCTCAATTTAAAGTAATGACCCCTCATACTAGCCAATACCATCCGAAGAAAAAGGCTCTTAATGTCCACCCTATCTAACCCTCTGATTATCTTATATGTCTCAACTGAATCACTCTCAACCTCCTTCTCTCTAACGAAAACATCCTCAAGTCCCTCAGCCTTTCATCGTAAGACCTTCCCACATTACTAGGTAACATCCTAGTAAATCACCTCCAAATCCTTTCCAAAGCTTCCACATCCTTCCTTTAGTGTGGTGACCAGAACTGTATGCAATACTCCAAGTGCAGCCACACCAGAGTTCTGTACAGCTGCAACCTGACTATGTGGCTCCAAAACTCAATCCCTCTACCAATAAAAGCTAACACACCATATGCTTTCTCAACAACCCTATCAACCTGGGTGGCAACTTTTAGGGATCTATGTACATGAACACCGAGATCTCTCTGCTCATCTACATTGCCAAGAATTTTACCACTAGCCCAGTACTCTGCATTCCTGTTGCTCCTTTCAAAGTAAACGTAACCAAATTGTGGTCACCATCACCAAAGTGCTCACCTACCTCCAAATCTAACACTTGGCCGGGTTCATTACCCAGTACCAAATCTAATGTGACCTCACCTCTTGTTGACCTGTCTACATACTGTGTCAGGAAACCCTCCTGCACACATTGGACAAAAACTGACCCATCTAAAGTACTTGAACAATAGTATTTCCAGTCAATATTTGGAAAGTTAAAGTCCCCCATACCCTATTACTCTTGCTCTTATCCAGAATCTTTGCAATCTCTGGAACTATTTGGAGGCCTGTAGAAAAACCCCCAACAGGGTGACCTCTCCTTTCCTGTTTCTAACCTCTGCCCATACTACCTCAGTAGACAAATCCTCAAACGTCCTTTCTGCCACCGTAACACTGTCCTTGACTAACAATGCCACATCTCCTCCTCTTTTCTGTTCTTACTGAAACATCTAAATCCCAAAACCTGCCAACAACCATTCCTGTCCCTGTTTTATCCATGTCTCTGAAATGGCCACAACATCGAAGTCCCAGGTACCAACCCATGCTGCAAATTCACTCACCTTATTCTGGATGCTCCTGGCATTGAAGTAGACACACTTCAAACCACCTTCCTGCTTGCCGGTGCACTCTTGCAAATTTGAAACCATATTTCTGACCTCAGTATGCTCAGCCTCCTGGACACCGGAACTACAATTTAGGTTCCCATCCTGCCGCCTGAGGAGCATTGGCAAATGTCCCCCCCCCAGGATATTGGTTCAGGTGCAGCCACACCAGAGTTCTGTACAGCTGCAACCTGACTTGGTGGCTCTGGTTCAGGTGTAGACCATTCTGTTTGTAGAAGTCTCACCTACCTCAGACTGAGCCCCAATTATCCAGGTATCCGAAAACCTCCCTCCTGCACCATCCCTGTAGCCATGTGTAAACTCCTCTCTCTCCCTATTCCTCGCCTCAGTAGCACATGGCACAGGCAACAAACCAGAGATAACAACTCTGTTTGTTCTAGCTCCAAGCTTCCACCCTTGCTCCTTGAATTTCTGCCTTAAATACACATCCTTTTTCTGTGCCAGACTGTGTGCCAGAGAGCTGTACTCCATGACATACTCCTGATAAGTCCCTCCCAAAAATATCCAAAATGGTATACTTGTTGTTGAGAGGAACAACCACAGGGGATCCCTGCAATGCCTACCGGTTCCCTTTCCATCCCGACTGTAACTACATCCCTGACTGTAACTACATCCCAGACCCTGACTACATCCCAGGTCTTTGTATTGTCAGATTCCATCATAAAATGTGAAAATAACCTCAGCAATCTCAAGTCACACCTCGAACCTGGCATTTCCCATTTTAGCAGAGGCAGGATTGAGCCAGGTTGTGGTTCACAGTGACAGACAGCCACTTAAATGATCAAGTCAGAACTTCCCTGCTTTTTAGAACCTGACCTATAGAGATTAAAAAGGTAAAAGATAGTCTGATTTTTTTTAAGTAGCCTAGTAGAGCTGAAATACCAATGGATGTGTTCCCAGGATATGTGGACATTGTAGGTCAGTTTCCTTTGGAGGAGGGAGTTCTGGCACCCTTTGGGAGGGGTCGTCAGATATGCTTTGTGGGAGTTAAATCAATTTGGGATTGTTAACTGTAAAGGAGATTATGTGTAAAAAGTATGTAAACCTGTTGGAACTATCATAATCTGTGAAAGAACAATCCAGAAGTGTCAAGGCCTGTCAATAACTGTCAAATCTATCCAGAACTATCAAGGTCTGTCTAAAAGGGTCAGGCATGTCAAGAACGGTCAGTCAAACTTGTCAAGTACTGTCAGAACCTGTCAACCCAATCAAGAACTAGCAAGATCTGTAAAAAAGTGTCAACCCCTCAAAGAACCGTCAAAGCAGTTTCAAAGCTCCCTATTGTGCTTTTTTTAAATAAATGGAACTTTTTTTTAATTAATAGTATAGCCTGCCATATTTAACTTTAATGAGGTAACTTTTTATTTCTCCCCTGTGCATGAGAACTTATGGATACTAGATGAGTTAATATGGTAGGTGAAGGGGAAGGAAGGTCAGTTGAAGTAGGCATTAAGTTGATGTGAGCTGAAAATGTGTTGCTGGGAAAGCACAGCAAGTCAGGCAGCATCCAAGGAGGAGAATTGACGTTTCAGGCATGAGCCTTTCTTCAGGAATCAGGGCTCATGCCCGAAACGTCGATTTCCTGCTCCTTGGATGCTGCCTGACCTGCTGCGCTTTTCCAGCAACACATTTTCAGCTCTGATCTCCAGCATCTGCAGTCCTCACTTTCTCCATTAAGTTGATGTGAGACCATGGAGATTGGTAACAGGGTATGGGAATATGATTAACAGTGAAGATTGGTAGAAGACCATCAATTGGCAAAAGGGGTATGAGTGCTGGAGGACAGGTTATGTTTTATTCTTTTGTTTTAATTTTTGGATTCAGTGCTGGAGCTCAGAGGCAGGCCTTCCAAACAGCCTAGTCTCGCAAACTGGCAGCCTCCTCAACTCTCCCCAAGCTTCCTGGCTCCCTTGGGATCTATCTGTATATCAAATGCTCTGTAATGTTCAAGATGTTCCATGAAGTCATGTAAATGAACATTTTCAATTTAAAATTAGCATTATTTCTGCATTGCTTTGAGCTAAATCAGATTAGTAAAATATATAATAACTCAATGCAAACACATATTGCTCAATAACGATCAGGAGTGGGCAGCTTTGCAGAGAAGGTCAGGAAAAATCTGTAGGTTTTTTAAATCCAAATTCATTCTGGTCAGCACTGTAATACAGGACACTATGCTCTATGGGCTGTTTCCTTAATGCATGTCAAATCAAACTTTAACTGCTGTTGGAGACTGATCAACTCAATGAAAGGCTTTGATCTTCCTGTAACTTGTTGGCCTTGCAGAGCAAAGTGACTAAGTGTTATAGACTGACACATTCCCAACTCCAGGACTACATGCTGTAGAACACACTAAAGGTTAGGACGACTACTACAATGATTGACTGCTTAAGGCCTTTTTTGCTGTAGTAGACGAGAGGCTGGAACTTCTATAAAGTCCTTTGGGCTGTATTTGACATGAAATATATGTTGTAGGTATGACCAGTAAATAAGTTGCTTACCACACTTAAGATAGTCATATAAGGAAATGAAAGGAGATGAACTGTATTGTACATTATTAGTCAAATTTGAACTATTATGCAGTGTACTTTTACAAATTTCACAAGTGTATTTTTGAAAAAGAAGATGAGAAATGGAAACACTTGATTTACTTTTCTCTTGCCAGCATAGGGCACTGACTGAGGTTAATTGTGTAACCACAAGCATTCCCTTGGCTAGAACTAACTATCTAAATACAGATTGAGGATTGACTGTTGAATATTCCAAGTCCATGTGGCTCACTATTACGATGACAATTTCATTTCTTCCACTATAATGGAAAACTGTGGCCTTTCAAATCCAGCAAAGAAGTAACCAGTGAGAAAGCTTGGTCTTTGAAAGGTAAGGGTTTCAGATGAGGAGGGTGTCAAGGTTTGGGAATTTAAATTATTTTAACTAATATCACCATCTCTGATAAAATGAGTTACATTTTATCACACTATTAGTTTTGGTGAAAAGTGCCATACAGTAACTGAGGCAACTCATACTTAACTTAAACTTAATCTTTATTCACAAACAGGAAGTTATGCAGTTACTTTGTTGCGTTCAAACAAAAACCTTCTTTAAAAAAAACATTAAAAAAAACTCCATCCTCAAAGTATAAAGACACTTGGTTGGTTGGGAGTTATTATGTTGTGCTAATGAGCTCTGTCAAATTTTCAGGATCTTTTTACAAGCAACCATGTCGTTAGAGATAGAGAGCAGAGAATCTTGTTGATGAAGTGGGTATCCTGCCATGGCTGGATAGCTGGTGTGAGAGCACTGCTTCTTTTTAAAGTGGCCCTCTCAACCACAAGTCAGTCAGCCAGTGGGGAGTCCAGTGGTGGTTTTTTCTCTGGGAACCAAGTCCCCAGGGATGGAAGTTTCACTTACTGAAAGCTGTAGGCCAGCTGCACTATTGGGGAGGCTGTGACTGCTGCAGGAAAGGCAGGTTCCAGAGCCCCAGGATCGCAAGCAGTCAAGGACAAAGAGGGGTTGGGGAAAGAGGATTTTGGAAAAGGGCAGAGAGAGTTCAACAGCAGACAGGGGAGGGATGTCACTGGGACCCATCTTCATAATGTCCAATTCCTTGATCAGGCACTGAGTGCATTTGATTAAGGAGAGACCCCGTCTCCCACCAGGGGACAAGTTGGCCGCAAAGTTGTAGCTGGTTGTACGTACTACCTGGTAGGAGGCCCAGCCGCAGTTGGGTTAATCCCAGTGATTGCAGATGAGGGCCTTCAGTAATCATTAACTGGTCACTTAGGATCTGCTCAATTAGCAGCAGGACACAAGATTGACCCAGGGTCTTCTTACCCAGGAGTTAATTCTGATGGAATCAAGAAGGTGGAGCACTCAGGTACACTCCTGTCCTGCCTAATTACATGCCCTCCCCACGCTTAAGTTCATAATCACCCTCTGATCCAGGAAAAGATTAGGGATGAGGTTTAGGATTTAAAAGAACAAACGAGGTCATAAACTCACTGAGAAGGGAAGAGAGAAATTAAATTTAGCCAACGAGGAAGGTAGGTTAGTATATGCAGAACTTATTGAACAGAGTGAGAAAGCAACGCACAATAGACTTATCCTATGTCCCTTCTCCCAGTTTGACTCACACTGAAGTTCCACTGGACCTGATCTTGGAACAGTCATCGAGAACATCTAAGAAATGCTGGCAGGTGAACAGAGAAGAAACAGATAGATAGAAGAGAACTAAATTTGGCCATGTGAAAGAGAACAGAAATGACAATTTCTTTTTGTTAAAACTCCATCTGCCTCTATTTCTCTGTACTATCATTAACTCAACAAATATCTTGGGGGAAAAGGATTTTTTTTAGCAGAGGGTTAAATTCCTAGGTGTGCTTTAATCTCAGAGGACTGCTACTGACTAAGTCCCAGACTGTGATGTGGAAAATTACCAACCTGTCTTCCTATTATTGACCACTATCCTATGAAAAAGTGAAAGTACTGTCAGTCAAGATGGGATCAGGTTCAGCCATTATTCATCCCATGGTCAGACAGTCAGCTACCATTCATTAACCAAACACACATGCGATTTGTGTGAGATACTCAAGAGGTACTGGCTTCTGCAGAACTGTATACCTTGAAGAGATTAGCACTTTCTGAAGAAGGGGACAGGGTAGGAGTTCTAAATACCAACTCCCCACCACTAATGTTGTAAACAGCCAAGTTAGTCACTGTGTGGAACAGGAAACAGCACTATTGTTTCAGGTAGGATCCTTCATTGCACCTCGATTGTGATGTGGTGGAGGGGTATGGGCACGGAGTAGGTGACTTTGGTTAGTGCATCCTATAACTGAGGCATCATCAGTGGGGAGGAAAGGAGGAAATAAATCCTTGGCTTCCCCTTTTGAATGAAGCAGAAAGCTTTGACCAGCTAACATTTTCAAGAATCTAAAACTTCATAATGAAGATTAATTCACACAGTGTGGTGGATTCAAAGGGCTCACCACAGAACCGTCAGATCTCCAACTGGACCCAAATTCTGATCTTCACCAAACCAAATCTGAAAATGTTCTTTTCTCTCTTGTACCTTAATAATTTAAATTGACTTTAGAGCTGGTGAAAAGGTACTGGGAATTTGTTCCAGACTGGCCAACATTCATCTCTCAACAAACATCATAAAACTGATTATCTGGCTATTCATTTCAGTTTGTTTTGTGGGATCTGACCTCAATTTGATTGCCACACTTCCATACACACAGCAGTGACTACACTTCAAGAATTACATCATTGGCTGTAAAACACTTTCTGATGTCCGGAGGTTGTGAATTTTACATCAATGTAAATGTTTCCTTCGGTAGGTCCAATGACAGAAAACAAATGATGGGAAGGGCAGATAACCAACCTGATGTCTCAGTTTCAGATGAGAGCACTGTTACAAAGATAAAGATTGTTTTAAATATTTTTTAAAAAGAAAACAAATACAGTTCCTTTCCTCTGGGCGAAACCAACATTGTCAGGGTGAAATACAGGCAGATGAACAATGTTGACTTTCTCCATTAATCTTCAATCACAATGGGCTCATCACTGAGGGGAGGCCTTGGTCCTTTTGCTGGGTCTGGTTGGCACTGTTCAATGGCAATTTGAGCCTGGGGCCTCCTCCCGCTACGTCTCCTCTCAAAGGAAGTAAGCAACTTGCGGATCTTCCTGTAAAACAATATACAGTACAGGTGCTCATCAATATGCCTATTGAGACCAAGTCATGCTGAAAGTTAAATTGTCTGTGTTAGTGTCAGGATGTCAGTTAGTTAATTCTTACCACACTTGAACTGTGAGGCAAGTTCAAGGAAAGAAAAACTTGCATTTATATAGCACCAGGGGTCAAAATAATTCCACCCCCCACACCGAGTGCTACTTTATGGTTCTCACTAACTCAGTGTATCAGTGTTGGTGTCATTACCTTCTGTATTTGTGCTCCCACACAGTATCCTCAATAATTATCAACTCTCCATTATACTTTGATACTTTCTTAGTTTTATAGCTTTGTATGCCAGACATCACAGGTCACTTATAAACCTATCAGTAACAAACTTGGGAGAGAAGCAGCCTCTGATTGGCTTGTTACTTCACCACTCAGAAAACTGGGGGTGGGGGTGCAGGTATTGGCTGGGATGCAGGCTAATTGCCACGGCCACAAGGTGCATTTTGATGAATCCAAAAGTGCCATCTGCTGAATCCAGTGTCAGAGTCTTTGTGGGAAGACAGCAGTTAGAGGAGGACCTGATTTCAGAAGGGTTTAGGGAGGAATGTAGGCTTCTGAGGAGTACGTGGAAAGGAAGTTATACAAGATACAAGGAGGGAGAATGAGGCTACAAATTGGATGAAGTTGCGGGGGAGTTGTCGGCTGCCACAGAAGAGAAAAGAGTTTAAATCCAGTCAACAAAGAAATACTCAGCTCACTGGGATCCAAGAAAACATCACATCACTTGAAGTAATGAATTATTTGCAAATTGAATGTGGAATGTCTAGAGATGCATAAGTAGGAACTACATCACTTGGGAAAAACAAAGATTCTGCTGTAATGAAGACTGTCAATTAGGGGTCAAAATAATTTTTCAGTTTTGAGAGCTGTTCTTGAGATTTTCTTGAGGGTTATTTTTTGATTCTTTGTAACTCATTTAGAAGGTGATGCTGTCATATAGTAACAAGACCTTCTGTATTTGTGCTGACAAGGGATATTTGGACTCTCTCACAAATAGGACTCGAATAATTTATTTGATTTATTACTGTCACCTGTACCATTGTTGTTTTACGTGTTTTACAGGCAGATCATACTGTACAAGTAACAGAACAGAGTGCAGGGCACAATGTTACAGCTGCTGAGAAGGTGCAGAGAGAGGTCAACATTAAAGAGGTCCATTCAAAAGTCTGATAACAGCAGAAACAAGCTCTTCTTGAATCTGTTCATAAATATGAACATAAATTGTTTTCTGCCTGATGGAAGAGGGTGGAAAGGCTCTTGATTGTGTTGATTGCTTTCCCGACGCAGCAGGATATACGGATAAAGTCAATGGATGGGAGGCTGGTTTGCATGATGGACTGGGCTGTGTTCACAACTCTTCACAGTTTCTTTCAGTCTTGGGAAGAGCAATTGCCATACCACACTGTGATGCTTTCTAAGGTGCATCTATAAACACTTGTCAGATTCTTTATGGAAATGTCAAATTTCCAAAGCCTCCGAAGAATCAGAAGTGTTGCTGTGCTTCCTTGATTGTAGTGTCATGTGAGTGGACCAGGGCAGATCGTTGGCAATTGTCAGTCCCAGAAACATGACGCTTTCAACCATGACCACCTCAGCACCACTGATGCAGATAGGGGCGTGCCCCCCACTCCACTCCCTGAAGTCAATGAGCAGCTCCTTCATTTTGCTGACATTAATGGAGAGATTGTTGTCTTTACACCATGCTGTTAAGCACCATCTCCTTCCTTTATGCTTTCTCATCGTTGTTTGAGATTCAACCTACAATAGTGGTGTAGCCAACAAACATATAAATGGAATTGTTGTGGAATTTGCCCACGGTCATGAGTGGATAAGGAATACAGTAGGGTGCTGAGTACGCAGCCTTTTGGGGCATCACTGTTGGCAATTATCATGGAGGTGGTATTGTTGCCTCTCCTTACTGACTGTGGTCTGTTGGTCAGGAAGTCAAAAATCCAGATAGCAAAGGTAATTCAACAGTATCCTCAATAATTACTTATCCTCTATCAAACATAAAGCCATAACATAGAAGGTAAACGTTAATTTCCAGGCATTACATTATGATGGCAGATTAGCAACACAATATGTGGGTTCCTCCGCCCAAGAGGCCAGAGCTTATCAATTTCACTTCTTCCTCTCTTTTTAAAAAATGTTTCCATTCATTAAAGTACCTTATCTTCTTAAAACAACTTTGTCGGAAGGAGTCTTGGCCCAGACCCTGGCCCAGCCATGAGGTGGCTTCCAGCGGTCCAGAATGGGAGTATAGGCTTGGTATCAAGTGTGTGGCGCTGCAAAAGCACAGCAGGTCAGGCAACATCTGAGAAGCAGGAGAATCAATGTTTTGGGCAAAAGCCAGCTGGTAGGATGGTCTCCCAGTGTGGCGATCTTGTCCAGGAGGGGCAGTCTCGACCTGGCTTGGAGGGATTCTTTGGCAGAGACAGGTATTCCATTAGCCCAGCATGAAGGTCTAGTCACAATGAGGAGGTCTCATCTTTGCATGGAGGTCTCATCCTTAATTTGGAGGCAGCTTTGGGATCTTCCAGTGGACCAGTGTGGAGGTCCAGTCCCAGTGTGGTGGGGTGGAGCGGTCCCAGCCCAGTTTTCCAGCGTACCCTGAACCCAGGAGCCGTTAATTGAACTGCGAGAAACCTTTACTCTTTCTCTTTCTTCTGTCATTAATTTACGTGTTGTGGTATGGCGACTTATAAAACTTTTCATTGTATTTTTTGTAAAAATACACATGACAATAAATAGCTATTTAAATTAATATGAGACAACAGGCTTTATTTTAAAGTATTTTTCAAAATAACTAATAAGTTTCTGCACATTAAAATTCATCACCTAAACACATCTCCCAAAGACTGGTAAGAAAATAGCTCAAGTGCTCCCACGAAATATGCAAAAAAGCAAGAACATTTTAACCAGACAGTTGCAACTGTATTTACTGCATTTCAGATCTCAATCTCAGATTTAAATTCTGGCCTCAGTCTTTTGCCAATACTGACTCTCTATGTCCTTTCAACATCCTCAGTTCCAGGTAGCCTGCATACCTAGACGTCACTCCATGCTGCCATCTCTTGTGCTTGCTTTACCTTCCCCAGATCCTGCTCACTGTGATAGCTACTCCTCTGGGAACCATTCAACATCAGCATGACTCTCATATTGGCTTGCTGCTCTTCTGATGACGAGCTGCTTCTCTCCTGGGTTTGCTGCTGACTTCAAGGCAGAACTGTCACTTTGATAGGAGGAGCAACACTTAACCATTTCCTCCCATTTAGAGTGAGAGTGAGTGACTTTCCACTAATCATTGCTACCCTCCCCTCCCCCCCCCCCCACCCACCACCACCACCACCATCATCAATCAATAAGGGAATAAATAGCTATAGGAGAAAGGCAAAAGAGTGGAGTTGAGGTTTACCAGATCAGCTATGATCTCAAGAAATGGCAGAGGAGACCTGATGGGCTGACTGGCCTATTTGTACAATGACATCTTATGTCCACACCATGCTTGAACTTATTAGTGCAGGTGGTCATGCTCCATCTCACTTTATCTGACTTAAATCAAAGGCCTTCATATTTTGAAAGACCACTGTAACATGCTCCCCCCTGGCCCCGCAACCTTCCTTCTTCCAGGAAGAAAGAAAACCAACCTGTTCAGCCTTTCTTGATAGTTTTGAAACAAAGTCACTGCTGCGTTGTATGAAAACACAGTTGCCAATGTCTGCATAGCAAGTGCCGTAAACACCAAACCAGAAGAATTGAGAAGAACTTGCATTTTTCATTTGAAATGTAGTCACCGCAGTCACCTAGAAAATTTACTGTTTGTTTCAGGGCTGTTGGACCGGAATAAATTGACCAAGACCATGAGCGAACTTTTTTGCTTTTCTTTGAATGTTGCCACGTGATTTGTTATGACCCACTAACAGGGCAAATGGAGTCTAGGTTTTCCAAATAATTCTGGTGGTGTGGGTAATTGTGCACACTGAATGCTCACTATTGTCTTTAACCACTTCCTGCTGCTTCATATCAGGGAGGGAATTCAGAGCTTGGGTCGTTTGGTCAAATCTCAGCTATTAATTAAAGTCAGAGACACTAAACAGGCCAGAATTAAATGACTGCAAAAAAACTTCAAATAACTAGAAGAGAATACAAACATAGGGAGGTGTGAGCAAATGAAGATATTTGAAAACAAGATAAGTATTTTAAGATCATAAAATTCTTTGACCATATGGGTCAGCAGGCAGGGGCAGGCAGTGGTAATGTCTTTGCAAGAGTAATTCAGAGCCCCAGGTCATGGGTTCTAATTCCATCATGGTAGATATTGGAATTTGAATTCAATAAGAAAAACTGCAATTAAAAGTTAGTCTAATAGCAATCATGTAAACATAATCAATTGCCACAAAAATACCACTAATTTATTACAGAAGAAACATCTGCAGTCCATACTGTGGTCCACATGTAACTCCAGACTCTTAAAATGCCCTCTACAAACCACGATAAAGCCTAAGGAAGAGCTGAAAGTGGGTGGATCACCTGGAATTGATCTGGACATTGGAAACGACAAGGGCAGACCAGCCCTGGCAACCCTGCAAAGTGCTCCTGATTAACATTTAGAGGCTTGTGCCATTTTAATGTGAGCCATCCCTTGGACAAGTCAATCAACAGTTTGATGCTGTAGAAGCTACGATTCCATGAATATGACTGTATCCCAGAACACCGTCAGCATCCCTCACTATTTCTTGTCTCACCAGCAAGATAAAACTCACCACAGATGGTGGCATATTTGGGAGGGAGCTGTCCTGGGAGTCCTCAAAATCAACTCCAGAGCCTGTGAATTCTCACAGCATTGTCAACCGCCTCCTAATTATCATTTCCGCAACACCCGTTTGCTGATGAATCAGTATTCCTCCATGTTTAACACTTGGAGAAAGTACTGAGGTGGTAACGATAGAATTTACAGTAGGAGAATTCAACATCCATCATTGACTTGATATCACGGACGACTGACTGAGTCCAAAAGGGCAATGTGTAGTGGGGATCAACAAGAAAGGAAAGAAGCCTATTTGACCTTATCTTTACCAATTCACCTATTGCAGAGGTGTCTGTCTATAACAGTATCAGTCAAAGTGACCAGTGCACATTCAATGTGGAAATAATCTTTCTTCACACTGAGGACACATTGGGTAGTGTGGCAGTAACATCCTGCTAAACAATAGATTTTAACACATATTGCCACTCAAAATATGTGATCCATGAGGTGTTATGGGTCATCAGCAGCAGAAATGTGTTCAAGCTCAAATTGTAACCTTATGGCCTGGCATTTCCCCCACGCAATAATAACATCAACATCAGCAGGTCAACCCTGATCCAATGAGAAGTGTAGCAGAGCATACTAGAGGCAGCACCATGCATAAATAAAGGGTCAAACTGGTGAAGCTACAACACCGGATAATTTACACATTAAACAGCAAAGCATCATGCAAAAGACAAAGCTAAGCAATGCCACAAGTTCAGTTCTAAAACAAAATCAGAAATTGCTGGAAAAACTCAGCAGGACTGGCAGCATCTGTGGAGAGAAAGCAGAGCTAACGTTTCAGGTCCTGCGACCCTTTTTCAGAAACATTAACTTGCTGCCAAACTTGCTGAGTTTTTCCAGCAATTTCTGTTTTTGTTTCTTTTGCAGTTCATCGGCAGTTCTTTCTTTTCTCAGATGTAAACTTGGCAGTCTTGCCTCACTTGATCATGAACAGTGAAACAACAGAAAGCGGGCATTCTGCAAATTTGGCCATCCTCAACAATGGGGCAGCCCAATTCATTAGTGCAAAAGATAATGCTGAAGCATTTACATTATTCATTAGCCAAAAGTCTACAGAGGTCTACAGATCACAGGTCACTCAACTTGATGTCAAGAAGTAGCTGTGGGCTCTTCACATTGTGAAGGACACAAACCCTGACAACATTCCGGCAACTGAACTGAAGGTGTGCTCCAGAACTTGTCCTGAGTCAAGCTGGTCCAGTACAGCAACAACATTGGCATCCATCTCACAATGTGGAAAACAATGCAGGTAATGTCAAGTCTACAAGAACCATCCAATCTAGCCAGTTACTGCCCTAATGGTGTACTCTTGATCATCAACAAAATGATAAAAGGGGCAGTCAACAGTGCTAATGAGCAATAGCTGCATAGAATAACCTAGTTAAAAATCACACAACACCAGGTTGTAGTCCAACAGGTTTATTTGGAAGTACTGTACAAACTTTCAGAGCGCTGTTCCTTTATCAGGTAGCTAGTGGGGCATAGGAACAGAGGATGTCCTACAATCCTGCCCCACTAGCTACCTTGATGAAGAAGCAGTGCTCCAAAAGCTTGTACTTCCAAATAGACCTGTTGGACTATAACCTGGCGTTGTGTGATTTTTAACTTTGTCCATCCCAGTGCAACATTGGGACCCCCCACATCAGGAATAATCTACTCACTGATGCTCAGTTTGAGGGCCACTAAGCTCTTAACATCATTAAAGCTTTGATTCAAACACAAGTAAAAGAGCTGAATTCCAGAGGTGAGCTGAGACTGACCGCCCTTGGTGTTAAGGCAGCATATGACTGAATGTGTCATCTGGAAGCCTTTGCAAAACTGGAGTCAATAGGAATTCAGTTAAAAATTCTCATCTGGTTACAGTCATACCTATACAAGGGAAGATAACTGTGGTCAATCATTTCAGCTCCAGAACATGTTTAGCATGATTCACAATGACTCAGATGCTGAAGCAGTCCATGTCCATATTTGGCAAGATTTGCATCCATTCTTGGCTTGTATGTGTTCGGCAATGAACATCTCCACAAAAGAGAATTTAACTGTTACCCTATTATCATCACTGAGTCGACCACTACCAGCATCCTGCAGGCTTGCCAATGACAGAAACGTCAACAGACAACCCATCAAAATACTGTGGGTATAACAGCAAATCAGAACCATTATCAGCAGAGTCAGTTATTAACAGGAGTTCAGTAGTGAATAACTCACCATTACCTCTCTAATGCCTGCCTAAGACACAAGACGGGATTATGACTGAATTCTTTTCACTTGCGTGAATGGGTGCAGTTCCAAAAACAATCAAGAATCTCAACCCTAACCAGGTCAAAGGAGCCTGCTTTATTGGCAAGCCACCTAAAGCCTTCAACATTCACTTCCTTCACCACCACTGCACAATAGCAACAAAGTACATGACGCATTACAGTAACTCTACAAGGATCCTTTAACAGCACTTTCCAAATCCACAACTTCTACCTTCTAGAATGAGCAGATGAGAGGGAAGGCCAGCATTTGCAAATTCCCTTCCAAGCCACACACCATCCTCTACAGTTTTCACAGTCAGATTGTCAAGCTTTTTGTTTTAATGAGGATGGCGAGTGGCGATGTCAGCAGATTTGAGGAGACGGAAATAATCACAACATCATGTAACATGAAAATCAGGAAGGGAAACTGGATGGTCAACAGTTTAATGGGAATAAGTTTGAGTCATGATTAGTCATTGACAAAATGAGCTGAGAGAGAGCAGGAGAGGAGGCAGGAAATCAGAAGACAGAGTGGAGTTCAGGGCTAGAGGAAGGGAAGAGGCAGCTGGTTTTATGGTTTCAACCTTGGTGATGGAATGGATTGTTCTGCAACTTCGGACATTGGACATTGGAAAGGAATGTGCTGATTTATTGTTTATTTTGTTCTGATGAAAGTGAGAGGCTGTTGTCTGTGTCTGTGCAGGACAGGCTATAATTAATTAGCAGCCTATCACTCAGTGGGTTGTATGAAATTACAGTTTGTGTACATTACGCTCCCTGTCTGGCAAAATTTAAACATAGTGGTGGATCTGTGAGTTGGTGGGGGTTAAAAATGGAAATGCAGCCTCAGCTACTGTGCACAGTCTTTTTGCTTCATGATGTGAAGTCTGCTCATTCTCCAATTAAAAAGTTTACACTGATTAGTTAGCTAAGGATTGGACAGGTGCACAGAGTGAGATCAACAAAAGGGGAAGGAAGAGAGTGGTATCAAAACAGGAGCCTCACACTGACTCAACTGATAATGATTCATCTCTTTCAGACATGAGCAAGTATTAGATAGGATTACAACTTGTATTTATTTGTAACACTATAAGATATCCCAAGGTGGTTCACAGGGTTGTTAAGTGAACACAATCTGACATCGAATCATAATAAGAGATATTAGAACAGGTGGTCACATGCTTGGTGAGATAACTTTTAAGGAGTGTCTTAACAGAGGAATAAGAAATAGAGCAGAAGAGAGCATTTCAAACCTGAGGATTCACGCAGCAAAAGGCAACAGAACTTCTGCGAGTTTTGAGAAGATATGTAGCTCAGGTTGAAGTTCTGGATGTAAGTTTGCTCACTGAGCTGGAAGGTTCAGTTTCAGTTTGATTGAAACCAAACCCTCCAGCTCAGCGAGCAAACCTACATCTGCAACAGAAGAATGATTAAAATTATTGAGATTTACAGAACGATCTATCACAGAAAGCGATCATTTGGTCCATACTACCCATGCCAGTTCCTTCAGAGTATGATCTAATCAATACTTTTTCTCAACAGACCTGGAATATATATTCTTTCAAACACTCTTCAAGATTAGTTTTGGATGTTTTCACCACCCTTACAAGTACTATAATCCAGATTATAACGAACTACCATGTAAAAGAAAACTCTACTCATTTTATCTTTGAATGCTTTGCCAGTAATCTTACATTTTACTCTGATACCAGAAACTGTTCCTCTTTATTTAGTCTATCAAACCTTCATGGTTTTGAGCACCTCTACTGAATCTCCCATTATCCTCCTCTGCTCCAAGGAGACCAATCACAGATCTTCCACGAAACTGGAAAACAGTGTGGACTTGTTGGGCCAAAGAGCCTTGTTCCATACTGTAGGGAATCTAATCTAATCTAATTGTACGATATTCATCACCATTCAAAATTCCTCAAGGACTAAAGTAGTTGCGTCCACATGCAGCAAGACCTTGACAATCTCAAAACTCCAAGACCTAGGGCCCAGCTCCGATCTCTGCAACAGCGTCCTCAGCTTCCTGACCTACAGACCACAATCAGTCAAGATTGACAACTGCACCTCCTCCACAATAATCCTCAACACTGGAGCCCCCTAAGGAAGTGTTCTTAGCCCCATTGTACTCCTTGTACACCCATGACTGTGCTTACAAGTTTGCTGATGACATCACCGTGGCAGGACAGAATTGAAACAACAAGTCAGAATACAGCAAGGAGATAGAGGGCTTGGTGATGTAGTGTAAGAGACCAACCTCACTCTCACTGTCAACAAAACTAATCAACTTCAGAAAGAAAGGAGGCAAACACTACCCCCATCTACATCAACAGAGCAGAGGTTGGGAGGGTTGACAGCGTCAAGTTCGTCGAAGTGACGATAACCGACAATCTGTCCTGGACTCCCCACGGAGATGCAACAGCCAAGAAATACAATAATGCCTCTTGTTCTGTAGGCACCTCAGGAAATTTGGCATGTCCATAAGGACCCTCACAGACTTTTACAGATGCACCAGAAAGCAAATTGTCCAGGTGCATAACGGCCTGGCATGGCAACTGCTCTGCCTAGATCCATAAGAAACTACAAAAGATTGTGTGCACAGCCCAGACCATCACAAAAGCCAACCTTCCATCCATGGACTCCATTTTCACAGCTCATTACTGTGGAAAGGCTGCCAACATCATCAAAGACCCATCCCTCCTGGTTACGCTCTCTTACAACCTCTTCCAGCAGGCAGGAGATACAGAAGCTTGAACACATGCACCAGCAGTTTCATGAACAGATTCCCTGCCATTGTTAGACCGATGAATGGACTCTCTAACTTCAAATAATGTAGATCTTGTCAATGTTGATCTTGCTAGTGCACATTCTGTGCAGTGAAACCTGTATGCGTCTATCCAAGATTTTTTCTCACCCTATGTATGGTATGCCTTTGCAGAGGGCATATAAAGCTTTTCACTGTACTTAGGTACACAAGGTTAAGGCACTACCATAGCAACACAAGCGTCCGAACAGGAATATCAGTATATGAAGCATTAGCATTAATTGATTAATGAAGACGAAGGAGGTAACAAGTGCTGAACCTGAAAGGAGCTGTGTGACTGAGTGTGGGGCTTTTGTGGCACAGTGGTACTGTCCGTATCTTTTAACCAGGAGACCTGGCTTCTGATCCCATCTGCTCAGGTGGTATGTGTTTGATTAGAAAATATCTTGAAAGAAGCAAGAAATGAGCTCTGCTTTCAGATTATTTTATAACTGCAACACAATATCTATGACTGAGTGCTCAATAAACTATATTCACAAGGAAAGATGCCTTGAGTTCTGTTCCACCAACAGGCCTAGATCTTAATTGACAGTGAAGGGGTGAGGTCGTGGAGGAAAATTTTTAATTTGAAGCATGTCGAATGTACCATCATGTCAGCCTGCCCATGAGGGATAAATAAAAGACATTGATGAATAAGAATATTGGCACCAGAGTTTTGGATGCTCTCTAACCTTTCAGGGTGAAAGACAGTAACTAGCAGCGATTTGGAATTATCAAGGTTATATGTAATAAAGGCACAGAGGGGAGGTTCTGACAGTAGATGAACTGAGGTAGAACTGGAAAGATGCACTGGAATGGAGATACAAGTAGGCAGTTTTGGTGATGTGGAGGATATAGTGTGGGAAACTCAACTCAGATTCAAGTAGGACTTTGAGATTACTCTGGTCTGGTTCAGCCTCATACAATGGTCAGAATGCAGTCAGTGGTTGGGAAAGAAGAGTTTACAATAACACCACAGATAATGGCTTCAGTATCCCCAATATTTCACTGCTGAAATTTCTGCTCAGCCTATAATGGATGTAAAACAACGAATGTGACAGGTCAATGGCGATAGGGGACTTGAGAGATATTGTGGAGAGAGCTGGCCATCATTACTCTACATTGTTGGAAGAGGTTGCTGATAGGCACAAAGTAGGAGATGGCCATGAAAAGGTATCAGAAGGACTCAGATGTAACCATGTGGGAGCTGCAGGAGTGAAATAACTGCACTGAGATTGTATCCTGACACCAAGTCACCCTTTATTTGTACTAGTGCACAGTACAACAGCTGTGGCCAGCTAGCTCAGAGTCAGTCCTCAACTAAAGAGATTCCAATCTTTTGGTGTCCATGGCTTTCCTGGTTGGCCCAGCTTAACGACCTCAATCAAGAGCCTCATAGTCAATGAGGTCCACCTGGTCCCAATCACTGCAAGGAGATATTTCAGATGATTGTACAGTTACAACTAGATCAATAGGCATGTGTAAATTATCAGATTGCAGAGAAGGTATATAGCAGATCCCTAACAGAGAAAACAAGTCTCTTGATCAATTACTGATCCTCTCCACTCCCCAGCCCTAATAGTCTAGCTGACAGTTCCCTCACCTCTGCCTTGATTCCCACTCCAATAGCACGGCTGACTTTCATTCCTCCAGCTTCATTCATTAGCCTACGCTACAATCTAAACCTCATTCTCATCCATCTGTTCATTGACACCAAGTGTCATTCTTCTCCTACAAAAGGCAGGGACTCCCTGAAACCCTGCATATCCTGCAGGCTCATTGTTGTTGCGCTAGGCCTCAATCTGAGTGCGACCAATTTGGATCAAGAGGCCCCGGTAGTCCAGTCACAAATGCTTGCCCCACATTTCTGGCTGATAGATACACGGGAAAGTAAACAGGATCACTCTTGCTGGAAAACCTGCTGTAACTGCACCAACTTGCTTACTGTGCTGTGTAATCACACTGAATTTTGTAGTCCACTGTGTAATCACAATGCGTGAACACACCAAACCATGTGCTACACTGAGCAATCACAGTGAATTGCACAACCCCCTGTGTAATCATAATGTGTAAACACACCAAATCAAGAATTCATTGAACCACATGCCATGCTTTCTAAACCCACCAAATCATGTATCATGCTTTGTAAACTCAACAAAATACCCATCACATGATGTAAATCAACAAGTCTTTGCAATGCATTGTGTAATCGCACCCATCTTTTATCTTATTTGATCTCTGAAATGGCCTTGCAATTCAATTCATTTTGTAATGGAAATACTGGCTTCACCACTGATACGCTCAGCCTATGTTTGAGTTTTAAAAAGTAATATATCTGTACACAGTGCTCCCCTATGCAACACTACCATTCTCACTGCTTGTACATATTGACCCACACTTTTCATGCCTTTGCACCAGTAACTCTCACTGCTTTGTATATATACATCCATTACATTGGTCAAATTCCCGTGATTCCATTACTGTTCAAAATATTCTAATGCTCAAAACCAAAATGGCTTGTCATTTAAAAAAAAATTGGAAGTTGGTTTCTCAGCCACTGCAATTCAGAATCTGTCAGAGACTTTTCTCACCCTCCACCACTGGCCTCTGATTACGGTCACCCCCACCAAGTGGATCTTACATCACTGCCCATGAAAGCTTGGAGAAGAATTTCATTGGACGACTGCTAGTATAGAAATAGTATAAAGTGGTTCAAGCTCCTTGTGACAATTGGCCAATGACTGGCAAGGAGCACAATGAGCTTTTTAGTGACACAGACGTTACAGCTGAGAACAACGATATTATATTAGTAGAGGGCTGTTACAACTCCACCGACTGAAAAATTCCAAGACATCTGAACATCATTTAGAGTTATACAGCAAAGAAACAGACCTTTAGATCCAACCAGTCCATGTCAACCATCATTCCAAACTAAACTCACCTGCCTGCGCTTTGCCCATATTCCTTCCCTCCCCGTGCCCCTCCCCACCGCAATCATTTCTTACTCATGTACTTATCAAATTATTTACTTACTATTCTGTGATGTGGTTACACTTTGAAGTGGGTTACAACATGAAGAGAGTACTGGCCTCCTGTCCCAATCTGGAAGTACCACAATAACTCAAACAAACCCGAGTGACAAGAAGAGAGATACCCTCAGCCTGCTCAACCATAATTGTGGGAGTTTCAAGTTACTGTTCATAGGTCTAGTAGCAGAAGTCCGTAGCAGGAAGGAAGGCAGAGAAAGGGGAGGAGTTGCACCCTTAATAAGTACTAGACTTGAAATCAATGTAATGACAGTAGTGAGTTCATAGTGGGATATTGCTGCTTTTTCAGAATTCCCTCATCTTTTCATTCTTAATGATGGCTTCACCTTGCTTTCTTCATGAATAAATGCTTTCTTTTGGGGAGGAGGGTATGATGGCATTGATGACTTGGTGCTGAGACTCTTGTATAACTTAAGGTGCCAAGAGTCAACATTGCTCTGCTTAGGGCTGGAAACCTTTTGCAATCTTACCTGGTTTCATCAGTTGCCATGAAAAAGACGTCGCCTGGGGCATCGATCCAGTTTAATCGCCTACGCTTCACTGGTGGCACCGAGCCTGCTCGTGGAGCTCTGACACTGGCTGGGTAAGATCTCCCATTGACCATAGAGTTTCGAGCAGGTCCCTGCAGGAGGGCAGAGGACAATAATATGGTAACTGGGAAAATGAAAAATGGCCTTGTGTAAATGGCATTCTTCAGATAGCCAGAACACTTTGTCCTGCAACAACTTAAAACACCATTAGGTGGATCAGATCTGGCCAGAACCATTTCAAATCCAAACCAATAGCTCTCCACAGCTGAATTAAGATGTTGGAAGATGCAGTAATTTCGCCCTCTGGTGGGATATTTGGTTCATTGGAAAGCTCAGGGCAGAGTTCAACTTCTTACCCTCATTTACCCACCTCTCCATATTTCTCTAGTGCCACCAGTTAACAAGAGAAGGGACCCTTAGCTCTCACTTTTGGATGACCTCTTCCTCTAATTGAGGCAGTTGTTGGTTACAGTTACATTGATACAAAATTTGAAGGCAAATTCCAACTGGATCACCTTTTAACAATGAGGAAAACGACAGTCTGTTAAAATTCACCAGATTCTGCTAAACAATGTTCCCTTTAAACTGCACCGCAGCGGTGAGTTTCACACATGCCAATGCATTGACTTCTACGTATAGAAGCTTTGCTGTGCATAGACCTCTGAGGGTGCACAATGGAAAACAGAAATTTGAGAGAACATTATTGCAAAATTTCAGTGGATTCTGCTAAAATTAACAAATAGGTCATTTGGATCTGCCAGCCTTCTTGCCATTCATTAAGATCATGACTGATTTTTTTTTAATCTCAACTCCATCTTCCTTGATTCCCTTGGGAACCAAAAATCTGTTGATCTCCATTCCTGAATACACTTAACAGGTCAACATCCATCACTCTCTAGGGTACAGAACACCACATCTTTTCACCTCCCCTTTAAAGCTCCTTAAAAGCACTATATTTCAAAAGGATCTTTTTTTTCCTAAATTCTGGGGCCTCGGCTATTTAAATTCATCTAATACAACAATGCTCCCATCCCAGAAATTGTATAGAATGTTCATTTCTTGAATAGGATGTCATTCTTTAGTTAAGAAGAACAAATCAAATATAGTGCTTCTGTTGCAAACTCACCAAGTTCCTTATGAATGCTGTTAAGAATTCCTCATCATTGTATTCCAAACCCTTCACAATACAGTCTAACACACCATTTGCTTTCTTAATTGCTTGCTGTATCTGCATATTAACTTTGTGATTAAAGTATAAGGTCAAATTCCTCCGAATATCATCAATTCCCAGTTTCTCACATTTTAAAAATATATTACTTTTCTTTATGTCTTACTAAAATGACAACCTTAATCACTTAACTTCTTCACATTCCATGGCATCACCATGTTCTTGGCCATTAGCAATTTTAAATCCCTTTGCGTCCTTTTTTGCTCCTCCTACATCTTACTTTCCCTCCTTGACTTTGCATCATCAGTAAACATGGGTACAGTATAAACTCAGTCTTCTGATCTCATCTAAGCTACTGTTATATTTGATAAAAAGCTGAGGTTTGAGCATGATTCATGTAGTGACCCACTAGTTACAGCCTGCAATCCCAAACATTTTGTTGCTCCTCTGTTTTCTGTTCATTCATCAGTCTCAATCCATACTAACATAATTACTGTATTCCCAAGCCCATTAGCCTCAAACTTATGTACATCGCCTTATTGAATACAACTCCAAAAAGATTGACTTGAGAAGCATGACTTCTCTTTCACAAGCTACTACAAGTCCTGTTATCACATGCTAACAATCCCACTAATGATGTGAAGAGATAAGCAGCTGAATTTTAAGGAATAAATTCAGAATTTCTTATTCCCTGCTTTGTTTCTTTCCAATCCAGAGGACAAATGGAAATGTACATTCATTGTGAATTAATTCTTTAAACTGCCTTTTTCATCTTTTACTTTTTAAATCTGGTTTCCCAATTCAACTTAGTCAACCTGTCCCTCATACTGACTTAAGTTTGCTTTGTTCAGATATTTAGTTAGTTTTGCCTAAACTACAAGTTCTGTCATGTTACAATCACCCTTCCCAAAAATACTCATTAACCAGATTTCATTTCACAGTATCAGATCTACATAGCCTGAAACCTTGATGGTTCCTCAAAATACTGATCCAGAATCTTGATCTTGAATGCATTCCTTGAACTTGTCGTCAGTGTTATTATTATAAATGTGGTTTGCCCAGCCACAGAATAGGAACAAACATTTAGTACCTCAATCTGTTCCACCATACAATGTCTAACCTGTGACCTAATTCTGTAAGCCCACCTTTGCCCCACACTTCTTAAATCCTTTGGTATCAATATCATTTTTAAAATTAACACTTTGTCAATTGCTGTTTGCAGAAGAGATTTGGTTAAAATTCAATAATGGGATGCGGGCACACCAGCTAGACTAGCATTTAATGTCCACCCCCAGTTGTCCTCAAAAAGGTGGTCATGAGCTGCCTTTTTGAATTGAAGTCCTTTGTGCATTTAGGGAGTGTATTCCAGGATTTTGACACAGCACGAGTGAAGGGGTGTGTGTGCATGCATGTGTGTGCAGTTCCACGTCAGGAAGGTGTGTGGTCTGGAGAAAACTAGCACATGATGTTGTTCCCATTTACCTGCTGCTGTTGTTCTTCCAGACAGTAGAGTTTGTAGATTTGGAAGGTATTGTCTACAATTTGCTTCCTGTTAATTCTGGATGCTAGATTGGAAGGAGTGTAGTATTGACTGGTTGTTAACTCAAGTATAGTCAAATTTCTTTGGTTTGCTTAAAATAGTGGAATCTTGAGGCTGTTTCCTCTTAGTGAGTTACTGCAATTTCTAATTTTGACTACTTCAAAACTAAGGTTACTCATCACTAACTGGATCATAACAAAATTTGTGAATTTCATCCAGGTGCATAATAAAATTTGAAAATCCAGATTGGAATTGTAATAACATCTTTATGTAAAATCAATATTCCAAGTGAGAATGATCAAAAAAGGAATGTTACACAAGATGCAACCAACACTGAGATATTTGAGTCTTCTGCTTCATTGTCCCAATTGAATATCCAATTTGAAAATCAAGATGCCCGAAAATTTCTCTCCCTTACAGTGTTAGCAGCAACTTCAACACTGATACAATCCTGTAAGTTAAAACTTGCACTTAATGTGACAATATCTTACACCAGCCCAGGTTACAATCTTAGAACAACCCCAATCATGTTACAATTCTATGATGTCCTGAAACACCAGCCTCTTTTATTGTTGAATGTTAGCTGTTGGCATCAGCCTGCCTCCTAGATTAACATTAGATTAGATTACTTACAGTGTGGAAACAGGCCCTTCGGCCCAACAAGTCCACACCGACCCGCCGAAGCGCAACCCACCCATACCCCTACATTTACCCCTTACCTAACACTACGGGCAATTTAGCACGGCCAATTGACCTGACCCGCACATCTTTGGACTGTGGGAGGAAACCGGAGCACCCGGAGGAAACCCACGCAGACATGGGGAGAACGTGCAAACTCCACACAGTCAGTCGCCTGAGTCGGGAATTGAACCCAGGTCTCAGGCGCTGTGAGGCAGCAGTGCTAACCACTGTGCCGCCCATTAACATCTCCTTCAGCAGTCAAATATATTGTGTATACTTTAAAGACCAGGAGACAAGTTATTGATAGGGATGGCAGAAGTGGCAATTGGAATGGTGTCAGCTCCTCAAGGTCATTTCTCTGAGGTAACCTATAGTGCTCAGTGAAGGTCAGCAGCAAACTACCAGTACTGTTGACAGAGCACTAGGTCAAACAAAGGCACATGGAGGACAGGCACTAAGGAAATGTATCAAGGTAATTACTGTCATTTTGTGTGCATTATGTATGAATAAAACTGGAATGGAAATGCGCATCTACTGTGATTTTTACTTTGGGTTATCAGAAAGAGGAAGATGCAATGATCACAAAAGGGAAAAGGTAAAGAGTATGAAACCACTGGTAAGAGGGAAGGTGTGTTTGAGGTTTCTGTTATTGTTTATGACATAATCCATTTCTTTTGTTCATTCATGGGGTGTGAACATTTCTGAAAAGGCCAGCATTTATTGCTATTGAGTGACCTTGAGAAAGTGGTAATGAACCATCACATAGTAAAGACACTCCCATAATGCTGGTACAGAGAGTGTTCCAAGGTTTTGACCCAATGACAGTGAAGGAATAGGGACTCTGAGGGTCCTTGCAGGCGCTGGTCTTACGATACATGTAGAATCCAGGAAGAGAGGTACTGATAGCTTCCCTTTCTCCTTCTCTTCCTCTACTTTGTGTTGCATTCGTCCTCTTCTTCCTCATTCTCCTCAGCAAAGGCTAAGCATATGACAACATAGTAACAACAAATCTTGACATCATTTAGGCATAAACCGCAGGTCAACTCCTAAATGGTAGTAGTAGCAGAAGCAACACTTGAGGACTCTAATGCTGTATAGTGTTCATTGATGCTATGTTATGTAACATTCCTCCTGAGTGATCCTGGTAGCAGATGTGCTTCATGAGGACACTGACAGTGTGCTGTAAAAGATTCTTTGTGGCAGCATGATTCTTATTGCTGTCCACATTTGCACGAGTTCCTAGCTAGAGTCAAGAGTCATGTCATGAGTGGACTGGCCTTGTTACCCATCAACCAGCCTTTACCTTATCAAATACAAGTGAAACAGAACACTATTGTAGAATGTGGGAATTATAACTATTGCCAGAATAATGGGTACTGTTGGCAAACATTATCTGCACACTGAACAAGTGAAATTCCTTTTGGGTGATGATAATAGCCAAGTTCAGATGAGGCATGTACAGCATAATGTACAAGCAATTATAGGGATCATATACTTTAGAGTATAATCTACATACATAATCTACATACATAATGTAAGTAAAATGTCATGTTGATTCTGAATAGCATGTTTCTATTTGTAGACAGAGTCGCTGTTACCTCCTAAGAACAGAAATGTGTTACAAACTGAGAGATGCTGTTTATTCAGAAGCAGCCGACTGAAAGGAGCCTGACACATAAAAGCGGAGAGTCACTTTGACAATGACAGGTAATGCTATCCTTGTACTTCTGTGGTTACAGTTTGCCGTTGCAGCAATGGGCATATTTCAATCATGATCTTTTTCATGATGCGAAGACATCTCATGGATTGGTCCTTGTTGAAGTTAGAGAGTCGCAGAGTCATACAGCACGGAAACAGATCCTTCAGTTCAACTCATCCATGGCAAGCATGTTTCAAACTAAACTAGTCCCATCAACCTCTGGTTGTATGAACAGAATCTTTTCTCTTGCTAATTCTCTAGTGACAGGATTCCAAACACTTTTAGTAAACATTCCCTCATTTTCCAATCATTTCCCACCCTGACTTTTAGGAAACATTTCCCAATCAGCTCTGTTTACAAATTTGTTTTGAATTGTCCTTCGTCCTTCTCACGGAAGCATCACTTCGATAACCTATTATCCAACAAACACCTTCCTCCAGGTAATTCTATTGCTGACTAACTTCCAACACTCATATCCGAGGCATGCGGAATATATCTTCTCATGTCTGTAAAGCTTTTTTTGAGGGATTGACTATCTTGAAGCAGGCAGCAGCATTAAACACTGACACAAAATTGGAATAATAGAATTGCTCCTTTAAGGTTCTGAGTTGATATGGCCACCTGCTGGGTGCCCTTCTCCAGTTCTCTCATGTAGCAGGTAGTCCATGGTCTCTTGTTATTCAGAGTCACATTCCATTGCCAGAAACCCTCACAGAAAACTCATATCTGTAAATAGCTTCTTTTAGCACAAGATCTTAAGTGACCATAATAATGACCTGAACACCAGTCTGATCGCACCTTGCTAACTGTTCAAACTCTAATCAAGCATAGAGTCCTTGTTGAAAATTCTAATTGTGCTCCTGGAAATCATGACTTTAAGTGAAACAACTTGAAGCAAATCATAGGTTCCCATAGGAATCAAAGCTAAAGCCCGAGTTTGATTCTTACAGGAAATTCCTATCTGGAAAAAATATGCAAGCTAAAGTGCCAGCACTGTTCATTCCTAGCTGAATAACTTTCAAAATAAAACACATCAGAAATATAAAAGAAATGCAATAGTATATGATGTCTTAAAGAATTGAGCTCCAGTGAAAATTGGTCAATGCATTCCTGATGAAGGGCTCGAAACGTCGAATTCTCTATTCCTGAGATGCTGCCTGGCCTGCTGTGCTTTGACCAGCAACACATTTGCAGCTGTGATCTCCAGCATCTGCAGACCTCATTTTTTACTCAATGCATGAAATTGCTGGGTTCCAGCAATGACCAACTACTGCCACTCGATGGAGCCCACAAGTGCCAATCCAGTAAAGGAACCAGGAGAAAAGAAGATGCTACAAACAGATCCCAAGGCCTAAGGTATATCCCAGTTCCTAAGAACAGTGAATGAGCCACAAGGCTAGGGCAAAGGTGGAGAAATGCGACACTAGGATCAGGTGGGAAGCAATGCTAGGAGATTTGGAGGTGCCAGTGTTGGACTGGGGTGTACAAAGTTAAAAATCACACAACACCAGGTTATAGTCCAACAGGTTTATATGGAAGTACTAACTTTCGGAGCGCTGTTCCTTCATCAGGTGGTCATTCATTTCTGATGAAGAGCTCTTGCCCAAAACGGCGATTCACCTGCTCCTCCAATGCTGCCTGACCTGCTGTGCTTTTCCAGCACCACACTCTCGACTCTAATTTCCAGCATCTGCAATCCTCACTTTCTCCCTGTTAGACTATAACCTGGTGTTGTGTGATTTTTAACAATGCTAGGAGATTAAGCCAGTTTTCTTGAAAAAAATATTGTGTCCTGATGTTCCTTTGAGATACCTCAACATGGAGCCAACTAAGGCCCAACACCAGGTGAAACCAACACACGATGACACTAAATGCACATGCAAGATATTAAACCAGAAATTACTACATAATCCAGAGAAATAGGTCCTGAAAATAAAACAAGGTTGAAATGAATATTTTGCATGGCAATGTAAAACATGGATTACCTGCATATGAAAGCTCCAAAAGCACAAAGGTAGAAGATTAGTGCTTTTGGGGGAGTAAGGCATCAGACAAGGTTCAGACAAGGCATTGACTTGCTTATGGATTTGCAACTCAGTGATGCAAACCAGTTTGCAGCATCATCTCATTGCTCTACAGCTTGGTGTGGAGTCGCTTTACTTTGTTAATGGTGTTGTATAAATTCAATGTTGTTTTTATTGTTATTTCCACACCAACCTCACATTATGAAGAGTGAATGATGACATCACTGAGTTTCATTCAAACTGAGGTCCAAGAGGGGAAAGGACATTTTGCAAATCCAAGTCTTTCCCAAATTTGTCGCAAGCCGAGACTCCAATTTGACTTGAATTCTTTATATGTTTATAGGTTTTCATATCAAAGGAATCAATGGGATTAATTGGCAATTCCAGAAAATAACAAAGCAAACAGTTTTCAGGGAAACAGAATGTATTTCAGAGTGCTGCTCTTTGCTGTCAACTAGACTGAGTCAAAGAGCTGGGAAACTAGCTGACATTACACAACATGAACTAATCAAAAGCACCAATACATTATCACATCCAAAAATTAAACTCCCTCCAGTTCACAGTTCATTGTTAACTATTACAGATACATGTCAACATGTTGTTGCCAAAAACTAACAAAGATTCATCCTGGTGAAGTAACACACAACAGCAAGTCCTTATTTATTGTTGCTTATTTATTTATTAAGTTATTTCAAAGTCAAAAATCACACGACATCAAGTTATAGTCCAACGGGTTCACTTGAAAACACTAGCTTTCGGAGCGCTGCTCTTTCATCAGGTGCTAGTGACTAATTAGATTACTCACAGTGTGGAAACAGGCCCTTCGGCCCAACAAGTCCACACCGACCCACCGAAGCGCAACCCACCCATACATATACACCTTACCTAACACTACGGGCAATTTAACATGGCCAATTCACCTGACCCCCACATCTTTGGACTGTTGGGAGGAAACCGGAGCACCCGGAGGAAACCCACGCAGACACGGGGAGAACGTGCAAACTCCACACAGTCAGTCGCCTGAGGCGGGAATTGAACCCAGGTCCCTGGCGCTGTGAGGCAGCAGTGCTAACCACTGTGCCACCGTGCCGCCCCTACCACTGTGCCACCGTGCCGCCCCTAACCACTGTGCCACCGTGCCGCCCCTACCACTGTGCCACCGTGCCGCCCCTAACCACTGTGCCACCGTGCCGCCCCTACCACTGTGCCACCGTGCCGCCCCTACCACTGTGCCACCGTGCCGCCCCGGTGTTGGACTATAACCTGGTGTCGTATGATTTTTGACCTTGCCCACCCCAGTCCAACACCGGCACCTCCACATTATATTATTTCACTTATTGGTCAGTTAATGGGGGCTATATTCTAGAATATTCTTTCTTTTACCAAATGGAGAACAGGTCCTAAGGGGCTGAATAGTCTATCCCTACTCCTACTTCACATGTTTGTTTGTTTAGTGTTAAAAAGTAAGTTTTAAAGTCATTTCCTGCTGATCTGACATTGGGCTACATGACCTCGAGGCACCATTTGGAACAGCCTTTACTAGAATTAGAATGTTTGAAATTAGAATCCCTACAGTGTGGAAACAGGCCAGGTTGTTGTTCAGAACAACACCATACAGCCTTGTCACAGTAGACGCTGCAAGACATGTCAGAGTGTCGACATGGACACCACCATTATATGTGGGGACACCTTCCACCATGTACGTGGCAGGTACTTGTGACTCAACTAACGTTGTCTATCTCATGCGCTGCAGACAAGGATGCCCTGAGGCATGGTACATTGGTGAGACTACAGCAAGGGATGAATGGACACTACATAGCAATCAACAGACAGGGCTGCTCGCCCCCAGTCGGAGAATACTTCAGCGGTCCGGGACATTCAACCTTGGACCTTCGAGTGACCATCCTCCAAGGCGGACTTTGGGACAGGCAACAACACAAAGTAGTCAAGAAGAGGCTGATAGCCAAGTTCGGTACCCATGAGGATGGCCTCAACCAGGACCTTGGGTTCATGTCACACTACAGGTGACCCCACTGCACTACACACACCTACACACACACACACAAACACTCTCACAGATAGACACACACACACAAACACTCCTACAGACCCTCTCTCAAACACAAGCTCTCTCTGATACACTCACATGTACACTTCTACACTCTCACATGCACCTTCTCACAGACATATACCACTTCACACTCACACTCTCTCACAGACACTCATATCCCAACTCCTCCCCCCGCCCCCCCCCCCCACACACACACACACATAAGTTTGTGGGGTGAATTTGTACTTGCAGAATTACATTTTATTTTGCTCAGAAACTGCATGAATCCATGTAAGATTTGTAAATCCCTTTTTTAGATTAGAATCAGTCTGAACATTGGGGCACAGACACCCTCACACAGAGCACCTCACACCTTCAATGCATTATCTGGGCCAACATGGCACTTACTGGTAAAGTTCACTTGAGAATGTGACTTTAAGAAAGTTCTAGAATTTACACATGAAAGAACTGAAACCAACATGCCCATTCTAAATGATGAGAGACTTAACAAACAGTCCAGGTGTTTTTAGATATATAATTTCAGTTACATCACACTATAAACTTTTGCTATAAATTCTATGTCTTCCGATCTTATACTTCACAACCACCTGATGAGGGAACAGTGCTCCAAAAGCTAGCGCTTCCATTTAAACCTGTTGGACCATAACCTGGTGTGTGATTTTTAACTTTGTTCCACCTCAGTCCAACGCTGGCACCCCCAAGGTGTGAATTAAGATTTTGTATCTTCCACGAGGCTCTTCTCAATCATTGAATATATACTGTCATCATATAACACGCATGCACACACAAACGCCAGTGATCCTGGATTGCCTGGGAGCATCCTGGAATCTGAAAAAAAATGTCCCCTGGGCCAGATGGAATTTATCCTAGGATTCTCTGGGAAGCCAGGAAGGAGATTGCAGAGCCTTTGGCTTTCATCTTTATGTCACCATTGTCTACACAAATAGTACCAGAAGACTGGAGGATAGCAAATGTTCAAGAAGGGGAATAGAGACAACCTGGAAATTATAAACCTGTCAGCCTTACTTTAGTTGTGGGTAAAGTGTTGGAAAGAGTTATAAGAGGTTGGATTGATAATCATCTAGAAAGGAATAAGTTGATTAGGGATAGTCAACACGGTTTTGTGAAGGGTAGGTTGTGCCTCACAAACCTTATTGAGTTATTTGAGAAGGTGACCAAACAAGTGGATGAAGGTAAAGCAGTTGATGTGGTGTATATGGATTTCAGTAAGGCATGTGGTAAGGTTCCCCACCATAGCCTATTGCACAAAATACAGAGGCATGAGATTGAGAGTGGTTTAGCGATTTGGATCAGAAATTGGCTAGCTGAAAGAAGACAAAGGCTGGTGGTTGATGGGAAATGTTCATCCTGGAGTTCAGTTATTAGTGGTGTATCACAAGGGGTTTTGGGTCCACTGTTGTTTGTCATTTTAATAAAAGACCTGGATGAGGGTATAGAAGGATGGGTTAGTAAGGTCAGTAGAGTTGTGGATAGTGACGAAGGATGTTGTAGGTTACAGAAAGACATAGATAAGCTGCAGAGCTGGGCTGAGAATTGGCAAATGGAATTTAGTACAGAAAAGTGTGAGGTGATTCTCTTTGGAAGGAGTAACAGGAATGCAGAGTACTGGGCTAATGGTAAAATTCTTGGTAGTGTAGATGAGCAGAGGGATCTCGGTGTCCAGATACATAGATTCTTGGAAGTTGTCACCCAGGCTGTTAGGGTTGTTAAGAAGGCATACGGTATGTTAGCTTTTATTGGTAGAGAGATTGAGTTTTGGAACCATAACATCATGCTGCAGTCATATAAACCCTGGTGCAGCCACATTTGGAGTGTTGCATACAGTTCTGGTCACTGCATTATAGGAAGGATGTGGAGGCTTTGCAAAGGGTTCAGAAGAAATTTACTAGGATGTTGCCTGGAATGCAGGGAAGGTCTTATGAGGAAAGGCTGAGGGACTTAAGGCTGTTTTCATTCGAGAGAAGAAGGTTGAGAGTGACTTAATTGAGACATATAAGATAATCACAGGGTTAGATAGGTTGGACTGTGAGAACCTTTTTCCTCGGATGGCGACAGCTAGCATGAGGGGATTTAGATTTAGATTACTTACAGTGTGGAAACAGGCCCTTCGGCCCAACAAGTCCACACCGACCCGCCGAAGCGCAACCCACCCATACCCATACATTTACCCCCTACCTAACACTACGGGCAATTTAGCATGGCCAATTCACCTGAACCGCACATCTTTGTGACTGTGGGAGGAAACCGGAGCACCCGGAGGAAACCCACGCAGACACGGGGAGAATGTGCAAACTCCACACAGACAGTCGCCCGAGGCGGGAATTGAACCCGGGTCCCTGGTGCTGTGAGGCAGCAGTGCTAACCACTGTGCCACCGTGCCGCCCCATATAGAACTATGGCATTAAGTGAGGGTACCTGGATCAGATGCAAATTATGGCTCCAAGCAGTTTAATTTTTCTTTAGGTATCTGGAAGAGAAAAGCTGAGAAGAAAAGACATTTGCCCCACCTCCCCTTCAACTGGACATTAAAATTACTCTGCAATTTGTGACTTATCTGGATTAGATGGATTTCCAAAATCAACCCACAATTTGGGAGACGGAGACTGTAGACTATACTGGTTTGCAACAAGGAGTATCTTGCATACAAGCTGACGAATGCCAAGATATTGTGACACGAACACTCACAGGTTTAAGGTCATCATTGATTCTTCTACATCTTTGAACTGTGGCTTGAGCCTGCTGTATTCACCTGCAAAAGTCTGAAGGAAAATGTCTAATCCTCCCCCCTTCCCCAACAGGAGTATTAATCATGAAAGACTCATGCTTACAAGGCCTCATGTAAATTCAGTTTCCTGAATTTTCCATTCTTGACAATTTTCAGTTAAATTTTAGTCATTTCCTAGAATTCATGCAATAATGATTCTAAATGGTCTCCCATCTATTGCCCCATACATTAAAAAGAGCAACTACTAGTTAGCAAATTAAATTCATAAGGAGTGGGTACATGGGAAGACCAAGAACGGACTTTCAATGCAACCTACAAAAATGTAGGGCATTACTATGTAACACGACAGCCAATTAGAAGCCACGTCCATGCTACTAGTTCCAAAGTAGAACTAAAGTGACTATTCCCAGCTTTTGTCATTTTAAAGGTGTTAAAGGGACATAGGTTTAAAATGATGGATGATAGATATAGGACAGATGTCAGAGGTAGTTTCTTTACTCAAAGAGTAGTAGGAGCATGGAATGCACTGCCTGCAACTCGAGTAAATTCGCCAACTTTAAGGGCATTTAAATAGTCATTGGATAGGCATATGGATGAGAATGGAATAGTGTAGGTTAGATGGGCTTCAGATTGGTTCCACAGGTCGGCACAACATCGAGAGCCGAAGGGCCTGTACTGTTATATTCTATGTTCTATGATGGGACACCCAACAGAAACACTTTCAGATGATGAACACTGATTAAGTGAGTGTATCAGATATGTTCTAGTTCCTATGCATAGATTCTGTTATTTAATAAGTTTCCATAGCACATTTTGAAGAACACCATCAGATATTTTTCACAACTAGAGGACCAATTTGAAGAAATTAAAGACACCATGCCACAACTGGGTAGAGAGTAGCAGACAACATCAGATATTCTGGGTAGGTGAACTCACCCGTTTGAACATAATTTCTATCCTTTAAGCAGATTATATACTCAAAAAATATTAAATTGTCAACAACTTTGCAGTTTATATAACAGTCACTTTGGAAAAGTAGTTTCTTGTTTAAGTGTATCGGTTTTCACAAAGTTTGTGAGTTAAAAAATCCCTATTGTCTGAATGGGGAACAATTGTCCTACAGCAAACAAATATTTAGTTATACCCCACAGCAAGCTAGCTTCCCTGAAATAAATAACTTTCATTTATAAAGTGCATTTCACATTGCACAATAAGTTCCCATAAACAGAAATGGGATATGACCTCTTGGGTGACTGCTTTAGCAATACTGATTCAAGGATAAACATTGGCCAGAACAGCAAGCAGAACCCTCTTGCTCTTGTTTAGTGTTATGGGATCTATTACACAGATATGGAGACTCAGTTTAAAATTTCATCCTTCAAGTAGAGAATATTAAGGGAAAATTTAATAGATTTAATGTATGTTCAATATATATATTAATGGTTATAACAAAGCAACTGGGAAGAATCTACTTTCCACTAACAGAAGTGTTGGTATCAATCTGCATAGATTTAAGAGCAAAAGAACTGGAACTGAAATGAGATGATGTTTAATGCAGCAAGTTATAATCTGAAAGTGTAGTAGATGTAACTTCAGTAGTAACTTTCAAAAAGGAATTGGATAAATGAGGAAAGGAAGCTACCATCTTTACCTGGTCTACCCTAATATCTTCTGATCCAGAGATATGATTGACTCTTAGCTATCCTTTGAAATAACCAAGCAAGTCACTCTGTTCAAGGGCAACTCAAGACAGGCTACAAACACTGGCCTTGTCAGCCACACCCACAAAGAAAACGAACAATCAGCGAGAATAGGCACAACGTCAATCACATTTTGCAGGACTGGAGTCGTATGTAGGCCAGACCAGGTTAGGATGGCAATTTCATTCTCTAAATGGTATTAGTAAACTAGACAGGATTTTTGCAATAATAAATAATGACTTTCTGGTCATCATTAAACTCTTAATTACAGACATTTTTTGAATTCAATTCTAACATTTGCTATGGCGGGATTTGAACCCAGATCCCCATAACTTTACCTGGGTCACTGGATTAATAATGGAGCAATCATACCACTAGGCGTTCCCATTGCTTTTAAGTTTTTAGTTTAGACAGTGACTGAATTCTCAGCTCTGAGAGTCAAGTTATTTATCTGGGGGAATTAATGGCCTCTTATGTGGAAGTCAGCTCTTTTGAAAAGGGCTTGAGAACTCATCTACTTATAATGCGGCTAAGGATGGGTGGGTTGAGTGATGGGGGGATTTGGAAAAATGCTGCCTATTGGAAGATCGAGGTAATATACTTTGGAATTTATGTAAATGGAGGTGGACCTTCTAATCAGCCCTTCAGAAGTCTGCGTGACTTCACTCCCGCCTCAGGTCTGTCCAATTTCATGGACGACTAACCACTGGGCCAATCAAGGCCCCGGAGAGCACAAAATTGTGCTCTCCAGCAACCTGAAAACAAAGGTTGGAATATGACTCAAGTACAGCCCTGACTCCAGCCTCAAATATGGAAATTATGGCCCTGACCTCGAAGGGGAGCTGTAAATAAAATAGTCAATACATTATGTAACTCTTTGAGTCATACTCAGAATCACAGGTACTTGATTTCAATGAGGATTGTTTTTGAAATATTTCTGTCCTTGGTGCTGGGCCAAACTAAACTCAAATTCTTGAGGAGTCAGTTATGTTTCATTATGTTTCAAGGGCAAACCATGTAGTTTTAATAAATCAATTGATCTTCGGAATTAGTAGGTCAATATTTTAATGAAGGTCTCTTTCCTTGTTAAATGTCAGCACAGTTTCTCTGGGGTTTTATTTCTGGAACAGTACAGTTTCTCTAGGCTCACCGGAAACAAAGACACTTGGCGCCTCGGGACTCATCTTTTATAAGGCAAATACAACATCATTTTCAACCTGCAGGCAGATTCCTAAATGACCAAGCACCACACATCAGAACAAAGTCAGGCTTCTTAACAAAGGCGCATACAAAGCATTACACTGAATGATAGGGGAAGATGATGCAATGCCACACGGACAGACATAAATATGTAAATATATAGATAGATACACAACTGAATACAGAGTCACACAGCAAACCACACTGAGATACTCATAATAGGAGGCAGAAACACATACAAAATTTGACATATACACATACCAACTAGTGGAGGCAACTAGTACTGGTGGCACTAACATAAGCATTAAAATCAGACAGAAAGACACAAAATCATGAAAACTGCAACATTTATGACCTCTCTGCTCCACAAAGCAAAAGACAAACCTGAACAGTCAGGGTAGGTGCAAAGTGTAGCGTGCTGCAAAACCTAATGATTTAGTCCTAGTACAGATTTTCAATAAAGCAGATGAAAACAAAATTGGGCACGATTCTATAGTTATTACAACTGGGGCTCTGGTCAGTAAATATTTAAAGATAGTGTAAGGCCAAAGGATATGAATAAGTGAGAGACTAATCTATGACTGTGACATGAAGGAATTAAATCTGCTTAGTTATCCGAATGCAGTAGATTTGTGGAAGGAATGAATATCCGCTTTATTAAATAGCAGAATGACATGCACAATACTCCCGTAAGGCTATAAACATTGCCTGTATTACATTCAGTTCTTTGTAACACCCCCTACAAATCTTCTGTTACTTTATGGATTAACATGTGCATCCATTTTACTGTGGACAGTTTGTGTCTCAGTGGGGCTGTCACCCTACTCCTAACTTTGAAACTATTCCTCAATTGCTGGATTTCTCACAAGGGAAAACATCCTATCATTATCCATCCTGTCCATCCTCTCAGGATTGTATATGTCTCATCAACATTACCCCTCATTTATATGACCTGCCATGGATGCATGCACAACTTGTTCAACATTTTCTCAAGAAAACTCCTTCATTCCGAGAAGCAGTCGAGTGAACCCCCTGCTACTTCATATCTTCTGCTGAACTGATAACCTGCAATATTCAGTTCCCAGTCCAAGTCTGCACCATGTCTCAGTACTGTTACTATGTCATGTTGTCCAAATTAAATTTGTACCAGCAAGTCATTCAATTTATTCCTTAAACGGTGTTTGAACAAGAACGCTTACTTGGGCCACACCTAAACAGGTCCTTCTGCTCTAACATTGTGCAGAGTATGCAAGCATGAAGATAGCAGCTTGAGACAGAACGTGCCTTTGGGAATTAGTTGAGTAGGGAATTTTAAGTGTTCCTTTTAAGAGTTAATCCTTCCCTAAAATCTAGCCATGTTTGTATTTAATTATACTTTAATGTCAAGTTTCAGTCTTGGTCAGGCATTAACAAGCTGCCTACTGTAGAATTTTAGCTGGTAGAAATGCAGGTGGCCTTGCACACAGTGCACAAAATAAGCAAGCACCAAGACAGCAGCTCAAGACAAAGTTAGATATTTGTGAGTGACAGAGTTCAGTTTAGTGAGGGAAGAGGTGATTCCCTGACCTTTTCCGTTAATGGAATTGTCTGAGAAATGCAGCAGCAGGCTGTGAGAGTCGAAGCCTGGAAGCAGATAGGTGAGTGGTTGGCGAGTTTGACATTTTTAGTTTTCCTGTAAATGGGGCAGAAGTTTTAACAGCAAAGTGTATTTTGAATTTATTGCTTAACTAATAGTCATCTTATAGTTAAAACCACTTGATATTGATAATCATTGAGTGATACTTATAAATTTAATTACTCAAATGAAATGATGTGTTGCAGCTGCACCATGTGGGAGCTGATGGACACTTGTGTGATCCACAGAACACAGATCTCTGGTAAATGTTTGCATTGCCATTTGAGGAACTTTGGCTCAATAGTCAAGGAACTGGAGTCTTGAGTTTCTGACACCGAAGTGCATCTGGAAGGGGGACAATATTATGGTCACTGCCACCAAGAGTTCCTTCACCTTCAGCTCCCTAATCAAGTCTGCCAGCTTACCAAATTACAGATTACCAAATCCAGACTGACCTGTTCCCTAGTGGGTTCTACCACAAGCCACTCCCCAAAAAAAAGCATCTAACAGGCGTTGCACAAATTCCTTTTCTTGTGACCCACTACCAACCTGATTGTCCCAGTGTTATGGACTAAGCCAGACCACTCAGAACATTCTTAAGCAGGTAGCCCAGACCATAACTTTGCAATTTGTTTTGGTAAGTGTACAGTGAAAATTACCTAGAGTGAGGTAGCTAGGTTGACTACCCGGTTTTAAAACAGACAAAAATATATTCACAAGATTACACAACGAAACACAAAAAAACAGAATAAAGAACCCCTAGGGAACTCAGTCTATCCAAACTAGACTTAATTATGCTGTTCCGAATATACACAACAGTCCCAATAAGCAAATCCTCTTGAAAAACAGTATAAAAAAATGGAACAAATGTTTACAGGTTGAAGTTCGAAGGTCAGAAAGAGAGAGGGCCTGTTCACACAGTCTACTGCTGAAGTTTGGGACTGAATTGTTCTGGAGTGAACTAAACTGCTCAGCTAGAGAGCTGACCACTCCCCTTTCATTCTACAGGTCACTTCTAAAACAAGACCACTTTGGCATGAAGTCTCATCTATTTACATATGAACAAAAAGGCCTTTCAATACCCTTTAATCTCTGTACCAAACCAGTCTGATCGGAACTGAGAGCAGTTTATTACCCCTCTGACAAAACCCAAAGACACAGTAGACTTGAGAAAAGGAACAGCTTTTAGAAAAAGAAACCAGCTTTGTGACACCTCCCCCTTAAAAAATGAACCACCAATATCAAAAGATGGCTTTAAAACTCTTCAAAAACCTGGTTAGTAGCGTACAGTAGTATACACTGTACTAACTGTAAACATGCAAATATACACAACCACATGCAAATTCAGCCCGTGGCACACCCACCACCACACCCTCCCGTATCTCACTCGAGTCTCGATAACACATCGGCAATCACGTTTTCACGACCTGCCACCATCTAAACAGTCTGTCAGTTTTGCCCTTAAATTTGACCAGAAATGTCAATGGGTTATGATCAGTGTATACGATTGTCTCAGATGCACTGCTCGTAATATAAACACCGAATTGTTGTAATGCCAACACCAAGCTTAAAGTCTCTTTCTCCATCGTTGAATATTTCTGTTGAGGAATGTTCAACTTCCTGGAAAAATACCTGCTGGGTCATTCTATTCCCTAGTCATCCTTCTGCAACAGCATCGCACCGACAACCACATCACTGGCCTCGATAGCCACCTTGAAAGGTTTCGTGTAATTTGGTGTGGCTAATACTGGGACAGTGGTTAATACAGTTTTTAGCCTGTTAAATGCCTTTTGACAGACCGCTGTCCATTGAAACTTTTTGCTCTTTTTTAACAATTTGGTGGGTGGAGCAGCCATACTGCTAAAGTTCGGCACAAACGTTTGGTAAAATCCACTCAATCCCAGGAACTGTTTTTATCGTCGGTGATGTGGGAAATTCCCCAATTGCTATCGTTTCGCATCCCATGGGGTCATTTGCCCATGTGCAACAACATGGCCCAGGAAGATGACTTGGGCTTTGGCAAATTCACTTTTAGCTAGGTTTAACACCAAGCCTGCCTTCTGATTTCGATCAAATAAGTCCGATAAATGCTGTAAATGTTCCTTCCATGAGTGACTAAAAATCACTACGCCATCAAAATACACCACACAGGTGGGTAATCCAGCAATGACTTTATTAGTCAGTATCTGAAAAGTGGCTGGAGCATTTTTCATACCAAATAGCATGACATTGAACTGATATAGTCCATATGGCATTATGAAAGCTGAAATTGCCTTTGCTCTCTCTGACAGAGATACTTGCCAGTAACCTCTGAGCAAGTTCCACTTAGAAATGTTATCTGCTTGTCCCAATTTTTCAACACAGTCCTCCAACCGTGAAATTGGATATGCATCAGTCTTTGTAATGCCGTTGACTTTATGATAGTCCACAATAACCGTTGGGTACCATCTGGCTTTGGCACCATGACTATGGGAGATAGTGAGGAAAGTGATTGATCTGAGACGGGTACAGCTGAGAACAGAAGTGAGTCAAAAAGTCAGGGCCGGCAGGGACAGAGTAGGACTAATAAATTGAACTGCATTTATTTCAATGCAAGGGACCTAACAGGGAAGGCAGATGAACTCAGGGCATGGTTAGGAACATGGGCAATTACGGAAACATGGCTCAGGGATAGGCAGGACTGGCAGCTTAATGTTCCAGGATACAAATGCTACAGGAAGGATAGAAAGGGAGGCAAGAGAGGAGGGAGAGTGGCATTTTTGATAAGGGATAGCATTACAGCTGTGCTGAGGGAGGATATTCCCGGAAATACATTCAGGGAAGTTATATACATTCAGGGAAGTTATTTGGGTGGAACTGAGAAATAAGAAAGGGATGATCACTTTATTAGGATTGTATTATAGACCCCTGAATAGTCAGAGGGAAATTGAGAAACAAACTTGTAAGGAGATCGCAGCTATCTGTAAGAATAATAGGGTAGTTATGGTAGGGGATTTTAACTTTCCAAACATTGACTGGGACTGCCATAGTGTTAAAGGTTTAGATGGAGAGGAATTTGTTAAGTGTGTACAAGACAACTTTCTGATTCAGTATGTGGATGTACCTACAGAAGAAGGTACAAACCTTGACGTACTCTTGGGAAATAAGGCAGGGCAGGTGACTGAAGTGTCAGTGGGGGAGCACTTTGGGGCCAGCGACCATAATTCTACTCATTTTAAAATAGTGATGGAAAAGGATAGACCAGATCGAAAAGTTGCAGTTCTAAATTGGAGAAAGGCCAATTTTGACAGTATTTTAGGCAAAAACTTTCGAAAGCTGATTGGAGGCAGATATTCGCAGGTAAAGGGACAGCTGGAAAATGGGTAGCCTTCAGAAATGTGCTAATAAGAATCCAGAGAAAGTATATTCCTGTCAGGGTGAAAGGGAAGGCTGGTAGGTATAGGGAATGCTGGATGACTCAAGAAATTGAGGGTTTGGTTAAGAAAAAGAGGGGAACACATGTCAGGTATAGACAGGATAGATCGAGTGAATCCTTAGAAGAGTATAAAGTAGGAGTATACTTAAGAGGGAAATCAGGAGGGCAAAACGGGGACATGAGATAGCTTTGGCAAATAGAATTAAGGAGAATCCAAAGGGTTTTTACAAGTATAGTAAGGACAAAAGGGTAACTAGGGAGAGAATAGGGCCCCTCAAAGATCAGCAAAGCAGCTTTTGTCTGGAGCCACAGAAAGTGGGGAGATACTAAATGAGTATTTTGCATCAGTATTTACTGTGGTAAAGAATATGGAAGATATAGACTGTAGGGAAATAGATGGTGACATCTTGCAAAATGTCCAGATTACAGAGGAGGAAGTGCTGGATGTCTTGAAATGGTTAAAAGTGGATAAATCCCCAGGACCTGATCAGGTGTACCCGAGAACTCTGTTGGAAGCTAGAGAAGTGATTGCTGGGCCTCTTGCTGAGGTATTTGTATCATCGATAGTCACAGCTGAGGTGCCGGAAGACTGGAGGTTGGCAAACGTGGTGCCACTATTTAAGAAGGGCGGTAAAAACAAGCCAGGGAACTATAGAGCAGTGAGCCTGACCTCGGGGGTGGGCAAGTTGTTGGAGGGAATCCTGAGGGACAGGATGTATTTGGAAAGGCAAGGACTGATTCGGGATAGTCAACATGGCTTTCTGCGTGCGAAATCGTGTCTCACAAACTTGATTGAGTTTTTCGAAGAAGTAACAAAGAAGATTGATGAGGGCAAAGCAGTAGATGTGATCTATATGAACTTCAGTAAGGCGTTCGACAAGGTTCCCCATGGGACACTGATTAGCAAGGTTGGATCTCATGGAATACAGGGAGAACTAGCCATTTGGATACAGAACTGGCCAAAGATAGAAGACAAAGGGTAGTGGTGGAGGGTTGTTTTTCAGACTGGAGGGCTGTGACTAGTGGAGTGCCACAAGGATCGATGCTGGGTCCTCTATCTTTTGTCATTTACATAAATGATTTGGATGCGAGCATAAGAGGTACAGTTAGTAAGTTTGCAGATGACACCAAAATTAGAGGTGAAGTGGACAGCGAAGAGGGTTACCTCAGATTACAACAGGATCTGGACCAGATGGGCCAATGGGCTGAGAAGTGGCAGTTGGAGTTTAATTCAGATAAATGCGAGGCGCTGCATTTTGGGAGAGCAAATCTCAGCAAGACTTATATACTTAATGGTAAGGTCCTAGGGAGTGTTGTTGAACAAAGAGACCTTGGAGTGCAGGTTCATAGCTCCTTGAAAGTGGAGTCACAGATAGGGAGGATAGTGAAGAAGGCGTTTGGTATGCTTTCCTTTATTGATCAGAGTATTGAGTACAGGAGTTGGCAGGTCATGTTGCAGCTGTACAGGACATTGGAATATTGCGTGCAATTCTGGTCTCCTTCCCATCAGAAAGATGTTGTGAAACTTGAAACGGTTCAGAAAGGATTTACAAGGAAGTTGCCAGGGTTGGAGGATCTGAGGTACAAGGAGAGGCTGAACAGGCTGGGGCTGTTTCCCTGGAGTGTCTGAGGCTGAGGGGTGACCTGATAGAGGTTTACAAAATTATGAGGGGCATGGATAAGGTAAATAGGCAAAGTCTTTTCCCTGGGGTTGGGTAGTCCAGAACTAGAGGGCATAGGTTTAGGGTGAGAGGGGAAGGATATAAAAAAGACCTAAGGGGCAACTTTTTACGCAGAGGGTGGTACGTGTATGGAATGAGCTGCCAGAGGATGTGGTGAAGGCTGGTACAATGGCAACATTTAAGAGGCATTTGGATGGGTACATGAATAGGAAGGGTTTGGAGGGATATGGGCCGGGTGCTGGCAGATGGGACTAGATTGGGTTGGGATATCTGGTCGGCATGGACTGATTGGACCAAAGGGTCTATTTCCGTGCTGTACGTCTCTATGACTCTAGATGAATCTCTGCCCGTTTCTCATCTGTTTGAATGTATTATGGTATGCATTTCCTCATTAAGACATCATTTGTTAAATAATAACACTCAGGAAGGCATTCACTCTCCTTCTCTGTATATGGCTTTTGATATTTTAAGTTTTAAGTTCTCATCTTTCTGCTGTAACTCAATAAGCATCGCAGAGTTAAAGATACTTGTATGTTTACCTTATTTGCTCCTTCTCTGTTCCACTTATCTGATCGAAGAAAATTGCTGATAAAGCTATGTTAGCTTCCTTTTCTGTGCCTTTTGGTCTCTCCTGCTTCAACTTGTGCCTCTGTGAATCTTGTGATTCCTGGATAAACATTCTCCATTTCTTCAGTTGCCTGCGTCTCCACTGGCTTTTCAACCAGAGCAGGCAGCACACCTACCGGTGAATCAGCTGTACCATTTACAAGGACAAATTGTATTCCTGGAGCTGAGAGTTTGTCCAGTACTCCTACCACAAATTCTTCACTCTTCTCTGGACTCTCCAGCCTCACTTTGCATAATTGAGCACTTCATCTCACACCTTGAATTCCCATGACCAGTACCTTCTCTGGCAATAGTCTCTCAAGAGTACATATCTCCTTATTCTTCAGCATCACAGACTGAGAGGATCCTGTGTCCCTTCATATTGTAACCTCTTTACCTGCTGTTCCTGGCCTATGTGAATAAGCTTTGCCCTTGCATATATGTTTTTTAAGCAGATCTGATACTTCCTCCATAATCAACCTCTGATCATCTTGTACGCTCTGAGGCAGTTGTCTAACTTCCCTTATGCTTTTTGTTCCTAGTCCAACAAAACTCCCAGGCTTGTTCAGTTTTCCTACAGCTGGCTTTCTCCTAGCCCACCAACACTGTGATTTCCTGTGGCCCACTTTATTACAATGAAAACACCGGAGCTTTTTAACTTCTTTGTCCCCCTCAAGGGTTTCTTTTTTACCCTGTGGTAAGTTATCCTTATGATCTTCACTGAGATCTACCTTTCCCTTTCCACGTGAGGATTCCTCTTTGTCCCAGTTTCTATCCCTCATGAAATTGATTCTGGAAGCCAAACCATATTTTATGGACCAGCTCATAATCATCAGCCACTTCAGCTGCTAACCTCGCTGTTTTAACTCTCTGCTCTTCCACATGTGTTTATACTACTTCAGGCAGTGAGTATTTGAATTCCTTCAAAATAATTACCTCTCTAAGGGCATCATAGGTTTGCTTGATTTTTAAAGCTCTTATCCATCTATCAAAATTATTCTGTTTGATCCTTTCAAACTCAATATAGGTTTGACCAGGGTAGATTCTTGAAACATTGTCTATAGGCTTCTGGTACAAGCTCATATGCACTGAAAATGGCTTTTTTTACCTCCTCATACTCCCCAATACTTCCTCTGATAGTGATGCGAATACCTCACTAGACCTACCTACAAATTTCGTTTGAATCAACAAAATCTATATTGCAACTGGCCACTGCATTTGTTTAGCCACCTTTTCAAATGAGATGAAAAAGGTTCCCACATCCTTCTCACCAAGTTTAGGCAATGCTTAAACATAAACAGCTTCTCACTGGGCTTCTTATTACCAGGGGTTTGCTCACCCTCACTCTCTTCCTCACTAAGCCTACCCTCAGCCTTTATCTCCAACTTTTTAAGCTGGCTTTCCTTTTTAAGTGTCAGTTTTTAAAGTTCAAAAGCCCTGTCTTTTTCTTTCTCTGCTCTCTCTTTTTCCCTCTCTTCTGCTTTCAATCGTAATTCAAACTGTTTCATTTCTTCTGCCCTTTCCTTATCTCTTGCCTCTAACTCAAGCTGCTTCATGTGCAATTGAATTCTTGCCATCTCTGTAGATTCTGATGGTTTCTCCGGCATGTTTAAAGGCTGAGCTACTGCTGTATTTATCTCTCCTTTCCTCACAGACACAGGCAGTTCCAATTCCAGCTTCTCTGCTAACTCCTGCAGAGGTCTTATTCACCTTTTACAAAACTTCCAAAGTCACCGCGTCCACTTCCAGGAAACTTTTGGCAGCTGAAAGAGCCATTACTATCCCAAGCTTTGTCTACCAAACCAAACCAAACCATAACGCAAAATAAAGACACTAGCACCTACCACCCGCTGTTTAAAATCCCGCAAAGAGCCCCTAATCTGTTATGGACTAGGCTAGACCACTCAGAACATTCTTAAGCAGGTAGCCCAGAGCATAGCTTTGCAATTTGTTTCGGTAAGTGTGCAGTGAAAATTATGCAGAGTAAGGTGGCTAGGTTGACTACTAAATTTTAAAACAGACAAAAATTTAGTCACAAGATTACACAATGAAACACAACAAGCAGAATAAAGAACCTCTACAGAACTCAGTCTATCCAAACTAGACTTAATTACGCTGTTCCGAATTTACATAACAGTCCCAATAAGCAAACCGTCTTGAAAAACAGTATAAAAATGGAACAGATGCTGACAGGTTGAAGTTAGAAGGACAGAAAGAGAGAAAGCCTGTTCACATAGTCCACTGCTGAACTTCCCATCTAGTTCTGGACTAAACTAAGCTGCTCAGCTAGAGAGCTGACCACTCCCCTTTCATTATACAGGTCACTTCTAAAACAAGACCACTTTGGCATGAAATCTCATCTGTTTACATATAAAAAAAAAGGCTTCTCAATACCTTTAATCTCTGTACCAAACCAGTCTGATCGGAACTGAGTGTGATTTATTACCCCTCTGACAAAAAACAAGGACACAGTATCCTTGAGAAAAGGAACAGCTTTTAGAAAAAAGAAACCAGCTTTGTGACACCCAGTCCAAGTAAGCATTTCCCAAGTAAGCATAAATGTCAAAAATAATTATCTGAATGCACACAGCATTCATGACAAGATGGGTGAATTTATAGCACAAACAGAAATAAATGAGTTTTGTTCATTCGTTTTTATAATACTCATCATCAAGAGGCGCTTGCAATGTGGCCAATGTATTCAAGCATAGTTACAGCAATATCAGGCACTCCTGTAAGTATGGAGGGAAAGGGACAGAAGGTGTGATAGCTCTGTTAACAAAATGACATTCAACATAATTATGCATACTATCATGATTCAGAAGATCAAGATACAAAATCAGTCTGGTCAGAAATAAAAGAAAACAAAAGAAAGTCACTTGCAGAAATAAATTACCGACTTCACAACTGTAGTTAAAGTGGACAGAGTGTACATCGAGAAATATTGGGCTTGCAAGAGAAGTAAATAACCATGCATAACTTTAACCTTCACAGTGAGTGAACAAATAAATAAACAAAGGTAGCAATAGGAAGAACGTTAAAATGTTGGACCTCACAGGTAGTTATCTCAGGATTACTACCAGTGCCACAAGCTAGTCAGAATATAAACAATAGGATATATAGGTGGCTGAAAAGATGGTGTGAGAGGGAGGGTTTCAGATTTGTGGGGCATTGGGATTGGTTCTGGGGGAGTTGGGACCTGTATAATCTGGGCGTGTTAAGCCTGGGGAGGACCTTGTGGGGGGTTGGGAGTGGGTGGGGGGGAGAGAGACAAACCACTCTACCTGTCCACCACTCGCTCACAGAAACCATGTCTGTTCTTAGCCCAACCGAACCTACCCATAATGCCACCGGCACCTCAACTCAACTACACTCAGCTCAGGAACTAACAGTGATGAAAGGAGACATTACCTAAGCTGTTTCCCCGACTGAAGGAACAGACTCCGCAGATAATCCGCTAACTGGTTTTCCTACCTCACAATTGTATCATTGGTCACAAAGCCCACGCAGACTAGGGGGCACCAAGATACTATACAAGAATGAACATACCCTAGGGACCCATTGAAGCCAAGATGTCGGCCATTAGCACCCATTAACAGATTAGCTAAACCTCCTGTTAGAATTGTCAACTGATGGATACTGCTGGGCAAGCAGCTGTTTTCTATTAACTGTATTCGAAATGGCATTGTCTTGTAATTAACTGTTACAACCCCATAAGAACTGTCTGTATCTGAAGTTCAGGGAAGAGAATCATTGACTTAAACTGTGCAAAGTGTCTGTTTTGTATCAGTCCAGTTTCTATTCCCCATGAAATCGTGAGAAATAAACCAGTGTCCGTCAATTGCACAAGATCTGTGTGTGGCCTCTATTTGTAACTGGACAATTCTCCAACAGGAGGATACCTGGTAGAGTGGTTGAGGAGGGTTTAAAGTCATGTGGCAAGGGGATGGGAACCAGAAGAGGAGGGCAGTAGATGCAGGAATTGAGGGAGAGATAGAAACCAAGGCAAACATGACTAAGAACAAGAACAGTCAGGGAAATGCTGCTGAAAAGAGCTGGGTAAGTGGTCTTACATGCTTGTATTTCAATGTAAGAAGTATATTAGGCAAGGCAGATGAACTTACAGCTTTGGTTAGTACTTAGAGATGTCACATTATTGCGATTATGGAGACTTAGCTGAAAGAGGGACTGGACTGGCAGCAGAGTGTCCCAGTATTTAGATGTTTCAGGTGTGAGGTGGGGGAGTAAAAGGGGTAAAGGACAGTCTCACAGCTGTCAGAAACTGTGGTGCTGGAAACACACAGTCGGTCAGGCAGCATCCGAGGAGCAGGAGAGTCAGGAAGAGCTTATGCTCGAAACGTCGACTCTCCTGTTCCTCGGGTGCTGCCTGGCTGGCTGTGCTTTTCCAGCACCACACTTTCTGACACTGATCTTCAACATCAGCAGTCCTCAGTTTCTCCTATCTCACAGCTGTACAGCAGAAGACTTGTGCAGCGAGGCAATATGGGTAGAATTCAAGAATAGGAAAGGTGTAATCACAATGCTAGGCGTATACTACAGTCCTCCCAACAGTGAGCAGGAGACAGAAGAAAGAATATGTTGACAGGTTTTAGAAGGATGTAAAAACAGCAGAGTTGTTGTTGTGGGTGATTTTAACTTCCCCCATATTCACTGGGATTCGCTTTGTGCTATGGGCTTGGATAGGGCAGAGTTTGTAAGGATCATTCAGCGGGGTTTCTTGACACAATATGTAAACAACCTAACCAGAGAAGGAATTATTACCGGACCCGGTTTCGGGAAATGAGCCTGGCCAGGAGAGTGAAGTTTCAGTGGAGGAGCATTTTCGGAGTCGTGACCATAATACCGTGAGTTTTAAAATACTCATGGATAAGGATAACAGCAATCCTTGGGGGTGAAGGCGTTAAACTGGGGAAGGCGAACTACAACAATATTAGGCAGGAACTGGAGAATTCTGATTGGAGACAGCGGTTTGAGGGTAAATCCACATCAGACATGTGGGAGCACTTCAAATGGTAGTTGATAAGAATTCAGGAACGGAACATTCCTGTGAGAAGGAAGGTTAGGTGTGGCAAGTTATGTGAACCTTGGATGACCAGGCATATTATGACCTTGGTTAGAATGGAAAAGGAAGTACTGAATGGCACAATAGTTAGTACTGCTGCCTCACAGTGCCAGGGACCCAGGTTCAATTCCAGACTCGGGCGACTGTCTGTGTGGAGTTTGCACATTCTCCCTATGTCTGCGTGGGTTTCCTCCAGGTGCTCCGACAGACCAAAGATGTGCAGGTTGGGTGAACTGGCCATACTAAATTGCCTATTGTGTTCAGGGATATGTAGGTTAGTCCATTAGTCAGGGGAAATGTAGAAACATAGGGTAGGGGAATGGGTCTGGGTGGGATACTCTTTGGAGGTTGGTGTGGACTTGTTGGGGCAAATGGCCTGGTTCCACACTGTAGGGATTTTATAATTCATCCGTAAGGTCAAGGAGTATGGAACTGATGAAGTCCTTAAAGTATATGACGAAAGTAGGGAAGAACGTAAACAAGGAATTAGAAGGGTTAAAAGATGTCATGAAAAGTTGATAGGAAGCAAGATTAAAGAGAATCCGAAGGCTTTTTCTCCGTATATAAAAAGCGAGACGGTAGCCAGGGAAAGGGTTGGCCCACTCAAGGACAAAGGAGGGAATCTATGTGTGGAGGTAGGAGAGATCCTAAACAAATACTTTGCGCTGGTATTAACCAAAGAGAACATCGATGCAAAGTAGGGACTTAGTGGATGATGATCTCAGGGAAGGGAATGTCAAATTTCTAAGCCATGTCACTATTAAAAAGGAAGAGATGTTGTGCATCTTAAAAAAGTACAAAGGTAGATAAGTCAGGTCCCAAGGGACTATCCCAAGGGAGGCAAGAGGACAAATTGTTGCAGCTTTGACAGACACCCTTGTATCCTCCTTGGTCACAGATACGGTCCCAGAAGACTGGAGAATAGCCAATGTTGTCCCAATGTTTAAGAAAGGTTACAGGGATAATCCAGGAAATTATAGGTCTATGAGCCTCACGTTGGCGGTAGGGAAATTATTGAAAAGGATTCTCAGGGACAAATCTGTATGCATTTCAAAGCAAATGGACTTATTAGCGATAGACAGCATGATTTTGTATGGAAAAAGTTGTGCCTCACTAACTTGATCAGGTGTTTTGAGGAGGTGACCAAGATGATTGATGAGGGATGTTGTCTATGCATAACTTAGTAAAGCCTTTGATTAGGTCCCTCATGGCAGACTGGTACAAAAGGTGAAGTCACATGGTATCAGATGAGCTGGCATGATGGATACAAAAATGGCTTAGTCATATAAGATAGAGGGTAGCTGTGGAAGGATGCTTTTCAGAATGGAACACGAATGGTGTTCCACAGGGATCACTGCTAGGACCTCTGCTGTTCATGATCTACATAAATGATTTGGAGGAAAGCGTGGCTGGTCTAATTAGTAAGCTTGCAGATGGGACAAAGATTGGTGAAGTTGCGGATACTGAGGATTGTCAGAGAATACAACAGGATATAGATCAGTTTGAGGTATGGACTGAAAAATGGCAGATGGAGTTTAATCCAGACAAGTGTGAGGTGAGGCATTTTGGAAGGTCGAGTACAGGTGAAAATTATACAGTGAATGGCAGAACCCTTAGGAATATTAATGTGCAGAGGGATCTGGCTGTGCAAGTCCACAGATCACTGAAGGTGGCAGTGTAGGTAGATAAGGTAATAAAAAAGGCCTATGGCATGCGTGTCTACATTGGAAGGGGCACTGAGTATAAGAACAGGCAATTTATATAAGCTTTACAGAACTTTAGTTAGACAACACTTAGAATATTGCAGACAGTTCTGGTCACCACACCACCAGAAGGGTGGAGAGGATACAAAAAGGTTTACCGGGATGTTACCTGGTATGGGAGATTCTAGACTGGATAGACTGGGTTTGTATTCACTGAACACAGGAGGTTGAGGGGTGACCTGACAGAGGTTTTAAAGATTGTGAATAACATGGATAGAGTGGAATGTAGGAAGCTTTTTTTCCCCAAGGTAGAGGGGAAGTATTACTAGGGAACACAGATTCAAGGTAGAAAGGGGCGGGGGGGGGGTGGAGTTTAAAAGAGATGTACAAGGCAAGTGTTTCACACAAAGGGTGGTGAGTTCTTCCAATGTGCAGCCAGACAAGGTGGTGGAAGCAGACACAATAGCAGCATTCAAGTAGCATCTGGATGAATACATGAATAGGATCCTGTAAGTGAAGACAGTTTTATATGGAAGGGCAAAATGTGTCAATGCAGCTTTGGAGGATCGAAGGGCCTGTACCTGTGCTGTATTGTTCCATGTTTAGAGGATGAAGTCATAGATTGCATTTGATACAGAAGCTTAGATGCAACCAGGAAACAGGCTATTTTGGAACTGGCAATGAGAAATGATGCAGGTTAAATTAAGGACCGCATATTAAAAATGCTCTCGACTAATGATCACATCACGATAGAATTTTATATTCAGTCTAACGGCGAGAAATATGGATCAAAAAAACTAAATTTAAATAAGGGCAATTATATGAGTATAATAACAAAGTTGACTCAAGTAGACTGGGAAGCTAGGTTGAAAGTTAAAATGATGGAGGCATATTCAACTGAGGAAGGAGAATGTACCATCTATTGTCTAACTGAGTAAGTTAAGGGTGGTATCAAATTGAAAGAAAAAAACACACATTGCTACATGGATCTGTGGTAGGGCAGAAGATTTGAACAGTGTTAGAAATCAGCAAAGGATTACTCAAACAAAAAGAAAAAAAATTGAAGTACAATAGGCAACAAAAGAAATATAAAAACAAACAATAAAAGCTATATGAAAAAGGAGAAGAATAGCTGAAGGAGCATTTGTCTCTCAGAGGGTGTGAATGGATGGGAGAAAGTCATAGCATACATTTTGAACATCTATTTTCTATCAGTCTTCACAGTAGCATTTCAGGAATACAAGAAAAGCAGCAGACATAAGAGAGAAAAAAATCAGTACAGGAAAAGCTGTGGGTTAACTAATGGTACTAAAAGGCTGACATTTCCCACCTTGCATCCTGCAACCCAAGATGTCAAAACAAAGTGACTGTAGAGGTAAATCAAAAGTCTATCAATAACACATCGACCAGAGTGACAAAACAAAATGAGATGGTGCATTATGACTACATTGATAAAAATACTCAGGGAGCAAGAAAGGAAGAGACAGCATGGACAAGCATAAAACAAGGAAAACTTTAAAGAGGGAAAATGATACTTAAACACACACAAAGTACTTTAACCGAAATAAATGAACCTACGGCTCAAATAGAGATCAATGGATTTGATCTTTTAGTCATTGCAGAGATGTGATTACAAGATCAAAATTGGAACTAAATATTCAGAGGTATGTGACATTTCAGAAGGACAGCCAGGAAGGGAAGGTTAGTGGATAGCTTGATGCAGATAGTAGCAGATGGAGTGAAATAACTGTACAAAGGCCTGTATGCTGTCACCGAGTCACCCTTTATTTACATGTGCACAGTACATGGGCTCTGACCAGCCACCTCAAAGCAACACCTAGACTAAGGACATCTTCTGCATCTCCTGGTTATATCTGTTAGCCAGAATTCTCTGTTTGGCCTAGGTTAACAACTCCAATCAAGGATCTCATAGACGATGCCATCCACCTGGTTCCAAACATTACATGGAGTAAACAGAAATGATCTAAGATCGGATTATGCAGAATCTATATGAGTGTGATTAAGAAATAAGAAGGGGAGGAAGGCCCTCTAAAAGATGCTCAGGAGGACAGATTCATTCATGATTTAATGAGGGACGTATAAAAGGCAATACATCAATCATGGGTGAATCATCTGTATGCACATTGCAAAAATCAAGTTGACAAAGGTAAACATGAAGTAAATTGATCGACTTTATTTGGAACAGTTTGCTAAACCAATCTGAAGTGAACCTGTTTTAGATCTGGCGGGTTTAATAAATGATCTCAGAGTAAAGATGCCCGAGAAAACAGTTACCACAAATGGTAGAATTTAGCATTCAGTTTTAAAGTGAGAGACAACTGTGCTAAACCTAAATAAAGGCAATTATATTGGGATAAGAGCAGAGTTGGTGGTGTGGACAAGGAAAAGAGCTTAGCAGAGAACAATGGCAGATACTTAAGCAAATTCTTCGTAACTCACGGAAAGAGGTGGAGCGGGGAGGAGAAGAATGATTCTAGGAAGGACATAAACTGACTATACATAAGGATAGAATCAAATTAAAAGAAAAAACATAAAATGTGGCCAAGATTAGCAGGAAACCAGAGGATTGGGAAAGTATTAAAAGATGACCAAACCAAAGGAAAAAAGTAAACTATGGAGGCAAACTAGCAGACAAAATAAAAACAAACAGCACAAACTTCTTTAAATATATAAAAAGGAAATGAGAGACCAAGGCAAATGTGGCCCCTCAGGGAATGAGCTTGGGGAAATAATAATGAGGAATTAGGAAATGGCAGAGGAATTGAATAAATATTTTGCATTAGTCTTCATGTAACAGCATTCTAAAAATACAAAATAATCGTGGGCTAAAGGTGGAGAGGAAATAAATGCAACTGCTATTACTAGAGAAAAGGTACAAGGGAAATTAACAGGGTAAAGCACAATGGACTTGATGGGTTGCATCCTAAGATTTTAAAGGAAGCAAATTCAGAGATGGTGGATATATTGGCAATAATCTTCCTAGAATTCTTGGATTGTTACAAAGTCCTGGAGGATTGGAAAAGTGCCAATGTGACACCCTTACACAAAAATGAATGGAGAAATAAACAGGCAGCTGTCAGCCTGTTAGCTTAACATCTTTCATTGGGAAAATGTTAGAATCTATTATAAAGGATGTAAAGAATTTAGTATCAACATGGCTTCATGCAGGGAAATCATGCCTGAGGAGGTAACAAGCAAGATAGATTAAGGGTAAACCAGTTGATGTAGTACATTTTGACGTCCAAAAGCCATATGATAAGGTGCTACACATAAGGCTACTTGATAAAACAAGAGCCCATGGTGTTGGGGGCAGAATATTAAAATGGTTAACTAAGAAAAGGAGTTGAGATAAGGGGATATTTTCTGAATGGCAACCTATAATTACTGGAATGTCACTGGGACTAATGCTGGGTCCATAACTATATTGATGACTTGGATGACCGAAGTTGCTAAGTTTGCTAAGTTGCTAAGTTTGCTGATGATATAAAATAGATAGGACGGCAAGTAGTGAGGATGACTTAAAAAAACCACAGAATCATAGATAGGTCATAAGTGTGAGAAAAAACATGGCAGATGAAATGCAATGTGGAAAATTGTGAGATTTTGCACTTGCAGCACAGGGATTTGGGGGGTCTTCGTGTGCAAAAATCTAGTATACAGGTTTAGCAGATAATAGGAAAGGCAAATGGCCTTTATTTCAAAAGGAATGGAGTGTAACAATAGGGAAGTCATGTTAAAATTATACAAGGTAGTTGTCACTACTGGAATATTGTGAGCAGCTTTGCTCCATTTATCTAAGTAAAGTTATAAAGACATTGTGTTTGGTCAATAGGAGGTTCACCAGATTGATCCAGGATGTGACAGGATTTTCTTACAAGGAAAAATTTAAATTTTGGGGATCTTTAAAATTCACTCGTAGTTTGTGAATGTCACTGGCTGGCCAACGTTTATTGCCCATCTAGCTACTTGCCCTTGAGAAGGTGAGCTGCCTTCTTGAACCTCTGAAGTCCACATTCTGTAGGTTAGCCCACAATGAGCTGAGGAACAGAATTCCAAGATTTTGTGATTGATACAACTCTGTGGCTTGCTGGAGCATTTCAGAGGAGAGTTGAGTCAATTACATTGCTATGGGTCTGGAGTCACATGTAGGCCAGACCAGGTGAGGATGGCAAATTTCCTTCCCAGAAGGACTTTAGTGAACCAGATGAGTTTTTTCTGACAATTGACAATGGGTTCATGGTTATAAGTAGATTCTTAATTCCAGATTTTTAAAAAATTGAATTCAAATTCCACCATCTGCTGTAGCAGAATTCAAACCCGGGTCCCCTGAATTAATAATCTAGTGATGGTACCACTAGGCCAGACAGACAGACAGGAGAATAAAGACCTTACTAAAAGATATGATTTGGAGATGCCGGTGTTGGGCTGGAGTGTACAAAGTTAAAAATCACACAACACAAGGTTATAGTCCAACAGGTTTAATTGGAAGCACACTAGCTTTCGGAGCGACGCTCCTTCATCAGGTGATTGTCATTTTTAATTTACTAAAAGATAATATTTTTAGGGGGCTTTACAAGATAGATGCGGAAAGGTTGTTTCACCTGTAGGAGAGCTGAGGACCAGAGCGCATAATCTTAGAGTAAAGGGTCACCCAATAACGACAGAGGTGAGGAGGTGTACATTTCTCTTCAAGGGTAGTGAATTTGTGAATTTCTTCATCAAAGGATATTGAGACTGGGTCATTAAGTGTATTCAAGGCTGAGAAAAACAGATCATTAAAGGAATGATGGTTTTTGGGGTAAAGGCAGGGAAGCAAAGTTCAGGACTATCAGTTCAGCCATGATCTCATTGAATTGGCTGAGGGGTAGGAAACAGTAATGGTTAATAGATATTTTTAAGGCTGGAGCAAGGTTTATAGTAGAGATTCCAAGGGTTTGGTATTGGGACACTTGTTTTTCCAGATAAATGTAAGTCATCATAGAATCCCCACAGTCTGGAAGCAGGCGATTCAGCCCATGGAATCCACACCAACTTTCTGAAGCGCACTCACCCCCATACCCTATAACCCTGCATTTCCCATGGTCAGTTCACCGAACCTGCATTTCTTTGGTCTGTGGAAGGAAACCACAGCACCTGGAGGAAATCCACGTAGTCACAGGGAGAATATGCAAATTCCACACAGACAGGCTGGAGTCGAACAATCCGGGTCCCAGGTGCTGTGTGGCAGCAGTACTAAGCCACATTGCTGCCCCATAAATGATCCACATCTTTGGAACTAGGCAACAATTCCAAAGTTTCAGATGACAAAAAATTGGGGAGAACTTTGAACTGAGAGGAGCACAATGTATGTTGAGGCAGATGAAGGTCAATATGGAGAATCGTGAGATGATGCAGTTTGGTGCAAGGAATATGGAGAAACAATATAAAATAAAGGGTACTATTCTAAAAGATGTGACGGTGCAGAAAAACCTGGGTATACCATATATAAGTCACTAGAAGTAGCAGAACAGGTAGACAGAGCTGCTAATAAAGCAGACAGTATTTCAGGTTTCATAAATAGGGACAGAGATTACAACAGCTGGAGGTTATGATGAAATTATACAAGACACCAGTTAGAGTCCAGCTGGAGTATTACATATGTTTCTAGATGCCATATCTGAGGAAGGATGCGAATGCATTGGAGTGTTGACAGAAATGCTTCCGAGGACGAGACACTTCAGTTACAAAATCTGACTGGAGAATTTGGGACTGTTTTCCTTGATGAGGTGATGGCTAAAAGGTGATTTGATTCAAGTTTTCAAAATCAAGGGAGGTCTGGACAGAATGGATAAGGAAAAACTGTTCCCATTCGAAAGTGGATTGAGAGCCAGAAGGCACAGTTTGAAAATGCTTTGTAAAAGAAGAAAATGTGAGATGAGGAACAACCTTTTTCTCACAATGAATAGTTAAGAAATTGAATACATTGTCTGAAATTAAGTTGGACACAGGTTCAAATGACACATTCAAGCCCCTAGAATCAATACCAGCAGATCCATTAGATAGCAGCACCATCAAAGTGATACTAGCTCCTGTTGGGACGATATTTGCCTGAGGCTGAGGATCATTACTGGATTCCCAGGCCTAAGGTGAGGGATGGCGAGAGGGAAGACATGGAGCTGTGAGGCAAAGAGGAGGTTTGTCAGAAAGGTGGCATTCAGTGAGTCCTTCCTGCCTTTCCCATGCCAGATTCTTGAACCAATTACAGAGATATTAGGAGAGATAACTAAATCTGTTACCAAATGGGTGGATTTTAGGGACTGAGTAAAGTTGGATAGTGTGGGAGCTGAGGTGTACAGGCAGGAATGAATACATGATGAAATACTGGCTGCATAAATCTAAATACTGAAGCTTATGGAGAGCACAAAATGGGAGGATGGACAAAAAAACTATTATAATCATCGAGTGTATAGTCGACAAAGATAGAAATCAGGTTTCAACTGTAAATGGAATACAGATAGGAAATGTTACAGTGGTGAGAACAACTAACAGATTATGGGCTGAGAAATCAGTTTATGGTCTACAAGGATGAAGCCAGCAAGGCCAATTAGTAGCAAGATTTTAGAGTTTGCACTGGAACCAGAACTATAGCCGTGGCTTTTTCAAAAATTCTATTGCTCCAAGATCTTAGGTTCTGTGACAGAAATTGGATTTTATTTTTGTCAGAGAAAGCTACGAGGCCGGTAGCTACACTGCTCTGAAAAAGATGGAAATTCTCTGGCAAGAGTAAGGATACTAAGAACTACTGTTAGAAACACAATCTAATATTTCTACAGCATCCTTCAAAATCTCAGATGTTCCAAAGCACTTTTTAACCAACGAAGTACTGTAGTTAGAACTGCAGCATTTTTGTAACACAGACAATGTGGTAGCCAATGTCCATACTGCAAGCTCTGACAAACAACAATGAAATAAATGACGGGTTGGTTGAGAGCATAATATTGGTCAGGATCCCCAGTCGAACATGCCCTGCTTCCAAATAGTGTTCTAGGATTATTTCTGTCCCTTTGAAAGAGCCTCAGTTTATCATCCAGCATATGGTACCTCTGTGAGTTTGGCATTCCTTAGTGCTGTACCGGTGTGCCAGCCTGGTATTTTGTGCTCAAGCCCCTGGTATGGGCTTGAACACCTAATCAACTGACTTCGTGGTGATAAAGAATCATGCCTGACATCTGAAGAACAGCAGTGGCGAAGTGAACAAGTGTGCAGTACTTTAGTTCGTTGAGGAAAATTGGGAAGGAGAGCTGTATGACATAAAGCATCCTGTTCAAAATCTTAACGACATTTGTCTAATAGAAAATCAAATATTAACCAACAACTTTGGAGAGTCAGGCAAAACAAAAACAAATGCAAGTCAAACATAAATAATTTGCAAAGCTCTGCGCAGACTAACAAAGACACATTTGAGAAATAGAACAATCAGAATTCCCAGGGATTTTGCACACATCCATCCCTCCAACACCTGCAGCAATTCGTATTCAGCATCAGGCCTGACTAGTTTTTCATCCTGACTAGGTGAGGAGAGTTTAATATTCATGACCAACATACAGAACATCACAGTGCAATCCACAGAAAACTATTCCCCTACATAACAGCTTCCCAAGGTAAAGTCCCTTACCAGCTGTCTCCCTGGGGTATGGTTCGACATACCTGCAATAAATGAAAGATTTATTAAAATAAGACAATGACTATTCTTTATTCTTCTTTACAACTCCAATGCAACATTTCCCTTTATTATCTCAAAATAATCAAAACAAACCGACAAGAAGCATCATCATTGTTTAAGACAATACCCATCTTATCCCATCTGAAAGTGAAGTGAAAACAGTAGTGAGAAGGGTAACCTCAGGGATGTTGTTTTTTAAGGATGGTGTGAGAGAAATCAGGCACCTAAAGTTAAAACCTAACACTCCTGGGTCAGCACAATTACATGTAATGTAAAGATTGTTCTAGGCAGTCCTAATAATTTGAATCAACTGAAATAAAAACTCAGCAGGTTAGACTAAATGGTGGAGAGAGAAATAAAGTTAATGTTTCAGGTCAATGACTTGGTGAAGTAACATATTGGATTTAATTCTGAATTACCCTTGGAGATGAGTGTGGATGTGGGAAGGTCAACAATACCAGAAGGTGCTTCTAGTTATTGATACCTCAGTTGACACAATTAAATTTTTGAATTGAAGGGAAGGAATGGGGAGTCAGCCATCTGCAGAACTCCTAGTTGAGTTCATTGGAGAACTCACGAGGGGACTATGGGGAGCAGCAGCTTTCAATTTTCAAATGACAAGAACTGGGAACAAAGCAGAGAGAATATGGAACAAAAACACACATTGCAGCAGGTCTGGCAACATCTGTGAGGAGAAAAATCAACCAGGAGAAAGCGAGCACTGCAGATGCTGGAGATCAGAGTCGAGAGTGTGGTGCTGGAAAAGCACAGCAGTCAGGCAGCATCCGAGGAGCAGTACAATCGACGTTTTAGGCAAAAGCCCTTTATCAGGAATTCCTGATGAAATGCTTCTGCCTGAAACGTCGATTCTCCTGCTCCTCGGATGCTGCCTGACTGCTGTGCTTTTCCAGCATCACACTCTCGACTCTGTGGAAAGAAAACAGAGTTAATGTTTCATGTCGAGTGACCCTTCCTCAGAAGTGAATATGCCAGGGAGTATATGAAACGTGTTTAAGCATAGCTATCAGGCACTCAGCAACAGTTCCTGACTGTAGTGTGTAAATAATGTGTGAAAGGTCTTCGAGTAGATTTAAGAGGCATACTGTATCCTTTCCTCGTCTCACTCTTCCACTGGTCACAATAAAATTTCAAGTTTAACCAGTTTGGTGATATAGCCATTTATATAGATCTCAGACCCATTTATATAGATCTCAGACTATATCAGAACAAGTCAGTCAATTGTTTCTTTTGTCAAAAAAACAAATTTACTTAGGGAGGCAAAGATTACTGACAAACACTTTTGGTTATGCTATTATATACTTACCCTCTAAAAAAGATGCACACACACTACAAGTCCGAGCATAAGAAAAGTGAAAACTGCAGAGTTTTCTTATTCACTTGTTGGATGTGAGCATTGCTGGCTGGGCCAGTACACAGTGCCCACTCCTAACTGGCCTTGTGTTAACTTTAAAGTACGTTGACCAAGGAATAGGTAAACTCATGCTGAAATGTCACAGATTGTCCCAAATGGTTTCTGATTCCAAGGGTTCTTCTGCACACACAGGCAGGCAGCAAGGGATGTTTTCCTGAGACAATTGTAGTTAGCTGCTCAAGATAGTGGAGTAGATTCCAACGAATCTGCTTCAGGAGTCCTCCACAAGTGCTAAAAATAACTTCTGATGGGTTTTCAGCTCTTACATTTCGCTGAGAGAAGTTGCAAAGAAAGAACGAGGAAGGTCTGGGCCACTGTTCTGCAGGCAGGTTACATTTTCTCTCAGTTCAAGAACATAATAATCTTATACCACTCACAAACTGATCCATATTACCTCTCTCCCAAAGTCCTCCATTGACTTCATCCAAGCTCCCTGCTCTTTGTGAACACAACTTTGTCGATGTTGCACATGGTGTGTTTTCGTTCTTAGTGTCCATTATTTGAAAGGTCTGGGCCTACTTAATCTTTTAAACATTTTTTTTATCATCACATCTCTTCATACCAAAGGGGAGACTGAAAATCAGTTCCTCATACAGTTGTTATCATTAGAGACGAGAGGCTTAGTATTGCAAGAAAAAGAGTGATTCAGCTCTTAAGAGGAATTTATGGTCACTTCTCGCTCAGACTCACTGGAGCTCTTCTTCGAGGGGGAAGGAAGAGAAAAACCCAGTTCCATCGATTCAATCTGGGTCTCGAAGGAGGATCAGAAAAACTTGAAGCTGCAAGAGATTGAAACACCTGCTTCTGTTCCGAATGCCACATGAGTATTGAATTATAAATCAAATACAAAATGTGCTGCAAAACCTTGCAAATTTTCAGCAAGTGAAGCAGCAGATATGTAACAGGAAACAGCAAGTCCAGATGATAATGTGATTTGTCTTTTAGGAATATAGGTTTTGGCCCCTTCAGCCTGCTTCCAACATTCAACAACATGATTTGATTGCGATCTCAGCACCACTTTCCTGTCCACCCTGGCCCTTGACTTGATTGCTTATCATATATCAACCCAGCTCAGACTTCAATAAATTCAATGACCCAGCCTCCACTGTTTTCTGGGGAAGGGAATTCCGTGGAATAATTAACTTCAGAGAAAAAGCTTTTCCTCCACTCTGTCTTAAAGGTCATACTTCTGATTCTTAAAGCGGTCTCCTCTTTCTCGTCTTTCCTACAGGTGAATCATCCTCTCAGAATCTACCCTGTCGAGTTCTCTCAAGAACTTGCATGCTAATAAGATCATCTCTCATTCTTCTAAACTACAAGGAGTAAAATTCCAATCTATTAAAATTTGTTCATAAGATCAAGACTTTATACCATACATGAGTCAAGTGAACATTCTCTGAAGCGCTTTGAATGGAATTACATTCTTTCTTGAATCAGCAGACCAGAACTGTACTTAGTACAACAGATGTGGTCACACCAAGGTCCTGTACAGCTGCAATACAATTTCCCTATTTTTATCTTCTATTACCATTTAAATTCTTACTGCTTGCTTAATTTTTATCTCTTGTCCACACCAGAAAGCTCTAATCGGTGTCAGGGTGGACTCAGCCGTGTGCCATTTAGTCGGTGACATTTTGACACACTGATGCAGTGTAGGCTCAGGTTGCAAAAATATTCTAGGTGTGGGGCCTTTGGCTCCAGAGCTAAACTTTCACCATTCACTCTGCTTCCTGTTACATATCTGCTGTTTCACTTGCTGAGAGTTTGCAAGGTTTTGCAGCACATTTTGTATTTGATTTATAATTCAATACTCATGTGGCATTCGGAACAGAAGCAGGTGTTTCATTCTCTCAGTTCACCATTCCATTTGATAATAGCTGATCTGCATCCAACCCCTTTGACCAATTACTTCTCCGTATCCCTACCTCAGTCTTGATACCTTAGCTCTTTGAGGAAGATTTCTCCTCCTATTATACAAAAAACAATCTTCCTAAATTCAGATCGATCAGTTCAGGAATTCCTGACCAAGGGCTTATGCCCGAAACGTTGATTCTCCTGCTCCTCGGATGCTGCCTGACCTGCTGTGCTTTTCCAACACTACACTCTCAACTCTGAGGTCCAGCAACTGCAGTCCTCACTTTCTCCTCACCCCTCAATCTACAACACTTAAGGGAATCAAGTTTATGCAAGCCACCCCAATAATTTAATTCTGTCACTCAGATTTCTTAATCATGAAAATGTAGAAAATTGCCGATACCCTGTCCGCAAAAAGTAGAACAAATTCAACCCAGCCAATTTCCACCCTATCAGCCTCCTCTCAAATGAAGTGATGCAAGGTTTCTTTGACAGCGCTATCAAACGGAATTGCACAGAATTGGAACAGCACAGAGGTCATTCTGCCCACTTCGTCAGCACTTGTTCTCCAAATAAGCACTTCGGTTGGTGCCACTCTCCTGTGTTTGCCCTGTAACTCTGTACGTTTTCCTCTTCAAGCAAGAGTCTAATTCCCTTTGAGTGCTTCAAATGAGCCTCCAGAAAGAAATCGTCAAAGGGAGCACACAAAAGAAAGTCAATTGGCCCAAAGTGACTATGTTGACTCTTTGAAAGAGCTAGTTGATTAGTCCAGTTCTCTGATCCACCTCCACAGCCCTGCAAACTCCTTCCACTTCAAACGTAGATCCAATTCCTCTTGAAAGTTGTGTGAATCTCATGTGTGCATTCCAGATCAGAACAACTTGCTACACAACTCAGTTATTGTCAGTTACCTTAAATCTCTATCTTCCGGTCACTTGTTTAAAAATTTGCTTATGAGATATAGGTGCCGCTGGCTCGGCATTCCTATCTCTGCCCGTTCCTATTTGCCTAGAGGGCACTTAACAGTCAACTACTGTAGACCACGTAGGCCAGACCAGGTAAAGATAGCACATTCATGAACCAGATGGGCTTTTAGGACAAATGACAATGATTTGCATTAGGCTGAACTTTTTTTCAATTCTAGATTTTTGATTCAATTCAAACTGATGTCATCATTAGATTGAATACACGAGAAAGGAAAATTGGCCTCTTGCCTACTAACAAGGAGTCCGATGACCCAGGGAGTCAGAGACAGAGCCAAGAGTGTGGTGCTGGAAAAGCACAGCCAGTCAGGCAGCACCTGAGGAGCAGGAAAATCGACTTCTCAGGCAAAAGACAGAGACAGAAACAGAAACAGCTTCCCTTTAGAAAGGTAAAATCATCCAAAAAGTTAGCAAGTGCACAGATTTTGGTCAGAGAGAACAGGTATTTGGCAGCAAAAGTGCTGTTAGCTGAGCAATCTCTAGACAATCAGGGTTGGAGAACAGAAGTCTAGAGTGTTTCAATAAGAGAAATCTCTCGAGGCAGAAGTTGTAGAAGAAGTTAAGGAATCAGTGTTGAAAAAACATTAATTAAAGATGTTAACATCAAGTGAATGCAGAGGTTTACCAGATAGAAACCAAGTATGGCTGTGACAACTGAAGAAGGAACTTCAAAGTGGAAATAGTATCTTCACTGTTTGAATTACTTCCTGTATACTGTAAAATTGTTTGTGTTATCATCTCATGTAATAAACTTCAATATATGTTTATTGCAGTATACTGGTAGCTTCTTGTGAATCTGTTCAGTGACTGACTACATCATAAGCAAATTGCAAAATTTCCCCTTGTGGTCCGTCCAATTAGGTTTCCTTCTGGAATTTGACTTGTCCTGTGTTATCATCAGCAGGGATTATAAGAAAGTATAACTGAAGAATGCATGCAGCTTTTTAATGGTTGGTACAGTTGTTAATGAACACTCCCTGTCTGTTATTATTGAAAAACAATACAGACACTACAATTAGGGAGGATGAGTGTGAGATATTCATGACATTAATATTGAGAGAAAAGGGGTATTACTAAATTTAGCATCTTTGAAAGTGGATAAATCCTTAGCTGTATATGAAATGCACCCTGGGCTGTTAAAGCCAGCAAGAGAAAAAATAGCGACATTCATTGATTTGTTGTGAACCTTGCAATGTGATTGCAAAAATAGCTTCCTCTGTCCTCCACATCATGCAATGTGCAACAGATTAACTTCGCAAAGAGGTGTATTCAGGCAGAATTAATTCAACTGTTCTTGATTTCAACTCCCTTTCAATATCAAAATAAATGTAAAGATTATGTTGTTCAAAAGGCCTGGAAGACAGCAAATGCTGCACCACTGCAGAAGTAGGGAGAAACTGGCAGAGATGAAACAATTACAAGCCAGTCAGCTAGTCGGAAAATATCAGACTAAATTTTGAAAGACCGATTAATATTCCTTGAGGAAGAATTAATCAAAGACAATCATCACAATTTGTGAAGGTAAGATCGTTTCTAGCTGATATAATAGAACTTTTTGAGCAGCTAATCAGAAAGAAAAGTGAGGGTAGTGCGTCTTTTATGTAGTCGATGTAGATTTTAGCAAGGCTATTGATAAGGTGCCAAATGGCAGAATAATCATCAAAGTGAAAGTCCATAGCTTCTGGAGCAAATTGGCTGGTTACACCAAAAATTGGGTCAGGAAGCGAAAGGTAACAGTTAACAGGGATTTTGTGACTGGAAGAAAGCTTCAAGTGGAGATCCTCAAGGCTCAGTACTAGCTTATTTTGTGGTGGAGATCAATGGTTTTGACTTGAATACAAGGAGTATGATGAAAACATTTGCAAGTGATAAAAATAAGCTATGTGATTGATACTGTAAAAGAAATTTATGTTACAAATATGAGGTTTGCAAAATTATGATCCTCTTGGCTGTATCTTTAAACTAAGGTAAATAAAGAGAGTCATGTGACCTGTTCTGAGGTCCACCAGGATGTAAATCTTGGTGGATTGATAGTCAGAGATCAAATTAGACTATTATAGGATGAAGGTGGAAAGTTTTATGTTTGAAGACAATGGCAGCAACCTGAGTTCACAATGAATAGGCGTCAAGTCCCAGAAAGATGTAGGAGACATTGGGCTATGCTGTTTTCTTGTAAGAGGAGAGTTGGAATCAAGAATAGCTAATTAGCATTTCTGTCTGGATGCAAGGCCATTATTGCACATTGCCATGTGGAGGCAAGAGGTCAGAGGAGGCCAGTTTCCTGAACAACTTGCAGGCTTTCCTACAAATCATTAAGTATCACAGTCAGACATTAGTTGTGTGTGGTCATTGTGAAGCAAAGACGGGTGTGGGAGAGACAGAGTTTCTCAAAAAGATACATCCTACAGCCTACTAAGGGTTTTGGAAGATTTGTCCTGGTGTGACTAGGAGGAAGAATAATCAATGGAACAGGCTTTACTGCTGTGGTGCATTTAAGGAACTACCAGAAAACTGAAGGAAGTGACTGAAGACAGCCAATTTAAGTTACATTTCCTGAAAGTGGCTTATGGGAATCCTTTGTAAGCTTGAAATAACTGTGAATTATATATACATATTGCTTTTAGTACTGCAATTACAGTGTGCAATAAATATAACAAATGTTGATCCTCTTTATAATTTAATGTATAAGCTGACTACAAAAATAAGCGTTTTGTCAATATTGCTTTTAAATCATTTGTTACAGGAAAAAAGTTGAAAATGTGAAAACTTGTGTCATCATTTTCTGCTTCTACTCAGGTTAACCATGGTCAAGACAGGCTACAATAGTTACATATTATATTGTACAGTGGACTGCTACTGACTGAATGTGGGACCTGATCAACTTGACCACACTCCTGTAATTATTCAGTTACTGTGGTCACATAGGCAGCTGCATGGAGTAACTGACCGCTAGAAACAACAAGCTAGGAATGTGGGTGAGAAAAGGAATTCCTGAACACTTAGACCTAAGGGGCAACTTTTTTACACAGAGGGTGGTGCGTATATGGAACGAGCTGCCAGAGGAAGTGGTGGAGACTGGTACAAATGCAACATTTAAGAGGCATTTGGATGGATATATGAATAGGAAGGGTTTGGAGGGATATGGGCCGGGTGCTGGCAGATGGGACTAGATTGGGTTGGGATATCTGGATGGCATGGGTGGGTTGGACCGAAGGGTCCGTTTCCACGAGCTATTCTGAGAACCCAGGCATGGTTGAGAAGATGTCTAATGAACATCATGAGATGATGTAGTGCTGTCTGCAAGCTGATTACCTAATCACATGATGCCTAACTATTAACTTATAGAGTCAATAGCCAGAGACTTTTCCCCAGGGCAGGATTGACTGACACGAGGGGTCATAGTTTTAAGATATTAGGAGAAAGGTATAGAAGGGATGTCAGAGGAAGGTTCTTTACGCAGAGTTGTGAATACATGGAATGCGTTGCCAGTGGTTGTGATGGAAGCAGAGTAATTAGGGACATTTAAGTGACTGCTGGACATGTACATGGATAGCAGTGAATTAAGGGGTGCGTAGGTTGTTATTTTATTTTACGTTAGGATTAATCCTTGGCACAACATCGTGGGCCAAATGGCCTGTTCTGTGCTGTACTTTTCTATGTTCTAACTTGATTGGACATGCATTTAATCAATTAATATTGTGATTCGTTTGTAACCAGCAGGATGGACTGAAGTAAATGTATAAAAAGTGCACGATTTTCTTTGTTCAGTGGAGAAATACATGTTGTGCCAAGCAACTTGCTCCCTGCCAGTGTGAAACAAACCATTTGATGACTGGAACAGACCTGGGTGTTGAGTCTCAAGTTATTCCTTTCTAACAGCTGCAAAGTGGAAGTTTGAATTTTTTTAAAGGTTATTGGTCTCTACAAAGATAGTAATAGCTGCAGGAAGATGTTGGTGGGCACGAAAATAGCAAAAAGAATTGAATCCAGATAGTTGTGATGTACTGCACTTGAGAGAAAAAGCAAGGCTAAGGAATATTCAATAAATGGTAGGATACTGAAAATTATAGAGGAGGAGTGGGCCACCTTGGAGTGCATGCCCACAGACACCTGAAGGTGGCTGGATACTTAGCTAAGGTGGTCAAGAAGGCTACTTGCCTTTACTGGCTGAGATGAACAATAAAAGAGTAAGGAGATTATGATTAGATTAGATCCCCTACAGTATGGAAACAGGCTCTTTGGCCCAATCAGTCCACACCAACCCTCCGAACAGTAACCCACCCAGACCCATTTCCTTCTGACTAATGCACCTAACACTATGGGCCAATCTACCTGACCTGCACATCTTTGGACTGTGTGAGGAAACCCACGCAGACACAGGGAGAATGTGCAAACTCCACACAGTCGCCAGAGGTTGGAATCAAACCTGGGACCCTGGCGCTGTGAGGCATCAGTGCTAACCATTGAGCCACCATGCCGCCATTATACAGGCACATGAAACACAAATTAGATGACAATTGGAATACTGTGAGCAGCTGCAATCACCAGGGAAAGATTTGACTGCACTACAGAGGAAATTTATACAACATTGCCTAGACTGCAGAACTGGAGTCACGAGAACAGTTTGTTTGTGCTTTTCTTTTGAACAGGAAATGGCATGGGCAGATCTAATACAATTGTATAAAATTATAAGGAGTCCAGATAGAACAGCCCTGTATTCCATTGATTTAAAGGTCCATAACTGGGGTTGGGGGCATAGGTTTAGTTTGATGTTCAGAGGAGTAACCTTGAACTGACTACCTAAAATGGTGTAGAAGCCAAAACCCTAACATTCAAAAAGGATTTGGGTTAACTGTTGAAAAGCCATAAAACACAAGGTTACATATCAAGAGTTAGAAAATGGCATCAGGCTAAAACGGCTGAATTTGTGAGAGTTGGTGCAAACACAATGGGCCCAATCGCGTGCTTCAGCTAGATAAATGTCTGTAGTTCTATCCTGTATATGGATCGTGTCTTTTTATGTCTGTACTTTTTACAATTGTAGAGAAAGAACTGTTTAAAAATCAGCGTTTTGAAAGGATGGCTGCAAGTTATTTGAAACTCACATGGCAAGCATCAAACAGCTATTTGAACTTTCAGTAACTGAAGAGGTTGCAGAAACAACCAGGATCGTGGTGTTCTGTATTCAGGTGCTTCTCTGGGTGGGAACAAGAACTTAATTGGGCTATGGACTAGTGACCAGTTTTGCCTGCCAATAATTATGTGATTGTTTCTCATGTAATTGAGCAGCTGGAGCGTGTCTTCCCCATTCCCTGTAGTCAAAATCTATTTTAAACTTAAAGAAAACCAGTTCATCTTTCATTCAGCAGTTGTAAGCTGTGAATTTAACTGAAAATCATAGACTTTTATCAATGAATGTTATGCCTCTTACAAACCAATCGAGGCATCTGAAGAAAGATGATTGAAAAGCAATGTTCTGGTCGGCACAAGAATCATGAGGATCATCTCAGCAACCCACTGAATTACCTCTGCCATAATTTATTTTTCCTTGTCCATCTATGTTTGCGTCTGTATGTATACATGAGGGAGTTTATCAAGGCATTAGAGTTTTAATGTAAAACAAATAACTGCGAATGCTGGAGATGTGGAACACAAACAAGAAGTTGCCAAAGAATTTTAATTTGCTATATTATGTGGTGATAGTTCATAGCTGTTAAACTGTAGCTTGAATCTCAACATTTAAAAAAAAACTGTAATTCTTGTTTAGTACAGAAACCTGATCTGTGCTTTCTATTAACCTTTGTGTGAAAATCAGGTAAATCGAGAACTTTTGCACACTTCATAAAATTATTTAACTTTTGCGAAGACTCTGGGAATAATGGGGCTCAATTTCTAGCACACTATCACAGTGAGTTATGCACCTAGCTGCGATTAGCTAATCTTTATCTTCTACAATGCTCAGTTCAACCCTAGGTAATGCTTTTACACAACAAAATATTTACACTACTCAGTCTCACAGAAATTGCAATTGATGACTGCAGTCAAGACTGATTTGTTTCCTGCGTAGGTGACCAAAGATTGCTATTAGTAAGGTCGAGATGAAGAAATGCAGCAGAATGAGTGAATTATGTATTTAATGATTCATAGCATAAATCATCCACCACCAAATCACAGTAACAGACAGATTTCAGTTTTACTCGTGTCCTTTACACTAAGTCTACAAACAGATGTCAAAGAAGGTGCAGACAGACATGTCAGATAAACAGATCTGATTTTAACATTGAGTCAGTGAATGGATTTTAAGGAAATTAAAATTGGGACACAAGTTCAAGCAAGGGCAAATAAAAATACAAAGGATACATGGGTAAAAATGCATATAAAAAAGTACAAGCTCAAGTCATACAGGTACAGTCAGGTCAAGGGATATGCAAACTTCCAGATGGGAAAAGGGAAACAAAAATAGAAATTGCTGGAAAAGCTGAGCAAGTCTGGCAACATCCGTGGAGAGAAATCAGAGTTAGATTAGATTACTTACAGTGTGGAAACAGGCACTTCAGCCCAACAAGTCCACACCGACCCGCCGAAGCGCAACCCACCCATACCCCTACATTTACCCCTTACCTAACACTGCGGGCAATTTAGCATGGCCAATTCACCTGACCTGCACATCTTTGGACTCTGGGAGGAAACCGGAGAAAACCCACACAGACACGGGGAGAACGTGCAAACTCCACACAGTCAGTCGCCTGAGTCGGGAATTGAACCCGGGTCTCAGGCACTGTGAGGCAGCAGTGCTAACCACTGTGCCGCCCACAAACGTTTCGGGTCGAGTGACCCTCCCTCTAAACCACTCTGGAAGGACCTTGCTTCCTTACGATGAGTGCAACATTACCAGTAAGCAAGACCAACTCAGTAGATTTTAGGGGAGTCTTGTGTCTAGCATTGGCATTCCTGATGCCGTTTCACCCTTCCCCCTCAAAGCCAGGAAGATCAGATTTAACCTAGTGTGGAATCTTCTCCCAGTTGGTAAGTCTGCCGAAGCTATCCCTATAGGCTGTTTCTTTAAGACTGTCTTCAATGTTTGGACTGCTCGTTCCACCTGACAGTTGGCCGATGGATGGTATGGAGCTGTTCTTATGCAATGAATACTATATTTTAGGAAATACACAAATTCCCTGCGGGTAGATGACGGCCCATTATCTGTGATCAACATTTCCAGGAGTTCGTTTATGGTAAAAGATGTGCATAGTTTTTCCATCGTCATCCCCGTGTTTGATTAAATTAACTCCATGCCCGTCCAGCCGCTTTTGAGTGGGTGTATACAATGGCTAAGAACACTGAGCCCATGAAAGGACCTGCACATTCAACACAGTGGGAGAGCTGCTGGCAATAATTTAGATTAGATTAGATTACTTACGGTGTGGAAACAGGCCCTTCGGCCCAACAAGTCCACACCGACCCACCGAAGCGCAACCCACCCATACCCCTACGTTTACCCCTTATTTAATACTACGGGCAACTTAGCATGGCCAATTCACCTGACCCGCACATCTTGGACTGTGGGAGGAAACCGGAGCACCCGGAGGAAACCCACGCAGACACGGGGAGAATGTGCAAACTCCACACAGTCAGTCGCCGGAGTCGGGAATTGAACCCGGGTCTCTGGCGCTGTGAGGCAGCAGTGCTAACCACTGTGCCGCCCACTTTCTGTTCTTGTTGACGGTCTGGGCACTGCCGCACAAAGACAGTTAATAAATTTCTTGCCAACATCTTTATTTTGGAGTTCTGGCGGTGATCTTTGCTTAGGAGAATCATTCTTGCTCCCCATAATAAAATTCCATCCTCTACTGTGATCTGGTCTCTCCGGGTCCAAAAAGGTTTCGGTTCTGGTTTTGATGACCCTTTGGTTTCTCGCATCACCACCAGCTGTAGACTAGGTCTCCTGGATACGAGTTCGCTTATTCAATTCTTGTAGGATTCTTTTGCTGTCTCGAATCTGCACACCGGCAGCAAATACAATGACTTGTCAACCCAGATTTTGAAGAAAACGTTAACTATTCAGGCTTGCCTTTGTTTTGGGGTTTTGCAGTGAGCTGACCTACAGGCCCTCTATTCAGGATATGTCCTGAGTGAGACTATGTCATTGCCTTCACTCAAGTGGTGTCTCTCAAGCTCAGCTAGCCTGGTGAGGGTGTCTACTTTCATTGGAATATCCTGTAAATCAAATGTACCACTTGCCGCATTTTCTAATGACAAAGCCAGTTGTCATGCCTGTTTGAAGTCCAGTTAAGTTTCAGCTAGTAAGCACTTTTGCACAGTTACATCATGAATCCCACATACCAAATGGTCTCTCAGCATCTCATTAAGGGTTAAACCAAAGTCACATGACCTTTCCAGTCACATCACCCTCTTCAAAAATCCCAATACTGATTCCGCTCATTCTTGAATGTCAAATAAAAGTGATAGCATCTCAGAATTAGAGGAAGCTTAGGGTTGTAATATTCCTTAACTAAATCTGTGAACTCTTGAAAGGTTTTGGTATCTGGTGCCTCAGGCTCCTAATAACCAATAAAGCTGCGGTTCCACAAACCATCAGGATATTTAGTCATAATTATTCATCTGCCCCAATGTCATGGAGAAAATAATGTATTATTCCCACATATCAGGCCCAGTCTTCGACAGCAGGATCGAACAAGTTCAAGCTTCCCAAATGATGGCATGATTCCAGAAATGCTTATCCCAACTGAAAGACAACTATTGCGAGTGGATTTCTGCAGGAGTGTACTTTTCCCATCATCGCCACTGAAATAACCCCACACAGGCTGGTATCCCATCACCATGTCACACTTCATCTATATGTGAAAAACCCTTGACACTGATCCAGCTTCCCCAGAGCCAGCTCTCGGAGTGAACAGAACCTGTGACACACTCCGTTAACATGTCAGACAGGGCTCCCTGATTGAAGCAGGTCATGGAACTTACATTCTATGAGGTCCAACTTGTTGACCTCATTACAATCACTCCAAAATCATGTTTCAAAAACTTGAAGCTTTTCAGGATATTACTGTCACATTGAAAAAGAAGTATGAAAAGATCTTGATAAACCAGATTAAGAGGAGGTTAATGAATAAAATTAAATCATATGGGATTGAGATCCAACATGACGGCAATCCAGTAGGTCTGCCCTGCTGAGCTCTGCACCATAATGTAGGCAAAGTGTTGCAATTACTCTCCCTTTCTTAGCTCCTGTGATAAAAATCAGCAGTCTTAGATTCCCGGAATTGGTGTGTGTCAGTTTTGTTGATTAAGGAAGATGACCAAGGGAAAAGGACAGCAAGGATTGCAACTAGCAGGGCACTCTCCTGCAGCAACAGACATACCCGCGAATGCAGCGTCAGCCTCTGTGAACGTTCCTGTGGACTTACCTGTGCAGCAGAGCCTGGTCTCGGAGTTTGTAAAACTCCAAGAGAAGATTGATTCAGCGATGGAAGAGACCCAGACCAGGCTGAAACTGATCTCGGCCATGCTTCAGAAGCGTGAGCAGGAGATCCAGTGTCTAGGACAACGCATTGTGGAGATGGAGTAGCAGGCCGCAGCTTCCGAAACCGTGATGGAATCTTCGAAGGGCTGGGTCCAGGCCCTGGAAAGATAGGTACAGGCCTTAGTGGAGCAAGTCGACAACCTTGAAAATCAAGGCCATCGGAACAACATCCGCCTGATCAGGCTGCCAGAATGGAAGCAAGGACAGCTCATCAACTTCTTGGAGCAATGGATCCCGCAGTTTGAGGCTGGAGGTCAGGGCGGGCCGGGTGCAGGTCGAGTGAGCCCATCAGGTCGCAGTGCGAAGGCCCAGGTCAGACCAGTGCCCCCGCCCAAGCCTAGGCGACTCCAGCATTACAGAGATAAGCAAATAGTGTTGGAAGCTTCCAGAGCACTGGGGAAGGATCCACAGGCCCTGATATACAAGGAATCAAGAATTCTGTTCTTCCAAGACTTTTCTACAGCCGTGAACTGCAAGTGGAAGGCCTTTGATGAGGTAAATAAGAGGCTGAGGGACTTAAATATTCACTATTCTTTAAGATATTCACCAATATTACGTTTCAGCTGCGGAGAGTGCCTCTTTAATTTTGACTCATCAGAAAAGGCAAAGGATTTCCTGGACTCCTTAAAATAGACTAACTGGCTCAAATAATACGGACAATAGTGTTTACTTTTTCTCTGTGGTTTGCCTGGTTTACCTACTTTTGTTCTTTTAATATGTGGGGGTCCCCTTCTTTTTTTTCTCTCTCTTCTCCCTTCTTTCTCCCCTCCCATTATCCTTTGTTCTTCTCTCATTCCCTTTTCTATTCTCTCTCATATGGGATGGGGGGGGGGGGAATATTTAGGGGACAGCATTTTTTTAATCTACAAGGATTGCTGAAGGTCCAAGTATGGATGGGATGGGCTGAATCCCCACTTTTAATTTTGTTGTTATTAAATGCACGCAATTTTTTTTTAAACTTTGTTTTGCCTGTGTTTGGGGCACAGCTTCAGCTAGAAGGAGCCATGTGGGTTTAGTGGGTTGAGACAGTGTCCCCTGTGGGCTAGGTAGAAAGTCTCCTCTTCTTTGTTTTTTTATGTTGGTTCATTGTAGCAGTAGTTGTTAGAAGTTTTGACTTGGTAGTTTTTTGTAGTTGTATTCTCAAGACTAAACAAACTGTTTACCGTTTTCACTCAGCGCGTTATGAGTAGGTTCTTCCCCTCAGGGAGTCATGGGCTATCATGGACAGCTTTGGCTATTTTGTTTAAATAGTGCACCTGGAATATTAAAGGGAGTCATTCACCGATTAAGAGAAAGAAGATACTTTCAAGCCTTATAAAAGAAAGAGTCAATGTAGCCTTGCTACAAGAAATACACCGATAAAAAGCACTTAAAATTACAGCAGGCCGGGTGTTTTTCTCATCCTTTAATGGGAATGCCAATGCTGGACTCAAGCCTCCTCTTCTAAAAGGTGAAGAGTTGCAGTACTCATCCAGAAGAATCCTCCATTTCATGTGTTAGACCAAATTAAGGACGAGTATGGGCGGTTTGTGATCCTTAAAGCTTTAATACATGGAGAGGAGTACAGGATTTTGAATGTCAATTGTCCCCCGGCACATCTCCTTAAATTTTTAATGGATGCACTTCCCAGGTTGATGGCCCTTGGAGCATGTCAGACAATTATAGGGGCAGACTTTAACCGACTTTGGACCCCAAGGTGGATAGGATGCCAGGGGTCTCGCGGGTATGTCCCCACAATCCAGGCAACTGGTGGGCCTGAGTGGGGAGCTGCGATTGGTGGATGTGTGGAGATGTCTTCACCCTGACGGCAGGGACTTCACCTTTTTCTCTGACCCACATAAGTGCTACTCTACGATTGATATGTTTTTTGTTCCATCAGCCTTTTTCATTTCGGTGCTGTCCTGTAGAATAGGGAACATAGCCATTTCTGATCATGCGGTAGTGTACATGGAGGTCAAGGCCAGGGGTAATGTGACAGGCTCACGGCATTGGCGCACAGATTCCTTCCTCCTGAAGGATGGTAATTTTCCTGAGTATTTCTCGCGGGCATTTAATTTTTTTGGGACATTAATTTGGGTACGTCCAGTAACCGGGCGGTGATCTGGGAGACCACATTGGCCTATGCAAGGGGCTTGCTTATTTCTTACCCAGCAACCCGGAAGCAGCAGAGGGGGAGAGCAGCAGCATATACTTGAGGCCCGGCTGAAGACAGCTGAGACGGCATACTTTGACAGACGTCTATCACCAAGTTGCAGCGGATTACAGCCCTCAGGGCTGCTCTGAATACTGCACTCACCCAGACAGCAAAGAGGGAAATCTCCTTTGCGAAACAGAGGTTATTCGAATGATAAGCTAGGTAGTGATCTGGTAATCTGGCCAGAAAGACGAGTGTCCCCAATCTATCACATCCATCAGAGAGTATGCTGGTATTCTCACTTGAGACTCCAAACAGATTAACGCGGCAGTCAGGAAATTCTACTCCGGGTTATACGGGTCGGAGGGCTGTGTGAGGACAGACGAGTGAAGATGGAGTCTTTTTTAAAGACTTGGACCTCCCATTTGTAACTTCAGAGCAGGCATCTCTTTTGAATGCCCCTCTGACAAGCCTAGAGATACAGGAAGTGGTGAGGCAGCTCCAGAGCAGTAAAGCGCCTGGCCCAGATGGATTTCAGAGCAAGCTTTATAGAGAGTTTATAAACATGCTGGCCGGGCCAATGTTGGATATGTACAATTATTCGTACAGTCAGGGCTGCCTCCCATCCTCTCTGAGAGAAGCATATATCTCCCTTATTCTCAACAGAGGGAAGGCCCTGGAGGATTATACTTTGTACAGGCCCATATCATTATTAAATATGGATTTTAAAATTTTGTCGAAAGTGCTGGCATTGAGGTTGGAGAAGGTCTTGCCCTCCACTGTAAAGGAGGACCAGACAGGTTTTATCAGGGGTTGCAGGACTTCTACCAACATTAGAAGAGTACTGAATATGGTTCAGGTATGCCAGCAAGGATCGATTCTAGGCTTGTAGCCTCCCTGGATGCAGAGAAAGTGTTTGACCAGATGGAGTGGGCGTACCTCTTCTACGTCCTGGAACGGTTTGGTCTTGGAGGGGTCTTTGCCAGGTGGGTGGCAGTGTTATATAGTGACCCTAAGGCAGCTGTTCTCACTAATGGTATAAGGCCTGACAATTTTAGTATTGGTGCCCCCGCTCACCGATGCGGTTTACATTAGTGATTGAGCCATTGGCAGAGGCTATCCAGAGGAACCCAATATAGCTGCCCCGGAGGTAGGATCAGGAGGGCATAAGATCACCCTTTATGCAGATTATGTTCTTCTTTTTCAAACTAACCCAACAATATCTATGTCCCACTTAATACAAGTGATTAAATTATTTGGTTCTTTCTTAGTGTATAAAATCAATTTTATGGATTCAGAGGCCATGCCTGTGTGGGGGGGGGGGTCGTCTTACTAGAGTACTCGATCTTGGGGGTGGAACCGATTCCCTTTCAGATGGTCTCAGGAAGGTTTCCTGTATTTTTTCACCCCAACCTTTGATCAATTATATAAAGCTAACTTTGTGCAGTTGCTCGAGAAGATTAGAAAGGACCTTTGGCGCTGGGAGGATTTTTCGATTTCCTGGTTGAGTAGAATAGCTCTGGTTAAAACGAATGTTCTTCCTTGTTTATTATATCCCACGCAAATGTTTCCTTTGATGCTGCCCAGGCAAGCGCTATGGAGGCTGAACATTTGTATCTGGCATCACAGGCAGCCTCTTAACCTCGCCAAATTGCAGCTTCCGCAGGGGATAGGGGGTGTGGACTTTCCAGATTTTAAGAAATATCAATTCATTTCCCTGTTATGCTTTATGGCTGATTGGCCTTGCCAGGACCGACGGTCAATCTGGCTGGAATCGAGGCCTCCCAGGCAGAATGCCCCCTCCTTTACTTGTTGTTTATGGACAAGATGAGGACTGCTATGGACCATTGCAGAAATCCATTTGTCCTTAACACAGTTAAAGCATGGAGTATAATGCGACAGAGTGAGGTCAATTTACAAAAAAAACTTCCCCTTTTACTCCCATTGTAGGAATGCCAGGATTCCGGCCCGGATTGATGGATTCTGGCTTTAGGGTTTGGGAGTCTAGAGGAGTTTCCAGTTTAGGAGATTTATTTGAGGGGGAGGTCCTGATGTCTTATGAGCAGTTAAGCCAGAAATATGAACTATGTAGGAGGGACCTCTTTTGTTATTTTCACATTAGGGGCTTTATACAGAAAAAGACTACATTAATGGTTCGTCCCGATAAGTCTGAGGTGGAGAGGACAGTACTTCGGTCCACCCGCACTCTTTCAGTCAGCAGCCTCTATCGTTTATCAGGAGGTAGTGTCGCAAAGGACATTGAGCAGCTATGCGGGACCTGGACCCAGGAACTGGCAGTGGATAGATTTTCTGGGGAAGGGGGGTATAGGGTACACTCCTCTGTGGAACTCCAGGGAAAGTCCTGCCCCAACATGTCCCAGCAGTAACTGAATTGGGGGCAGTTGCACACGAAACTGCAGGAAAAGCTTTGTTTTAACAAAAGAAGGTAGAAAAAGCCTCAGCTTGTGTAATCACATGGGAGAGTGCTTGCCTAGTGTGTCAGCACACACTAGGGATTGCTGGGCTTCCCCCCGCCATGTGGTGAGAAGCAATCAATAGAGGATCTTTAATACTTTAAATTTTCTTGTTCTCTCATTTTAATAGGAAAACCAAGTGAACTTTGACACTGTCATGTCTGAACCAGCTCCCTGAACAGCTAGCCAACTAGTCATACTATCCAGATTAGAAAAGCACAGCAGGCCAGGTAGCATCCGAGGAGCAGGAAAATCAAGGATTCGGGCAAAAGCCCTTCATCAAATGCTGATTTTCCTGCTCCTCGGATGCTGCCTGACCTGCCTGTGCTTTTCCAGCACCACTCTAATCTCAACTCTGATCTCCAGCATCTGCAGTCCTCACTTTTGCCTAGTCCCACTATCCAGCCCTATCTCAGTAGCCCCAGAACTTCATCGCTTTCAGTTGTTCACAACCTAAATAAATTATTTGGGACAAATTATTTCAAAATTTGCTGATGACAAAACATTCATTGGAAATGCAAGTTGGAAGAAGGATGCAAGGAGGCTTCAAGAGGACAAAGACAGGCTAAGCAAATGAACGAGAGGATAGACCATGGAATGTAATGTGAAGTTATTCACTTTGGCAGAAGAAACAGAAAGGCAGAACATTTCTTGAATTGAGAGAGATTGGGAAGTGCAAAAGAACCTGAATGACCTTCTTCATGAGTCACTTAAAGTTATGATGCAGATGCAGCAAGCATTAGGAAGATAAATGTTGTTCCGAAGTTTCATACCAGATTCGAAACATGAACGTTTGTTTCTCTCTTCATTGCCAAACTTGCTGATTCACTATAGCACTTGCTGTTTTTATTTCAGATTTCCTGTATGTACAGTATTTGGATTTATTCAGGCAAATCTTATATCTGCCCTTATCGTAAGAGGATTTGATGTTTTTCTGCAGTTGGAGAGACCCTTGGTCAGATTGCACCTAGAACATGGTGTACAGTTCGATTAGATTAGATTAGATTCCCCACAGTGTGGAAACAGGCCCTTCGGCCCAACAAGTCTACACTGACCCTCTGAAGAGTAACCCATGCAGACCCATTTCCCTCTGACTAATGCCCCTAACACTATGGGCAATTTAGCGTGGCTAATTCACCTAACCTGCACATCTTTTGGATTGTGGGAGGAAACCCAGGCAGACACAGGGAGAATGTGCAAACTCCACACACAGACGCCAGAGGCTGGTATCGAACCTGGGTCCCTGATGCTATGAGGCAGCAGTGCTAACCACTGAGTCACCGTGGCAATTCTGGCCACCTTATCTCAGGAAGGATACTATTGCCACGAAGGAAGTGCAATGAAGGTTCACTAGGTAAACTCCTGCAACAGCAAAGATTATTATATGAAGACAGATTGAGGACATTAGGTCTGTATTGTCTAGCATTTCAAAGAATGAGGAGTGACCTAATTGAAACTTGAGATGTAAGGCCATGACAGAGCAAAAGGAGGAATAATGTTTACTTTGGCTGCTGAATGTAAAATCAGAGACATAATCCCAGGATAAAAGGAGAGACTGTTCAAGACTGAGATGAGGAGGAATTTCTTCACTCTGAGGGGAGTAAATCTTTATAATTCATTTTCCCCTAGAGCTGTGGAAGTTTAATAATTAAACATGCCCAAAATAGAAATCACTAACTATTGGAAACAACGGCATCATGGGATTTGAAGATGGTGTGGCATTGAGGTAGATAATCAGCCAGGGTCTAACTGAATGGCTGAGAAGGTTTAAAGGTCTTCTCCTGTTCTAATAATCGTGTTCCCTTAAAAGCCGAGAGCTGATCGCAGAGGCAGCATCAATGGGAGTGGTGGCACAGGTTGGCTATACACCCAGTATTGCCATGGGACCCAGACCAAAGATGAGAGGCGCGACTTGGCAACAAGGATAAAAAAGGACTCTCAGCAAGCTCCAGCTTTGTTCTTCCATAAGATCGATAAACTACATCCCCCAGCCCTGTCCTCCATAACCCCATTTCCAACCCCAGCTTCCAATCTTCCAGCATGGCAAGTCTTCCATCAAACATTGGTTCCATGCCACTGGCTGTGGGATGAGGACATGAAGTAGGCATTAGTTATGCACTTTAGGGCTTCAATTGTCAGTGCCAAGAGAAAGCTGTTCTCTAGCTTTCTTTCATTGACTTCATCAGGAAGAGGTGAGGAAACAGTGAAGTCCCAGATTAAGTACTCTCCCACCTCCGGACTTGCTTTGAGGAGGGGATTAACTTCTGCCCTTAGGAACAGATAGGAGACAAAGTACAGAAACAGAAAAGCAAAGATAAATAGACGCAAGCAAGAAAAACACGGATTGAGAGCAAATGGAATTCAGATCTCTTACCCCTACAAGGCATCAGAAGACGTTTCTTTGTGCTGCCTGCAAAGAAGATAAAAGAAACAATAAATTACACACTGGCACATCACTCTCAGTAATAGAATCTTCACAGTTAAAGACCTCTCAACATTTACCTTCCTGACAATGTTTAAGAAAACTTTCAACACGATGGTCAAATAGGAGGTACATCACAGTGTCATTTGACTTCACATTGATTTCTAAATTGATTTCCAAATTGATGATGTGACCTAACTAGTACATAAAAGGATCAAGCCTGTCAAAGTAACTGCGCTTGAGACAAGACCACCATATTTATGATACAATCTGGATAGGAAACAATACCTCCTCTACCATAATCCTCAATACTAGTGCTCCATAAGGCTGCGTACTCAGCCCCCTACTATATTCCTTATACACTCACAACTATGTAGTCAAATTCCACCCCAACTCCATTGACAATTTTGCTGATGACAACATCACCATTGTAGGTAAGATCTCAAACAACAACAAGATGGAGTACAGGAAGGAGATAGAGTGCTTAACGACATAGTATAAAGACAACAATCTCTCCACCAACATCAGCAAAATGAAGGAGCTGGTCATTGACCTCGGGAAGCTGAGTGGAGGGCTTGCCTCTGTCTACATCAATGGTGCTGAGATGGAGATGGTTGAGAGCATCAGGTTCCTGGGAGTGAAGATCACCAACATTCTGTCCTAGTCCACCCACGTCAATGTAATGGTCAAGAAAGCAGGCCAATGCCCCTACTTCCTCTGATGGCTAAGGAAATTAGCATGTCCACAAGGAATCTTATCAATTTTTATAGAATGCTTTCTGTAGTGTATCTAGCTGGATGCTTCACACTGTGGTTTGGCAACTGCTCTTTCAAAGACCACAAAAACTACAAAGAGTCATGAGTGGAGCCCAGTCCATCACACAAACCAGCCTTCTATCCATTGACTCCATCTATACTTCCCATTATCTTGGAAAAGCAACCAAAGACCCATCCCATCCTGGTATGTTCTCTTCCATCCTTTTCTGTTGGATAGAAGATATACAAGGTATATACATACACACAAACGGCTTCAAGAACAACTTCTTCCCTGTTGTTATTAGACTTCTGAATGGAACTCTCAAATTTTAAACCTGTTCTAATTCTCTGTGCACCTCCCCTGCAGCTGTAACATTGTATCCTTTGTTCTGTTCTCTTACCCTAATGCATTTTTTATGGTACAATCTGCCTGTACTGTACGCAAAACAAAACTTTTCACTGTGCCTAGATACATGTGAGAGTAATAAATCAAATCAAATATCCAAATAGGGACCATTAACATGTCTCTTTAAAGACAACAAAGTGAGAGATCCAGGGCACTTACTAAACAAATAAAGCAAAACGATTAAAGCAATAATAATCTTTCTTATATGTTAGAATAATAATAAAATCTACACTACATGTGCTAGTTATATTCTAACACCCAGATCAACATGAGCATACAGTCATATATGAGGGGAGGCAATAGCCCAGTGGTATTATCGCTAGGCAATTAATCTCGAGACCAGGTAATGTTCTGGGGACATGGGTTCAAATTCCATCATGCAGATGATGGAATTTAAATTCAATAAAAAATATCTGGAATTCAGAGTCTAGTGATGATCATCACACCATTGTCAATTGTTGGAAAAACCCATCTGGTTCACTAATGCCCTTCAGGGAAGGAAATCTGCCATCCTTATTTGGCCTGGCCTACATGTGTGTCCAACCAATGTGGTTGATTCTTAACTGCCCTCTTGGCAATTAGGGATGGGCAATAAATACTGGCCTAGCCAGGAACATTCACATCTCACAAATACAATTGTTTTTTAAAAGCATGGGAACAGACCCTTCAGTTCAACCAGTCAATGCTGACCAAGTTTCCCAAACTAAACTAGTTCCATTTGTCTGCATTTGGCCCATATCCTTCCAAACCTTTCATAGTCAGGTACCTGTCCAAATGTCTTTTAAGTGTTGTAACTGTACCTGTATCTACCACTTCCTCTGGCACTTCATACCACGTGCAAACCACCTTGTGTGTGAAAAAGTTGCCCCCAGATCTTTTAAATCTTTTTCCTCTCACCTTAAAATTATGCCCTCTAGTTTTGAACTCCCCTACCTTAGGGAAAAGACCTTTGCTATTCACCTTATCTATGCCCCTTATCATTTTATGAACTTCTATAAGATCACCCTTCAACTCCCATGCTTCAGTGAAAGAAGTTCCGGGTTGTTATAATAACCCAAACACTCCAGTCCCACTAATATCCTTATAAAGCTTTTCTGTACCCTCTCCAATTTTATAATAACAAGTACTAAAGATAGATAATACATTGTGATAAAACATCCCATAGCACACACCAAACAGCAAATGCAACCAAAATAGATCCCAGTGATTTTTCAATAATTCTCTCCAGATGTTAATGACTAATGGGTCATCAAAACTCACGCAACATTCACAATTCTTCACTTAAATCGATCTGGCCTTGAAACTCCCTTTCAAGAGTCACCCACCATGAACTGCATCAAATGACTGATCCTGTTCTGGCCAATCACTGTACTTTCCAGGGTCTAGGTTCCCAGGACTCCAAAGTTGCACTCCTGTACTCGCTCACAGAAGTATAATATCAGACTTTAATTGACAGTTTGCTTCACCGAGCTAGTTCTGCCCCGTGTTTCATTCCCACACCTGAGCTCCAATCTTGCTAAGGCAGAATTGAATATTATTGACATTTTGAAACAGTCAGATGTATTCCATTAGAACTGAGCATACTCTGAAGGTTACATTTGCACAGTATGCTGGAAACAGATTACATCACAGTCATCATCAATAAATGTCAAGCCTGGTAAGGGCCACTACCAAATTCTCATCTTGTTTTCTAATTCTTCCACAGCCTCACCCTCCTCTATTCCTATAACTTCTTCCAGCCTGAAAATCACCCAATTTCTGTATTTCCCATTTCTAACCTCCAGCATATTCACGACATTCATTGCCCCACTATTGACAGTCATAACTATGGGCCTAATTTTGGAATTTCCTCCCTAAACATTTTTGCTTCTGTCCATCTTTAAGATGCTCCTTCAAATCTACAGCTTCGACCATGTTTCTTGGTGGTGTACAGTACTTTGCTTGATAACATTCCTGTGAAACACTTTAGGACTTATAAATGCAACTTGTTGACGGTCAAATCTGGTAACTGGGACATTACTTGAAAGTATCTTAAAAAACACAGGAACAAGAATAGACTATTCAACCTCTCAAGCCTGTTCCATAATTTTGTTAGACCGTGACTAATTATTATTATTTACAGTCACAGAGATATACAGCACAGAAAGAGGACCCTTCGGTCCAATTCATCCATGCCGAACAGATAACTAATCCTCATCTTAACTCCTACAGCCAGGTTTGCTTCCATACCTCTTTCTTCGGTCACACTTTAATCTTCTACACTAAATGTTAAAATATACAAGCCAAACCTATGCAGCTTTATAATTTAAGTCTTTTAAAAATATTGCAATTCCTTCCTTTTACATCAAACTGTACTGTTTCCAAACCAAACTCACCCTTCCTCATCTTGGTGATGGAGCATAGATTCAAGGCACAATTAATGAGCTTCTACAATCAACTATCCACAGTTAACACGGGATTACTGATCTTGGGAACAATACATCAGTTGCACAAAGGTGCACTCGTGACTAAGTACAGCAAGACTGTGTTTAACTCCGGGATTCTGATACCTGAGGGAATTTAAAGTTGATCTATTCCTTCAATCCAGTGATGTCTGCATTTGGTATTCCAATTAACAAAAATTGCAAGTTAGAGTTATAAGTGAAAATTAGCAAGGAATATAAAAAAAGAGAGTAAAAGCTGCTGCATGGTCCTTTCGAGTAAGACTGCTGAAATAATAAATGAGGAAGGAGGAAATGGCAGACACTATTCAAGAGGAGAGGGGGGAATAAAATCAGGAAATGTTGGGCCAGTTAATCGAACAATCATTAGAAAAATGCTGAAGTCTGTTATTATGCATTAGCTAAAAAAGAAAATCACAATACAATCCTGCAGAGACAACATGGGTTTTATGAAAGGGAATGGTGAAGTGTACAGTATAACGTAGAACTCTTATGAAGTTAATCAAGACAGGATTGACTGTGTCCTTCTGGAAATGCACAAAGTTTTCTAATAGCCAGGAACCTAGACAACATAGAGACTAAAGTTACAAATGCTTCATTCTCAATAACCACGGTCATCAAACTCCTGAACTGATGTGATCGAGTTGCAAACTGACCTGCACATTCACTTATCTTGCCAAGTGTTTAAAAAGAACCAAAGAACTGGGGGAATGAACAAGCATGGAAAAACCATCCTGACATCTTGAGTACATGTCCAATATTCAATGGAAAGAAGAACTCAAACAAATGACTGGTATAAGGTAAACTGCCACTTCATAGAGATAGAAGGATGTTCAGAAATGCTCAGAGATAGCAGACAGTCCTTATCAAGAGCAGACCTTGACAGGCAGCTGCATTTTTTAAAAGATGAATTAGTAAAGAGAGAGGAAGAACAGGGGAGGAGTACCCAACATATTACCTACAGAGCATGAAGCTGCCATCACAAGCTATTGACAACAACATCCCTGTTCCTATTAGTAAACCACTCCCAACTACCACTTTTCCTTCCTCTTCAGCTAATCCATCAAATCTACACAACTGCTTCTCAAACAAACAATCAAGTATCTTAAAATTACTTGCAAATAAGCAACTGCTTTGTCTTAGTTATCTAGAGTGAAAATCTAAAATTTTACAGACAGGTTTTATGGATTCTGGGTAACCCAAGATAGAGGGTGGGAAAAAATTCTGGCTGTAAGAGCTGCTCCTTTTTTTGAGGAATTTTAGGTGTTGGAGATGATTTCCTCAAATTCCAGGAGCAGCAATTATTGTTTTATATCCTGTTGCATTGTTTTGGAACTTTGGAAAAAAAAAGTCAAAATAATAGAAGTTTAAAAGGGAGAAGAGTAGACACAGGAAGCACATGGTGAGGACAGTGCAGGACAGAGAGAGAGAGAGAGAGAGAAAGAGAGAAAACCTGCACAGTTACTGCCTTTGCTGTTTGAATTTGTGTATCGCCGGACATCGGAGTGCATCTGGGAAAAGTAACAAATAGTGAAATTCACAACTAATCTTGGAGTAACTGTTGGGTGAAGTTCACAGCACAGAATCAGATAAGTTAATTGTTGTTTTAAGTCTGTCCAAGAGAAAGGCTGCAGTAGTGAGTACAGTGGATTCTTTCTTGATTTTTTTTTGGAGATAAGTCTTTTGATTAAACTTAAAATATAAGCCATAGCTATTAATTTAACCTGGGGCAGTGTTTGTAGAAGAATAAGACAGTGTTATTTTCTGGGTCTGTAGATTGTGAAGGAGCAAAAATGGTCTTTGCATGATATGCACTTCTTATCAGATGTGGGAGTTTAAAGAGAGTTTAAGGGTTACTGCGGATTATATCTGCCATAAATGCTGTTGGATACGAATCTTATCAGATCGAGTGGATCAGTTGGAGAGACAGATAGAAGCGATGAGAAATTTGCAACAGCAACAGTGTGTGATGGATGGCAGTTATAGGAAGAGGGGAAAGTCTCAGATACAGTCAATAGATGGGTTAACCCCAGGAAGGGTAAGAGAGGTTGGCAGCTAGTGCAGGAGTCTTTCGTGGATATACCCATTTCAAACAGGTATGCTGTTTTGGAAAATGTACGGGGTGATAGATTCTCAGGGGAACGTAGCACGAACAGCCAAGTTTCTGGTATTGAGACTAGCTCTAATGCAACAAGGGGTACGTCAGCTTCCAAAAGATCAATTGTTTTAGGGGATTCTGTAGTCAGATGTTTCTGTGGCCAGCAGAGAAAAAGCAGAATGGTGCATTGTTTCCCTGATGCCAGGATCAAGGATGTCTCAGAGAGGGTGCAGAATGTTCTCACTGGGGACAGGGGCCAGCAGGAGGTCAGCATGTTGGTTCCCAACATGGGAACCAACGATATTGGAAATGAAAAGATTGAGATTCTGAAGGAAGATTACAGAGAGTTAGGCAGAAATTTAATAAGGGGGTCCTGCAATATCTGGATTACTTCCAGTGCTGCGAGATAGTGAGGGCAGCATGAGGAGGATAGAGCAGATGAATGCATGGCTGAGGAGCTGGTGTATAGGAGAAGGATTCACATTTTTGGATCATTGGAATCTCTTTTGGGGAAGAAGTGACCTGTACAGGAAGGACAGATTGCACCTAAGTTGGAAGGGGGCTAATATACTGGCAGGGAAATTTGCTAGAACTGCTTGGGAGGATTTAAACTAGTAAGGTGGGGGGGGGGGGGACCCAGGAAGATAGTGAGGAAAGAAATTGATCTGAGACAGCTGAGAACAGAATTGAGTCAAACAGTCAGGGCAGGCAGGGACAAGGTAGGACTAATAAATTAAACTTCATTTATTCCAATGCAAGGGGCCGAACAGGGAAGGTAGATGAACTCAGGGCATGGTTAGCAACATGGGACTGGGATATCATAGCGATTACGGAAACATGGCTCAGGGAAGGGCAAGACTGGCAGCTTAATGTTCCAGGATACAAATGCTACAGGAAGGATAGAAAGGGAGGCCAGAGAGGAGGGGGAGTGGCATTTTTGATAAGGGATAGCATTATAGCTGTGCTGAGGGAGAATATTCCCAGAAATACTTTCAGGGAACTGAAAAATAAGAAAGGGATGATCACCTCATTGGGATTGTATTATAGACCCCCCAATAGTCAGAGGGAAATTGAGAAACAAACTTGTAAACAGATCTCAGCCATCTGTAAGAGTAATAGATTAGTTATAGTTGGGGATTTTAAACATCGACTGGGACTGCCATAGTGTTAAAGGTTTAGATGGAGAGGAATTTATTAAGTGTGTACAAGACAATTTTCTGATTCAGTATGTGGATGTACCTACTAGAGAAGGTGCAAAACTTGACCTACTCTTGGGAAATAAGGCAGGGCAGGTGACTGAGAGATCAGTAGGGGAGCACTTTGGGCCAGCGACCATAATTCTATTCGTTTTAAAATAGTGATGGAAAAGGATAGATCAGATTGTAAAGTTAAAGTTCTAAATTGGAGAAAGGCCAATTTTGACAGTATTTTAGGCAAAAACTTTCTAAAGCTGATTGGAGGCAGATGTTTGCAGGTAAAGGGACGGCTGGAAAATGGGAAGCCTTCAGAAATGAGATAACAAGAATCCAGAGAAAGTATATTCCTGTCAGGGTGAAAGGGAAGGCTGGATAGGTATAGCGGATGCTGGATGACTCAAGAAATTGAGGGTTTGGTTAAGACAGGATGTCAGGTATAGACAGGATTGATCGAGTGAATCCTTAGAAGAGTAAAGGAAGTAGGAGTATACTTCTGAGGGAAATCAAGAGGGCAAAACGGGGACATGAGATAGCTTTGGTAAATAGAATTGAGGAGAATCCAAAGGGTTTTTACAAATATATTAAGGACAAAAGGGTATCTAGGGAAAGAATAGGGCCCCTCAAAGATCAGCAAGGGGGCCTTTGTGTGGAGCCATAGAAAATGGGGGGAGATACCAAATGAATATTTTGCATCAGTATTTATTGTGGAAAATGTTATGGAAGATATAGACTGTCTGGAAATAGTTGCTGACATCTTGCAAAATGTCCAGATTATAGAGGAGAAAGTGCTGGATGCCCTGAAACGGCTAAAGGTGGATAAATCCCCGGGACCTGATCAGGTGTACCCAAGAACTCTGCTGGAAGCTAGAGAAGTGATTGCTGGGCCTCTTGCTGAGATATTTTATCATCGATAGTCCAGGTGAGGTGCCGGAAGACTGGAGGTTGGCAAACGTGGTGCCACTATTTAAGAAGTGTGGTAAAGACAAGCCAGGGAACCAAAGACCGGTGAGCCTGACCTCGGTGGTGGGCAAGTTGTTGGAGGGAATCCTGAGAAACAGGATGTACATGTATTTGGAAAGGCAAGGACTGATTCGGGATAGTCAACATCGCTTTGTGCGTGAGAAATCATGTCTCACAAACTTGACTGAGTTTTCTGAAGAAGTAACAAAGAAAATTGATGAAGGCAGAACGGTAGATGTGATCTATATGGACTTCAATAAGGCGTTTAACAAGGTTCCCCATGGGAGACTGATTAGCAAGGTTAGATCTCATGGAATACAGGGAGAACTAGCCATGTGGATACAGAACTGGCTCAAAGGTGGTGACAGAGTGGTGGTGGAGGGTTGTTTTTCAGACAGGAGACCTGTGACCAGTGGAGTGCCACAAGGATCAGTGCTGGGCCCTCTACCTTTTGTCATTTACATAAATGATTTGGATGCAAGCATAAGAGGTACAGTTAGTAAGTTTGCAGATGACACCAAAATTGGAGGTGTAGTGGACAGCGAAGAGGGTTACCTCAGATTACAACAGGATCTGGACCAGATGTGCCAATAGGCTGAGAACTGGCAGATGGAGTTTAATTCAGATAAATGCGAGGTGCTGCATTTTTGGAAAGCAAATCTTAGTAGGACTTAATGTAAGGTCCTAGGGAGTGTTGCTGAACAAAGACCTTGGAGTGCAGGTTCATAGCTCCTTGAAAGTGGAGTCACAGGTAGATAGGATAGTGAAGAAGGGTTTGGTATGCTTTCCTTTATTGGTCAGAGTATTGAGAACAGGAGTTGGGAGGTCATGTTGCGGCTATACAGGGCATTGGTTAGGCCACTGTTGGAATATTGCGTGCAATTCTGGTCTCCTTCCTATCGGAAAGATGTTGTGAAACTTGAAAGGGTTCAGAAAAGATTTACAAGAATGTTGCCAGGGTTAGAGGATCTGAGCTACTGGGAGAGGCTGAACAGGCTGGGGCTGTTTTCCCTGGAGCGTCGGAGGCTGAGGGGTGACCTTATAGACGTTTACAAAATTATGAGGAGCATGGATAGGATTAATAGAGAAAGTCTTTTCCCTGGGGTCGGGGAGTCCAGAACTAGAGGGCATAGGTTTAGGGTGAGAGGGAAAGATATAAAAAAAAGAGACCGAAGGGGCAACTTTTTCACGCAGAGAGTGGTATGTGTAAGGAATGAGATACCAGAAGATGTGGTGGAGGCTGGTACATTTGCAACATTTAAGAGGCATTTGGATGGGTACATGAACAGGAAGGGTTTGGAGGATATGGGCCAGGTGCTGGCAGGTGGGACTAGATTGGGTTGGGATATCTGGTCGGCATGGACAGGTTGGACCGTAGGGTCTGTTTCCATGCTGTACATCTCTATGATTCTATTCAATATGGTTTTGTGAAACACAAACTATGTTTGACATATTTAATGGATTTGTCAGAGGATGTAACATGCAGTATGGATAAAGGGGAACCAGTGTATTTGTAATGTATATCCAGAAGGCATTGAAATAGGTGCGATGTAAAAGATTATTTTACAAGAGGAGAGCTCCTGACATTAGGGGGTAATATATTCGTATAGATTCAGGATTGACTGACTAATATGAAACAGAGAGTAGGGATAAATGAACCATTTCCAGAATGACAAACTGTAAATATAGGGATGTCAGAGGAATTAGTGCTGGTGCTGGAACTGTTTATGATTTGTACCAATAACTTGGATGAAGGCAGGTAATGTACAGATGACACACACATCCATGGATGAGATACCCGAAACCGCGGATACTGACAAACCCCATCATTTAAATGGGAAACTTACCTCCCCGGGCAACCCTCTGGAATGTTCCACGTAATATTTTCAGGCCACGGGAAACCGCGGATAACAAGCCCGGAAACCGAATCAGCGGATATATGGGAGTCCTACTGTAGCCCAATTTTTAAATGATACAAAGATAGGAGAGCAAGTTATGAGGACTCTGCAAAAGGATATAGTTAGGTATTCAAGTATAATTTTGGAAAATTAGAGGTTTGGTACTTTAGCAGTAGGAATAGAAAAGTAGAGTATTATTGAACAGGAGAAAGATTGCAGAATGCTGTACGAATACAGAATGCTGCAGATTACAGTGGGATTTGTGTATCTTTATACATGAATAACAAAATGTAAAGGAGCAGATACAACATGAAATTAGGAAAGCAAATGAAATTTTGGTCTCTATTGCAAGAGGAATGGAATATTAAAGTAGAGAAATCTTGCTGCAATTCCACTTTCTCACACGTAAAACCCAGCAGTTTATGTCCCCGAACACAATGGGCAATTTAGCATGGCTAATTCGCCTCAGCTGCACATCTTTAGATTGTGGGAGGAAACCGAAGCACCTGGTGGAAACCCACGCAGACACGGGGAGAATGTGCAAACTGCACGCAGGCAGGCGCCCGAGGCTGGAATCGAACCTGGGTCCCTAGCGCTGTGAGGCAGCAGTGCTAGCCACTGAGCTGCCCCTTTTTTATCCAAAGAATATAAAACCTCTTTATGTCATAGAATCCCTATAGTGTGGAAACTGGCCCTTCCCCAACCAAACGGGGAAGAGAAAAAGCAAATTTTCAGCAAAAACCTCCAGAAATACACAACATGCAAACATTTTAGATCGCACTTCAGAACAGATTTGGAAGAGTTTATAAGAATGAAAGGAGATCACACTTAAACCCACAAAATACTTAAAATTGATGGAAACATTGAAGATAGGTGCAGGAATAGGCCATTCGACCCCTTGAGCCTGCTCCATTATTGAATATGGTCATGAGTGATCAACGAGCTCAATACTCTAATACCACCCTCAAATCCCTTGATCCCTTCAACACAAGAGCTATATCTATGTCCTTCTTGAAAACACAATGTCTTGGCGTCAACCACTTTCTATTAGTGAATTCCAAAGGTTTACCACTCTCTGGATGGAGAATTTTTTTCTCAGCTTAGTCCTAATAGGTTACCACTTATCCTTAAAGTATGACCCCTGGTTCTGGACTCCCCCACCAGGTACATCATTCCTTTGTCTAAACTGCCTAGTTCTGTTAAAATTGTATGGGTTCCTAAAAATCCCCCCTCATTCTTGTGGGCTCCAATGAAGATCCAACCCTTAGCAACTTACTTTCTCCCCATAGGTCAGTCTTGCCATCCCAGGAATCAATTTGGTCAAACTTTACTGAACATCTTCTACAGCAAGAATATTGCACACAATATTCCAGGTGTGGCCTTATATCAATGCCATGTGTAACTGCAGCGAGACATCCTTACTTCTGTATTCAAATCGTCTCGCTATGAAGGCCAACATACTGTCTGCCTTTTTTACTGCCTGCTGCATCTCCCTGCTCACTTTCAGCAACTGATGCACAAGGACATCCAGGTCTCACTGAATATTCTCCTCTCTCAATTTACAGTCATTCGAATAACAATAGGTTAGATGGACAGGATAGATGCAGGTAAAAGGTGTTTTCTCTGTTTTGGGGGCTGTAGAATGAGGAGCACAATTTGAAAATAAGGGGGTGCAATTTAAGACTAAGATGAGGAGAAATGTTTTTACTAAGTTGGGTGGTGAATCTTTGAAATTCTCTACCCAAGAGGCCATGGAAGCTCAGTCTTTGAGCACGTTTAAGGTAGAGATTGATTACCAGTGGTGAACAGACTTATGGGATGGTGTAGGTAAAAGGCATTGAAGTGTTCAATTGGCCATGGTCGCATTAAAAATGGCAGAGTACTCTCGATGGGCCGAGATGTCCCATTCTTATATAAAAATGGATCAAGACATTGATATGTCAGAAATACGATCAATTGACAGATACTGCAGCTGACTCAGCACAATATTGGGAGGAACGTTCAGTTCATTGTAAGCAGTTAGCTTCAGGGAGAAGCTGAAACACTCAAATCAAATATAGAAATGATGTGAGATTTGTGCCAATGTGTCTAATTTGCATCTCTTTGAATGAAACAGCTATTCAAATTCACAAAACTCTCACTAATGTTTCAAAGAAAAATATTAGCCCACAATGATCAAATTCAACAGGGTTATCCAGATTTGTATGGGTAAATGTAACAAAATTATGTAGATAATCCTAACAGAGATGTGGTGCATTTTTTTTTGACTAAGGAGTTAAGAAACTTAAAAAGGACAAAGAATTGTGTGAGACATTTTGTTATTATTTACTGATCTACCTGTTTTAATTATTTGTTTGGCAGTTTAAGCCTTGAACAAAGTCAGATTTTAATGTTATTCTGTCACTTTTGAAGGCAAGGAGCGTTGATTAGAGGTTCATAACTTAATGAAGATTTCATTACCCTGAACAGTGTCATATTCTGGCTGAACATCAGGACAACTCAGCATTTACCACCCATGAAATCAAAATAGTTCAAGTGCAAAGGCTGAAAGATAACCAAAATGAGAATCTGTTGTTCCTTTTTTCAGACCTGCCATGTATTTCCAATGGGTCTTTTTTTTAAATATCTATGAAACTTTATTCCACCAGGTCTCAGCACTGAGAGAAGGGAGAATTCTCAGTGAATAATCCTAAGGAGTAACCACATTAGCATGTACATTTTTCTGAAAGTATAAGCCCCAAAATAACCAGGAACAGGACACTGCTACCTAACATACTAACCATCAATGCCATTGTGTTGCTCATAGCTCCGCTTGCCCAGGATGGTTGGAGAGCTGTGATTTAAAATAGGCATCAGCTTAGCAGGTGTCACGTTGCTGATGTGCAAACTGACGTTGGGACGGTCTTGCTTCGGGCACGGATGGGCCTCTGCGGACAACAAGCAGGTCAAAATTCAGATGGCTGTCATACAGTGTATTTCACAACATCAGGACATCTCAAACTGCTTTACAACAATTCAAGTATTTTTGAAGTCTGGTCCCTTTGTTTATGAGAATCCGGTGATTATACATCATTGTCCCCTGATGTTGCTGACTTTTCCTATGGTTCACTTCCATAATGCACAGCAAGCATGGGTATTCTTCAATCTGAGCCCAGCTAGGACGTGATGCCCGTCTGTATCACATCTGACTCTTCTTCCAGACAACATCCAGAAATGTATACTTTCTAGCTTAGGTTGTTGGATGCTGCTTAGGACCAGCAGCATTGTTTGATATATTTTGGAACATCACTAAGCACCAGAAGAGATTACATTATGAACAGAGTATTAAAAATTGAGAGAGAATAGGAAGGCAGAGTGCCTTTTTGCTTTTAATACATGCTCATGCACGCTTGAGGCATTGAGTTTTTAAAACCTATTTACTGGTTTACAAATAGAGCAACTAGACAAGTTTGAGATATCCATCTCTTTTTTTACATCTACACAATCTATTCTAATATTTTATATTCTCAAAATCAAACATTTTGATGGTGTGTTTATCTCATTTATATTAATATTTTCCCAGACACATGTTATGCAACATGTTTTTAGCTATCTACAAACATTTTATTTGTTTACATTTCTAATATGGTCTCACTAGACAAGGTCTGCCTATTTTATTTCTGCTCAGAGCAGTTTTAGCATTCAAAGACTTAATCAGTTGTGAACTGCAAACACCAACCACAAACTTTGAATAATCAGAATTGCAAATGTTTGATCAGATTATGAAGCGCTTTACCAACACTGGTTACTAAATCAGGCTGATTCTTACCGAGGTATTCCACAATTGTTTCCAAGGGTTTCCTAGCTGCTCGTTTCAATCCTGTGATCTGTATTGGTACTGCAGGTAACCGCAGTGTATCTAGCACATAAAGGAGAGGTAGGTTGTTTTAGATGTCGTCAGTCCTCTAGCACAATCTTAAATTCTCTCAATTTCATTTCACAAGAACAGGTGTCATGATGAGGTTATTTGTCCTCTGGGCCTGTATTCAGAGCCTTCATCAGCTGAACAGATGAAAGTCACTTTTCTCTGCTGGCTGTAAAAAGTCCCGTTTGTAGACCTACTCAACTGAGCTTCTAGTGGGCCTGGGCCTACAGCATATATTTGGCTCTAATTGACATCTGACGGATGACAAGCAGGCTGCTGAATCACAGAATAACTGCAGTGTAAGAGGCCATTCTGCCCATCATTTCAGTACTGGCTTTCCTAATGAGCATTTCACTCACTGCTATTCATGGGTTACAGAGATAGAGTGGGGGGTGGGGGGTGGAGGATGGATCTAGATGGGATGCTCTTCAAAAGGTCAGTGTGGACTCAAAGGGCCAAATGGTTTACTTCGACACTGTATGGATTCTATGATCCCTTTTTACTATAACCTTTCACATATTTCTTTCTGCAAGTTCAGAAGGGAACAAACAGGAGATACAACACAAAAGTAGGTCATTTGGTTCATGGTGACTACTTTTCTTGTTCATGGTATGAGATAGTTCTCTGATACATCTCCACAGACTCACATATTTATCTGACTTAAAAGTAATTATCCAATTTCCCTTCGAAAAGTGTTACAGAATTTGTTTTGATCATCAGAGAGGTGCTCGTACTCAGACAAAGTATCTCTCACATCTTGGGAGTAGACTCGAAACATAAATGCTAATCCTCTGATTTAGGTCAGAAGTCACATGAAACCAGGTTTTAGTCCAACAGGTTTATTTTAAATCACAAGCCAACAGAGCGCTGTCCCTTTGTCAGTGAAGTTCTGAAAGCTTGTGATTTCAAAGAAACCTTTTGGACTATAACCCGACGTCATGTGACTTCTGACTTTGTCCACCCCAGTCCAACACTGGCAACTCCACATCACAAATCCTCTGATTTAGGCAATGTTTGAGCTGAGGATATAATGGCACTGGACTAGAGTTGGGGCTGCAACCTTTTATTGAATGTGCTTGCTTTCTCAGGTTTATCTACAGACTTGTGGAAGCCAGACAATGGCTCAAACAGGGAAGACCTAACATGCAAAGCTGGCCAGTTCCAAGCCAATGGAACCCTGTGGAATCTACATTTAAACTCAGACCAGAAAATCTAATACTACAAGTTTTGAGGACAAGAACAATAAGTCTGAACAGTGTGGTATGAGCACCACGAATGAAGAGAGACATGTTGCTAAAGCTTTTCAACTTGCACCACAGCAAAAGTGCCAAATTTCAAACAATCTCACTATTTCTACTACAAGAGAAAAGGATACTGATTGGTAGTATTCAAGTTGTGCGCTAACGAGCAACTATTTGTATGCCTGGAGCATGTGCGCATCAAAACACAAAAGTGTCAGAAATTAAAGCAAATTAGAAAGATGATATTTTGTTTTATTTCTACTTTCCAAACCACATTAGTCCATTTATACCCAGCAAATAACATGAATGCAATCCATCCATTTTCTGAGACACTGCTCAATGGAACCGTTACACAAGGAGTAGGTTGTCCTTCCCAAAAAGCCTGCTCTGTACTTCAGGGGGACCGTGGCTACTTTGCTTTTCGCCTTAACTCCACTTTCCTGACTGATGACCAAAGCTCTTGTCTCTTTTGTTGATCAAAAATCTGTCTAGTTTAAGCATTGAATATATTCAATAATTCAGTCTCCACTGCTTTCTGTGGAAGAGAATTCAAAACGCTAAGAACCGTCTAAGAAAATAAATTTCTTCTCATTTCCATCATAAATGGGAGAATCCCTATTATTAAGCTGTGCTCCCAGTTATAGATTCACCGATGAAAATCTGCATGTCAAGCATTTAAAGAATCTTCTACCTTTTATTAGGACCATTTCTCATTTCTCTAAATTCCACTGAGCAAACACCCAATCTTTCTTCAAAAACATCTCTATCGCAGGAATCAGCCTACAGAACATTCTCCGAGCTGCTTCAATTGTACCGTACCTCTTGTTAAAAAATGAGATCAAAACTGCACGCATTACTCCATGCACCATCTCACTAATGCCTTGTAGACTTGTTGCGAGATGTTCCCACCAGTTAATTTTGGCTGGGACTACCTGTCAGATAAAGACAAGTCTGGGTAATGGAAAGTGACCATCACATGAGGCCTAAACCTAGCAAGAATAACCTCGATTGGGGAAAAGGCAACTTGCGAGAAAAGACTAATTTCCTCATCAGCAAAGCATTCTGAAGTCTGGGGATAACTTACTCACACAATATATTTGTTAATATTACTCTGATGTTACCTTGGTACTTACACTCTGCCTTGATGGCTGTGATGTTAATTGGCACATGGGGGTGCCGCGCTGCCTGTTGCAAAATGTCTTGACATAGACGCCTGGCCATTCTTGTCAGTTTGTTTGTATGCAGATAAAAGGCCTGCCTTGTCTTCAGGGCGAACTTGGGACTGCTGCTGTTCCGAACCGGCAGACCCTGGGCATTCTTGGGAGAGAAGTAAAACAGCAATTGTTAAAACAGACTCACAGAGGGAAAAAAAAACTGAACTCGAGGGATCAGCACAGATAACTCGGTGGCATGGAACTGATGATACAACAAGGGAATGCACTAAAGACAGTCGTCTGGTAACTGTCCGATCTTAGAAGGAGGTGTGCTAAGTAAACACTTCCATACATAATAGTGACAGAAGAAAGATCATCAAGGGCAGTTGGAGGCTGCACCAAGATCTCGTTATCGAGAAATGCCACTGCAATTTAAATATATTAAAGAGGACTAACGTCTGCACTTATATAACACCTCATCACATGCATAGGCATTGCATATGCAAGCTGGACAACTAATTTAGGCAAAGTAAGTCTACTAACTGTGCTGATTAATCAATGGGATTGAGGTGAGCAATCAATAAATCTGTTTTAGGAAGGTTTTGGTTGAGCAATGTTAGTTTGAACAAAGAACACTTCTGCTTTCATCTGAATAGCGCTGTGCAATATTCAATCTCATCAAAAAAGCCAGATTCAATATTGTGTTTGATTTTCAGCCATTCTCAACAATGCAGCATTCCTTCAGCACTGCACTAAAGTGTAAATGGAGATTATTCACTTCAGCCTTGAGCAGGGTTTTAACCTATCACTTTCTGACTCAAAAGGCAGGTTTGCTACCCACATTCAATCAAACCGACTTTGCAAGCTGTTTATCATTGGGCTGATTTCAGTCAGGGTAGGATCAGAGGTGCTACAATTTCTCCACAGTATTAAGGAGCAGTGGTTCCTGCCCTGACACTGGACAGGCACCAGATCAAATCTGACTGCAATCTATTCAAACTCTAAAAAAAAAAGCACAACTTCTCGGTGAGGGCTTGGAGGCTGTCCTTGGATGTGGACTGCAACAAGCAGTCAGTCTTTTGAGGTAGAAAAGGAAAGCGAATAAACCAACAGAGATCAGCTGAAAAAATTGGTGCGATCTAAAGCACTTGGGAGTTACCAGATTATTCCGGTTTGGTCCCGGCCTTTCACCATCTAGTCGGGTTGGCATCTTCAGTCCACCGTATTTCTTCCAGTAGGCCCAACAGGCTGCGCAGAGTCGGCACTGCATGGTGGGTGGGCCCCACGAGTACCACTGATAGGATTGATTGGCTGGTGAAACAAAAAAAATGAAGTAAATTGCAAGTTTCCTCCCCTTTTGTTTATTTTGTTGCATTTTACTGGCTGGTCAGGCGTGCAGCACAGTCTCAGCAGGGATAAATGGGACATGATGCTCAGGTCCCATGTCTTGTTCACTTAAGCAGCCCAACTGGATTTGAAAGGTTGGTGTAAATTAAAGGTGCCTGTAAGTCCGCAGACACTCTTAACACTGCAGCTCAACAGCTGGCACCATCTCAAAGTCATGGTCATGTTGGACCACATGATACCTTTGCTTTGTGATTCCAAGAGTACTTACTGTAACAGCTCTCGCAAGCTCGACCCGGTCCTGGCACTGCCACTGCTCCGTTAGGTGCCAGCGCACTCCCTCCATTCATTGTTCCAGTCTTTGAGCTGCTTCCATTGATCTGGTTTGGATTTGGCTTATTACTAAGAGGCAGGATGGGGGAAAAAGACAAAAAAAGTTTCTTTAGAGTAACACTACAGGCAGGATTTTCAGTCAGGGTAAGGAATCAGAAAGTGGGGCTGGCTCCAGGTGCTGGTCCCACACACTAACCTTTAGGCACATACATTGCAATTTTCAATGATCCAGTCAACTAAAGGCCATGGAGTGGGGCTACCATTCAAATTGGGATTTCGGGTGGGTTTCCAACAGAATACCATTCAGCACTCGGTGATTAGTAGCACGAAATGGAGATGATTAGGTAATTCCCTTGACAATTACATTTGGAGTAAGTGATTGGGATTGACGGTTTACGGAATTTATCTCAGTTAATGGTCATCCACTCATTGTATTTTGCTGAGGAAATAATCCTAGTTGCCTTGTGAAACTTTACTATAGTTTCGGTAACTATAGTTTGTACAGATCCTACTTAAGTAGACTCTAATGTTTTCAAATAGGCTTTGTTTTTGCACAAGCTCTGCTTCACTCACCTATAGTGTGCATTTGCTCATCTACCAGCCAGACAGTAAAAGCAGGAGACCTTTGCTTATAGAGCAGATTCTCAGGACCATTTACTTCTTTTGTTGGCAATTGCAAACAGCAAAGCCCATAAATGATAAATGTCAGGATAATCTGCCTATTCTGATTGTAGTGTAATTGGCTGAGTGCAGAACTTTGGCCAGCACATCTATGGAACCTTTGGTGGCCATCTGAACAGGTAGACATTGCAACTATCTAAGCACCACCTCAAGAGACAGCCATCCCTCAATACCACTGAGGAACAAAAGCAATACCTTCAGCCCCACCACATTTCTACCTAACTTATGAGTTTATATACCCCCCCCCCACCTCTTCATTCATTTATTTTGGATTTTTGAATTTTAACTAGTGGTATATAGGTTTTCTGCATATCTGAAGAGGGTTAATGATCAACTTGTAGGTACTTCTGTAGCCATGGAGACTTACTTTTATTTAAACAATCTGATATCATGTTGCGATACTAATGGTAATTTGTTTATACTGGGGAAGTTTGAAAGAATAAAGGATGTCGTACATTAGACTTTCAGACAGAAGTTTTTAAGACTTTATTTGGACTAATGGGAAACCCCCATCACTTGGGGTTTTAAAAAAAACTCTTTATGGTAACTTTTGGACAGCTTGCAGAAGTCTTGGCTGAATCTAGAAGTCTAAAACAGTAGATTCTGAGAATGGAGGGATAGTTTAGGAATGTTAAGAAGATGGTTACTTCAGAGCAAGGAGTTTTGTATAAAAGTTCCAGAACAGAAGTATTTGATTAAGACCCTGAAGGGGTTAGCTGAAGCTGAGAAAATCCAAGCACAATTGTATGAAGCTTTCAGGAAGGGGCTATCAAATTCTTAAGACAGGGTATTGAAGCAAATTAAGCCTTATAGATGTGAAATAGAAGGGAATTCTCACTGGGTGAGCTCTGTAAAGGAGGATATTTTGGGATTTAATGGGATTGTATTTTACCCTGCGCTTCAAAATCATTAGACATATGCAATATATAAATAGTTTGTTATATTCTATTTTGTCTTTATTACTTCTGTATAACAAACTTTTCAAAATATCTTTGCAGGAGCACCGTGCAGGAAATAACCTAGAAATGATTGTGAGGTTCCCATGCCCACTTTGAAAGTCTCACCTATGGTCCTCTGACTCTGGCCTCCTGAGCATCATGTCCTCCTATCACTCAATCACCTGGCAGCCATACCTTTTTTTAAGATTAGATTCCCTACGGTATGGAAACAGGCCAATTCTGGAATCTCAATCGCAGTCTTTTCACTAGATTTGTCTCCTGTGGCTAAAGTGCTAGCACTCTTTCTCTGAGTCAGTAGATTATAGTTTAAGTGCTACTCCAGAACAGTGAGCACAAAACTCTAGGCTTAACTATAGAACTGGGGGAGTTCTGCATTGTTTTTCAGATGCTATTTCAAGTTGTAAGGTGTAACAGTTGTAGGCTGGCCAATACTTATTCCTGAAACAACATCAGCTCATTCGATCATTATCATACTGGTGTTTGTGGGACCTTTTTGTATGTGTTTTCTATATCATAACAGTGATTGCAGTTTAAATTACCTCTTGCCTACTGCAAGCTGAGATAGCTTGATGTTTTGAAAAGTGCTGAAATTTTATTTCTTTAAGACCCTTTCCATTACCCTCTTCTTCAACTATGGTATTTGAGAAGTACAATGGTTGTCCATATATAAACGGGTCAGGTAAGTGTGATTGTTCTGAATACAGTTGAAGAAGCATAGATTCAAAGATTTTTTTTAAAAGTCAAAGCAGCTCTACGATACATTCATCAATGTGCTGTATTGTTCTATGTTCTAAATGTCGTGATGCAAGGAGTTAAGAAGATCCCATTACCCCAAAAGTTAACAATGCAGAAACCAGCAATGACTAGTTAGAGAAAGTGAAGTGTGATGGAAAAAAGAGACACAGCCCAGTATTCACAGGGACTGGTGCTAATGGTAACATGGACCAATATCAGGCTTTTTGACATTTTGCAAGCAACTGAATTGGACACAGATGAGAAGGTGAGAAAAGAAGTGCTTACTAGTTAGGAATGTACACTTGCTTCAGTTTGCTTTCTGCTTCAGCTGCTTTCAATCGTTTCTAAATGAAAGATAATGAGAGATCAGAGCTAATACTTGGTCAAAAAAAGGCCAGTGGTCTGGAGGCTCAAATTTATCAACTGTTACAACTTGTCTTTTAATAAGCCTCAGCAGTTCATCAACTGCAATGCTATGGATTTACCATCTGAGCAGTCGCATAGAAGTCTGGTTAGCAGTGAAATATGACATCAGTGTTACAATTACCGTGAGAATCACTGCAGGAGTCAGCTGGTCAATTGAATAAATAGGTTGCTTAAAAGTTAGAAATCGGACAGGTGGCAAGACATGTGGTTCCAAGGTAAATGTTGGTCAAGTTGCAATAGCAGCAAAAGCATATCTGAAACAGTTTGCTCCAAACAGTAGTTGACAAATGGTAGCAAGTTTACAGAACCTACAACACCATTCTAAAAACAAAGTTATCAGTAAGTATATAGAAGTTACCTGTTGCACATATCGGTCAGTGGTTTTCCACATGTAGTAGTACTCTACGATGCTGGTTAATGACTTCCAGGGCAACTAAGACATTCATCAGATAGAAAGTGTTGTTAAAAAAGCTGGCCTGAGATGCGGCATTAGTTCATCATTTTTGAGAAACAAGTGAAATAAAAATGATATAATGTCTTTCAAATTTATTTTTCGTGAAAGGCCAACACATCCTGTTCACTGGAACAACACAAATTTCAGTAATTTGTTTTAAAGACAAGTTCCAAATGTAAGCCATCTCACACAGAAGATCATCATGTTGTCAGCCATCCACCAGACTCCCCTGGCCCACAGCATGAAAAGGTACTTCTATTCTGTGAAGGATGCTGAACGAAACACCATTTCGTGCTCTGTGCTCCTCTCATTTGGCTTACGGGCATGACTTGGCTAAAACTGCAGGTTGAACAGATCTCAAGCTACAGCACTGCCTTCCAGTGATGTATTTTGTATTTATTGGTCTTCTCCTATTTTAGATATCGGCACTGTTACCACATGTATTGACACTGATACAGTTTTATTAGGTCATGGCATGAGGGATTTGGCATCAAGGTGGGTTAAATGAAAATAACGTGCAGATTAGCCATAATCTAACTGAATGGCAGAATAGAGTTGAGAAGCTAAATAGCTTTCTTTGTGTTATGTACTCTGCAACATATACCACTCATGCAAACCTGGAGGTTGCTAAATGCAGACATGGTGTTATTTATATCTTAGTGGAATGGGGGCAAAACTCTCTCATTTCTTTTCCACCTTAGCACTACTTACAAAGTCTTGCTGGATGTCATCAAAATCCTTCCCATACTTCTCCAGTGCTTCTTCAAATAAGTTAGCCTCTGAAGCAGACCACTCTTCCATTTCGTCTCGACAAAGCACTGGCCCACCCTGTGGGACTAACGCAGAGATGGCCTGCGAAACTTCATAGGTGCTTTTGTACAAGGTGTCCATGGCATGAAACTGGCCATTCAGGAAGGGAGGCAATTAAGAAAAAGACAAGTGAAAGTGACGGTGAACAAGGCTTCACGAACTGCTCCTCTTCACTGTAGGAAAGATGGTTCAGAGTTCCACGAAGATACACATTCCCCTGCTTCGACAAAAGATTTTCAAAGAATGCTTTCAAATGTCTCCTTTTGTTGAGGATCTAAAATCTGGATTTAGGCTTTTGTCAGGAGCAACAAATCTATGCAAGCTTTTACTAACCACAAAAGTAACATTAAAAAATGGCTTCAGGTTAATACTGTGCTAAAATGGTTGGAAGCTGCATTCCTGCTTTGCTGAGCTCGCTGAATTAAAAAATAAAGCAGACAATGGAGTCTTCATAAAATGAATCATAAGACATTAACTGACCACCCTGACTAACCTTGAACCACAAGTATGAGACGATAATGTGTGTAAGACAATACTGTTTCCCAGGAAGCATCATTGGATTAACCTGCTGTCTATTAGGTCACCTTTTTACATTTCATTGATTTTGCTTTGTAATTAAGGTTATACTGTCTTTTAAGAAATATATAAGTTTGTTTATTGTTCAAATTCAATTGCGCAATTTTTCCAAGGAACACAGAAGCCGTTAACCTCTGTGTTGCTGGACAAACCTGTGCCCGGCATCGTAATAAACTGGTAAACCTTGCTGAAGCAGACCGTACTCCTAGTGATTCTGTTGACCGATCGCAGAACCGAGAGGCCCCTTCCAGTGGTTTAGACCTTCGCTGTCACCCCTTCGTTCCCAACAAATGGCGGAGTAAGTATGAAGATTTAAGACATGATTTATTATCTCGACAGTTTACTAACATCATTTGTCAGTGACGGCACTCTCATGTCCAAGTCGAAAGGTCGTTGGTATTAATATTTGCCTTGACATTTGACCATGTAATGTCGGCCGACATTCCAATACTCTACAGAGGGGGAGTGCTGCACTGTCCTTCAGATGAGACAGTGAACTATCTTTTCTGACAGTGGGGTGTGAAAAATGCTACGGGGGTATTTTGAAGAATTATCCCCAGTATCATGGTCAACATTTTTTCTACAACCATCATTAAATACGTGTATACTAGTTATGTTTTCGATTTCTATTTAGAGGACATTGGTTAAGTAAGCTGTGTTTCCTCCCTCACAACAGCAGCAATAGTCATAAAATATTTTGCTGTATTTTTAATTATTCCATTCTATGTAGGCACTAATGACACAAGTATGAGAAAAAAAGTGGTTCCTATTAGACAGTATGAGGAACTAGGCAATAACAACAGAATTTCAAGGACAATTATCCCTGGATTATTACTTCAGTTCTTCTACCAATAGGTAGAAGACAAAATCAGGGAAATTAATACCTGAAAGCTTGAAGACTAGTGTAGGAGAAGTGGTTCCAGTTTGTGGGGCATTGGTATCAATACTAGGGAAGGTGGAGACTGCACTGATGGAATAGTCTGGAAGAACACAGCATGCCAGGCAGCATCAGGACGTGGAAAAGTCAACGTTTTGGTATAACCCTCCTTCACGACACTGGGTGGGTGTAAGGTGAGCTGCAGATAAAAGAGGTGGCATGGGCAGGGTGGTGAAGTGGGGATAGGTTAAGACAGGCAGAGGGTACCACCTGGTTGGTCAGTGGGAGGAATAAACCCGGTTGGTGGCAGGGAGGAGTGGAAGGGAGGGGGAGGGGGTTGGGAAGGGAGGTTATTTAAAATTGGTGAACTCAATGTTGAGTCTTCTGAGCTGTAGAGTGCCCCGGTGGAAGATGAGGTGTTGTCCCTCCAATTTGTGGTGTGCTTCATTGCAGCAATGGAGGAGGCCAAGGATAGTCATGTCGGAAAGGGAGTGGGAAAAGGAATTAAAATGGGCGGTGACTGGGACGTCTGGTTGGCCCCTGCAGAACCAGCTGCGATGCTCGGCAAACCATTCCCGAAGGTAATGTTCGGTCTCCCCAACGTAGAGAAGACCACATTGGGAGCACCTGATGCAGTAAACTAGGTTGGAAGAGAGGCAGGTGAATCTCTGTCTCACCTGGAAGGACTGTTTGGGACCTTGGATGGAATGGTGGAGGAGGGGGGGGGGGGGGGGGGGGTGGTGTACTGGCAGGTGGTATACTGGCAGGCTTTACATCTTTTCCGGTTGCTGGGGAAGGTACCTGCAGGTTTTGGGGAGGGGGGGGTGGTCAGTGGGGAGCATGGCACAAACCAAAGACTATCAAAAAGAATGGTCCTTGCAGAAGGCACACAGAGGTGGCATGGGGAAAATACTCTTGGTGATAGGGTCGAGTTAGAGTTGGCAAAAATGTTTAAAGCTGATGCATTGCATGTAAAGACTGTTGGGATGATAGGTCAGGGGGACTGGTGGGGTGGTGAGGGGGACTCTGATTTTATTGCATAGGCAGGGTTTTTTTTTAGATTACTTACAGTGTGGAAACAGGCCCTTCGGCCCAACAAATCCACACCGACCCGCCGAAGCGCAACCCACCCATTCCCCTACATATACCCCTTACCTAACACTACGGTCAATTTAGCACGGCCAATTCACCTGACCCGCACATCTTTGGACTGTGGGAGGAAACCGGAGCACCCGGAGGAAACCCACGCAGACACGGGGAGAATGTGCAAACTCCACACAGTCAGTCGCCTGAGGCAGGAATTGAACCCAGGTCCCTAGCGCTGTGAGGCAGCAGTGCTAACCACTGTGCCACCGTGCCGCCTAAAGAGCATTGGAACGGGAAATGGAGGTGGTGCAGCAGAGCATTATCTGGATGACAGAGGGAGGAAAGCATGTTGTTTGAAACAGGTGGACACCTGGTATGCTCGCAAGTGGAATGTCTCCTGTCCGAACAGATGCAGTAGAGGCACAGGACTTGGGAGAACGGGATGGAGTTCTTGCAAAATGCTGGGTGGGAGGAGGAGCACAAAATACATCTTCCCCTCCCCTCTCTGCCTTCTGCAAGAACTGCTGCCTTCAACAGTCCTTAGTTTCCTGAACCCCCAGGTACCTTCCCCTGCAATCGGAAAAGATGCAAAACCTGCCAGGACACCACTTCCCTTACCTCCATCCAAGGCTCCCGATGTAGTCTTCTCTACATCGTGGAGACAGAGTGTAAACTTAGGGAATGCTTTACTGAGCATCGCCCATTTTAATTCCCCTTCCCACTCCCTTTCCAACATGACCATCCTTGGTCTCCTTCATTGCCGCAGTTAAGCACATTGCAAATTGGAGGAATAACACCTCATCTTCCACCTGGGCAACCTACAGCCTGGAGAACTCAACACTTAGAATTGAAGAACTAAGTCCAATCCCCTGACTCCCTCCCAAGCATCCCCGTTCCACTCCTCCCTGCCTGAGGATTCATTCCTCCCATTGACCAACCAGACTGTACCCTCTGCCTATCTTCACCTACTCCCAGTTCACCACCCTGCCCCCACCACCCCTTTTATCTGCAGCTCCCCCTACACCCACCCCTAGTCCTGAAGAACAGTTATACCCAAAATGTCGACTTCTCCACCACCTGATGCTGCCTGGCTTGCTGTGTTCTTCCAGCTTTCTGTCTGTCAATTTTGGATTCCAGCATCTGCAGTTTTTTTTGTCTCTAATGGGATAGTCTAGCATCTGAACCGTGCTGAGAATAGTGTTCCAGCAAGCCACAAAATTAGGAAGGTAAAGAGGCCTTTAAACTAGTTGATGGGGTGAGGAATTATGTTGTTTGATCTGTTACAAAATCATGGAGTAGAGACAAATCAGGAGACCAAAACAGTAACATGGAAAATGAGGTCAGAAAATGAAGAGACAAAGGGAATAAGGCTAAGGATACATCTACAGTCAAGGCTAGATGCTGTAAAGATAACAAAAAAGGCCAACGTAAAGGCTCCATATCTGAATGTACATAGCATTCATAACAAAATGAACATATGAACATGATCTGATAACAATTTTAAGAGACATTGCTGCATGAGACACGGATGAGGTCCTGAATATTGAGGGATATATAATATTCAAAAGAAAGAAGATGCTATTAAAGGTGAAGGGGTAACGTCATCAATCAGCGGTATCATTGGTGCAATAGCTAAAGATGTCTTTGGTTCAGGGTATTCAGACTGTAACATTGGGAGATAAGGAATAGAATGGTAAAAAAAAGTCACTACTGAGAGTGGTCTGCAGGGCCCCTAACAGTTAGGCATGATAGGCAGTAGGATGAAACATATAAGAAGAAACATTGGTGCTAGTGATAAAGGTAATCATGCAAAATTTAAATCGATACATAAACCCGAAAAATCAGATTGTGAACTCCTCTTCCAAGATAGCATTACCAGAGTGCTCTTGTATATTAGAGCAGCACATTCTGGAACCAACCAGAGAGCAGGTTACACTAAACTATACATTAAATAATGTGTAAGGATTAATTCGTGACATCAGAGATAAGGCAGCTCTAGGTAGCATATCATGCTTGACTTTTACAGTCATACAGCATGGAAACAGACCCTTCATTCCAACTAGTCCATGCTGATCATGTTCCCAAACTAAACTAGTCCCATTTGCCTGCATTTGGCTTAGATCCCTCCAAACCTTTCTTATTCATGTACTTTTAATGTCCTAATTGTACCTGCATCCACCACTTCCTCTGGCCGTTCATTTTGCATAAAAACATTGCCCCTCATGTCCTTGTTAAAACTTTATCCTCTCCCCTTAAAAACTAATTTTGAACTCCCCCACCCTGGGGAAACGACCTTTGCTAGTCACCTTATCTACGCCCCTCACCAGTTTGAAAGGGAGGATTGGGTTAAAGACTAATTTATAAATGTAAGCAATAGTAACTGGATGGGCATGATAGCTGAGCTAGCTGTAGAGAACAGAGATACCAGGCTAGGGGATAGATCAATTGCTAAGCAATGGCAGACATTTAAGAATATACGTATATCCCTGCTATAAAGATAAATTCCAAAGGGAGGACCCATTATTCTTTATTAACTAAAGAGACTAAGGAAAACATCAAAATTAAGGAAAAATCATATTATTGTGCAACAATGATAGTCAGGTCAGTTGACTGGAAAGATTATAAAGGACAGTAGAGAATGATTAAAAAGGTTAAACAGAGAAATAAATTAGAGTTAACAAGACGGAGCTAGCTAGAAAGATAAAAATGGATAGCTCTTATGGTTATAGGTAAGGGTACCTTAATTTCCACATGGAATTTGATAAGAAGCCATAGAAAAAAAAGCTATTACGCAAAGTCAGAGTTCTTAATGAGGGAGCAATATATTCACATGGAAAGTAGATTGTCTGGCTGGCAGAGAACAGAGAGTATTTATAAATGGGTCATTTTTTGACTGGCAGGAAGTTACGCATGGAGTCCAGCAGGAATCTGTGCTGGGGTTTCAGCATTTTTGCAACTTATACCATAGACTTAGAAGAGAGGAATAAAAGCATGGTAGCTAAACTTGCAGATACACAGGAATATATGTTGTAAAATGGACATGAGCAGATTCCAGACCGATTGAATGAACAGGCAAAATATCTGGCAGGCGGAGTATAACATTAAAAATTGTGTAGTTGTTCAGTTTGACAGGAAGAAGTTATTTTTAAAAAGTATAATTTAAATGAAGGAGAACTGCAAAAGTCTGAAATGCAGAAAGCATTAGATGTTCTAATCCATGAGTAACTAAAAGAAGTACTTAATTGTCCACTCATAGCTATTCATCCTCCCAAGCCAATTGTTATCCACTCCTTTGTCTGTCCATCTGTTCATTTCTTTCTTTGGACTCTATCTCCATATGGAGTTCAACAACTTCAGACCTAGAACATTGTCCTCCAGTTTGATTATTCCTCTATCACAACCCCACAAACTTTTGTTTGCATGAGTTTGCTTTCAGGAGAGCCATGTTATTTCCTGCAATCTCCACCTATTGTTTACTCCTCACCGACTCCCCTCACGCTATCTTCTGCGTAAAATCCAACCTTTCTCTAGCTACCATCAGTTCTGAGGAAGGGTCACCAAAACCAAAATGTTAACTCTGATTTCTCTCCACAGATGTTCCAGAGCCCGCTGAGCCTCCCCAGCAATTTCGGTTTTTGCATAAAAATCTGAGGCTGTCAGGGATAAGTGAGAATGAGCTACTGCAAATACAAACAGATTAACCATGATGTTATTGGAAATGCAGCACTCAGGACTCACCTGGAGTGTCAGCCAAGATTTGTGCTCACCTCTTGGAAGTGGAACTCAAACCATGACTTTTTGATCAGAGATTAGATTAGATCCCCTACAGGGTGGAAACAGGCCCTTTGGTCCAACCAGTCCTTACCAACCCTCCAAAGAGTAACCCAGCCAGACCCATTTCCCTCTGACTAATGCACCTAACACTATGGGCAATTTAGCATGGCCAATTCACCTGATCTGCACGTCTTTGGACTGTGGGAGGAAACCCGAGCACCCAGAGGAAACCCACGCAGACACGGGGAGAATGTGCAAACTCCACACAGACAGCTGCCTGAGGCTGGAATCGAACCCAAGGCCCTGGTGCTGTGAGGCAGCAGTGTTAACCACTGAGCCACCATGACGCCCCAAGTGAGGCAAGAGTGCTCTGACTGAGATATGACTAACACTGCTGACACAATTGAACATAGGGAGGTTTGCAACAGAACCATTTTAAAAAATTGAAATACAAGCATGTCACAGTCTATTCAGTCCACCATGCCCATGCCAGTGTAGAAAAAGCCATTGTTAGGAGTCCAGAACAGACTACCAAATTTGTTGTTATCATGTTGGACAAAATCACCAAAGTCTGCTACAAATCTCGTTGGGGACAATAAGAACTAGGAGCAGCAGTTGGCAATTCAGCCCTTTGAGCCTGCTCTACCATTCAATGTGATCATGGCTGATCTCAGCTTAAATTTAACTCCACTATCCTGCCCACTCTCCATAATCCTTCAACCTGTCACTAATTAAAAATCAGTCCATCTCCTCCTTACATTTACTCAGTTTTCCTGGGGTAGTGAATTCTACAGATTCATGGTCCCTTGACAGAAATAATTTCTCATTATTTCTGTTTTCGATCTACTACCCCTTATCCTAAAACTATGACCTCTCGTTCTAGATTGGCCCATACAAGGAACCATCTACCATTGAGGAATCATTTCTACATCTACCTTGTCAATCCCCTTTAGCATCTTATATACCACAATCAGATCTCCTCTCATTCTTCCAAAACTCCACACAGCAGACTTAAACTGCTCAATTTCTCTTCATAAGACAAATTCCTCACTTCTGTAATCAATCTAGTGAACCACCTCCGAAATGCCTCCAATGCAACTATATTCCTCCTGAAGTAAGGGGATCAAAATATGTGCAATACTCCCAAGTGTGGTTTACAAATGCTTTGTAGAGTTGCTGCAACACTCCCCATACTTTTATAAACTATTCCTGTAGCAATAAATGTCAATCTTTCTTTTGCCTACCTTATTACATGTTCAATGTCTACACTCATTTTCTACAATTCATGTACAAGGACTCTCAGATCCCTTTGCCCTGAGGTACTCCGAAGCTTCTCTCCATTTAGATAATACGTTGCCTTTCAATTCTTCTGAGCAAAATTGATAACTTTCACTTTTCCACATTAAACTGCATCTGCCAAATTCACTTAACCTATCTATATCCATTTGTAAATTTCTTCATTGCAACTTACTGTCCTACCAATTTTAGTGTCATCTGCAAACCTGACTATAGTACCTTCTATCCCCATATCCATGCCATTAATATGGATTATTAATAGTTGGGGTCTGAGGATCAGACTGTGCCTCCCCACTAATTACAATTTGCCAACCAGAAAAAGACCTCTTTTTCTTCTGACTCTCTTTCTGTTGGTTGGTCATTCCTCTACCCAAACTAATAAGTAATTCAACCGAATGTGATCTTACGTTTTGTATTGAGCTTTTGTATCACCAATTTAATTCCACTTTCTAGCTCTTCGTCCTTAGCCTGTAGTCTACATGAACTCAAGTGCATACTGAAGTATTTCTTAAAATGAGAGAGGGGTTTTGCACCTCCACCATCCTCTTAAGTGATGAGCTCTTAATCTTTACCATCCACCAGTGAAAAAGATTACTGTTCACCTCCCCTCTAATCCCCTCCACCAGTTATTTTGCAAATGGAAATAGCAAAATCCTGCCCACTCTCTCCAGACTCCCCGTACTTCTATTCACCCAAACTTAAATCTCTCTTCAGCCACGTCAACTTCAAAGAAAACATACCCAGCTTTCCTCACTAAAATTCTCCATTTCTAGCAATAGTCTTGTAAATCTCTCAGTCACCACAGGGGAAGAAAAAAAGACCACAAGCAATCTATAGAGAATGCAGTCAACAACAGGAGCAATAGCGTGATACTATACACAGGAGCAGTTGCATGCTATTTCTTACCTGAGTGATATCCCTGGAGGCAGCAGCTGCACTCATGTGCAAACTAGGCTGTCTCACTGAACTACTGCAGTCTAAAGCACGGGCAAATGTACCTACAGACCTGGAAAGGACCAGAAATATTACACATAGCTTTTCGTTTTGTTTTGTTTGAACAATGCAGTCCCAAGAAAATAATAGCTTTTTTTCAATTTAAATTGACATTGGTCATACTGACAGGGAGCAATGCGCAACTCCAGTTCCAAACTTATGTGGCCAATTGTTAACTGCACTCGCAGTGGCACAGTGAGCCATTCAGATGTTACCAAACAGCTTGCGGTAGCAGCATCTTCACTACTGTAGTGGTTCATGAGGACAGCCCAACTTCAGATTCTTGATGGCATACAGCAATGGACAACCCTTGTTGGACCTTACCCTCCAATTAAATACTCAGGTAAACAGAGACTGATTACTGCACTGGTTGGGGTAACTCACGAACCAAACAAAGATACTCCTGGTCTGTGTCCTGAGGCATGCAGAAGTCTTTCAAATCTAAATCTATGCGTCTCCTTGCCAGAAGTTATAAATGGCACCAAAACCCCAAGGACACTATTTAGCAGACGCAGTGATTTCACTGCATGGCACACTGTCATCAAGTGAGACTCAATAGTACTGAATGACGCGGAGCAATCAGACTCAAATGGTGATAATATGGCCGAGCCTTAAGTCACTTATCAGGCAATCAGACTCTTCTTTATACTGCACCACCTTTACAAACAGGCTTGGCAGTTCCCTGCACATTGTTTTGGTAATGTTGTCAGGACTTACCGAGCAACTACTAAGAACTGGTCAATCTGTTTGTCTGTCAATGGGGTGTCACCATCCCAGATTTTGGCTTCCATTTTGGACTGATCTCTTCCATCCTCCTCTCCTGTAATAGAAGAAATGCAATGATACTACTCATCCAGTCATAAAGTGATGGTGGGAAAGTGACATCAGCTCAAATCAACTGACCTGTACAAGATCTGAGTGTCTCTAGAACAGTATGTTTACAATAGCAACAGGCAGGGATAGGTATATACCTCTTTCCCTGCGATGTATAACTGGGGGAGAGGCAAGATTTAGGATGCACAGGATGGGGAGGGTAACTGCAGGGGAATGTCGAGCTTACTCAAGGAACAGCTATTGCGGGTCCTTGGTAAGCATATACCTATCAGGCAGAGAGGTAGTTGTCAAGAGAGGGAACCAGGTTTACTAAAGTTGAAGTCCTTGTCAAGAGGAAGAAGGATGAGGCGTGAAGGCTCAGTTAGGGGACTTGAGAGTTATAAGTTAGCCAGAAAAGATCTAGAGAGAGGGCTAAGAAGAGCCAGGAGGGGACATGAGAAATTTTTTGGCAGATAGGATCAAAGAAAACCCTAAGGCTTTCCATAGGTATATCAGGAATAAAAGAATGACTAGAGTAAGATTAGAGCCAATCAAAGATAGTAGTGTAAAGTTGTGTGTGGAATTTGAGGACATAGGGGCAGCATTTAATGAATACTTTTCGTCAGTATTCACATTGGAAAAGGGCAATGTTAGTGAGAATACAGAGGTACAGGCTACAAGATTAGATGTATTGAGGTTGACAAAGAGGAGGTTTTAGCAATTTTGGAAGATCTGAAAATAGATAAGACCCCTGGACCAGATGGGAATTATCCTTGGATTCTCTGGGAAACAAGGGAGGAGATTGCAGAGCTTTTGGCTTCGATCTTTATGTCATCATTGTTGACAGGAGAGGTGCCAGAAGACTGGAGGATAGCAAATGTTGTTCCCTTGTTTAAGGAGGGGAGTCAGGACAACCTTGGTAATTATAGACCAGTGAGCCTTACTTCAGTTGTAGGTGAGGTGTTGCAAAATGTTACAAGAGTTAGGATTTATAATCATCTCAAAAGGAATAAGTTGATTAGAGATAGTCAACATGGTTTTGTGAAGAGTAGGTCATGCCTCACTAACCTTATTGAGTTCTTCGAGAAGGTGACGAAACAGGTAGATGGGTGTAAAGTAGTTGATGTGGTGTGCATGGACTTCAGTAAGGTGCTTGATAAGGTTACACCTGGTAGGCTATTGCACAAAATACAGAGTTTCAGGATTGAAGGCGATTTAGCGGTTTGGATCAGAAATTGGCTAGCTGAAAGAAGACAGAGGGTGGTGGGTGATGGGAAATGTTCATCCCGGAGCTCAGTTACCAGTGGTATGCAGCAAAGGTCTGTTTTGGGGCCACTGCTGTTACATTTTTATAAATGATCTGGATGTGGGAGTAGAAGGATGGGTTAGTAAATTTGCGGATGACACTAAGGTAGGCAGAGTTGTGGATAGTGCTGAAGGATGTTGTGGGTTACAGAGGGATATAGGTAAGATGCAGAGCTGGACTGAGAAGTGGCAAATGGAGTTTAATGCCGAAAAGTGTGAGGTAGTCATTCCGGAAGAAGTACAGGAATAAAGAGTACTGGGCTAATGGTAAAATTCTTGGGAGTATAGAGAAAAAGGTTGAGAGATGACTTAATCGAGACATGTAAGATAATCAGAGGTTTAGATAGGGTGGACAGTGAGAGCCTTTTTCCTAGGATGATGAAGGCTAACACAAGGGGACATATCTTTAAATTGAGAGGTGATAGATTTAGAATAGATATTAGGGGTAGCTTATTCACTCAGAGAGTAGTAGGGGCATGGAATGGCCTGCTTGCAACAGTAGTAGACTCGTTGATGTTAGGGGCATTTAAATGGGTACTGGACATACATATGGATAATAATGGAATTGTGTAGGTTAGATGGGCATCAGATTATTTTCACAGGTCGGCACTACATCGAGGGCCAAAGGGCCCGTATTGCGCTGTTCTAGTAGTGAAGAGCATTAATATGCATATTCCAAAATAGCTATTTAATGAAAGAGAAGGAATACTACATCATAATTAAGGGACCATTTGCTGTCCACCTCCCTTTTGACCTTCATTAGGTCAAACTCATCTCTGGGCCTCCATTCCAGACTGTGATAATCACGGAGGCATGGGAGATAAGGGATTGCCATTCTATGTAATATGTCATCTCCATTCCACAGAGGGAATACCATAACTATACTCTCTGTCTAAGTATAGATAATGTATTACATATCACAGTGCCATGTAGGAGGGATGATCATGAAACAAAGACATATACTACTGAAGTGAGTGACCCAGAATAGGAAGTTAGTCAAAGACCAAATAGATGTATGTAATACTGTTCTTAGTGTGAGACCACTGTTTTTAATAATTCAACGATCTAGACTTGAAGCAACAACATCTGGATCTGGAGAAAACCCAAAAGAATTCAATTTTGTTTGGGTTTCTCCAATTTCCTAGTCCTTAGTTGGATAGAAACCCCTTTTCCATACATTCTGTGAATAGGACTAAAAGTGTCTTAAGAGCATCTTAAGTTTGTAGATGAGGCTGATGGTACTTACAATACTTCAATGAAATTTTACAATTAGGTAGAATAAACGAGAGAAAAGTGAAAATGCTAAACTTTTAAAAGAAATAAAGGATCAGAAAAAAATCTGTTGTGATTTTGATTTACAGCATCTGCAGTTCTTTGCTATGTTTTGTTTAGAAAAAAATAGGAATTTGGCTACTTTAAAATTGGAATCACAGATCAAAAGCAACTCTTAAAAGAAATTCTCATCCTAGTTTTACAAGTAATATTAGCCTTTGGTTTAGATGAGATTTTGATTTGTGCTGCAAATACATTTTAGATATGATGTTACATTCATAATGTCAAGAATTATCTCCAAAATCCTTCACAGAGAAAAGGATTAAAATTACAACAGGAATTTTAACCAAAGCAGAAAAAAAAAGAACTTGCAGTTATAGAGCACTTTTCATAATATCAGAATGTCCTAAAGCACTTCACAGATAATGAAGCATTTTTGAAGTGAAGTAAAGAAAGGACAATGAGTTATCCATCACTACCCAAATAACATTTGTGTCACACAAGTGCTAGGCAATAACCATCTCCAACAAGACAGAATTCAATCATAAGACAAAGGAGTGGAAGTAAGACCATTCAGCCCTTCGAGTCCATTCCGCCATTCAATCATGGCTGATGGGCATTTCAATTCCACTTACCCACATTCTCCCCGAAGCCCTTAAATTCTTGATGTCACAAGGAAGTATCAATATCTGCCTTGAAGACATTTAGCGTCCCGGCCTCCACTGCACTCTGCGGCAATGAATTCCACAGGCCCACCACTCTCTGGCTGAAGAAACGTCTCCCCATTTCTGTTCTGAATTGACCCCCTCTAATTCTAAGGCTGTGTCCATGGGTCCTAGTCTCCTCGCCTAACGGAAACAATTTCCTAGCGTCTACCCTTTCCAAGCCATGTGTTTTCTTGTAAGTTTCTATTAAATCTCCCCTTAATCTTCTAAACTCCAATGAATACAATCCCAGGATCCTCAGCCGTTCCACGTATGTTAGGCCAACCATTCCAGGGATCATCCGTGTGAATCACCGCTGGACACGTTCCAGTGCTAGTATGTCCTTCCTGAGGTGTGAGGACCAAAACTGGACTCAGTACTCCAAATGGGGCCTAACCAGAGCTTTATAAAGTCTCAGTAGCACAACGGTCCTTTTATACTCCAACCGTCTTGAGATAAATGACAACATTGCATTCACTTTTTTAATCACGGACTCAACCTACATGTTTACCTTTAGAGAATCCTCAACTAGCACTCCCAGATCCCTTTGTACTTTAGCTTTACGAATTTTCTCACCGTTTAGAAAGTAGTCTATGCTTTTATTCTTTTTTCCCAAAGTGCAAGACCTCGCATTTGCTCACGTTGAATTCCATCAGCCATTTCCTGGACCACTCTCCCAAACTGTCTAGATCCTTCTGCAGCCTCCCAACTTCCTCAGTACTACCTGCCTGTCCACCTAACTTCGTATCATCGGCAAACTTCGCTAGAATGCCCCCAGTACCTTCATCCAGATCATTAATATATAACGTGAACAGCTGTGGCCCCAACACTGAACCCTACGGGACACCGCTTGTCACCGGCTGCCATTCCGAAAAAGAACCTTTTATCCCAACTCTCTGCCTTCTGTCAGACAGCCAATCCTCAATCCATACCAGTAGCTCACCTTGAACACCATGGGCCCTCATCTTGCTCAGCAGCCTCCCGTGTGGCACCTTATCAAAGGCCTTTTGGAAGTCTAGATAGACCACATTCACTGGGTTTCCCTGGTCTAACCTACTTGTCACCTCTTCAAAGAATTCCAACAGGTTTGGAAATTCATAATGGGGAGTAAGTCTGCGTGTGTAGTTCTTTTAAAGAATCCAATGTCTTTCACTGACATTCAATGTTATTTCAAGACCAAATCTCAAACTGTTAACACCCTGGGGGTTAGCATTGACTAGAAAAGGAACTGAACCAGTTGTATAAATACTATGGCTGCAAAAGCAGGTGACAGACTAGAAATTCTGCTCATCTGTAACTCATCTCCTGACTCTCCAAAGCCTGGCCACCATAAGGCACAAATCAGAAGTGTGATGAAATACTCTCCTTTTAGCTAGATTAGTACAACTCTGACAATGATCAAGAAGATTGATACCATTCCAGACAAAGCCAACCACTTAATTAGCACTCCAATCTTCATCCGCCACCTTCAATAATCACTTCCACCACCACCAATATGCAGTGGCACGAGTGTGTACCAGCTACAATATGCATTGCAGCAAGTCACTAAGACTCCTTCAACAGCATCTTCCAAACCTTTAGCGTCTAACACCTGAAGGTCAAGGTCAGCAGATGCATGGGAACTTCACCACCTTTTATTTCCTCTCCCAGCCACGTATCATCCTGACTTGGAACTACCTCACCAATCCTTCATCATTGATGGGTCAAAATCCCATTGCAATGTGAGAATACCCGCTTGACATGGGCTGCAGCAATTCAGGAAGATGGCTCACTTTCTCAAGGGTAATTGGGAATGGGCATAGCCAGCATAACCCACACCAATGAACAAAGAAAATAAAACTTCCGACTACCATTCACTACATAATGTTATAAGTGCCTCATTCATGCAAGTTCACTAAGGGTTGTTGCAAAGAAAGCTCACAGCTGGATAACTGTGACTGTTTTGATTTGCTCTGAAGTGGTCAGTGTCTTTGATGATGCTGAACCAAACAGGAATCTAATAGTAACCTGAAATTCATAATGAGGAGTAAGTCTGCGTGTGTAGTTCTTTTAAAGAATTTGGTGTCCCTCAATTGTTGTGAGCTCTCGATGTTCATGTGCCAACCCCACTGGCCATTTACCTTCTTTCAGTAGGTCTGTAATGTCTGCCTGGTATTGGGGCCCAACACGGATTTCTCCCTTATCTGCCAAAAGGGTCTTCAGCTGTGGATCATAGACGAGTGAATAAAAAAAAGTGTCCTGAAGGGAAAGGGTAAAACAGGAAGACAAGTCAACATAAACTCATATGACACAACTCTGCTTGTCCTGAAACTGAAATGCCAAATGAATTTGAATGAGCAGGGACACCAATGTCGGGTCACTTGAACATTTTTTAAAAACAGCTGGTTGTATTCCTTGCCAGCCTAATGAAGGATGAATATTGTGGCATGATATATTTTCTACTTCATGCTCTCAGGCAGCTACAGCCTGGTTTGGAAATAGAGTAAAGCTCCTTCTGCACTGACCCAGGACAGGTACATTATGAATTTATTATCAAGTAACACATTCTTTACAATGATTGTACACATCTGGAGGTTGTGATCAATCTAGGTTAGATACAAAATAAAGTTGCCTCTATACAGGGCTTCCTCAATCTTTTAGCTTTTGAGTTCCCCTCCCATGCTGTAAAAATTCCATTCACCCATGTAACGCAAAAACACGTGTCACTTTTTAGAAAAATTAGTTATACGATAAATCAATGTTCAACTATACGTTTTTACGTTCTTAATTTGATGAGAAGATCGGTTACTGAGAGAGGCTGGAAACTGGTAGCAGCAAGTGAATCACGAGCATTTGGGTCCTGCTGCAGAGTGAAGGAGGACTTTCAAAAGTCTTTCACTGTACAGATGTTTTTAATCAAACAGTTCTGACCTGTCGTGGCACAAGTCTGGGGAGGGTCAGGACTGGAATTCAGACCTGATGGCCCATAGGTAAAGACACTACCACTGCAGCACACAAGACTCTCAATGCAAATACAGTGTGGTGACATTAGCGACCTCTGCTGGAAATAGGAGTCTAGTGCACCTGGTATTCTCAGGCGGCCTCATATCCAAGTACAGTACTGATCAGGCCCAAGTCTGCATAACTTCAGAAGATTAGATGAGATCAGGTATTTGCAAACTAGAATGGCCAGCTTTTATTTCATCTAAAATGCATATGTATATCAAATAAATATCCTCTTTTCACAGCTTAAGTTTTGTTTTGTTAGATTATAAAGTATTGCTAATTACGTGTTGATCATCTTAAAGTGATATGCAATTCTGGAAACAATATCGAGCTAATGCCCTAGTGTTAGGATAGTCAACATGTTCTTGCAGGAGTTTGAAAGAATCCCACAATAATGATGTGCAAGTGAGGTGAATTGGCCATGCTAAATTGCCCACAGTGTTAGATGCATTAGTCAGAGGGAAATGGGTCTGGGTGGGTTATTCTTCAGAGGGTCAGTGTGGACTGGTTGGGCCGAAGGGCCTGTTTCCACACTGTAAGGAATCTAATCTAATCTTAAATCACAACTGTGCTACTTAGAATTCCATTTTGAAGGAGCAATACTTCCTTTAATATACAAAGTCAGTAAATCAATTTATTGCACAGATTATTCGAAATCCAGTCATATTAAGTCCAATCCCTTTAATTAATAACTGGAAATTAGATCTAACTTTATTTTTCCACCACTGTCAAATCAGAAACAATCTAGCACAGGATATGGTCTGAACCAGTGCCTAAACCTGAGCATTGCACTAAGCGAATGGTGCAAAGAGGAAACCTTTCTCCACTGTTACATTGGTTACTTATTTATTTTTTGAATGAACCTGTTCAGAGATGTTATCACGCACAGAGATGTTATCTCCTACCGAAGCAGGAGAAACTCTGAGATAGCATCATAGAATCCCAATGCAGAAAGAGGCCATTCAACCCACCAAGTCTGTACTGACCCTCAGAACTGAATCCCATCCAGTCTGCTCCAACTCTATCACAAATTCACCTAATAGCTCCATTGCGATCCCCACTGTAAATATGTACCTCCTACTCTTCCTTCCCCCCCTTATCCCGATCACCATGATTCTCCCTTCTGCATAATTTCCTCAAATAACAACAGCAACAGGCCCTTCAGCCCACCAAGACTGTGCCGACATATGATGCTTTTTTAAACTAAAAACCTTTTGCCTCTACGTGTTCTGCATCCATCTATTCCTACCTATCCATTTATCTGTCAAGTTGCCTCTTAAATGTTTCTATAGTATCCACGTCCACGACCTCCTCTGGCAGTACATCCCACCCTCTGTGTAAAAAAAAACTTGCCCCTCAAATCTTGTTTAAACTTACTCCGTTTATCTTAACCCCGTCCCCTAAGAATTGCTCCCTCCACTCTCGCATACAGTGCCCCTGACAATCACATCCTTTAAGTTCCATTCTACCTGAAGCACCTTTATTAAGCAAACTATACCAGCCCCTTGGAGCTCCACCCTGCTTGCCTTCCAGGTCAGCTTTGCCAGCATCAGCTGATGAGCTATTTCACTTGAACAGGCTTCACCCCTTATAACGTAAGCACTTGTGCAAAGAAACATCTTGGTTACGAAGGAACCAAATAGTGAAGACTTTTGTCTTCTTCAGAACCGAGAAGGGGAAAAAAAACTAACCTAACTTCTATATGTATATGCCGGATTTGTGAACACACACGTTTTACTTCATTCCCTCACAAGTTTGTCATCAGCAGTGATTGTAACTTCAGTAGCTTGGGATGTTAATGAGTAATAATGGGATGCTAGTGAGTTCAAAACAGGTTTGCATCAAGATCAGGAAAGCCAACCTACTTGAAAGGTTCTGAGAACTTAGGGCAGAAACTTCATCCTGCTGTCAGGAAACTGAATCTTTGTCTCCTATCCAACTGGGTTCCCCCGCTCGCTGTTCCAAAATGATCGGTCTGATAAGGGCCCAAGGCACAGCTTGACTATATCAAGGTCTCAAATAGAAAACCAACATCTCATTCCTGAAATTCCTCCACAGATCAGGACCTTCATGCCAGATGTTTGGCCAATTTCACTCTGTAGCACTGCCAAGGTTAAGTAGACTGGATTTAGAATAAAGAATCCAAGACCTCTCAATGCCACTCCTTCGTCTCTTAAAGGCACTGATAGTTACTAAATGAAGCATTTCTTTTTTGTTTGAATGCCTCAACAATGAGTGCTCTTAGTTTGTTATTTAGCAATGGGGACATTGCTGATGGTGGCATGCAAAGGAGCAACAGAGTGCTCCTTCATAACAACCTGCAGAGGGATGATAGAATCTACAGCATGGAAACAGGCCATTTGGCCTAAGAGGTCCACACAGACCCTCTGAAGAGTAACCTACACAGACCCATTCCCCTACCCTGTTACTCTGCATTTCCCCTGACTAATGCACCTAACTCTACACATCCCTGAACACTATAGGCAATTTAGCATGGCCAGTTTACCTGACCTGCACATCTTCGGATCGTGGGAGGAAACCGAAGCACCCAGAGGAAAGTCACACAGACACGGGGAGAATGTGTAAACTCCACACAGATAGTCGCCTGGGGCTGGAATCGAACCTGGGTCCCCGGCGCTTGCTAACCACTGAGCCACTGTGCTGCCCTGTGCCGAGATGTTTAAATAATTCTTTTCCGCACTCTCTACCCTCTTCACCAGGGCCAGCCATGTCATCCTTCTTACCGTTTCATCTCAAATCAGTGAAATCAAGCTCAAGATCCTGCAGATGGTGTGGCTCAGTGCAAGCCTTCAAGCTGCCTCCAAGCATTAAGATACAAGATTAGCAGAGACACAATGATCTATTGCTGAACAATACAGGAAAATAAAACAAATAACAGATACTGAAACAACCGCATTAATAGACCACAAATACTTCCAGAAACAGGTCCTTACCTCACGTTCCAGGTAGGATAGAAGTAACTCTGTTTCGTTTAGCAGTGTAACACTGCACTTACCCCTGGAAGGAAAGCAAAAAGCTGTCAGTAAAAAGTACTATATTTCTCCAAGGGAACAGATGCCGAATCATTATGTTTCACTGTGTTAGTCAGATGGCTGTGGGTTTATCAACTGTGAGACTCCTGAGCAGCATCAGGGGAATTCTATGCTGTTAGATGTGCTGTCTTTCAGATCAAATAGTAAATCAAGCTTATGGCATGATTTCAAGAAACAGTGGGGGATTTTTGCTGCCAGGAACAACCAACAACACAAGGATCGACATCCTAAGTAAGGCTACTTTGTAGGGCTGAGGCTGTTTTTGGGCCATGGGGAGTCTTCAGGAGACAGAGAAAATGAGAGAGTGCGTGTGAGAGAAAGTGTGCGCGCGTGCTCAAGTGAGAGAGAGAGAGAGAGAGAGAGAGAGAGAGATACACAGACAGACAGAGAGTGGGAGGGACAGAGGGAGCGAAAGTGAGACAGGGACAGGGATGACAGAGAGAGAGAGAGATAGAGACACACACACACACACACACTCCTAGTCATGCAGTGCCTTGTTTTCAAGTGCTTTCAAGCTTTCACATTTGCCTATCATTGTCTTCTAACTCAACTGGCTGAGATAACTGGACTATTCTATTTCTGTCCTCATGAGCATCTCCAATTTTAATTATTCCATCATTGACGGCCACACCATCAGCTATCAAGGTCCTAAGCTTTTCAATTCTGTCCCAAATTTCCTATCTCACTCTTCTCCTCTTGGATACTCTGCAAAACACAACTGTTTGACTGAGCGTTGGATTCTGGAGAAGTACCAGAGCTCTGGAAAACTGCTGATGTGACACTTCTATCCAAAAACGGAGGGAGGCAAAAAGTTAACTACAGGCCAATTAGCCCAACATCTCTTGTTAGAAAAGTGCTGGTACCGATCATTAAGGAAATAATAGCAGAGCATTTGGAAAATCACAAAGCAATCAAGCAGAATCAGCATGACGTCATGAAATGGTCCCTGACTATTTCATAGAATCCCTACAGTGTGGAAACAGGCCCTTCAACCCAGCAAGTCCACACTTAACCTCCAAAGAGTATCCCTCGCAGACCCATTCCCCTACCCTATTACTCTACATTTCCCCTAACTAATGCACCTAACCTACACATCCATGAACACTATGGGTAATGTAGCATGGCCAGTTCACCTAACCTGCACATCTCTGGACTGTGGGAGGAAACCCACACAGACACGGGGAGAACACGCAAATCCCACACAGACAGTCACCCAAGGCTGGAATCGAGCCCGGGTCCCTGACGCTGTGAGACAGCAGTGCCAACCACTGAGCCACCAACTAATTTATTAGAGTTTTTCAAAGAAGCCTTAATCAGAGTGGAGAGAGGGAAACCAGGAGATGTGTTATATTTGGACTTCCAGAAGGTGTTTGACAAGGTGCCTCACAAAGGTTATGTCATAAATAACCATGGTGTTGGAGATAATTTCTCAGCATTCATTGAGAATTGGCTCATGGGCAGGAAACAGCAAGTGGTGATGTTTTCGAGTCAATCTGTTTAGGGCTCTTATGACACACCAGAGCAGGTGGGATGTGAACCTGGCTCGGAGGTAGGCATTACCACTGTACCACAAGAACCCTTAGTTACAGCGAGTGGGGATAAGGGATTCTTTTTGAGGTTGGCAATCCACAACCAGTGGGGACCCACAGACACCTGTGCTGATTTCACAACTGTTTACAATACAGTATATATAAATGACTTTCAGGAAGGAAGTGAATGCACTGCGGTTAAATTTGCAGACGACACAAAAATAGGTGGAAAGGTAGGTTCTGAGAGGGATACAAACAAACAATTCACAGAGAGATAATGACAGGTTAACTAAATGGGCAATATGTTGGCAAATGGAGTGTAACGCGGGAAAATGTGAAGTTGTTCATTTTAGGAGGGACTGGAGGGGAATATTATTTAGATGGAGAAGAACTGCAGAAAGGCGCAACACAAAGATATGTTGGGTCAAATGACCGAAGACTACAAGAATTAGGAACATGAGGTCCCTTAAGCCTGCTGCTCCATTCAGTGAGATCCTGGCTGAGCCAACATTCCTCACATCCACTTTCCTGTGTTTTCCCTATAACCCTCGATTCCCCTATTGGTCAAGAAACTATTTGCCTCAGTCTTAAATATACATAAGAATTCTGTTCACGTAAGGGACTTGGGGTTACTTGTTCATGAAACACAAAGCTAGCACACAGATACAGCAGGTTAATTACAAAATCTATGGAAAGGTGGTCCTTATTTCAAGAGGGTTGGAGTATAAGAGTAGAGAAGTCTTACTGCAACTGTGCAAGCTGCTGGTGAGACCATATCTGAAGTACCTGGAGTAGTTTCGATCCCCTTATTTAAGGGGAGTTATCATTTCACTGGAGACAGTGAAAGGTTCACTTGAATGATCCCCAGTATGGAGGGATTGTCCTATGAGCAAAGGCTGAAGAGGTTGGGATCCTATTCACTGGAGTTTAGAAGAATGAGAAGTGATCTCACTGAAACCTACACAATACTTAAGAGCTTGACAGGGTAAATGTTGAGAGGATGCCGCCCCTCAAGGGAGGGTATAGGACCTGAGGGCACATCTCAGAATTAAGAGGTGCCAACCTAACACTGAGCAGAGGTTGGGGGTGGGGGTGGGAGCGTCATCTTTCAGAGGGTTTAGAGTTTTTCGACTCCTTACCGCAGAGAGCTGTGTGAACAGAATTCTTATGTATATTTCAGGCTGAGGCAGATAGTTTCTTGACCAGTAGGGGAATCGAGGGTTATAGGGAAAACACAGGAAAGTGGATGTGAGGAATGTTGGCTCAGCCAGGATCTTACTGAATGGAGCAGCAGGCTCATGTTCCTATTTCTTATGGTCGTCGGTCATTTGACCCAACATATCTTTGTGTAAATCAGGGAAATGTTGTTTTATGATATTCCTATGATATGCCTTGCTACATTAACAGCAACATGTTAGTTTAAATTGCTGTTGTTGTAGTAGTTTAAGCTTATTGGAATTGTTTTTTTTAAATGGAACAGGAGACTAACTTAACCTAACTTAACCAGTAGTTGCCAGTTTTCCATCAGATGCTTTATATTTTTCTCCAAATTGGTTTCAACTATTTCAGGTCACTACCACTAATCCCACTTTTCTTTACAAATAGATTGTATTGGTACTATTAACTATTCTTCTCAGATTACCTTTTATTATTTCATTAATATCTGTATCTGCCTTGCACAACCATCCCCTTCATTCTTTAATTCCTCGTGCCATTCCACCCATCAATTCCTTTTAGTCATTCCTCCACTTCCTCACTTTCCTATCACTATATTCACTGAAAATCTGTCACATATCTTTTTCCCGGTTCTTATAAAAGTTGATGACCTGAAAAGTTAACTCAGTTTTTTTTCTCCACAGATATCACCAGACTTGCCAAGTATTTCAAGAACTTTGTATTTTCAATTTCAGATTTCCAACATCTGCAGTCTTATGCTTTTGAGTTGGGGAACCCTGAAACAAAGCCATAGACAGTCATTGCAAGCGAGCAACTTAGCTGGTCCCACTTTCCTGCATTTCCCCGAAGCCTTGCAAATTCTATTTTCATCAGGGGCTTGTCCAATTCCCCCTCAAATGCCACAATTGAATCTGTCTCCACCACATTCTCAGGCAGTGGTTCCCAGATCCCAACTACTTATTGCATGAAATGTTATTTTGCCATTGCTTCCGTCATTCACCTTTTATCAGTGTCATCTGGTTCTAGACACACCTCCGTCAACCTCTTGCTGTTTAATTCAGTTAGGGTCAATTCCATTCATGGAGTAAAGTCCCACTCCAGAGAACTGAGGAGCTATCCCCCTCTGGTTACCCACTCTCCTGCCAATGGAACCAGTTTTAAAAAGTTTTATTTAAAGAAGATAAAGAAAGCAGAAAGAATATATTAAAAGTACAAATCGAAGAGAAAGGACAGAACACACAAAACAAGCAGCAGTATGGTATAGATTTTCATCAACTCATCTTTGCTAACCATGCATTTAGCTGTTTAAGACATAAACTCCAGAATTCCCTGACTGTACATTTCCATCTCTCCCTCCTCCCTTAAAAATGCTGCCAAAACCTGTTTTAAGAAGCTTTAGGTTGGCTATCCTAATTCCTTCTTGGGTTTGGAGTCGAATTAGGTTTCAACACACACTTGTCCTCATTATGTTAACAGTATTGTACAATTGCAGGTCAGTATTATTGCACCTGCTAAGCAGGAAAGGAAGGGAATCAAAAGCAAGTCTTGACCGAGGAGAATTAGGACAAACCAGGAGTACACATCCAACGACTGAGCAAAACACAAAGTTCTGCATCGTCAAGCCTGCAACCACAGACATGCTCTTCCGCCCCAGAGTTACCTGATGTGGGTCGCGGGTAAAGATTCTAGCTGCCTTGACAGGAAGAGTTCACGGTGCTTCAGCTGGTGTCGCTCATTCTCCGATAGCTCCTGTAGTTCTGTGTTCTCCATCTCCTCTTCCACTTCCCCTGCACAAAGACCAAAGACTGGAGTAATGATCTCCCATCCTTCCAAATCACACTGTATTACAGAATAAAATCACTCCTCAAACGACCAATAAAAATCGCAATAAAAACACCGGCGTTAGTCAACATTCCCTTGATTTTTCCTCACCCCGATTGTGCATGGCCCCTTTGATTTTGTTTTTGCAGTGCACTAGCATTGTAATTTGAAGACGTCAATTTGTGCATTCATCATGGAAGCTTTTAAGCTGTAGCTTCGAGTGACCATTATTATCAATGTGGCTCAATGGAGAGCTCTCCCACTAGTTATCCTCTTGGGCTTGCCAACTCACCTGACCTCATTACTCCAACAGTATCAATCACAGATGGGGTGAACCTCTGATCACTCCCTATTATCACTTTACCCATAGCCCCGCTTCCAACTTCACAACCTTGCACATCTGTCCCTAAAGATTTCACTTAGTTCAGATTTTGAAAGATGGGTTCTATCTAATCATGGACCTTTCACCCAACGTAATATTTTCCGTTGCAACCAATCTGCTCAGGCCCACCCTCATTTCCACTTTGGATGCTTTAAGCCCCAAATGTTCCTTTGCACCCGGGCCATTACACCGGTACAACATTCATCACATCTGCATTCTACTTTTGGTTGAGCCAAATGAATCACTATTGGGGTAAAAGCAAAGTAGTGCGGATACTGGAGATTGAAAGTAAAAGTGAAAACGGTTGCAAAATGCCAGAAGGAATGGTGGCAGGTGTGGGGAAAGAAAAGAAAAAGTTAACATTTTGAGTCCAATAGCATCTCCTTGGAACCACTATTGGATCCAGCTTTGATTTAATAAAATTATTCATGAGATTACAATTGATTCCAGATTATTCTTGATTGCATAAGTATCATTCCCCCTCCCCCTCCCGTCTCTTGCAACCCCATCTTCACCAAGTGAGGAGTTCACGGACTTGGAACATTCTATCTTTCGCAGTTCCCTCCCTGCTCCTTATATACTCAGTCGAACTTTTTCCCCAAACTCTCCATTGCCATAGACCTCGACTCACTTACTTTTCAAAGTGTCTCCTATTTCTCCTCATGCTGTCTCCAAACTCTGCTTGTCCATGAGGCCAGTCATCTTTCAACTGAGCTGTGTTCCCACTAAAATGCTGACCAACTAACTTCCCACCCTGGACCCCATGTAAGCTGGTGTTGTGAACAATTCTCTCTATATAGGTATTGCCCACCCTCAATTAAATCTCTTTCCACCCAGTCCTTAAAAATAAAAAAAAACCTTAATCCCTCAATCACTACAGAATGTGAGCGCCATCATAGTCTTACCAGACGATAGGGGTGCTCTCTCATTAGAGAGAGAGAACTGGTGGTGAGTTAACCCGAGAGCCTCAGGCGAGGAGACAGGTTGAGAAGGAGAGCCCTTCACGGCCACATCAGCCAGTGACAGGAATTGAACCCACACTGCTTCGCAAACCAACCATCCAGCCAACTGAGCTAAACTCACCACTCACCATAGAATATCCAGTCTCAAGTTACCCGGGATGATAGCAATTGCAAGAATGAGGATTTCAGTCGCAGATGTTCTGTGACAGGTAAAAAGGTGAGTGATGACGCAGAGATGGAAATAAGTTATCTTAGAAATGACACAAATAGGAGGTCAGAATCTCACTGCAGGATCGAAGGTGACATCAACTTTGCGAACACACTGGCTTAATATCAGACAGTTACTAATAGAGTTTGGAGTAGAGACCAAAAAACAACAATTTCAGTCATCCCAATACTCTAGTGGAAGAAATTTCTTCACATCCAGGTTGGATGTTGAATAAGTAATATATGATGCTCCAGTTGAGAGTGGTGATGGGTGAGATAAGAGGTGAATGCCACCAGTGTGTAAACGGTGCAGACAAGGACACCAGCACAAAATACCTCTTTGAAAAAAGTCTTTCCAAAAGTGCAGTTAAGTAACTGCACTGTTAAATTTGATACTGAGCCATATCAACACAAGTCCAAAGCCCGGAAGACCAGGCCTTTGTTTAGCTAACCAACACATAGTAGCGGCAGTGTGCAATATTTAGATGACACATGCAGAAACTGGGCAAGTCTCCTCTGACAGCATCTTCCATACCCATGACTTTATCATCTACAAACCCTAATTCTCACCCTAACCCTATGAATATTACCATCAACACTGTTGGGTTTTTCCACCAATACACCATCCTGCTATTCACTGCTGATTGCTAATCAAAACCTAACAGCACTGTATCTACATCAAATAGACTTCAGCAGTTCAAGAAGACCACTCTCCCAGAGTAATTACAATGGGTGATAAATGTTGACCTTGCTAGCAATGCTCAAGTCCCATGAATGAATGCTTAAAAAACACAGCAAGAGCAGCAGTTATAGAGTCATAGAATTGTACAGTAAGCAAACAGATCATTTGCTCCAACTCATCCATGCCGACCAGATAGCATAAATTAAACTACTCCCAGTTGCCAGCATTTGAACCATAGCAGTTGTCCCAGTGTAAGTGTTTGTTTTGCACTGCTGTTCACTACCTTGCAGCCTTTCCTGGAAATACATAGAGTTACCTAGAAATCACATAGTCACAAAGATGTACACAACAGAACAGACCCTTCAGTCCAACTTGTACATGCCGACCAGATATCCTAAATTAATCTAGTCCCATTTGCCAGCATTTAGTCTGTATCATTCTAAACCCTCCCTATTCATATACCCATCCAGATGCCTTTTAAATGTTGTAGTTGTACTAATCTCCACCACATCCTCTGGCAGCTCATTTCATACACGTACCACCCTCTGTGAAAACGTTGCCCCTTAGGTCTCTTTTATATCTTTCCCCTCTCACCCGAAACCTATGCCCTCTAGTTCTGGAGTCCCCCACCCCAGGGAAAAGACTTTGTCTATGTCAGGCACCTCATGATTTTAAAAACTTCTATTAGGTCACCCCTCAGCCTGACACTCCAGGGAAAACAGCCCCAGCTTATTCAGCCTCTCCCTACAGTTCAAACCCTCCAACCATGACAACATCTTTTCTCAACCCTTTCACATTTCACAACATCTTTCCAAAAGGAAGGAGACAAGAATTGCACACAGTATTCCAAAAATGGCCTAACCAATGTGCTGTACAGCCACAACATGACCTCCCAACTCCTGTACTCAATACTCTGACCAATAAAGGAAAGCATACCAAACACCTTCTTCACTACCCTATCTACCTAAGACTCCACTTTCAAGGAATTATGAACTGCACTCCCAGGTAACTTATTCAGCAACACTCCCTAGCACCTCATTATTAAGTGTATAAGTCCTCTCTGATTTGCCTTTCCAAAATGCAGCACCTCACATTTATCTAAATTAAACTCCATCTGCCACCCCTTAGCTAATTAGCCCATCTGATCAAGATCCCATTGTACTCAGAGGTTACCTTCTTCGCTGTCCATTGCACCTCCAATTTTAGTGACATCTGCAAACTTACTAACTGTACCTCTTATGCTCACATCCAAATCATTTATATAAATGACGAAAAGCAGTAGACCCAGCACCGATCCTCGTGACACACCATTGGTCACAGGCCTCCAGTCTGAAAGGCAACCCTCCACCACCACCCTCTGTCTCCTACGTTCAAGTCAGTTCTGTATCAAAATGGCTAGTTCTCCCTGTATTCCACGAGATCAAACCTTGTTAACCAGTCTCTCATGAGGAACATTGTCAAACGCCTTACTGAAGTCCATATAGATCACGACCACCACTCTGCCCTCATCAACTCTCTTCATTTCTTCTTCAAAAAACTCAGTCAAGTTAAATGAGACATGATTTCCCATGCAGACATGGTTAAACTTGCAAATGAAGATCTCCATAATTTTAACAGCCTGTCAAAGTACTGTGCCAATGATAAAAGAAAATGCTGGAGAAACTCAAATTGATCTGGCAGCATTTGTGGAAAGAAAAGTGGTTTTAACATTTTGAGTCTTTTAATAACTGCAAGGAGCTGAAAAAAACTGCAGTATTTTGTACAGTTAACAGGAAGAGTGAGTGATGAGGGTGCCCAGAGAAAAAGACAAAGGGAAGCTAAAGGTGATTCCCCTTCTACAACTTGTCTATTCATAAACCCCCAAATCCACACAGACCACTTGTATCTCCATCTTAAATTCCACAAACAGGACCGCTCTGGCAGACCCATCACTTCAGCCAGCTCCTGCCCCAATGAACTTATTTATTGATATCCTGAGTGTATCTTTCTCCTCCTGTCTCAGCTCTTCTAATTTATGTCCATGATTCTTCCAATGCTTTACTTCGGTTCCACAATTTCTAGTTTCCTGAGCCTAGCTGTCACCTCTTCACCATGGATGTGCAACCCCTCTACACATCCACCCACCATCAGACCAGTTAGAAGGCTCTCCATTTCTTCCTTGAAACAAAGCCTGAACAGTCCCATCCTTCACCAGATTGAGCTCATTCTCACAGTCGATAACTTCTCCTTTAACTTTCTCCAAATCAAAGATGTGGCCATGGGTAGCCACATATATCACAGCTACCCATGTATCTTTGAGAAGTATGTGGAATATTTCTTGTTCCTGTCCTACTCTGGCCCCTACCTCCAACACTTTCTTCAACACATTGATGATGTCACAGAATTGGAAAGATTCATCACTTGTACTTATCATTTCCATCCTTCTTTCCTATTTATCTAATACGCCTCTGACTCTTCCTTGTGGTTTCCATTCCTGGGGATAGGCTATTGACCAATATCCAACATAAAGCCAGTGACTCCCAGTTAACTAAGCCCCCAGGTGTGACCAATTTCCTACATTTTCATTCTCACCCAGAACAATGATAGGATTCCCCATGTCCTCACTTTCCACCTCACCAGTCTCCACAACTTCCACCACATCCAGCAGGATATCTTCCTCTCCCCTCCAGTGTCAGCATTCCACAGGGACCATGGGTTCCACGCCCTTCGCCTCCTCCAAGATTTTCATTTCCCCAGCCCCCTACACCGTACCTTCACCGTGGACATCCAGTCCCTGTCCACATTAATCCACCATGACAAAAGCTTCCAAGCCCTCCGTTTCTTCTTCTCATGCCATCCCAAACAGTACCCTTCCATCGACACCCTTATCCGCCTGGCTGAACTAGTCCTCACCTCCAACAACTTCTCCTTCCAATCCTCCCACTTCCTTCAAACCAAAGGGCTAGCCATGGGCACCTGCATGGGACCCAGCTACGCCTGCTTCTTTGTTGAGTACATGGAACAGTCCACCTTCTTCAGTTATACCGGCACCACTACATCGATGATTGTATCAGCACCACCCCGTGCTCCCACGAGGAGGTTGAACACTTCATCAACTTTACTAACACATTCCACCCAGACCTCAAATTCACCTGGATCATCTCAGCCACCTCCCTCCTCTTCCTGGACCTCTCCATCACCATCTCCGGCAACTAACTGGACATCTACTTCAAGCCCACCGACTCCCACAGCTACCTAGACTACACCTCCTCCCACCCTACCTTCTGTAAAAATGCCATCCCTTATTCCCAATTCCTCCACCTCCGCCATATCTGTTGCTAGGATGACCAAGATTTGGAGACATCAGTGTTGGACTGGGATGTACAAAGTTAAAAATCACACAACACCAAGTTACAGTCCAACAGGTTTATTTGAAAGCACTAGATTTCAGAGTGCTGCTCCTTTATCAGGTGGTTATTCTCCACAACCACCTGATAAAGGAGCAGCGCTCCGAAAGCTAGTGCTTCCAAATAAACCTCTTGGAATATAACCCGGTGTTGTGTGATTTTTAACAGGATGACCAATTTTACCTGAGAAAATCCCAGATGGCGTCCTTCTTCCAAGATCGCAACTTCGTTTCCCATGTGGTTGATGAGGCCCTCCAGCGCATCTCCTCCACTTCCGACACCACTACCCTTGAACCCCACCCCTCCCAATGCAAAAAGGAAGAACACCCCCCATCCTCGGTCCTCACCTTCCACCCCACCAACCTCCATATACATCATATTATCCTCCGCCACTACCGCCACCTCCAACCGGACCCCACCAGCAGAGATATATATTCCCCTCTCCACTCCTATCAGCATTCTGGAGAGACCATTCCCACCGCAACTTCCTCGTCAGGTCCACGCCCCCCACCAGCCTACACCCCACTCCTGGCACCTTCCCCTGCAACTACAGGAATTGCAAAACCTGCGCGGACACCCCCCCCCCCCCTCACCTCTGTCCAAAGCATCCTTCCACATTCGACAAAAATTTACCTGTACCTCTACCAATATCATCTACTGTATCCGTTGCACCCGATGTGGTCTCCTCGACATTGGGGTGAATGGGACACCTACTTGCGTATCATTTCAGGGAACATCTCTGGAACACCAGTACCCACAAACCCCATCACCCCGAGGTTGAACAATTCAACTCCTCCTCCCACTCTGTCAAGGACATGCAGGTCTTGGGTCTCCTCCACTGCCAAACCGTTACCACCCAACACCTGGTGGAAGAACGCCTCATATTCTGCCTTGGGACCCTGCAACCACACGGGATGAATGTGGATTTCAACAGTCTCTTCATTTCCCCCACACCCACATTATCCCAGTCTCAAGCCTCCAACTCAGCACCACCCTCCTGATGTGTCCATCACCTTTCCCATCTATCCGCTCCATCCCCACCCAACCCAACCCCATCACCTTCTCCCTCACCTTCATCCATCTATCACTTTCTCAGCTACCTTCCCCCCAACCCCAACCCCTCCCATTTATCTCTCAGTCCCCCAGCCCACAAGCCTCATTCCTGATGAAGGGCTTATGCCTGAAGTGTCGATTCTCCTACTCCTCGGATGCTGCCTGATCTGCTGTGCTTTTCCAGCACCACACTCTTGACTCTGATCTCCAGCATCTGCAGTCCTCACTTTCTCTATGTGTTCCATGATAACGTTGTCCAATTCTCCATCACTCCCAACACTTCCACCTTCCCATGCAATTGCAGAAGATGTGACCCTTGCCCTTTCACTTCCTCCCTTTTCACAGTGCAAGGTCCCAAACACAACTTCCAGATGAAACAGCCGTTTAATTGTACTATTTTCAATCTATCATGCTGTTTTCACTGCTCACAAATGTTGTCTCCTTTAAAGTGGTGAGACTGAATGCGGACTGGGTGACCACTTTGCAGAATATCTCCACTCTGTAATGGAAACCCTTTAAAACTGCGTTCTTTTAGAAATCCATATCTTGAACTTTCTATGTAGCAAGAGACCGCATTTAACTGTGTTACAGTAGTAACAAGCCTCCTACAAGCATACGAATAATTAGGCCCTTCACTACCCAATTATGAATGTGGTGTTTTGGAAAGTAAGAGGTTTTATCTTTAGAAGGAATGAAAACTAACCTTTGCATGAAGATAGGTAAAGGATATAGCAGTCACCGTTCCGTCATGAGTAATTTCCTGGGGTCAATGGCCAAGAGGGATTAGCAATCTCTTGTCATAAAAGCTAGTCACTTTTTTTTCTAAAAGCTGTTCCTTGGCTCAAGGAGGCTCTGTCCTTGTTTTTTCAGAAGGGTAATAAACCAGGCTAGGCTCCAATCAGTCTGGTTTGGTACAGAGATGGAAAGGATTTTGAGAGGCCTTTTGTTTCTATGTAAACAGATGAGACTTCAGACCAAAGTGGTCATGTTTTAGAAGTGACCTGTATAATGAAAGGGGAGTGGTCAGTGGTTAGCTGAACAGTTTTAGTTCAGTCCTGAACTGGTGAAAAGTTCAACAGGGAAGCTGTGTGGAGACTCTCTCTTTGCCCTTCAACTTCAACCTGTAAGTATCTGTTCCATTTATACTGGTTTTAAAAGGAAGTTTGCTTATTGGGACTGTTGTGTATATTCGGAACAGCATAATTAAGTCTAGTTGGATAGGTTGAGTTCTGCAAGGGTTCTTTATTCTGCTCTTTGTGTTTCATTGTGTAATTGTGTAAATAAATTTTTGTCTGTTTTAAAATCTAGTAGTCAACCTGGGTAATTTTCACTGTACACTTACTGAAACAAATTGCAAAGTTATGGTCTGACCTGCCGACTTAAGAATGTTTTGAGTGATCTGGCTTAGTCCATAACACTGTGCTGTGTCAAAAATAAAGATACATCAATAGATAATGTAGGAAGAGAGAGACAGGATCCAGGGTAACAAGCTACACCTTCTTGGTAGAGGATTATGACTTCCACAACATTAACCAAAGAGAAAAACAAAACCTGTAACCAACAAAGACTGCACAACATCAGGAACACTTTACCCGTGCTCCTCCATTCCGCATAATTAAAAATCACATAACGCCAGAATGTAGTCCAACAGGTTTATTTCTTGTCCCAATCCTGCTCCTTCATCACCCAAGGTGACCCCACTACACGATACACTCTCCCCAACGCCCTACCCCAACACACACACAAGCATGCATATATACACAACTTACATACTCACACAATCATGCAGACCCTCTCTCATACACACACTCTCTCTCATTCATTCATACACATGCACACATACCCTGCCCTACACTCTCACACATACCCTCTCACAGGCTTACACTCCATCACACTCACACACTTTACCAAGCATATACACACTCTCTCTCACTATCTTTCTCTCTCTCTCTCTCATGCATTTGCACACACATCTACGTCTATGGGGTGAGTTTGTATTCACAGAATTATATTTGCAGATACATTCTATTTTGCTCAAAAAGCACACAATCTGCAGACAGTCAATGCAGACAGTCAATCCATGTAATATTTTACAAATTCCACTTTGAAAACAGAACCAGGCTGACTCAAGATTGGGATACAGACAGACTCTGACCTCATACTTTTAGTGCATTGTCTGAGCTGAGATGACCCCCTTTTCTGTTTAAGTAAAACCTTAAGTTAAGTTATCTCCAAAACGTGACTTGAAAGAAGTTCTGGGATTTTCATATTAATAAGTCAAAACCTGCAACCTATTGTAAATGATGAAAGACTTAACAGCAATCTAGGTTTGTTCAATATATCATTTCAGTTGCATGACTCTGTACACTTTTGCGATAAATTCTGTATCTTACGGTCCTGCTCTGCTGCTACCTGGTAAAGGAGCAGTGAACCGAAAGCTAATGCATCCAAATAAACCTATTGGACTATAACCTGGTGTTGTGAGATTTTTAACTTTGTTCCACCTCAGTCCAACACCAGCTCCTCCACATCATTCCACAGAATGGCTTTGGGATCAGTAAAACACAAAAACCAGGAGTAATAGGCCAATCAAGCCTGCTTTGCTGTTCAATATGATAACACCTTGGTCCAAACCTGAACAAAAGAACTAATTTCCAGAGTGAATGAGAGTGACTACCCTTGACATTAAAATTTTCCAAATAACATCAAATCTAGCATAAAGGAAGAAGGCCGTGATTGTTGGAGGTCAAGCATCTTAACCCCAAATGTCCTAACTCAGACGTCTTCAGCTACTTCATCAATAATCTATTGTTTTTCATAAGATCAGAACTGGGGGACAATTAAGGCTTATGCAGTGTTCATCTCCATTTGCCACCCCTCAAATAATGAAGCACTCCATTACGAAGATTAGACAATATGCATTCTTGGACTGATAACCAATAATCACGCTACATGACAACCAATGACCACCACCAGCAAGAAAGAGAATAGCCATCTCCAAATGTCATTCAGCCAAACTCAACATTAACATCATTTAAGGACAACTACTCACTTGCTGTATTGGATCTGTCATCCGAGTTTCTTGGCTACAGCGTCGGTCAAAGGCTGGGTATTCCTCAGTGAGTGGCTCACCTACTGACTCTAAGAGTCTATCTCTAGGTACAGGTCAGGTGTATGACACAATACTCTCCAAATGTCTGAATGAATCCATGTCCTACAATATACTAGAAGCTTGATACCATTCAAGACTAAGTTTGTCTGAACAGCAGTTCAGTCATCACCTTTAACGAAAGCGTACAGTATTTTCTGCTGAATCTGCAGCATTTAACAGCATTTCCTAAGCCCATGACTTAACACTTGCCAAACTATTTTCAAATGTGACGCCACATTAACACTGATTGATGTGACCTGAGTTCAACAAACACAAAATAGTATTAAAGCAGTATAGCAACAGTTATAATTATTCATTCTTATAGCATGGATCAACATCACATAAATAAGCAAATCTGTTTTAAGTTCACAAATATTTTGTGTTTTAAAAGATTCAGTCAATGAATATTTTAAATATTCGTTCCCCCTTGCAAATGCATATAGTTCTCAGCACCTCTCTTTTCTCTCCTTCACATGTAGTAATCAGGCTCCTTACCTCCTCACTATTCAATGCACACATACCAACCCAGTCTCCATGACTCAGACAGAGAAAATTCTATAGGCTAACAACCCACTGAGAGAAAAACTCATTCTCAATTCTATCTTAAATGGGAGACTACTTATCATTAAACTGGATCCCACCTTGTCAAGTTCCCTCAGGATCTTGTACATTTCAACATGAGCAACTTGCATTCTCCTCAGCTCCAACTTGTACAGTCACAAACTGTCCAAACTTCCTTTATAGTACAAGTCCTTCATCCAAGAAATAAGTCGAGGCTCTGCACTCCTTTCGTAAATAAGGAGACCAAACTCAGAACTGCCTTTTCCCACCTCTACCTTCAGCACATTGACACCAAAATGTCCTAGGTTCACTACTGAAATTCTTTTCTGAAGTTGGAGAAAGCTTTTGGGTCCATTGTCCACCCCTTATTGTCTGCCACCAACACCACAGGGTCCAAGGCCACCCCACCAAAATTCTCACTTAACAGTTGCCATTGCTGTCCAGAGAAGGGGTACGTCACAACCATGAACAATATCTCTGTGATGCCACAGTGGGTGACACAATTTGGGAACCCCTAGCCTAGCAAGACCAAGACAGCAGATGCAGGGAACACCAGCATCACCAAATGATTCTCCATGTCACATACTATCCTGACTAGAACATATCACCATTTCTTCACATTCATTAGGTCAAAATCCTAGAATCCTACCCCACAGCACTATCAGTGTACCTTCACAACACAGACCACAATGACCCTCACCATCTCTCAAGAACGGCTAAGAACAGGCAATAACGTTAATCATGACAAGCACTGCCCCATCACAAAAATAAATCTGACACTTACTTGCATGTTTATCAGCGAGGGCAATAAGACTGCTTGAAATGTCTCGTCTCCGATAGAAACAAACACACTTTGCTTCCACATTGCCATTGACGGTCTGAAACAGCAAACACAAAAGGCATTAAGGATAATGATATTACACAGATGTTGCAGTGAAACAGCAAACAGGCATCACTTTGAAGTGACATACACAAAGCAGAGGTCCCTTGACAAGAACCAACTGACCTGTTACCTCAGTCAAGTGCCCATTCTTCACAGGTAAGCTGACAGTTGTGAGCTTGCCAATCAACCATAGTGACTATACATTCTGTTCTCACCCAGCAGAAGGAAATCCATGGGTAATAATCAAGAAAAGACACACTGCCTCTTTGATTTTTTTTGTCCTCACCTCAAGAATGATAGTGCTCATTATTATTTTCACCAATCAAGTTGTTTTCAGCCCAATTAAAGTTAAATTAAGTCCTGAGTTTCAGTACCTTCAGTGACCACTACCTTTGTTGGTCATTGGCTATTGTTTGATTGCCTTGGTGTCTGAAGGTGCAAGTACACAAGAGTAGATAAGGACAGGAGATTCCTTTCCCAGATGAGATTTTCTTGACAATCTAATAGCTACGTGATCACCATTACTGATAGGAGCCATATAGGTTTGAAACTATGACCTGGTTGACTCAGGTTGACCCCTTTAAAAATGGCAGCCTGGTCACAATTCTAGGAATCTGAGCCCGCTCCCAACGTTTCTGATACTTACCAGCAACGTTTATGAGTGCAGGCTGTTTGGGTCGATACAAAGTGAAGCTGAGCCAAGAGTCCAGATATTGTTATCTGGCTCAAAGGGCCAAATGGCCTACTCCTGCACCTATTTTCTATCTCTGATAAAATAGTCCCTATTTGAGTGACAGCTCAAGCTCTATCATCTCTGCTATTAATTTCATAATGTAAAATGAAACAAGGTTAAAGTTTCTAGTGCCTGCAGCTACTGAAACTTTAAAGGATATAGATGACATGAACTTTTATTGTCTTACAGAAGAAAGACCTTTCTTTTAAACCTTACTGGAAATTTCCCCATCACTATTTTAAAAAGATTTTCTTAATATATTCTGTTCTCACTCAAGGGTTTGTGGATACTGGTTGAATGGGCTTGGAAGTGCCAGAGCCAGCATAGAGACCTGACAGGCCATTTGAGTTGTTCAGGAGGGGACACACCTTGGCACGGGCAGCATGAGAGGCCATGTATGAGGTATGTGGGAGTTGAGGGCATGTCAGGGGTGATGCTGGAAAGCTTTTCTGTTTGCAATCTTGCTAGAATGAAATTTCACAGAACCAGGGTGAACTTTTAAACAGCCCCGTGGCTGCCTCCAAACTTTTTCTTCGAACCGCACTGTCTGACTCTAGCTGGCGTCTGACACCTTGGCAATAAAGATCCAGTCCTCAAAGCAAGCAAGCTAAATCAAAATCGCACTACCCATCCTGAGGATGAAAATCCAGGCTTGCGTCTTTGAGTCATAAGTCAAGATTAGAATGGTGCTGCAAAAGCACAGCAGGTCAGGCAGCATCCGAGGAGCAGGAAAATCAATGTTTCAGGCAGGAGCCCTTCATCAGGAATGAGGCTGGAAGCCTTGGGGGTGGAGAGATAAATGGAAGGTAGTGGGGCGGGGGAGAAGGTAGTTGAGACTTCTCCCCAGCCCCACCCCCTCCCAATTATCTCTCCACCCCAATGCTTCCAGCCTCACTTCTGATGAAGGGCTCCTACCCGAAACGCCGATTTTCCTGCTCCTCGGATGCTGCCTGATTTGCTGTGCGCTTCCAGCATCATTCTAATCTTGACTCTGATCTCTAGCATATGCAGTCCTCACTTTCGCATCTTTGAGTCATTAGCCCAGTAATCTCACCACTATTCTAATATTGACAGTCTCCCGTGACTATTGCACCCACAATCTCTACAACCTTAAATCCAATGGATGAAGGTTTGATCACATATCATTGTCCAAGTTGTTCACCATATTATACAAGTGGCCTGTGAATTAATTTCACAACATAAATTTAAGCAAGGTTAGAGGTTTCAAGAGCCTGCAGTTTCAGGCATTAAACATGAAAGGATTCGGATGTCATAACCTTTACTGTCTTCTAGAAGGAAGACCGCCTAACTTATTGGAAGCTTCTCAATGACTGACTTAATATATCCTACACTCACCTTCTAATATGTTACACAAAGGCTTGAATACAAGTTAAACAATGACTCAGGGTGTGCTACAGTCAGAACAAAATACAGTGTATATCACATTGAAAATTAGCTGCTTTGGCAAGGTCAGCAAGCAAATAAATCCTGTTGCACGTCAGATGCATAGTTAATGGAAGGTTTATATCAAATTTGTTGTCATGATTAAATTCTTTCAAAGTTAAGAGATTCTGCAAGTATGAAAAGGAATACTCACAGCACTGAAACTCTACACAGACATTCACAGGATGATAGTGAAGCTTACTGATGCAACAGAATTTCAACATGCCGATCAATTACCTTGTTCAATTCCTCTATTCTTCTGATCAAGAATGGATTGCTTGAAGAGTTCTCAAAAAAGACATAATCTGTAAGACAATAATAATTCTTATCAAGGGAAAGGCAAAGCTATTTACTCCTACAGCCAACTAAACGTTGAGCTTGCAAACATTTAGAAATCAAATAGGGCAAGGATTCGTCCAAACAGTTTTGTAGAAAATCTCAGCTGATCCCCACTTACGGCTCTTGATGAGAAAAATGCACCAAATATCTTCAGAGGCAGCAGGTATAAAGAGAAGATAATATGGATTTTGTCAGACAGATCATAACATTTAAGGCTATGGCCCTAGTGTGGGCAAGTGGGTCAAGTGTAGACGTACAGAAGTGGCCAGAAGGGTGTACTCTGTGACTCTACGGTTCAAGGTGTTCTTGTCAACAGTAAGCAAGACCTTGATTTAGTCAGCATCATTACAACTTGTTGCTGTGTAAAGGCAAATTAATTTTGAAACTGATCCTGACTGCAAAACATAAGTATAATTCTAACCATCATCTTATTTCATTGCAACTCAATAAAAACTTCAGTTACAATCATGACCGGGGTGATAAGAAGGTATCTTCAGGATTTTTGGGAGGGATTTCATCACATCAGTGCATCAGGATCCAAAACTGGTTGGAAGAAACATCATCTCTCTGCTCAAACCTCTCTGGAATAGCTGTGACTACCGTTAACTGAGCGATGATGTCACGTCCAGTACATTAGATACAGAACTTTTGGCTGCTGTGGCTTTTACCTGCTGTGGCTTTTACCAGAATGGTTAAAATTATGTATTAGCTCTGCAGTATACCAGACCTCCACCAACACCTCTTTATTAGAAAAATGCACAAGGTATCTTCAGAAATACCAAGTAAAAAGGAGGAGATAGTATGGATGATTGAACACTTGGGGCTCGAGGTGGGGGTATAAAAGGGAGATAAAAGTAAGGAAAGGCCACCAGATTCTCCAATTTCTTGACAACCACTGAAGTGTGGCCAAAGTCGCAATGCCTGAAAAGTAGAAGCCAATTTGTACATAGTGAACTCCACAAGCAACAACAAGACCATCTACTTCTGTGACGCTGCTTGAGGAAACAAATATCAGCCAAGGCACTGGAAAGACACCCTTGCTGCTCGTCAAAATGGTGCCACAAATCCCACAATCACCTGACCTGGCAGCCTGGGCCTCAGACCACCTCCAAACCTGCAGCACTGGCTCAGGACACTACTGGATTGTCTGCACTGATTTTTGTTTTGCTCATGCCTTGGAGTAGGACTTGAACACAAAACGTTGTGACTCAGAGGCAAGAATGCTATCAAACCAACTACAGTTGGAAAAGAGGAAGGATTTCGTCAAGGATCTGTAAAATGTAGATTCCTGTGGTGGAGCAAGTAGCATATGCACAGCTACATGTAGCTTTGGCACACAAGTTAAGGAGGGGAGGAGGAGGGTGAAGTGAGGGGAGAGTGGAAAAGAAAGGAGAGGAGGGTTAATGAGTGAGGGCGAGTGGGGAGGAGGGGAGTGAGGGAGCGTGGGAGGAACAAGGGAGGTGGTGGAAGGGAGTAATGAAAAGAGCTGAAAGTGAGGGGGCAGCAGGGAGTGAGGGGGGTGAGGAAAAGATCAGGGAATGTGAGGGAGGGGGAATGGGGTGGAAGAGGGGGAAGGGAGGAGAGGGAGTGAGTGTGGAGGAAGAAAGGGAGTGAGGGCCTGGGGGAGGGGAGGTGGATGGGGTGAGAAGGGGGGAAAGGGATGAAAGGGGGGAGAGGAGGGGTGAGGTGGAGGGGAAGGAGAGGAGGGGGCAGTGATGGGGAGTGATGGGAGAAGTTATGGGGGAAAATGGAGGAAGTGATCGGGGAGGAGGAAATGACCACGGGAAGGGGGGAGGGTACTGTTGGGGAGATAGGGGATGTGATGAGGAGAGGGGGAGGAATGTTAGGGGGAGTTGGGGAGAGGAGTCGGTGGGTGGGGGAGTCGGGGGGGGAGTTGGGGGTGGGGGGGGGAGTTGGGGGTGGGGGGGGAGTTGGGGTGGGGGGGGGAGTTGGGGGGGGGGAGTTGGTGGGGAAGGGGTGATTGGGCAAGTGATGGGAGGGAGGTGGGAGTGATTGGAATAGGAAGAGGGGGAAAATGAAGGGGGAAGTGATTGGGTGAGGGGGAAATGATTGGGGAAAGGAGAGAAGTGACAAGGGAAGACAGGGGCAAGTGATGGGGGAAGGGGCAAGTGACAGGTAGAGGGGGTCGTGAAGGGAGGTGGCGAAGAGGGCCAAATGAACAGGGAGGTGATGGGGAAGGGGTTAGTGAGTGGGGGATGGAGGGAGGAAATGTGATGGGGATGTATGGGGAGGTGATGGGGGGGGGGGGGGGGAAGGAAAATGATGGGGGAGGGAGGACAAGTGATAAGAAGGGGAAGGTGATGGCGGGGGGGGGAAGGAAGGTGATGGCGGGGGGGGGGAAGGAAGGTGATGGCGGGGGGGGGGGAAGGAAGGTGATGGCGGGGGGGGGGAAGGAAGGTGATGGCGGGGGGGGGGAAGGAAGGTGATGGCGGGGGGGGGAAGGAAGGTGATGGCGGGGGGGAAGGAAGGTGATGGCGGGGGGGGGGGAAGGAAGGTGATGGCGGGGGGGGAAGGAAGGTGATGGCGGGGGGGGGGGGGGAAGGAAGGTGATGGGGGGGGAAGGAAGGTGATGGGGGGGGAAGGAAGGTGATGGGGGGGGGGGAAGGTGATGGCGGGGGGGGGAAGGTGATGGCGGGGGGGGGGAAGGTGATGGCGGGGGGGGGGAAGGTGATGGCGGGGGGGAAGGAAGGTGATGGCGGGGGGGAAGATGATGGGAGGTAAGTGATGGGGAAACGGTGGAGGAAATGATCATGGATTGATGGGGTTGAGGGATGGAGGGGAGTGATGGGGGAAGCAACGGGGGAAGTAACTTGGGAAAAAGCGATGGGTTGGAGGCGGTGAAGTGATGGATGGGGATATGATAGAGAGGACTAATGGGGATAGAGTGAGGGAAGTGATTGGGAGAAGGTGTGATGGGGGTAGAGGGAGGTGATGGGAGGCACACAGGCTTAGTGATGGGAGGCAGAGTGAAGTGATGAGAGGAGGAGGGGAAGTGATTGGGGAAATGGGCAGTGATGGGGGAAGGAGATGGTGATGGGGGAATGAGAGTAGTGATGAGGAAGGAGGGAAATGATGGGGGGAAGGGGGAAATGATGTGGGAGATGAGCATAGTAATTGGAATAAGGGGAAGGAAACAAGTAAAGGGGGAAATGATTGGGTGAGGGAGAAGTGACTGGGGAGGGGGCAAGTGACGATGCAGACCAGTGCAAGTGATGGTGGGGGTAGCGATGGGAGGAGACGGATGGGGACAAGTGATCAGGGAAGTGGGGTGATGGAGAGGGGGAGAAGAGGGGGGAGTGGGAAGAGATTGAGGGTAGGGGGAGAGGGAGGGAGGTGGAGAGGAGTAAGAAAGCCAGGAGTTGGAAGGGATGGTGGCTGGTGGGGGGAGATGATGAGGGATTGTGGGGAGAAGTATGGGGGATGGAGGGGGAAGTGATGGGGGATGGGGGGGGAAGTGACGGGGGATGGAGGGGGAAGTGATGGGGGATGGGGGGGGAAGTGACGGGGGATGGGGGGGAAGTGACGGGGGATGGGGGGGGAAGTGACGGGGGATGGGGGGGGAAGTGACGGGGGATGGGGGGGGAAGTGACGGGGGATGGAGGGGGAAGTGACGGGGGATGGAGGGGGAAGTGACGGGGGATGGAGGGGGAAGTGACGGGGGATGGAGGGGGAAGTGACGGGGATGGAGGGGGAAGTGACGGGGATGGAGGGGGAAGTGACGGGGATGGAGGGGGAAGTGACGGGGATGGAGGGGGAAGTGACGGGGGATGGAGGGGGAAGTGACGGGGGATGGAGGGGGAAGTGACGGGGGATGGAGGGGGAAGTGACGGGGGATGGAGGGGGAAGTGACGGGGATGGAGGGGGAAGTGACGGGGGATGGAGGGGGAAGTGACGGGGATGGAGGGGAGGAAATGATGGGGGATGGGGGGAGTAATTGGGGATGGAGGGGGAAGTGACGGGGGATGGAGGGGGAAGTGACGGGGGATGGAGGGGGAAGTGACGGGGGATGGAGGGGGAAGTGACGGGGGATGGAGGGGGAAGTGACGGGGATGGAGGGGGAAGTGACGGGGATGGAGGGGGAAGTGACGGGGATGGAGGGGGAAGTGACGGGGGATGGAGGGGGAAGTGACGGGGGATGGAGGGGGAAGTGACGGGGGATGGAGGGGGAAGTGACGGGGGATGGAGGGGGAAGTGACGGGGATGGAGGGGGAAGTGACGGGGGATGGAGGGGGAAGTGACGGGGATGGAGGGGAGGAAATGATGGGGGATGGGGGGAGTGACGGGGGATGGAGGGGAGGAAGTGACAGGGGATGGGGGGGAAGTGATGGGGGGTGGGGGAAAGTGACGGGGGATGGGGGAAAGTGACGGGGATGGAGGGGAGGAAGTGATGGGGGATGGGGGGAGTAATGGGGGATGGAGGGGGAGTGATGGGGGATGGAGGGGAGGAAGTGACGGGGGATGGGGGGGAGGAAGTGACGGGGGATGGGGGGGAGGAAGTGACGGGGGATGGGGGGAGGAAGTGACGGGGGATGGGGGGGAAGTGATGAGGAATGGGGGGGAAGTGACGGGGATGGAGGGGGAGTGATGGGGGATGGGGGGGAAGTGACGGGGGATGGGGGGGAAGTGACGGGGGATGGGGGGAAGTGACGGGGGATGGGGGGGAAGTGACGGGGGATGGGGGGGAAGTGACGGGGGATGGGGGGGAAGTGACGGGGGATGGGGGGGAAGTGACGGGGGATGGGGGGGAAGTGACGGGGGATGGGGGGGAAGTGACGGGGGATGGGGGGGAAGTGACGGGGGATGGGGGGGAAGTGACGGGGGATGGGGGGGGAAGTGACGGGGGATGGGGGGGAAGTGACGGGGGATGGGGGGAAGTGACGGGGGATGGGGGATGGGGGGGAAGTGATGGGGGATGGGGGGGAAGTGATGGGGGATGGGGGGAAGTGACGGGGGATGGGGGGGAAGTGACGGGGGATGGGGGGGAAGTGACGGGGGATGGGGGGAAGTGACGGGGGATGGGGGGAAGTGACGGGGGATGGGGGGGAAGAGACGGGGGATGGGGGGGAAGTGACGGGGATGGGGGGGGTGGGGGGTGATGGGGGAGTGACGGGGGATGGGGGGAGTGACGGGGGATGGGGGGAGTGACGGGGGATGGGGGGGAAGTGATGAGGGATGGGGGATGGGGGGAAGTGATGAGGGATGGGGGAAAGTGACGGGGGATGGGGGGGGAAGTGACGGGGATGGAGGGGAGGAAGTGATGGGGGATGGGGGGAGTGATGGGGGATGGAGGGGAGGAAGTGACGAGGGATGGGGGAAGTGATGAGGGATGGGGGGAAGTGATGAGGGATGGGGGGGAAGTGACGGGGGATGGGGGGAAGTGACGGGGGATGGGGGGAAGTGACGGGGGATGGGGGGGAAGAGACGGGGGATGGGGGGGAAGAGACGGGGGATGGGGGGAAGTGACGGGGATGGGGGGGGTGGGGGGGGATGGGGGAGTGACGGGGGATGGGGGGAGTGACGGGGGATGGGGGGAGTGACGGGGGATGGGGGGGAAGTGATGAGGGATGGGGGATGGGGGGAAGTGATGAGGGATGGGGGAAAGTGACGGGGGATGGGGGGGGGAAGTGACGGGGATGGAGGGGAGGAAGTGATGGGGGATGGGGGGAGTGATAGGGGATGGAGGGGGAGTGATGGGGGATGGAGGGGAGGAAGTGACGAGGGATGGGGGAAGTGATGAGGGATGGGGGGAAGTGATGAGGGATGGGGGGAAGTGATGAGGGATGGGGGGAAGTGACGGGGGATGGGGGGAAGTGACGGGGGATGGGGGGAAGTGACGGGGGATGGGGGGAAGTGACGGGGGATGGGGGGAAGTGACGGGGGATGGGGGGAAGTGACGGGGGATGGAGGGGAGGGAGTGATGGGGGATGGAGGGGGAGTGATGGGGGATGGAGGGGGAGTGATGGGGGATGGAGGGGCAGTGATGGGGGATGGAGGGGAGGAAGTGACGGGGGATGGGGGGAAGTGATGAGGAATGGGGGAAAGTGACGGGGGATGGGGGGGAAGTGACGGGGGATGGGGGGAGTGATGGGGGATGGAGGGGGAGTGATGGGGGATGGAGGGGGAGTGATGGGGGATGGAGGGGGAGTGATGGGGGATGGAGGGGAGGAAGTGACGGGGGATGGGGGGGAAGTGACGGGGATGGGGGGGAAGTGACGAGGGATGGAGGGGAGGAAGTGATGGGGGATGGGGGAGTGATGAGGAATGGAGGGGGAGTGATGGGGGATGGAGGGGAGGAAGTGACGGGGGATGGGGGGGAAGTGACGGGGATGGAGGGGAGGAAGTGATGGGGGATGGGGGGAGTGACGGGGGATGGAGGGGAGGAAGTGACGGGGGATGGGGGGGGAAGTCACGGGGGATGGGGGGTGGAAGTGACGGGGGATGGAGGGGGGGAAGTGACGGGGGATGGAGGGGGGGAAGTGACGGGGGATGGAGGGGGGGAAGTGACGGGGGATGGAGGGGGGGAAGTGACGGGGGATGGAGGGGGGGAAGTGACGGGGGATGGAGGGGGGGAAGTGACGGGGGATGGGGGATGGGGGAAAGTGACGGGGGATGGGGGGGGAAGTGACGGGGATGGAGGGGAGGAAGTGATGGGGGATGGAGGGGGAGTGATGGGGGGTGGAGGGGGAGTGATGGGGGGTGATGGGGGATGGGGGGATGTGATGGGGGATGGAGGGGAAGTGATGGGGGACGAGGGGGAAGTGATGGGGGACGAGGGGGAAGTGATGGGGGACGAGGGGGAAGTGATGGGGGAGGAAGTGATGGGGGATGGGGGAGGAAGTGATGGGGGGAGGAAGTGATGGGGGATGGCGGATATGATGGGGACAAAAGCGATGGCAATGGGGGGGCCATGTGTTGGGGGGCAAGTCATGGGGATGGGGCATGTGATGGAGGATGGGGGAATGTGATGGGAATGGGGGCAAGTGATGGGGGAAGGGAGGGGGCAAGTGATGGGGGAAGGGAGGGGGGCAGGGAGGGGGCAAGTGATTGGGGGAAAAGAGATGGGGGGACGTGACAGAGGAACGTGACTGGGGAAGTGGTAGGGGGAAGTCACATAGGGGAAAAGATGGGGGGAATGACAGGGGAAGTGATGGGGAAAAGGGAAATAGGAGAGAGATGGGGGACAGTTGGGGTGGGATGTGGGAGAGTTGGGGGAGAGTTTGGGGGGGAAGTGATGAGCGGGGTGATTGATGGGGGGAAGTAATGGGAAATTGCTGGGGGGGGAAGTGATGGGAGAGAGAAAGGGGGAGAGATGGGGAGACATGGGGTGAGAGATGGGGGCAGTCATGGGGTGAGAGATGGAGAGAGAATGGGGGGGTGATGGGGGGGCGATGGGGGAATGATTGGGGGAGAGATGGGGTGGAAGTGATGGGGTGTAGTGATGAGCAGGGGGAGTGATGGGGGGAAATGATGGGGCAAGAGATGGAGGGAGTAATGGGAAGAGCGATGGGGATGAGCGATTGAGGGAAGGGATGGGGAGACTGATGGGGTGAATGATGGAGGAGAGTGATGGGGACAGTGATTTGGGGGTAGTGGTGAGCAGGATGGAGTGATGGGGGGATTAATGGGGGGAAGTGAAGGAGGAGGGGAAGTGAAGGAGGAGGGGATGTGAAGGGGGAGGGGGATGTGAGGGGATCTGATGGGGAAAGGGGAAGATGGTATTGGGGAGGGATGGAGTTGAAGTGATGGGGAGTGGGGTTCAGTGGAGAGGCGGATGTGATGGGGAGGGGTGGGAGTGGGGAGGGGGAGGGGTGGGGAGGGGGAGGGGTGGTGATGGTGATGAGGGGAGGGGGGTGGTGATGGTGATGGGGAGGGCGGTGATGGGGAGTGAGTTGGGGTGGTGATGGGGAGGGGGTGGTGATGGGGAGGGAGAGGGGGATGTGATGGGCAGGGGGTGCAGGATGTGATGGGGTGGGGGTGGTGATGGGGAGGGGGTGGTGTTGGGGTTGATGTGAGGGGGTGAGGGTGGTGGTGATGGGGTGGGGTGGTGTTGGGGTTGATGTGAGGGGGTGGGAGTGTGATGGGGAGGGGGTGGGGTGGTGTTGGGGTTGATGTGACGGGATGGGGGTGGTGATGGGGACGATGTGAGAGGGGTGTGGGGGTGGTAATGGGGAGGGGGTGGGGGTGGTGTTGTGGAGGGGTTAGTGATGGGGTTGATGTGAGGGGGAAGGGGGTGGTGATGGGGGGGGGGTGGGAGTGGTGTTGGGGATGATGTGAGGGGGGTGGGGGTAGAGGTGGTGATGGGGATGATGGGTGGGAGTGGTGATGGGGGTGATGGGTGGGGGTGGTGATGGGGAGGGGGTAGGGGTGGTGATGGGGTGGGGGTGGTGATGGGGGTGATGTGAGGGGGGTGTGGGTGGTGATGGGGAGGGGGTAGGGGTGGGATGATGTGAGGGGGTGGGGGTGGTGTTGGGGAGGGGGTAGGGGTGGTGAGGGGGTGGGGGTGGTGATGGGGGTGATGAGAGGGGGGTGGGGATGGGGATGGGGATGGGGATGGTGATGGGGGTGATGTAAGGGGTGTGTGGGTGGTGATGGGGAGGGGGTGGGGTGGGATGATGTGAGGGGGAGGGGGTGCTGATGGGGAGGGAGTAAGGGTGGTGAAGGTGAGGGGGTGGGGTGGTGATGGGGTGGGGGTGATGTGAGGGGGTGGGGGGTGGTGGGAAGGGGGATGATGGGTGGGGGGTGGTGATCTGAGGGGGTGGGGGGGGTGGTGGGGAGGGGGTTGCTCCTGAAGCGGTCGGGGCCGCGGGCTGGACCTACCTCCGACCCGGTACATGTTGGCGGCCATGGCGGGGCCCGGGGAGGCCGGACCGTGCTCTACCGCCGCCCGGGGCTCGGGCTCGGGGATACTCCGCTGATGGGAGACCGGGCTCGGAGCTCGGTGCCCGCCGACCCTCCTCTCCGTCTCTCACACACTCTCTCTCTCTCTCTCTCTCTCACTCCCTCTATCTCTCTCCTTTTCTCTCTCTCTCTCTCCGCTGCCTTTCTCCTTCTCTCTCTCTCTCTGTTTCTGTCCTTTTTTTTTGTTTTTCTTCCTCACTCTCTCTCTCTCTCTGTCTCTCTCCTTCACCTTCCTCCTCTCACAGCCCGACGTCACCTATTCTTCGGAAGTGCTGCTTTCCCCCGGGTCGACTCAAGATCCTCCCCCTCATCACCCCCTACATCCCCCCAGATTCCCCTAAATACCCCTCTGACAGCCCCAAATCTCCCCTAAATACCCCCCAGACAACTCCCACATCTCCCCATATCCCCCCAGACACCGACAAATCTCCCCTAAATACCCCCCAGATACCCCCCACATCTCCCCATAACCCCCCAGCCACCACCACATCTCTCCTTAATACTCCCCAGACACCCCAAGATCTCCCCAGACACCCCCCACATCTCCCCATAACCCTCCCAGGCACCCCCACATCTCCCCTATACCCCCCAGACAACTCCACATCTCCCTTATATCCCCCTCATCACCCCCAGAAACCCCACACATCTCCCCTATACTCCCAGACACCCCCCACATCTCCCCTATACCCCCCACATCTCCCCTATATCCCCCCAGCCAGCCCCCATCTCCCCTATATCCCCCCAGCCACCACATCTCTCCTAAATATACACCCAGACATCCCACATCTCCCCTAAATGCCATCCAGATACCCCCTCATCTCCCCTAAATCCCCTATCAGACACCCCCACATCTCCCCATATCCCCCAGACACCCGCCACAGCTCCCCTATATCCCCCTAGAGACCTCCACATCTCCTCTATATCCCCCAGATACCCCCAAATCTCCTATATCCCCCCAGACACCCACCATCACCCCTACATACCTCCACACACCCCATATCTCCCCTATGTACCCCAGACACCCCCACATCTTCCTAAATACCCTCTGACACCCCCCACATCTCCCCTAAATACCCCCACATCTCCCCAACATACACCCAGACACCCCCACATCTCCCCTACATACCCCCAGGTTACATCTGGATTACACCTCTTCCCACCCTACCTCCTGCAAAAATGCCATTCCATATTCCCAATACCTCTGCCTCCACCATATCTGCTCCCAGGAGGACGAGTTCCATCACACAACACACCAGATAGCCTCCTTCTTTAGAAATCACAATTTCCCTTCCCACGTGGTTGAAGATGCCCTCCAATACATCTCCCTATATTCCTCCAGACACCCACATCTCCCCTATATCCCCCCAGACATCCCCATCTCCCCTATATCCACCCTCACCTCCCCTATATCCACCCTCACCCCTCATCTTCCTTCCTCCTGCTCCTTCATCTCATTAACCCCACCCCTCATTTCCCCCTCCCAACCTCTACATTCCCCTGTCCCCTTCCCTCCATCTCCCCTATCCCTGCTCCTCCTACCTAACTTCATCATCCCTCTTTCCCCCCCATCAATCCACTGCCTTCATCTGCCACCCTGTACCCCCAACCACATCATATCCCAGAACCTCCCCCCTCCCCTTCCTCATTCAAATTCCTCCCCCCTCACCCCTTCCTCCATTCCTGTTGCCCATCTATCCCCTTCCCAATATTGTCACCCATCCCAGACACCCTCCTCCTGATGGGAGAAAGTGAGGACGACAGATGCTGGAGCTCAGAGTGTGGTGCTGGAAAAGCACACACATTCCTGTTGAAGAGCTTATGCTTGAAACATCGACTCTCCTGCTCCTGGCCGTGTGTTCCCAGCACCACACTTTTTTGACCCTCCTCCTTATGCACCTCCTAATCCCCTTCCCTCCTCAACCCACACCCCTCCCCAAAATACTCATCCATTCCCTCCTCTCTCAACCCTTCCCTTTAACTCCCCCTTCCTCCAACTCGTCCACCCTCTCCCCAAACTCCATTTCCAATCACTCATTCATCCTTTCCCATTACATTCTCTCCCTTACCTCCCCATATTTCCCCTATACCGACATTGGCCTCTACCCTCTCTCTACTCCCTCAGCCATCCTGTCCCTCACTTCTCTCTGCCCTCCCCTGATCTACTCTGCCCACTTCTCGCTGTCTCCTCCTCATTGACCCTTCAACTTAATTCACATTTCTCTCCCACTAAATACCCAGCAAGCCTCCCCATCCCCCCGCAGGTGAGCTGGAGTCAAAGGGAGGATATGAGTGGGGCTTCAGCTGGCAACAATTCTCCAATTAGTTTGTGGATGGTTAGGCCAAGGGGAAACCTGAGGAATTCCTAAGGGCTCTTCGTGGTAGAGCTAGGTTCAAGTGACTGAAGTCTTCTTCCTGCCAGTCCTGTTTATTTTTCATTCACAGGATGTGTGCATCACTAGCTGGGTTTGCCCATCCCTTGAGAACGTGAGGTGAATTGCCTTTTTGAATTACTGCAGTCCATTTGCTGTAGGTATATCCAAAGTGCGTTAGGGAGGTCGTTGGAGGATTGGGACCTAATGCCACTGAAGGAGCATCAATAAATTTCCAAGTTAGGATGATGAGTGGCTTGGAAGGGAACATGCAGGTGGTATTCTATGCCTGCTGCTAGCAAATATGTATGTCTGGCTTCTATGTCATCCTTCTAGATGTTGGATGCCATGAGTTTAGAAGGTCACATGAAGAACCCTGGTGAATTTCTGCAGTGCATCTTGTAGATGGTACGCACTGCAGAAATTCGCACTGCTACTGGATTGGGGAGGGAGTGAATGTTTGTGGATGTGATGCAAAGCAGGTGGGCTACTCTGTCCTGAGGTGTCAAGTGTTTTGAAAGTGTGTTGATGGAATCATGCAAGTGGGGAGCATTCTATCATAGTCCTTGCTTGTGTCTTATAGATGATGGTAGGCTTTGGGGAGTCAGGACCTGAGTTTCTGACTGCAAGGTTCCTAGCCTTTGACTTGCTCTTACAGTATTTTTATGACTAATCCACTTGAGTTTCAGGACAACGCTAATCCCCAGGATTTTAGTAATGGTGGACTCAATGATAGTGATGCCATTAAATGTTAAGTGGTAGTGGTTAGATTCTCTCATGTTGGTTATTGCTTGGCACCTGTGTGGCATGAATGTTACTTGCAATTTGTCAACCCAAACATGGATATTGTTCAGGTCTAGCTGCGTTTGAACACTAACAGATTTAGTATCTGAAGAGTCATACATGGTCCTGAACACCAGCGAACATTCTTCACTTCTGACCTTAGGATGGAGGGAAAGTTAAAAACCACACAACACCAGGTTAAAGTCCAACAGATTTATTTAGAAGCACTGGCGTTCAGAGCGCTGCTCCTTCATCAGGTGGTTGTGGAGAATAAAATTGTAAGACACAGAATTTATAGCAAACATTTACAGTAAACTGTACATCACACTGTAAACTTTTGCTATAAATTCTGTGTTACATGATTTATAACTTTGTCCACCCCAGTCCAACACCGGCATCTCCAAGATAAAGCAGCCATAGATGATTAGGCCATCTGAGGAATTACTAAGGTGTGGTGGTAGAGCTAGATTCAAGTCCCACCTGCTCCAGAGGTGTGTACATGTCCAAACAGGTTGATTGAAAAATACCTCCCGAGAAACTTCTGGCTCCCAGGAGGGTGAATAGCTTGGGGTGTGAGAATGTGCCATCAGACCTCTGAAAGGGAAGGAGCTGTTTTCCCTCTGAAGTGAAAAAGGGCCTTAAGAATTGCCAGTTTATTTGACATGTAACAAAAACGTCAGATATTTTTATAAAAGTAAGCCAGCGTGAAACTATGCCCTCTGTCAGCAAGTGAAATTATCTGGAGAAGGAAGATTGTGAAGCAGCTAAGTCCTGACAAGTCAAAAGGATCATCTGCTCAGTTAGCTCAGTTAGCTGGATGGCAGGTTTGTGGTACAGAGGGACACCGACAGTGTGGGTTCTCTCCCTGCACCAGCTGAGGTTACCACAAAGGTCCCATCTTCTCAACCTTGCCTGGGTTATCTAATGAGGGAGTAGACCTCTAGGAGTGGAATGACTTTACCTTTTATGAGCAGCATGGGAGCACAATGATTAGCTCTGCTGCCTCACAGCTCCAAAGATCTTGGCTCAATTCCAGCCAAGGTCTTTTCCCCAGGGTAGGGGAGTCCAAAACCAGAGGGCATAGTTTTAAGGTGAAAAGGGAAAGATTTAAAAGGGACCTAAGGGGCAACATTTTCACACCAATGAGGGGGCATGTATGGAATGAACCGTGATAGGAAGTGGTCGAGGCTGGTACAATTACAACATTTAAAATGTATCTGAATGGGTACATGAATAGGAAAGGTTTAGAGGGATGTGGATCAAATGCTGGTAAATGGAACTAGATTAATTTAGGCTGGTCAGCATGGACAAGTTGGACTGAAGGGTCTGTTTCCATGCTATACATCTCTGTGACTCGATGACTGCCTTTATGGAGTTTACAAGTTCTCTCCATGTCTGCATGGGTTTCCTTCAGGTGGTCCGGTTTCCTCCTACAGTCCGAGTTAGATGGATTGGTTATTCTAAAACTTGACCCGTTGTGTCCAGAGATGTGCAGGTTTGGTGCGTTAGCCCATATGATTATGGGGATTGGGGAAGAAGGTGGGTCTGGGTGGATTGCTCTTCAGAGGGTCGATATAGACTCAGTGGGCTCAATGTCATCTTTTTGCACTGTAGGGATTCTATGATGTCAGTGAACCCTGTGAATTAAACTGTCTATCCAGTCTATCCCTTTCTCACTTTTTTTTTCCTATCTGTCTGAATATGTGTGTAGAGGGGGAGTTTATAAGTGGGTATGTTTTTTGACTAACAGAGTTATTTGCCAACATATCATTTTGTTTACCTGCAGCTGGAGTCTTATTTATTTGTAATAAATGGTGATTCTTGTCACGTAAAGAAACCTGTTTCATGCTTTGTCACCCTTGGGTTAATAGACAGTAAATTTGTGATTCTGCATACTTGTAAAAATCTTTAACTTTTGTGATAACTCCAGGAATAGTGGGGCTAAATTTCCAGCATGTGAGTTGTAACCAATGTGACACATAAATGCACTCTAAATTCATTAATTTGTCCAGCGCAGTGGTTCCTCAATGCCTTTTCCCCACCCTCAATTACATCCCTGGATTGGGGAGAGAGGAACTGAGGGAATCCTTTCCAGATTTCTATCCAACGACTCTGATTGACAATGTGCTGTCAATTTTCACAGCAGTGACCACATGGATGGACGGTAGTGGGTTGCAATGTTTCTTTCAGAGGAAAACTTTGTGAAGTCCTGGTCAACTCCAGGCTAGATTCACTGTTTGGTTTGTGGCAAGTGGGTTCCAAAATTCACCCCTTTGTCCTCAAAGTGGAACCTGGCTAATGGGGAAGAAAGCCTAAATCAAAATAAGATGAAGTACAGTGGGACATCTTAAGTACTGAGCTGCCTCAGTGACTGTGCAGGCTACTTAGAAATCCTGGAAATACTCAAAAGATAGAGCTCTGGCAAAAAAAAAGTTCCATCCAGCAGAACAGATGGCAGAATTTGTGCCAATGGAATATCTTGACTGCTATTCTGAAGAATGAAGGATACAGGAAAATGAATCCTCCCCAGCAATCATCTTGGTTTTGTTGTCATTGGACCAAGATATTGTTCTGTCAAGATACATATGGAAGTTGGTGTGCAAGTTTCTCCATGCTAAAATATGTCATGCTCAGGCATCTTCCTTTTTGCATACATCCTCCAAGCTCTTTGGTAACCAACAAATGACGACAGAAACATTTGTCTGAAAACTTCTATACAACATGATATCCAACATAAATAAAAACAGAGAATCAGCAGATATCTCCAAATGAAAGGTGTGGCTTTGGGTACCTACATGACTGTCTCTTTGTGGGCTATATGAAACATTTCTTGTTGTAGTTCTACTCGGGCTCCAACTCACAATTCTTTCTCTACGACGTTGATGATGTCATCAGTGCTGCTTCCTGCTCTTATCCAAAATTAGAAAAAATCATCAATTTTCTATCCAATTTCCATCCTCTTCTCAACCTTCACCTGATCCGTTTATGACTTTTCCCTTCCTTTCCTTGACTTCTCTGTTTCCATGTCTGGGAATAGGTTGTCCACCAATATACACTAAAAAGCCACAAACTCCCATATGTACTTCTTCACACATTGCTTCCTGCAGGTATTCTATTCTATTCTCGGCAGATGCTGCCAACCCTGCTGGGTTTCTCCAGTACTTCCTGTCTTTATTTCAGATTTACAGCATCTACAATATTTTGCTTTTATTGTGATCCTCTAGCACTTGGATGAGGATGGGATTCCTTTTAGCAGCTGCAGCTGTACATCCTTTTTTAGGATCCGCTCAGCTAACCTTTTATTGGGGAGGGGACTTGGAAAGGTGCCATAAACATAATCCACCTCAGCTCATCCAGCTGGATAGCAGTGTCCCGATGGATCACCTGCTTTGATGAAGTTAAAAGTTACACAGCACCAGGTTATAGTCCAATAGGTTCATTTGGAAGCACTAGCTTTCGGAGCACTGCTCCTTCATCAGTTAGTTGTCTGATGAATGAGCAGCGCTCTGAAAGCTAGTACCTCCAAATAAACCTGTTGGACTATAACCTGTTATGTGATTTTTAACTTTGTCCACCCCAATCCAACACCAGCATCTCCATAGCATATCTTCTTCAATAAAGAAAACACAGGAGATATAAATATTGATATTTGCTAATCAGTCTGTTTATGAATGTTATGACACACCTCTGGAGCTGATGGGACTTGAACCCAGGCTTTCAGATTTGGAGTTAGGGGTACCACTGCACTGAAGATCCCCTATACAAATGTATTAAAGTTTGGCACTTGAAAACATAAGCACACTACTGTGAGTGAATGCCTGAAATGTCACATTGCTGAAAAATGTGTTGCTGGAAAAGCGCAGCAGGTCAGGCAGCATCCAAAGAGCAGGAGAATCGACGTTTCGGGCATGAGCCCTTCTTCAGGAAGAAGAAGGGCTCATGCCCGAAACGTCGATTCTCTTGCTCTTTGGATGCTGCCTGACCTACTGCGCTTTTCCAGCAACATATTTTTCAGCTCTGATCTCCAGCATCTGCAGTCCTCACTTTCTCCTGAAATGTCACATTACAAACCCCAGTGACATGACCTCAATGTAACCTGAGTGACAGCCAGTGAGCTAAGAGGGCACCTCAAAGAAAACTATACTTCCTTCTGAAAGGGAAAATCACATGATTTCACTTCAATCACAAAAGGAAAATTCTGTGACGAATGTGAGAGTTCACAGAACTGGATTTGTCATCAAGAATTAACTTGCCAGCCGGCTTCTTGAGTTTAATTTTGAGTGCCTTATAACCTTTTATCTCATACTGGCAGAGTGTGCCACCACGATCAGTGAATATGTTCGAACTCTAGATGCCAGGGATGAAACCAAGCAATATTCCTCTGCCAAACTTGACCAAGCTGCCTTTGATGTTCAAAGGCTTTGTCTTTTCAGTGAGGAAAGGGATTCAAATCTCTGATATGGCAGCATGGGCATCAACTTATCGACTGCCTTGCTCCTCAAATGCTGCTTGACCTGCTGTACTTTTTCCACAATTTATCGATTCTGACTTCTCCAGCATCTGCAGTCCTCACTATCTCCAAGGAATTTGAAATGCTAACTTCAACAGCATTCTTCTGTTTCCCAAATATGCAGAACATGCAAATATCATCCCCGATACGCTTCCACTAGAACAGCAACTCACATGGCGATGTGGATAATTACATAACCATCCATGCTTGGAATTACAAAGATGTCTGTACCATCAGAGCAATGACAGAAGTTGATAACTGATGAACCAAGCAATGGTTTATTTCTTCAATCTTGTACATTGAATGATAGAAGGATCAAAAAAGATGTTCATGCAGCTCTGAAGGATCCAATCAAATCATACCAATTCCAAGGTGCCTTGGGTAGGGAGGCTGGGGGATGAGGTGGGTAGAGCTGAAAAATGTATAGCTGGAAAAGCGCAGCAGGTCAGGCAGCATCCAAGAAGCAGGAGAATCAACGTTTCGGGCATAATCCCTTCTTCAGGAATGAGGAAAGTGTGCCAAGCAGGCTAAGATAAAAGTAGGGAGGAGGGACTTGGGGGAGGGGCATTTGGAATGCGATAGGTGGAAGGAGGTTAAGGTGAAGGTGATAGGCCGGAGAGGGGGTGGGGGCGGAGAGGTCGGGAAGAAGAAGGAGAGGTCAAGAAGGCGGTGCTGAGTCCGAGGGTTGGGACTGAGATAAGGTGGGGGGAAGGGAAATGAGGAAGCTGGAGAAATCTGCATTTATCCCTTGTGGTTGGAAGGTTCCTAGGCGGAAGATGAAGCGCTCTTCCTCCAGGCATCATGTTGCCATGGTCTGGAGATGGAGGAGGCCAAGGATCTGCATGTCCTTGGCGGAGTGGGAGGGGGAGTTAAAGTGTTCAGCCACGGGGTGGTTGGGTTGGTTGTTCTTAGATTAGATTACTTACAGTGTGGAAACAGGCCCTTCAGCCCAACAAGCCCACACCGACCCGCCGAAGCGCAACCCACCCATACCCCTACATTTACCCCTTACCTAACACTACGGTCAATTTAGCATGGCCAATTCACCTGACCCGCACATCTTTGAACTGTGGGAGGAAACTGGAGCACCCGGAGAAAACCCACGCAGACACGGGGAGAACGTGCAAACTCCACACAGTCAGTCGCCTGAGTCGGGAACTGAACCCGGGTCTCAGGCGTTGTGAGGCTGCAGTGCTAACCACTGTGCCACCGTGCTGCCCGCGAGTTGGTGCGGGTGTCCCAGAGGTGTTCTCTGAAACGTTCCATAAGTAAGCAGTCTGTCTCCCCAATGTAGAGGAGGCCACATCGGGTGCAGCGGATGCAGTAAATGATGTGTGTGGAGGTGCAGGTGAATTTGTGACGGATATAGAAGGATCCCTTGGGGCCTTAGAGGGAAGTGAGGGGGGAGGTATGGGTGCTAGTTTTGCATTTCTTGTGGTTGCAGGGGAAGGTGCCGGGAGTGGAGGTTGGGTTGGTGGGGAGTGTGGACCTAGATATACACTCTGTCTAAGTCATGACAGAGCCCTGTAACTTTTCTATCCTGCAGAAGCCTGAGATTTGAAGCCTATAGACTTAAGGAATCCAGGAGACAAATTCTAAATGAAAATTGACTGAATCAAAATAAGATTCTGCAATATTCCATTCACCGATTTTCTCTTATTTGGCTATTTGCCCTTTAACTAGGATCTGATGGGGATGGAAAACATCAAGTATCTGGTGTTTTGAACTCTGGATTTCTTTACAAGACAATTATATTTTGAGATGTCCCTTTAGGTTTAAGGGGGAAAAGGGGGACATGAGACATGACAAACACGTCCATGCAGACATACACTGGTGTGAGTTGATTGCCAGAAGCAGAGAAACACAGAGGCCTACTGAAATACCAAGTGACAATTTCCACACCTTGACAAAGTAGCTCACCAAAAAGGACAGCTTTTTTTTGAGGACAAGAAAAGACAAAGAAATAATGCTGTGGGGGGACATAAGGACTACTGCTGTGGAGAAGTAGAGAAGCACTATTCTACGTTAACAACCAAACTGAGTGCTTACAAAGTTTTGTTTCCTGTTTCAATGAAAAGGGGCGGAACTAATGGGACTTTCAGAAATAGACCAGGGTGTTGCCAAGATGAGCCTTGCTGGCAAGAATCCATTCTGTAAGTCTTAAACTGAGTAGATCAATTCTCAAAGGAGTGTTTTAAATTAAAACATCAAGTCACAAGATTGCCACTAAAACAACAGTACAAAGTATTCAGATAATATAGCTGCATTCCATGTAAACGTTGGTCTCTCAGTCACACAAAGGGAATAACCTACAGTGGTTATTCTTTCTTTCAATCTTTCTTGATTGAAGTCTGAAAGCTTCTACCCACCTCATCCAGGAGAAAGTGAGGACTGCAGATGCTGGAGATCAGAGCTGAAAAATGTGTTGCTGGAAAAGCGCAGCAGGTCAGGCAGCATCCAAGGAGCAGAAGAATCGATGTTTCGGGCATAAGCCCTTCTTCAGGATTCCTGAAGAAGGGCTTATGCCCGAAATGTCGATTCTTCTGCTCCTTGGATGCTGCCTGACCTGCTATACTTTTCTAGCAGTAGGGTAAAAAATGAGGTCTGCAGATGCTGGAGATCACAGTTGAAAATGTGTTGCTGGTTAAAGCACAGCAGGTCAGGCAGCATCCAAGGAATAGGAAATTCGACGTTTCGGGCATAAGCCCTTCATCAGGAATGAGGAGAGGGTGCCAGGCAGGCTAAGATAAAAGGTAGGGAGGAGGGACTTGGAGAAGGGGCGATGGAGATGTGATAGGTGGAAGGAGGTCAAGGTGAGGGTGATAGGCCGGAGTGGGGTGGGGGCGGAGAGGTTAGGAAGAAGATTGCAGGTTAGGAGGGCGGTGCTGAGTTGAGGGAACCGACTGAGACAAGGTGGGGGGAGGGGAAATGAGGAAACTGGAGAAATCTGAGTTCATCCCTTGTGGTTGGAGGGTTCCCAGGCGGAAGATGAGGCGCTCTTCCTCCAACCGTCGTGTTGTTATGTTTTGCCGGTGGAGGAGTCCAAGGACCTGCATGTCCTCGGTGGAGTGGGAGGGAGAGTTAAAGTGTTGAGCCATGGGGTGGTTGGGTTGGTTGGTCCGGGCGTCCCTGAGGTGTTCTCTGAAGCGTTCCGCAAGTAAGCAGCCCATCTCCCCAATGTAGAGGAGGCCACATCGGGTGCAGCGGATGCAATAGATGATGTGTGTGGAGGTACAGGTGAACTTGTGGCGGATATGGAAGGATCCCTTGGGGCCTTGGAGGGAAGTGAGGGAGGAGGTGTGGGTGCAAGTTTTACATTTCCTGCGGTTGCAGGGGAAGGTGCCGGGAGTGGAGGTTGGGTTGGTGGGGGGTGTGGACCTGACGAGGGAGTCACGAAGTGAGTGGTCTTTGCGGAACGCTGATAGGGGAGGGGAGGGAAATATATACCTGGTGGTGGGGTCCATTTGGAGGTGGCGGAAATGACGGCAGATGATACGTTTTATACGGAGGTTGGTGGGGTGGTAGGTGAGAACCAGTGGGGGTCTGTCTTGGTGGCGGTTGGAGGGGCGGGGCTCAAGGGCGGAGGAGCGGGAAGTGGAGGAGATGCGGTGGAGGGCATCGTCGATCACGTTTGGGGGAAATCTGCGGTCCTTGAAGAAGGAGGCCATCTGGGCTGTGCAGTGTTGGAACTGGTCCTTCTGGGAGCAGATGCAGCAACACATTTTTCAGAGTGTATATCAAGGCCAAGTTTCACCATCCACGGGGGAATTCTGTCTTCAATTAACATACTTATAGTTTATCATAATCCCTTGTGCAATGGACAGTGGGCCTTAGGGGCTTTTGTGGTGTAGTGGTAGAGTTCCTGTTTCTGAAACAGAAAGATCCAGACTCAAGTTATGCTTGGTCCAGAGGTGTACAGTAGAACTCTGAACAGGTTGATTAGAAATATCTGTCAATTGGGCAAGCATTTGAGCCAAATATGTACACATTCAATGAAGAGCCTGAATATCATTGGAAGGTAAGTAGTTAATTTATTTTCCTGAACTGAGTTGGAAACAGGGATTGGAAGATCTAAGTATGTATCTTGACTGATATCAAATCCAGTTCACTCACAATGAAACTCCCAAAGCATTGGTATTTTAACCAGCGGACCTTTGCATTCAGTCCAGACCAGAATCTCATGAGCATTCTCAGGGTTTATGATTAGAAATTACAATGAACCTTTCAGGAAGTCAATAGCATCACATACTACGTGGAGCCTTTTCTCTTAAATGTTGGAGTTAGTTTTCAGAACTAAAATCTGCTAAACGAAATAAACAGTGAACGATAGTGACTACTAAAGGAAACTGTGACTACTGGGGAGCTCCATCACGGAAGTCTAAGGACCTTGACCAACTCTCCTTCAACTTGTCAAATTTGGAGAGATGCAGAAACAACAGCATCTTGATTATAATTAAACATCCCAAAGCACTTCACACAAATGTAATCAAGCAAAATTCGACAATGAGCCCCGTAAGGAGATATTTGGAAAAAAAATCCTGTTCGATGAGATAGATTTTAAGAAGTGTTTTAAAGGCCAAGAGAAAAACAGAGAGCTGTCGGGAGGAAATAGAACACACGAGTAAAAGTTGAAGGCACAGCTGGAAAACATGAGTTATTATAAACAAGGATCCCCAAGAGACCAGAAATGAAAGAAAGCAGAAGTCTCTGGGAATAGATTGAAAATCAGACAGGCGTGTATCTTTAAAATAGTTACATGATGTCATCAGATATAACATTCCAGCACAAAGGCACCAGCCTTGCCTTCAGTCACTCTCTCAAGGCAGTAGTTTGTTCAGCCAGTCAGTTATCTAATGTACAATAAAACCTTCCTCAAATCCCATCTAAACCTCCTGCTCTTAACTCAAAACCACGCCCCCTAGTTATTGAAAGGTAACTTCCTGTCCACCATATTTATGCGCCACAGAACTTTGTATACCTTAACAGATCCTGACTCAGCCTTTTCAGCTCAAAGAAAATAAGCCCAGATGATCTGATCTTTCTTCATAGCTGATTTACTCCGGCCCAGATGGCATCCTGGTGAATCTCCTCTGCTCTTTCTCTAGTGCAGTCACACCTATTCTATAGTATGGCAACCAAAACTATACATTGTACTCCATCTGAGGCCTAACTAATGTTTTAAATATCTCTATATCGCCTTGCCCTTGCATTCAATACCTTGGCTAATAAAGGTGAATATCTCTAAGTCTTCTTAGTCATCTTATCCAACTTTCCTGCTTTCTGTAAGGATCCATGTATATGCACACCAAGGATGATCTGATCCTTTGTACTTCCTAGGGTCATATTATTCATTACGTACTTCCTTACCATGTAGTCCTCCCAAAGAGCATCATTTCAGGATTAAAATTGCTCATCTGTCCTGTGGTATAATGCTTTCCCCTTCACTGTTACCATACCACTAATTTTTATGTCATCTTCAAACTTAATGACTAACCTTCTGTATGTCTACACATATCTAGGTCATTAATGTGCATTACAGACAGCAGGGGATCCAGAACCAAACCTTGTGGTATCAGGCTATCAGTTACAAAAACACCCTTCAACCATCACCCTTTTCTTCCTGCTACAAAGCCAATTTTGGATCAAATTTGCCAAATTGGCTTGTAGGACATGTGCTCTTAGTTTCTTAACCAGTCTGCCATGTGAGAACTTGTCAAAAGCCCAACTGAAGTCCATGTAGACTACATCAACTACACTACCTTCATCTAACACCTCGTTACCTCCTCAAAAAATGCAGTCAAACATGATCTCTCCCCTAACAAAGTCCTGCTCAATATCCTTGATTCATTCTTATCTCTCCAAGATCAATTCTGTTCCTCAGAAATGTTTCCAGTAGTTTCCCAATACTGATGTTAGACTCTGGCCTGTAGTTTCCTTATTTATCTCTATTACCTTTCTTGAATAATGATATTACATTAGATGTCCCCCAGTCCACTGGAATTTCTTCTGTGGCTAGAGAAAATTTGAAAATTAATATCATGTAATCTCCTCCTTTGTATCCCATGGCAGACTGATACTGATTTCATCTGGGTCTGTGGGTTTATCTACTTTCAAGACCACTCTAAAACTGCTAATACCTCCTCTTCAATGCTAATTTGTTCACGCATATCACTGGCCTGCTCCCTGATTTATATATGTGTGAGTAAAAAGTGAGGTCTGCAGATGCTGGAGATCAGAGCTGAAAATGTGTTGCTGGTTAAAGCACAGCAGGCCAGGCAGCATCCAAGGAACAGGAAATTCGACGTTTCGGGCAACATTCCTGATGAAGGGCTTTTGCCCGAAACGTCGAATTTCCTGTTCCTTGGATGATGCCTGACCTGCTGCGCTTTAACCAGCAACACATTTTCATCCCTGATTTATATACCTATCTTATCCTTCTCTATATGGAATGGAGATTCAAAGTACTCATCTAAATCCTCAGCAATGTCTTCTGGCTCCACACATAGATTGATTGCCACTTTGGTCCTTAATTGGCCCAACTCTTTTCCTCTGTATTTTCTTACTCCTAAAATACTCATAAAACATCTTTGGATTTCCTTAATATTACCAGTATTTTTTCATGCCTCCTCTTTCTATTAATTTCTTTTTTAAGCAAACATCGCTCTTTCTTTACTCCTCTAGGCCATGCATTGTTTTTAAGCCTTTGGTATCTACCATAAACTATTTGTTTTTTTCCCCTTGTCCAACTCTACACATCCAGGTTACTATGGACTTGTTGGTCCCATGGGAACATGTTGGTCTTGTGCTCTCAGGTTTACCATTCTGAATGTCTCTCAGTGCTCTGACATTGATTTTCGTCCAAGCTGCTCCCAGTTCACTTTGTAGTTTGGCCAGATCCTGTCTTATTAAAATTAGTCTTCCTCATTTCAGAACGTTTAGTTCCAGTTCATTACTTGTAATTACCTTTGAATAAGGTCACTATTACCAAAATGCTTCATCACTGACATATCTTCCACTTAGAGTCATAGAGTCATAGAGATGTACAGCTTGGAAACAAACTCTTCGGTCCAACCCATCCAAGCTGACCAGATATCCCAACCCAATCTAGTACCACCTGCCAGCACCTTGCCCATATCCCTCCAAGCCCTTCCTATTCATATGCCCATCCAGATGTGTTGCCATTGCACTAGCCTCCACCACTTCCTCTGGCAGCTCATTCCATATATGTACCACCTTCTGCATGAAAAAATGGCCCCTTTGGTCTCTTTTATATCTTTCCCCTCTCACCCTAAACCTATGCCCTTTAGTTCTGGACTCCCTCACTCCAAGGAAAAGACTTTGTCTATTTATCCTATCCATGCATCTCATGATTTTATAAAACTCTAGAAGGTCACCCCTCAGCCTCTGACACTCCAGGGAAAACAGCCCCAGCCTATTCAACCACTCCCTATAGTTTAAATCCTCCAATCCTGGCAACATCCTTGTAAATCTTTTCTGAACCCTTTCAAGTTTCACAACATCCTTCTGATAGGAAGGAGACCAGAATAGCACACAATATTCCAACAGTGGCCTATCCAACATCCTGTACAGCCACAACATGACCTCCCAACTCCTGTACTCAATACTCTGACCAATAAAGGAAAGCATACCAAACGCCTTCTCACTATTCTATCTACTTACAACTCCACTTTCAAGGAGCTATGAACCTGCACTCCAAGGTTTCTTTGTTTAGCAACACTCCCTCGGACCTTACCATTAAGTGTATAATGCTAAGATTTGCTTTTCCAAAATGCAGCACCTCACATTTATCTAAATTAAACTCCATCTGCCACTTCTCAGCCCACAGGCCCATCTGATCAAGATCCTGTTGTAATCTGAGGTAACCCTCTTCGCTGTCCACTACACCTCCAACTTTGGTATTCTCTGCAAACTTACTAACTATGCATCTTATGCTCACGTCCAAATCATTTATATAAATGATGAGAAGTAGTGGACCTAGCACTGATCCTTGTGACACTCCACTGGTCACAGGCCTCCAGTCTGAAAAACAACCCTCCACCACCACTATTTGTCTTCTACCTTTGAGCCAGTTCTGTATCCAAATGGCTAGTTCTCCCTGTATTCCATGAGATCTAACCTTGCTAACCAGTGTCCCATGGGGAACCTTGTTGAATGCCTTACTGGTCCTTAAAATTAAATCCATCATCACCCTCTTTAGTCAGACTTTCTACATGCTAGCTTAAATACTCTCCTGGACACATTTTTAGAATTCTGTCCCCTCTAAGCCTTTCACACTAAACTGCTCTTACTTACATTTCGGGAATTGACTTTGTGTATCTGGCAGGAGGTAGAATGGAAACTGCATAAAGCTGAGGCAAAATGAAGTAACAATGAGAGGCCTCTCAGTGCTTACTGGTGAGAATAGGGGCATGTTTTCAAACTCATGTTCCTTCCAACTCAGCACCACCATCTTAAACTGTCCAATTGTCCATCTTACTTCCCACATATCCACTCCACCCTCTGCTCCGACCTATCATCATCACTCCCCCCACCTGCCTTCCCAGCTATCTTGCCCCTCAGCCCAACTCTCCCTCCTACTTATCTCTTAGCCTGCTCCCCCCCCCCCCACCCCCACCAAACTCCTGATGAAGGGCTTATGCCTGAAACATCGATTCTCCTACTCCTTGGATGCTGCCAATCCAGTGTCACACTTTTTGACCAAGAGCAGGAGTAGTAAATTCAGGTCCCCAAACTTCCCTGGCCATTCAATATGATCATGGTTGATCTCACCTACCCCTCAACTCCACTTTCCTGATTGTTCTCCATAACCATTCAACCCATGACTAATTAAACATCTGACTAGGTCCTCTTTAAATTTACTCATCTAGCTTCTCATCTTGCTGGTCTCAGCAGTCTTATCCTGCTGGCCAACATTTCATTGGAAAATGGGACTTCCTTGCTTTTAACATCAAGGAGTTCCCCACTGCCAATTTTACATGATTTTTCCAACTTTTGAGAATGCCCAAGTTATTCAGTGCCTGGGAAGTTTGTGTCCCGTTGTGTCTTGGGAGGTATGCACTGTCTCTCACCCAAAAGCTACCACCAGCAAATGATTAAAACAATTCTTAAAAACTGTAATCCCCTGTCCTTTGTCATGGCTCATCTCGACCATACAAAGCTCATCCAAATTCTGTTCCCCCATTTACACATCAAAACCTTTCCCCCACCATCCTTGTGTTTAGTGACCTACAGTAGCTCCTGCACAAGTCATGTCTTGATTTTAAATTTACCTTCCATGTTTTCAAACTCATGTTCCTTCTGTCTGTAATCTCCTCTGTCCATGAAACTTTCCGTGAGATTTCCACATTTTTTTAATTCCAACCTCTTGTGGAGCCACAATTTGACTTAATTATTCCTTAAGCTAACTTGGTTCTTAGCTCTGGAATATCCAACCTAGACCCGACCATTTATCTACCTCGATTTCCTCGACTTATTAAATCCTACCATTTTGACAAAGCTTTTGGTCTCCTGACCTGATATATTTATGTGATTTGTTGTCATATTTTGTCTCACAGTGCTCCTGCCCTGGAGTGTTTTGGGATGTTTTATGTTAAAGGTGCTATACAAATCTATGTGGTTGTTATTGTTGTAATCTCTGGCCTACTTTCTTGAGATCTCTTCCTACCTGGAATCGGTCTTTTCTCCCCTGCCCATACACATCCATGATTCCTCTGTTGCTGTACGCCAGTTTTAGAATTTCCAAGTTGCAGGTTCCAGCCACTTCCTCTATACCCATAGACGTGCAATTCCTTAACACATCCATCTGCCACTAGGATGGTCTCAGGACTCTTCGTTTCTTCCTGGAGCAAAGGCCTGAACCATCCACACCCTCCTCCACTTGGCCGAGTTCGTTCTCACCCTTAACAACTTCTCTTTCAACTCCTCTCACTTTCTTCAGGTCAGAAGGGTGGTCATGGGTACTCACATTGGCCTCAGTTAGGCCTGTCTCTTTGTGGGGTACATGGAACATTCCTTGTTGCAGTCCTATTCTGGCCCCCACCCTCAACTCTTTCTCTGATATATCAATGCTGCTTCCCTCTCTTGTCCAGAATTGGAAAATCTCATCAATTTCACTTCCAATTTCCACCCTGCTCTCACTTTCACTGGTCTAGCTCTGATTCCTCTTGGTATCTTCCTTTCCTTGGTATCTCTGTTTCCATTTCTGGGGATAGACTGGCCCCTAATATTTACTATAAACCCACTGATTCCCACAGCTACCTGACTATTCAACCTTAGCACCCTGTGTCCTGTAAAGACTCCATTCATTCTCTCAGTTCCTCTGTCTGCATCATATATATTCCAATGAGGCCATCTTCGACAAGGGAGCCCCCAAAATGTCCACCTTCTTTCTCAACCAACGACTCCCCAGCACCATTGTTGACAGGCTCTCAACCAGGTCCGACCACTCCCATACTTCCACCCTCACCTCCTCTCTTACCTCCTGCAACAGTGACAGGGTTCCCTTGTCCTTACCTACCATCCTACCAGCATCCACATCCAGGGGATCATCAGCCGTTATTTCCACTACCTCCAGCAAGATGTCACCACCAGACAACTATTCCCCTCCCCTCCCTTATCCGCCTTCCACAGGGATCATTCCCTCCAGGACATCCTGTCCATTTACCTCCTCCCTCCTGAGTATGCAAGGGCCCAAACATACCTTCCAGGTAAAACAGCACTTTACCTGGACGTCTCACAATCTAATCTACTGCATTCGCTGCTTATGATGTGGTCTCCTCTACATTGGGGAAACAAAGCATAGACTGGGTGACCGCCTCACAGAACGACTACATTCTGCAAGCAAAAAAGAGTTTCCAGTTGCCTGCCACACCCCACCCTGTTCCCTGCCCAACATCTCTGTCTCAGGCTTGCTGTGGTGCTCCAACAAACTCAGCGCAATCTGGAAGAACAAAACCATATTTTCCAGTTGGGGTCCCTGTAGCCCTCCGGACTCAATATCGAGTATAATGATTTTAGGACCTGAGTTCCCCCATGTCCTCATGCCTAATCCCACACACCAGGCCTTGTTATCACATTGTTTGCCATTACACACTAATTGTTAGCCACTAACAGTCTCCATTAATAGCTATTCACCCTCCTACCCAGATCACTATCCACTCCTTTGCCTCTCCAACTGTTCTTTTTTGATCTGTATCCCTACCTATCATTTACTCCTGACCCCTTCCCTCACCCTAACTTCTGCATATAAACTGACATTTTACTAGCTACTATCTATGCTGAGGAAGGGTCACCTGATCCGAAATGTTAACTTTGATTTCTCTTCACAGATGCTGCCAGACCTGCTGAGCTTCCCAGCAACTTCTACTTTTGTTCCTGAGAACTGTCTTAGTTTTGACAGGAAAAAACTACAATACCCAGAGTGCCCTGCCTGTTGCTAGGGACTGGTTGCTAAGCTCTGGTTGCTAATTAAACATAGGTTTCCAATCAGCATCACAGGCCTGAGGCACTTTCTCCTCAAGGAAAAGTCTGAAAAAACTAACAGTTTAGACTATTTGGGAAAACACAAGGTAAGGGATCATTATTGACATTATTTAATTTATTATGTATTTATTTTATGTACCTTTTCACACAATGAGCCAATTGTTAATTTTTAATTTGGTGAGTGAGCGAACCAGTTATTCTCATTACATGTAACCTAGGAAGCTTGCTCAGTATTAAATTGGTGAGAATGTGTAGCTGCACAGTGTTTGGTCCCAGGTTATGTTACTTCCTTTGAAGAATAAAGAAAAAGTTTCTACAAATCGGGAGGAAGTAATTCATGTTTAGCTGTTATTGAAGGAATAAATAATGGGAGACATAAGGGAAGCTACATTAGATTACCTACAGTGTGGAAACAGGCCCTTCGGCCTAACAAGTCCACACCGACCCTCCAAAGAGTAACCCACCCAGACCCACTTCCCTCTGACTAATGCCCCGAACACTACGGGCAATTTAGCGTGGCCAATTCACCTGACCTGCACATCTTTGGACTGTGGGAGGAAACCGGAGCACCCAGAGGAAACCCACGCAGACACAGGGAGAACATGCAAACTTCACACAGACAGTCATCCGAGGCTGGAATTGAACCTGGGACCCTGGTGCTGTGAGGCAGTAGTGCTAGCTACTGAGCCACCATCATGTATGTTTTTGAAAAGGGTATTTTTGATTTGATAATCACTCATCTTAGATTATGGGGGTTGAGGTGTGGTGCTAACTCCCAGCAGGACCCCTGGAAAACAATCTGGGTCTTCTTTAAAATGATATCAGGGGGTTTTTCACACCCACTTGAGAAGGCTTTGGTTGAGCATCTCATCCAGAGAACAGTCCCTATTCTCTCGACTGAATCTGGAGTGTCAAGTTAGCTTATCTGCTCAAGTCTCTGGAATGCCCTGTACCTAAGGGAAGCCAGTGATGTTGCCAAAATTTACTGCCTGGGCAACAACACTGTCCTTGTCTGGGGGAGATGTGAGGAAGTGGTGTGACCTGGCAAAAATTGCACTGGTGACAGCCTTAGTACATTTGTGGGTCAAGGGTTGAGAGATTCCGAACAGGTCCTCAGTGGTTCCTTGAAAGGAGTCATTTGCGTGAAAGTTCAATGCAGCTATCACTTTGATAGCCTTCAGGTTGTTGGTCTCACGCTGGCTGAGATTACCATGAAAATTCCACCTTCCCAACTTGCCCCTCACCTGAGGTGTGCTGATTCTCAGGTTAAACAACCATCAGTTGTCTCTCTTTCTAATGAGAGAGCAGCCCTATGGTCCTCTGGGACTTTGATTTTAGCTTTAGGTCCTGCTTCAGCCGTTGGAATAATTCTGTGACGCTGTCCTGGGATATAAGGGTCCTTGATATAAGTCAGGGTTATGTACCAGAAATGTGCAGCTCATACTGAAGTGACTTTTATAGAGGAATTTACCCCCCCAAAAGAATAATGTAAATATGGACTTATAGAGAATGTAAAAACATTAATGTTGCCTAATTGATTTAAACTAAGGTGAATTATCCCTGAGAAACAATGGAATAAACTATTAATAGGGACTTTTACTTAATGAAATGTTGTGATTCAGACATACCAACCAAAGTACGTACTATATACGTACTATATTTCCCTTCCATATTCACATGTCCAATTGTTGCTGGTTATTGTTGATGAAGTACCAAGTCTGGTTATCCAACTAGGGCCTAACCAATCCCCACTCATCACTACCCTAAGTTTCTCACTCCTGGTTTTAATCACCAATCTTCACATTGGCCCCCGCCTTATGCCAATTTTGACCTCTGTTGCACAACAGCTCAAATCTATAGAACATAGAAGGATACAGCGCAGTACAGGCCCTTCGGCCCTCGATGTTGCGCCGACCGAATCCTACCTAACCTATACTAGCCCAATAACTTCCAAATGCCTATCCAATGCCCGCTTAAATGACCATAAAGAAGGAGAGTTCACCACTGATACGGGCAGGGCATTCCATGAACTCACAACCCGCTGTGTGAAGAATCTACCCCTAACATCTGTCCTATACCTACCACCCCTTAATTTAAAGCTATGTCCCCTAGTAACACCTGACTCCATTAGCGGTAAAAGGTTCTTAGTATCTACCCTATCTAAACCCCTAATCATCTTATACACTTCTATCAGATCTCCCCTAAACCTTCTCTTCTCCAATGAGAACAGCCCCAAGTGCCTCAGCCTTTCCTCATAAGATTTTCCTACCATTCCAGGCAACATCCTGGTAAACCTCCTCTGCACTCGTTCTAAAGCTTCCACATCCTTCCTATAGTATGGCGACCAAAACTGCACACAATACTCCAGATGAGGCCTCACCAGAGTCTTATACAACTGCAACATGACCTCAGGACTCCGGAACTCAATTCCTCTGCCAATAAAGCCCAGTACACCATATGCCTTCCTCACAGCACTATTTACCTGGGTGGCAACTTTCAGAGATCTGTGTACATGGACACCAAGATCCCTCTGCTCATCCACACTACCAAGTAGCCTACCATTAGCCCAGTAATCCATCATCTTGTTATTCCTACCAAAGTGAATGACTTCGCACTTAGCTACATTGAATTCCATTTGCCACATTTCCGCCCAGCTCTGCAACTTATCTATATCCCGCTGTAACCTACCACTTCCTTCCTCACTATCCACAACTCCACCGACTTTTGTGTCATCCGCAAACTTGCTTACCCAGCTTTCAAGTCCTTCCTCTAGATCATTTATAAAGATAACAAAAAGCAATGGTCCCAAAACAGATCCTTGTGGTACACCGCTAGTAACTGCGCTCCAAGATGAACATAATCCATCAACTACTACCCTCTGTCTCCTTCCAGCCAGCCAATTCCTAATCCAAACCTGTAATGTATCCTCAATGCCATACCTCCGAAGTTTTAGCATTAGCCTACCATGGGGAACCTTATCGAATGCCTTACTAAAATCCATATACACAACATCTACTGCTTTACCCTCATCCACTTCCTTAGTCACCTTCTCAAAGAACTCAATAAGGTTTGTGAGGCACGACCTGCCCTTCACAAAACCATGCTGGCTATCCCTGATCACGTTATTCCTACCCAGATGTTCATAAATCTTATCCCTTACCATTCTTTCTAAGACTTTGCCCACCACTGAAGTCAGACTCACTGGCCTATCCTCGTGATTCTGGCCTACTTGTCTTACAGTTATTCTGATCTACCCTGGCAGCTGTTGCCTCTGTACTGTCCCCATATTCTGACCAGCCTGTCATGCCGCAGTTCTGAATATTATTGTCACTTTGCACTCTAGCATACTTTGATTGCTCAGACTAACTTAACAGGCCATATTCTTTGATATGGGGTCTGAGATATACCACACAAATTACCAGATGTACCTCATGACACAACAACATGGGTATGTGGGAAATTTTATATTTCGTTCCTCAAAATATCAGTGACGTGAATGCGAAACAACTTATATCATGATAACGTATATTGCAGTAACTGTAAGTAAAGCCTGCAGCAATCTCACTTATCTGGAGACAATGGACATTATGGACAAAAACCTCTAGCCCTTCTAAACCTTCTGCACATCCTGAGGAAACTTTCAGCTGTACCTCCCTCGTGGAGGCTGTTCAGCATATTTCAGGGTATCTGTTCCTTCTCCACTTCCTTTGTTAGACTGCCGCAATAGTGACAATAACCCTGCTGTGACTGGATCCATCAATTACGCTTCAATGAACCTATGTTAGGAATGCAAGAAACAGAACAGGCTTTCAGTAATTTGAGCAGTCAGCCTTCACATTGCCCACAAATGGCAGATTAGCATACTCTTCCATACAATGGTTCTTGGAGCACTCCGACAAAGAGATCCATGGAATGCAGCACCAGTAATGATGCAAACAGATAGTGGGAGATTTTCAGTAGTCGTGCAGCACTTACACTTAATCCTCCCACCCCTACTTCTCCTAAGAAAGCATCACTGTGTATAAGATCATGTCAATGAATGTCACAGGTCAAGGTGAGCAAATCAATCTCATGCCCCAGTGCAGCCTAGGAGACCTTGCAATATTTTGTCCTGAAGGTCTATAACAGAAAGACCAAGCCCAGACTCGGGGACTGGTTCACAGAGCATCTGCACTCTGTACACTCCAATCAACACCACCTTCCAGTTGCCAGGCTTTCAACTTCCACTCCCACTCCTTTGGCGACATAGAGTCATAGAGATGTACAGTATGGAAACAGACCCTTTGGTCTGACCCGTCCATGCCGACCAGATATCCCAACCCAATCCAGTCCCACCTGCCAGCACCCAGCCCATATCCCTCCAAATCCTGCCTATTCATATACCCATCCAAATGCCTCTTAAATGTTACAATTGTATCAGCCTCCACCACTTCCTCTGGCAGCTCATTCCATACATGTGCCACCCTCTGTGTGAAAAAAATTGCCCCTTAGGTCTCTTTTATATCTTTCCCCTCTCACCCTAAACCTATGCCCTCTAGTTCTGGACTCCCCAACCCCAGGGAAAAGACTTTGCCTAAACCTCTTTAAGGTCACCCCTCAGCCTCCAATGCTCTAGGAAAAACAGCCCTAGGCCGTTCAGCCTCTCCCTGTAGCTCAACCCCTCCAACCCTGGCAACATCCTTGTAAACCATTTCTGAACCCCTATCAAGTTTCACAATATCTTTCTGATATGAAGGAGACCAGAATTGCACACAATATTCCAACAGTGGCCTAACCAATGTCCTGTACATCTGCAATATGATCTCCCAACTCCTGTACTCAATACTCTGACCAATAAAGGAAAGTATACCAAATGCCTTCTTCACTATCCTATCCACCTGCAACTCCACTTTCAGGGAGCTATGAACCTGCACTCCAAGGTCTCTTTGTTCAACATCACTCCCTCGGAACTTACCATTAAGTGTATAAGTCCTGCTAAGATTTGCTTTTCCCAAATGCAGCAACTCGCATTTATCTGAATTAAACTCCATCTGCCACTTCTCAGCCTATTGGTTCATCTGGTCCAGATCCTGTTGTAATCTGAGGTAACCCTCTTCGCTGTCCACTACACCTCCAACTTTGGTATTGTCTGCAAACTTACTAACTATGCATCTTATGCTTACATCCAAATCATTTATATAAATGATGAGAAGTAGTGGACCCAGCACCGATCCTTGTGGCACTCCACTGGTCACAGGCTTCCAGTCTGAAAAACAAACATCAACCACCACCATTTGTCTTTTACTTTTCAGCCAGTTCTGTGTCCAAATGGTTAGTTCTCCCTGTATTCCATGAAACCTAACCTTGCTAATTAGTCTCCATGGGGAACCTTGTCAAACGCCATACTGAAGTCCATATAGATCAGATCTACCGCTCTGCCCTCATCAATCCTCTTTGTTACGTCTTCAAAAAACTCAATCAGGTTTGTGAGACATGATTTCCCATGCACAAAGCCATGTTGACTCTCCTGAATCAGTCCTTGCTTTTCCAAATACATGTTCATCCTATCCCTCAGGATTCCCTCCAACGACTTGCCCACCACCGACGTCAGGCTCACCGGTCTACAGTTCCCTGGCTTGTCGTTACCACCTTTCTTAAAATTGTGGCACCATGTTAGCTGACTCCAGCCTTCTGGCACCTCACTTGTAACTATCGATGATACAAATATCTCAGCAAGAGGCCCAGCAATCACTTCTGTAGCTTCCCACAGAGTTCTAGGGTACACCTGATCAGGTCCTGGGGATTTATCCACCTTTAACCATTTCAAGACATCCAGCACTTCCTCCTCTGTAATATGGACGTTTTGCGAAATGTCACCGTCTATTTCCTGACAGTCTATATCTTCCATATCCTTTTTCACAGTAAATACCGATGCAAAATACTCATTTCGTATCTCCCCCATTTTCTGCGGCTCCACACAAAGGACGCCTTGTTGATCTTTGAGGGGCCCTATTCTCTCCCTAGTTACCCTTTTGTCCTTAATGTATTTGTAAAATCTCTTTGGATTCTCCTTAATTCTATTTGCCAAAGCTGTCTCATGTCCCCTCTTTTGCCCTCCTGATTTCCTTCTTAAGTATACTCCTACTTCCTTTATACTCTTCTAAGGATTCACTCGATCTATCCTTACATATGCTTCCTTCTTTTTCTTAACCAAATCCTCAATTTCTTTAGTCATCCAGCATTCCCTATACCTACCAGCCTTTCCTTTCACCCTGACAGGACTATACTTTCTCTGGATTTTTGATATCTCATTTCTGAAGGCTTCCTATTTTCCAGCCGTCCCTTTACCTGCGAACATCTGCCCCCAATCAGCTTTCGAAAGTTCTTGCCTAATACCGTCAAAATTGGCCTTTCCCCAATTTAGAACTTCAACTTTTAGATCTGGTCTATCCTTTTCCATCACTATTTTAAAACGAATGGAATTATGGTTGCTGGCCCCAAAGTGCTCCCCCACTGACATCTCAGTCACCTGCCCTGCCTTATTTCCCAAGAGTAGGTCAAGTTTTGCACCTTCTCCCGTAGGTACATCCACATACTGAATCAGAAAATTGTCTTGTACACACTTAACAAATTCCTCTCCATCTCAACCCTTAACACTATGGCAGTCCCAGTCTATGTTTGCAAAGTTAAAATCCCCTACCATAACCACCCTATTATTCTTACAGACAGCTGAGATCTCCTTACAAGGTTGTTTCTCAATTTCCCTCTGACTATTGGGGGGTCTATAATACAATCCCAATAAGGTTATCATTCCTTTCTTATTTCTCAGTTCCACCCAAATAACTTCCCTGGATGTATTTCTGGGATTATCCTCCCTAAGCACAGTTGTAATGCTATCCCAACTCAAAAATGCCACCCCCTCCTCCTCGCTTGCCTCCCTTTCTATCCTTCTTGTGGCATTTGTATTCTGGAACATTAAGCTGCCAGTCCTGCCCATCCCTGGCAGATTAATGTTCCAGGATACAAATGCTACAGGAAGGATAGAAAGAGAAGCAAGAGAGAAGCAGGGTCATGTCCATCCTGGACATCCTCCACATGCAAACTGGTGGAATAACACCTCACATTCTGTCTTGGGAGCTTACAACCCAATGGCCTCAACATAGAGTTCACCAGCTTCAAAATCTCCCCACCCCCAACTTCAACCCATGTCGAGGCCTTCCTGTCCTCCTTGACCTGTCCATCTTCCTTTTCACCTATCTATTCCACCCTTCCCACTGACCAATCACAATAACCCCCTACCTATCACCATCCCACCCACCTTTTCCCCAGCCCCACCTGCTACCCTCTATTTATTTCCAAGCTCCCTTCCCTTTCCCCAATCCTGATGAAGTGTCCTGACCCGAAACTGACTCCGATGCTGTCTGACCTACTGTGGCCTTCCAGCTCCATATTGTATCGACTCTGACCTCCAGCATCTGCAGTCCATTCTATCTCCAAGTCACCAGTGATTACTTCTCCTTCACAAAGATGACAATCTTCAATCTACATTGACAAATGACATGATCAAGATGGCTTGTGACCAGCATTTGCACCCTATACTGTTGTATACTTGATGTGTTTCACATGCATGTTATGATTATAGATGATTTCAACCTGTCTATGAAATTGCCTGATTGGTGCAGTCACACCTTGAAGGGCCTCAGATCATAAGTGGATCTCATATGTGGAGACAGAACAAAACCTCTGACTCCACTCTGGGTGTGTTCACAGCCATGTTCCCTTTGCAGTTAACATTGAGCAGTTGATTGAATATGGAACACGATACAGGCACAGTGAGTCATAGGCTAAGCCTGTTAATCAAGGGGTCTCCCTGAACCTGCATGTCCCTTTCCTCTTATAATCCACAACACTGAGTTCCTCAACCTCCCTGATGCAGTCTTCCCTGATAAATCCACCGTGCTCTGTTGACTTTCGTTCTGTTCACCCTCAGTACTGATCATGGTCTACCATCCGACTGACCCAACTGATGACTGACCAGACCCTTTTAATGATTTGTGTGCCGCTTCCCATCTGACTTACTGTGACCTCCCTTATTGTTTGTAGTTGACCTGCAGGACCGAACATGGCCCACTTCCCAGACTTCAGTGAAATGGACCCCTGACCATGTCTGCCCCAAGCAGTCAGCTGACTGTGTTCAAGCCCCTGGACTGAGATCAGATGATGCCCATGTCTTTCTGTAATGGGTCCCCTGGCTAATTTGACTTGAGTCAGAACCACTCTCGTTAGACTTTGAGAAGATCATTCCTGCTGAATGTTTCTCTGGACCTGGGAGACCATACTGACCTTGGTGGCAATCTTTGACCAAGCTGGTGTCATGGCTCCTTTGCTGGTTCTGAAGGAAGAGGACAGTGAACAAGGTCCTTTAGGTCCCTGTCTACAAAGAGGGGTGTCAGTTTTCCTTTGGGCCATTATTTTTCTCTCATCTGCATTGTGTGGAGTAAATAATTGAGCAGGAAAGCTCCAGACGGACCATGTGCACAATGGCCTGGAAGACAAAAAATGGCATCCTGAGACAAACAGAAGTGCAGGAGGCAAATGGAGGGAGAAATTTAAAAAAAAACACGCTCAATCAGGAAAAATTCCTAATGAATCAAATGGAATAAAAGTCCTACAGGTTCACTGGGTTTGATGGCCTGCATCCAAGGATCTAAAGAGAAGTGGCTTGAGAGATAATGGATGCTTTAGTTGAAAGTTTCTGAAATTTCCTAGATTCTTGAAAGATCCCAGCTGATTGTAAAACAGCAGGTGTAACATCTCTGGTCAAGAGAGAAGTGAGACAAGAAGTAGGGATATGGAATAGACAATTTAGGGATGAGATCAGGAGAAATTCCTTCACCCAGGCAGTAGTGAGCCTGTGGAACTCTTTGTAACGGTAAGCAGTTGAGGCCAAAATGAATTATTTCAAGTAGGAGTTAGCCATAATTCTTCAAACTAAAGGATTAAAAGGGTATGGGGAGAAAGCAGGGACAGTGTACTCAATTGGATGATCAACAAGATCATATTAAACGGCAGAGCAGACTCAAAGGGTCAAGTATCCCTCTCCTGCTCCTATTTTCTATGTTACTATTAGTTAGTCTAATATCTTTCTCGTGGAAATGCTTGAATTCAATTTTAAGAATCTTATAGCAGTGTTAGAACACTTGCTGATTTTGAATGATTTTTTCTTTGATCAATGTAGTTTGGAGCTATGCGCTGAGAACTGTGAGTTGATAATGACCTTTGGACTGTGGGCATCAGCTTGTGTTTAAAACAAAATTTGAACAATCAGGTTGGTTTGTTTGTGAGGCCAGGTCCTGGAAGTTAATAGATGTGAAGCTGGAAGAGCACAGCAGGTCAGACAGCATCCAAGGAGCAGGAAAGTCAGCGTTTCAGACCATAACCCATCATCAGTCCTAATGAGGGGTTGCGGCCCAAAACATTGAGTTTCCTGCTCCTCAGTGCTATCTGACCTGCTGCGCTCTTCTAGTTTCACATCTATTGACTCTGACTTCCAGCACCTGCAGTCCTTACTGTCTCCAGGCCTGGAATTTAATTGATCAATTGGTTCTACTGATGCTTCAACAACAGGGTAGAGTAATATTTTTTAAAAGATAGTACATGTTGGCCATTAATGAGGTCAATACCAGGGAATTAATTCCAGCAAGTTTGGGAGAACCCTTATACTCCAGGAGTTGAATGGTAACTGTGGGAGACAGGCTGTCTGACAGGGAGAGGCCAGAGTTTTGAACTGGGTTTCAGATTGCATTTTCTGTGAGAAGGAGTTTGGCTGCTGATGCTACAGCTTGGAGATTCGAAAGCTCCTTACCTAACTTCCCATTCTCAGATATTGGAAATTAAGAGAATAGAAACTAAGTTATAAATAATACTGACTTGCTGCATTGGGGTGGTCAAAAGGGATGAAGCAGGGGAATTTGGTGAGGGTTGGTGTGTGTTGGAGGATGGGTGGAGTAAGGTACTCTATAATTGAGGATGCAGGAGAAAATACTTTTACATTTTAAAAAAATATTTAAATGCATTTTGAGCTTTCTTACTGCACCTCAATATTCATTGATAACTTCATCAGAAAATCCAGAATTATGCATTTGAGTAGGATAGAAGACTTGAGAATCAACCCACCTTCATTTCCTACTGTGCCTTATGAGGCTATAGACCCATGTTTTCCAGCATGTTGGCAAAGATTGTGTTTCCGACTTGAAATTGAACCTGCATCCTGCCTTTGCCTCTGAGCAACAAAAGCAGACACTATATTCTGCAACAGGACGTTGATAGGTTAAGTGATTGGGCAAAAAAAAAATGGTAGATGGAGTAAGATGTGGGAAAATTTGAGATCTTCCACTTTGGTAGGAAGAGTTTTATTTAATTGGTGACAGAACTGCAGAATGCTGTGGTACAGATAGATTTGAGTGGCCCTGTATGTGAATCACAAAAGAAGTTCGTATACAGATACAGACGTAATTGGAAAGTCAAATGATATTTTAATTTTTATTGCAATGGGAATGGAGTATAAAAAGAGGGAAATCTTTCTGCAACCATATCAAGGTATTTATGGAACTATATCTAGAGTACTGTACTGAGTTTTGGTTTTTTAGTTAAGGAAGAATACACTTGCATTGTAGGTAATTCAGAAGGTTCACCAGGTTGATTCTACATGGAGAGACTGTCTTTAGAGAAAAGGTTAAGCAGTTTGGGACGATACCCATCAGAGTTTAAAGGAAGAATAGGTGATCTGTTTGAAATGTGTAAGATTTCGAGAGGGTAAATGCTGAGAGGATGTTTTCCCTCGTGAAGATATCTTAGAACTAGGGGTAACATATTCAAAGGGTCTCTCGTTTAAGATAGATATGATGAGGACTTCCTTTTCTCAAAGGTCATTAGTCATTAGAACTCTTTACCATAGAATCCCTATAGTGCAGAAAGAGACCATTAGGCCCATCAAGTCTGCACTGACCCTCCACAGAGCATCCCACCCAGATTCAGTTCCCCCACCTCACCCTATTCCCTTAACCCCACATTTACCATGGTTAATCCACCCATCCTGCACATCCCCTGGACACTATGGGACAAGTTAGCATGGCCAATCCACCTAACTTGCATATCCGTTATTCCTGAGGACAGTGGTAACTGAGTTATTGAATATATGAAAGGCTGAAAGGGTTATGACAGGAAACTGAAGTTAAGGCCACAAATCAGATCAGCCATGAAGTCAGCAAGGCATGGTGGGCCAAATGGTGTACTTCAGCACCAATTTCTGAGGTTCAGAAGAACTAGCTTGAGGGCATGGCTACCAAAGGTGGAATGATGAAAATCAGTGATGTATGATTAGGCCGACGTGGAGAAACAGTGTGTTCTTGGAATATACGGAGGAGGTTATGGAAATAGGAACGGGTTAAACACTAACCTGTGAGGGCGGATGGATTCCTCCTGCACACTTGGTATAATTTCAAAACTGATTTGATTTATTATTGTCACATGTACCTAGGTACAGTGAAAAGTTTTGTTTTGTGTCCAGTAGAGGCAGGTCATACAAAGTGTGTTAAGGTAGGAGAACAGAATGATGAATATAATGTTACAACTGCAGAGAAGGTGCACAGAGTGTGGGATCAATTTAAAATTTGAGAGGTCCATTCAAAAGTCTAATAACAGCAGGGAAAAAAGCTATTCTTGAATCTATTAATCCTACTCATCTGGTACACAGAGGAAATCTTCAACAGCAATTACGCAATTGTGACCATTACACAGATATCAAATTAGACGTTACTCCCCTGATCTGGCTTTTTTCTTGGCTCCCTCTCTAGGGTGCAATGGATCTGCTGGAGGAGTCAGATGAAGACCTTTTCCGAGATGAAGATGATAAAGTACCTAAGAAGGGGAAATTTAGGGTATCTGCTCCTAAAGTAGACCAACTGTAAGTAAGGTTTATTTCTGTTTTCATAACTTTTCTTGCATGTTTTGGAATACGTTTCCCAGAATACAAATCTAAAGGCAACATGGGAACTTTGTAATGGAAAAAGGAATTAAACAATATAAAATATAATGGATGCAATGATGAGCCTACATAAAACTTTAATAAGAGCCCTGTACAGTTTGGGCTGCACACTGTGGGAAGGGGCTTTAGGGATTATAATGCAGACTCATTAAAAGATTAGTTGGAATGAAGAAATAGGAAACATGAACGAAGATATGTAAGATTGGGATTTTTTCTTTTAATTTGAGCAATTAGATAAACATGTTGATAATTTTGAAAGAATAGAACTGAGTAGTTAGAATTAGAATCCCTACAGTGTGGAAACAGGCCTTTCGGCCCAATAAGTCCACACTGACCCTCCAAAAAGTATCCCACCCAGACCCATTCCCCGACATTTATCCCTGACTCATGCACCTAACATACATCCCTGAACACTGTGGGCAATTAAGCATGGCCAGTTCACCTAACCTGCACACCTTTCGACTGTGGGAGGAAACTGGAGCACCCAGAGGAAACCTACGCAAAGCACCAGGGACTTGGATTTGATTCCAGCCTCAGGCAACTGTCTGTATGGAGTTTGCATTCCTGATGAAGTGCTCTTGCCCAAAACATCAATTCTCCTCCTTCTCGGATGTTGCCTGACCTGCTGTGCTTTTCCAGCATCACAGTCTCGGTTGTCCAAATGACCAGCCGTAGTACTCTGGAAGTCAGTCCCAGTTTTAATGGTGGCTGGGGGAGATTTGAGGGTTAGAGGAGGTGACAGAGATAGGGAGGGGTATAGGGGTGACAGAGGTTACACAGATAGGGAGAATAGGGGCTGCAGGATGTTACACAGATTGTGTAGTGTGTAGGGGATGCAGAAGGTGGCAGGGTTAATGAGGAGTGTAGGAGCTGGGTAAAGTTACACAGATAGGAAGGCACTGCAGGGCTAGGGGAGGTTACACAGATAGTGAGGTTTTAAGGGGCTGGAGGAGGTGACAGAGAAGGGGAGGAGTGTAGTGATTGGTAGAGGTTACAGATTTAAGGAGGAGTGTAGTGTGCAGCAGAAGGTGACAAAGATAGGGAGGAGTGTAGGAGGCTGGCAGAGGTGACAGAGATGGCGACAGTACAGGGGCTGGAGGAGGTAACAGAAATAGTTATAAGAAAAATGGCCCTTACTCCTCATCCACCATGCACATTTCCATGCTCCACTCTTACCAAATCAAGCCATCTCATGGCTTATACTCAACCCTTCTACTGTCCATGTCAACCTATGCCTCTCTACCTGTCCCAAAGTCTACTTATGGAGTCTACTTCATACCAACTTTGAGCAAGCTCATGCTAACCCATGACCCCACATTCATCCCCATGGCCTTTTATAGCCCATATGACAACTTGTGTCATACCCCCACTACATGCTCAATGTCAATTCATCTAGTATCCAGAGCAGGTAAATCTCAGAAGCCATGCTGAAAAGAAATAAAATAAGTATCTATCTATTACAGTCTTCACTATATTAGAAAAGAACTATAATTGATAAAGGCCTAATCAAGCTTAGTATTGAATCAAAAACATATTCACAATCCCATCAAACACAGTTGTATCAAGCTGTGAATTTACAAGATGGGCTGCAGGATAAGGCATTTGTGGTTGCAGTCAAACAGTGATAATACACTGCAGCGGTAACATAATACAATGTTATTATATTGTATTAAATATACAATATTTAACCCTCAGGCTTTTGTCAACAAGTAGCTTTAGAAAATACAAGCACTGATATTTTTAACTGAGAGATTTTTTTTCAAAATTTTAAAAAACAGTGGATTTTAATGACTTGCCAACTTTTCAGTTCCAAGACCTTATCTACATTGGTACATGGATCGACTAATGTAACAATCCCAAAGGGATACCTGACTTCTCCAGTAGGATACTTGATTTCTCCAAATAACTTATTAGGACCAGACGTTTTCCTTGAATTTGAAAATCCCATCAATCATGTTTCAGAAATCTAAATGGGGGTAAAATTTTGATTTTGATGAAGACAAATGCAATTTAAAATGTGTTTCTGCCTCCATCAACCATGGGTGTGCCAATTTTGATTTGACCTTACACCTTCAGCAAAAATGGTGACTGCCAGATGTTGGAACAGACTTCCAGATGTGGATATCTGGTGCCATTTTGGCTAAGAAGCTTCTATGTATTCCATAATTTTGACTTGCACCAACATTTGTGATTAAAATGATAAGCCTGAGGAAGTGGAAGGACTTGAAGGGATAGGAAACAGAAAATTAAATTTTACATGGAGCAAAGTTTACAAAACAGAAACTAGCCATTTGTCCAATGGATACGACCTTCCTGCCACCTTAGTAATCCGAACAAGCACACTAACCTGACCAGGTTATGTGGTAACAAAACGTCTGTTGAAGAATTCAAGGGAAACATCTTAACCCAGAGAGTGATTAGAATGCAGAAGAAAACTAAACAATAGTTAAGGTGAATTAGAATCATAGAATCCCTACAATGTGGAAGCAGGCCATTTGGCGCATTGAGTCCGCACTGACCCTCTAAAGAGCATCACACCCATAACCATCCCCATCTTATCCCTGTAACCCTACATTTCGCATGTCTAATCCGCCTAGCTTGCATATCCCTGGACATTATGGGCAATTTAGCATGGTCAATCCACCTAATCTGCACATCTTTGGACTATGGGAGGAAACTGGTCCAGCCAGAAGAAACCCATGCAGACAATTGCCCGAGGGTGGAATCGAACTCAGCCCCCTGGTACAGTGAGGCAGCAGTGCAAACCACTGAACCACCATGCCACCCTTCTTGAAGTCAGGTTGCGTGTGAATGCAGCCCAAAGCAGGTGGCAAACTCCATCTAAGGCTAAATACTGGCACAAGACTGATAGTCAACAAGTACCGTAAGAGAAAGTTGAAAAGAGAGTTCAAGAGGGCATGGAACTATGAAGAGGTTAATGGGTGAGGAGTCAGTGCAGGAGGCCCATGTCCTCCTGATCAAGACCTAGCTTGGGGATTGTGTCTTCCACATATTTACGCTGTCAATTAGGAATTAGTCACCAGATCCAAGCACTGATAAAGTGCTTAAAAGCACTCTTAAGGTGTCACTTACCTTGTTCTTTCAAACAAAATTCCTTGCCAGAGTGTCTTGAAAGGATTCTTGTCTTAGAATTCAGAGAAACAGTGAAGCTGTCCATCTTCAAATACAACATTACATAAATGTATTTAAAGAGAAGCCAGACAACTGCATGTGGAAGAAGAGGGACAGAGGATTGTGCTGATAAAGTGAAATTAAGAGGGGTTCAGCATGTGAATATGTGGTACATAAACACTGGCACAGATGAGTTTGGTCAAATGGTCAGCTTTTTGTACTGCAAATGTTATGTAACTGTGCACTCACTATATATTAACTGATCAGTATATCTTTCTATTCCTTACTCACTAATTTGTTTAACTATTCAGTAGATTCATTGTTCTTTCAGCGATCCAGCACAGACATGTTAGGCCAAAATAAATTTCCCTGTGCTACAACCATTCTTTTCCAATCAACATTTTCTTGGTTAAGAATATTTAGATGTACAGAATGGATGTGCCTATACCTGCTGTCTAGCTCAAACCTGAAGAATGCAATTAGGACATGATTGGAGAGTGCTTGGCACCAATGCTTGTATATTTCAACACAGATCAAGATCTACAGGAAAGTAAAAAGGTGCAACAAATTGGTGCCTGATCAGAAAGCTATAACATTGTGTTTTCTATCTTTAAGGTTTTTTTTCTCCACATCTTCTCCCCAATCCCCTTAAAGTAACGATTCAGATTGGATTGATATTCTGCCAATTCCAGATATTTTTTCTGGAGTTTTTATATGTTTGAAATCTGAACCTCGATAATGCACTTTAATCCTATTCATGAAGGAGCAGGAAATAACATGGATAGTAATCATGTCCAATGTCTTCTCCTCTTTAGACAGTTAAGCTAAAGCAAATTGAAATATCATTCTGATACCTGAAATGAGATCAGCTTACTTGGCAAAGGTTGTCACTAGTATCTTATGGTCTGAATACTGTATGCTGCCTTTGCCATTCTTTGGCCCATTTATTATATCTCTTTATTATCCCACTTGAGGGCATCTATCTTGGCCCAAGTACAGTGGCATTAGCAGGTTGTGAGACAAAGCCCAATTCCCAAGAGGTAAGCACGTTCCAAGTTGACATTTCAATAAAAGCACAGGGGTAGTCTTGTTTAGATGGAGGTGCTGTCTTTTTGAATGAAACATGAAACTGAGGCTTGTATGCCCTTTTGGATGAATGTAAAAGATTCAAAGGCACATTATTTGAAGAACAGAGTTGCTGTGATCTTCATATTAATGTTGATTCTTCAAGCAAAATCATTTAAAAAGTCAAAGAGGATGCGAATTTGACAGAGCGACAGGAAACAGATGACAGTGACAAGCAATTTTTTTTCTCTGACTGAAGGAAGGTATTGAATGTGGCAGAGGCAGATGTGCTGTTCCTCAACTTTATTAAGGTGATGTGATTGTTCAGTGCAGCCATGTGGGATGATGGTGGTGGCAATGGAACAATACTATGGGTAGGCTCAGATAGCTGGAGCGGACTTACACAGCACTGGCAGGTATCATGCCTCGGGGTGTACAATAGCACTTAGGTGTTTGCATTTGGAAGTTGAGCCCTTGGTATTTTGAATTAATCACGTTGAGAGGATCTGTTTTTCTGTTTAAGTGCATAAAAGATTTGGTGTCTGTGAAGTATAAAATCACCAAATGGAGTCATCAAGTGTTCAGTGCGCTTATTCCTGTGTTTCATTTGATGCAGTGGGCAGTACTCAGGCAGGCACTGATCCCCTAGTAAGTTATCTTTGTGGCCAGTGAGATCCAGGGCAGTTGCCTTTTCCCAGTACATATCATAGTGTAACTCTCAATATCTTCACTCACATTTGAAGAGATGGAAATGGACTTGACACAAGAAGAGAGGCTGAATAAGCTGGGACTTTTTTTCTCTGCGGTGTATTTGCTGAGGGATGACCTTTAGAGGTTTGTAAAATCATGAGGGGCATGGATAAGGTGAATAGTCAAGGTCTTTTCCCCAGGGCATTGAGTTATGGTGAGAGGGGAAAGATTTAAAAGGGACCTAAGGAGTAACTTTTTCATGCAGAGGGTGGTGCACATGGAATCAACTGGAGGCTGTTATAATTACAACATTTGAAAGGTATCTGGATGGGACATGAATAGGAAGGGTTTGGAGAGATATGGGCCAAATGCTGGCAGATGGGATGAGATTAATTTAGGATATCTGGTCAGCATGGATGAATTGGACCAAAAAGTCTGTTTCTGTGCTGTACATCTTTATGACTCTATAACTGAAACTGGCTACATCACTCATTTGTTCAACTATTCACTCGATAAATTGCTCTTTCAGAGAGTCAGCACAGACACATTGGGCCAAATAATTTCCACTGTGCTGCATCATTCTTTTCCAATCAACATTTCTTGGTTGAGAATATTTAGGTGTTCAGGATGACGGCCTTCATCTGCTGAGTAGGCTCAAACCTGAAGAATGGCAATTTGGACATGCGATTGGAAGAGGCTGATTGAAAGGATAAATGAAGGAGCTGGGACTGTGCATCATAATCAGTCAGCTCCCCATCTTTGTCCCAGTGACGTCGTGCTGTCTATTGGGTCTGGTGCAGCCTTGCCAAATAGTGATGGAGATGGTGAAGGGTGCAGTGCTGGCACAATTTTCTGCAAGCAAGGTCGTTTGTGATGAGGACAGTTTTGGCTGGTTTGTGTCAGCGTAGGGGCTTATGCCTCAGGCCACAGGCAGACATTTAGTCTGCTATTTTTATTTCAGCGTTGAACTCTTGGCTGGTTTGGTTTCAGTGGAATAAAGAGTCAATGAACTGGAATCTTCAGGCATGTGTGTTCTTTCCCGCATTATGTAATGCGGGGTCTCCAAGAACTTAAGACCGTAAAGAATAGGAACAGCAGTAGTTTGTTCAGTCTCTTGAGTCTGCTTCACTATTCATGGCTGATCTGACATTCCTCATACCAATTTCCTGCATTTTCCACATTACCATTAATTCCCTGAATGACGAAGAATTTATCAATTTCAGCCTTGACTGTTTTAATGATCTATATGAATCGATATAGATGAATGGAGCACCATTTCAAAATTTGAACTTGGAAGTATTATGAACTGAAGGATAGTGATAGATCTCAAACACATTTCGACGTATTGGTGAAACGGTGGCAGATTAAATCCAATGCAAGGAAATGTGAGCTGATGCGCTCCAGCCAGAAAAAAGACGGGTGACAATTTTAAACAAAGGATAAAGTTCTAAGAAGGAGTGTAGGAACAAAGGACCCTGGGAGCATGTTATTGAAGGTGGAGAAGGGGAAGAGAAAATAGTCAATTTAGAGTAAGCGAACCCTTTATAAATAGTGACATCAAGTACAAGAACAAGGAAGTTGCAGTGAACGTTTGTAAAACACTGGTTCTGCCTCAGCTCAAGTATTGTATTTAATTTTGAACACCACTTTTAGGCAAGATCTGAAGGTTTTAGAGGTGATGGAAACAAGATTTATAAGAATGGTTTCAAGAATGAGGAAGTTCAGCTACATGGATCGAAGCTGGGGGCTGGTTTCTGAGAAGGTTGGGCAGAGGTGACTTTGAGGCATTCAGATTCATGAGGGGAAACATCAATAGGGTGAAGCTTTTTCCATACATGGCAGAGAACCAGAGGACACTGATTTAAGGTGACTGTCAAAAGTACCAAAGGTAACATAGGGAAAACGTTTTTATGCACCGTGTGGTTGGAAGCTGGAATACACTGCCTGTGAGTGTGGTGCAGTCAGATTCAATCATTCCCATCAAAAGGAAAGTAATCATCCAAAGAACATAGATTTCAAGGCTGCGTTAAAAGATTGGGGGAGATGGGACAGACTGAGCAGCTCTTGTGGAGAGCTGATACAGACATGAAAGACTGAATGGTCTCCTGTGATGTAACCGTACAATGACTGTATGGATCCTATGATCTGTTCATAATGTTATTACTGTGGAACCTTGCCGTTACACTCATTATATACAATTTTTTAAGAACATTCTGAGGCTGGAGCGGTGTTTTATACAAATTAAAACTATTTCTTTCTTATGTTTCCATATATAGGGAGTTACTCAATCTGGAAATAGGCATCTTGAGTTACCCAAAAAGTTATCAAGTAAACACTCCTAAAGAAGAGAAAATGCTCCAATATGCTGAAAATTTCAGACGACAATATATTTATCTGTACCCAGACAGAAAACCACTGCTTCTTAATCCACTCAATGAATGTCAAGTTGAGGTATTTATTTTACTGAGAGTTTTGATGTTAGGAAATAAATGTTGAATAGTCTATGGTCTTACAATTTTATTGTAAGTCTTAAAATAAGTTTTGATTGTTTTCTCCTAACCAATGAATGACCAAGCTTCTGCATTGTACAATTTTGTTTCCTGTTCTGCTGACAAAATTATCTTCTCATGGCTCTTATTCCCCAGGTCCTAACACCCAAGTGCCCATCATTCACTTGAGTGTGTAAAGTGAATGTTATCAGACACTGTAGAAAGCACCATCACAGAGCTGCATCATTTCATCTACATGTGTTGTTCATCATGGGCCTTTCAATCAGGATCAAGATCAGAAACTTTAGTTGGACATTTGTTTCTTTCCCAGATGAAGAAATTGAGAAATTTGGGCTTGTCCATTTGGCAGAAAGAATAGAATAGCAGTACACTATTTCAATGGAGAAACATTTAAAAAACTCAGGTTTACAGATGGATGGATCGAGGTGTCCTAGTACATGAATCACACCAAGTTAGTATGCATGAACAGCAAGTGGTTATAATGCACATGGAATGTTGTTGTTTATTGAAATGAAAGTGAAATGTCAAAATAGGGAAGGTTTTGCTGCTGTTAGCAGCATTGGTGTGACCATATCTGGAGTACTGTACAGAGCTTTGGTCTCTCTATTTGCAAAAATGGTGCAATTGATTGAGAGGCAGTTCAGAGAAGATGAGCTCGATTGATTCCTGGGATGAAGAGTTTATCTTATGAAGAAATGTTGAATAGATCCGCATTTATTGGAATTTAAAAGATTGAGAGAAGATCTTATTGAAACAGATAAGATGAGGTCTGCCCACTCACCCGTATTCCATCCTGCCTACTTGCCAGTCTACCCTGTACACATTTTGAAATAACTCCTTATAGGCTGCTATCCCACCACCAAGTCACACTTTATTTACACACACATAGTACTCGACATCAGTCCGGCTTCCTCAGAGGCAGCTCAGAGTGAACAGAACCTCTGACACTCCTTTTATTTTGGTCAACTAGGGCTCCCTGATCGGAAATGTTAACAGCCCCAATCATTTCATATTCTATGAGGTCCATCTGGCGGAGCTCATTACAATCACTGCATCTCTCCTCCTCTAAGTCCAGGGATGTAGGCCTATTCTTTTTCTTATAACCTGTTCAGGGGCGTTTTTCACATTGGGTCCAATTCCTCCGACTCTGCTTCGGATATGGGCAGCATGTACTGGAACATAGTCTGTCTCTTGTGCTCGGAGTATCTTGGAAAAAATTAATCCCTTTCTTCAGGCAGTAAATGTGTTGAGACTGCAATATCCACCATGTCCATCTCAGACTGAGGGCTCCTCGATACTAGATGGAAAGGGAGAACTCATAGATTCTGACAGCTATGCTGGCTGTTCTGAGGGGCCATGTGTGTTTTGCACCCATTTGCGAGTTAGCAGCTGTCATGTATGGTCCCCATGCTTGTTCAGGGCCGCCTCATGTACCAGAACTTTGTACTTCACAGGACCTGACTTCACGTCGGTCATGCCTCTTACCTATTCACGGTCATCGCCGTGGTTTCGGCACCAAACTTCGAGCCCCGAAGTAAACTGTCTCTCTTGCTTCAAGGAGTCTTACGTCTGGTATTGGCATTCCTCATGCTGTTTCACCCTCCCCCTCCATGTCCAGTAAGATCAGATTTAACCTGGTGTGGGGTCTTCTCCCTATGAGCAACTCTGCTGGAGCTTTCCTGGTTGTATGAGGCGTGGGCCAGTAATCAAATAGGAACTGGGACAGTTTTGTATCGAGTGAAGCTGTAGGTTGTTCCTCGAAGCCTGCCAAGCCATTGGTAGGCTCATATGCCAAATGCCATTTGACCTAAGGAAACACTCAAATTCACTGCTGATAAACGATGGCCAAACCTTCCAGGAGCAGGTGTATGGCAAACGATGCTTGTAGCTTTTCTATTGTCATACCTGTGTTTGACAAATGAACTCTGTGCATGTACATCCACTTTGAGCGGGTTCCCACAATGGCTAAAAACGTTGAGCCCATGAGAGGACCTGCTTAGTTTCAGGGTTTACCTGAACTTTCCTACAAACGTAATTTTTCTCCTTGTTGGCGCTCTGGGCACAGCCGCACCAATGTGGCAATGCATCCAATCCAGCCACCAGACATAGCTTCTTGTCAACATCATCAGTTTGGAAATCCTTGCATGACCCTGGTGGAGTTCAGCCAGTATCTGGTGATGACCTTTGTTCAGGACAGCCACTCTTGCTCCCCATAATAATACGCCATTCTCTTCCAGTGATCTAGTGTCACTGGGCTCAGAAAGGTTTCCATTGTGGTTGTGATGGACCTTTACTCCCTTCACCACCAGCTGTTTCAGTTTTGCCAGGACCAGATTTTTTGCCTCCATAGTCTGATATTGTCAGTGGTTACCAGAAGGATATCCGGAAAGTTTAAAACCAGAATGGAGTCTTCCAGTGGTGGCACCACCAGTGACGTATTTGCCAATGAGAGGCAGCTCAAGACATCTTGCATTTGCAGCTTGGCCTCCAGAACTGTGTTTCAACTTGTGATTTTATATACTTAGTATGAGAGCCCACCGCTGAATTCAATCGGAAACTATGGGTGGCGGGGCCTTGTCCTCTTTCTGTAGCCCTAGCAGGGCTTTTTGGTCTGTTACTATGACAAATGTAAGTCTGTAAAGGTATTGGTTGAATCTTCTCACATCCAAGATGGCCGCCAAACCTCCCTTCTCTGTCTGGGCGTATTTGCGCTCTGCATCAGCCAAAGTCTGGGAAGCATACCTATTGGGCCATCAGTTAGCCAACACTACCCCGATCCCCTATGGACATCCCCTATCACAAATCTACACTAGATCTCACTTGGGATCATAGTGTATCAACACCCTAGACAATGATAGCTGCTTCTTCACTTCCCTAAAGGCTACTTTTTGGCTACGAGACCATTTCCAAACTTGCCCCTTTTGCAACAGCAGGTGTTAGGGTGACAGCATGGAGGCCAGGTTAGATTTGAATCTTCTGCAATAATTTACCACTCCAAGAAAGACCTATGCTCCAGTATGGACATGGAACTGGGATACCTTTGATTATCCTCACTTATCTTCCAACAGGTGCAACCGGGTCTTCTCTACTCTGTCACTCAAATAGGTCACTTGGGGTGCCTGGAACATATTTTTTCCTTTTAAGGCATACACTCATCTTGGAGAAATGTGTAAGGACTATAACTGAGTCCTCTCAATGCTCTTTTTTGGTTTTCTGTTATTAGCATGTCTTCCAGATAAATGGTGACCTGGGGTAGACCATGTAAAATGTTCTCCATCTTCTGCTGAAAAATGGCACAAGCTGATGATAATAGTCTCATTTATTGGCATAACCCTTTGCCGTTTATTTAAAACACATACAAAAATGAATCGACCTGTCAGGCTTCACAATCAGTATGACTGGTGTTGCCCATTCCGCAAACTGTTGGGGTTTGATAGTTTTTTTCACTTTGCAGCCTCCAGATGTCTGCCTGTACTTTTGAACATAAGGCAAGTGACAATGGGCAGGCCTTGCAGAATTGCAAGGTGTCGAATAAGTCAAGCTTCCCAAGTAATGGCACGATTCCAGAAATGCTTACCACAATTCAAAAATGAGTATTGCCGGTGATTTTCTTCAGGAGCATACTTTTTCTCTCATCACTGTGCAAGGAGTTCTTGGCTGCTTTGATAGTCCCGAGACATCCTTGAAAAATGTCCGGGTATTTAATTAGGATTTCACTCAGGCAGCCATTTTCTAATCGAAAGATGTTTAAACAAACGAGGTGAATGTTTCTCAACCAATTTTGCCCCGTCAGGCTCGGGCCTGAGACTTTTACTACAATCACTAGTAACTGAACCGGCTGTTTTTCATACAAGACCAGAAGTGAAGTTATATCCTTGATCTGTAAGGGTTCCCTGTTATAGGTCTTACACAATCTAAAGGGTTAGCGTCCATAATATTATGAGTGAATATTATTAAAGCTTGGTTCTGCAATCACTGATACCAACCTCCATTAGAACCAAGTGAACATTTACCTAGGCATTTATTTTGATTGGCTCTGATTTGGCTGTTGCTAAGCAATTTAGCTGTTTTAAGATAGATGGAGATGGGTGTGCACTGTCCTGAATATGGGTCATAGAGTCATAGAGATGTACAGCATGGAAACAGACCCTTCAGTCCAACCTGTCCATGCCGACCAGATGTCCCAACCCAATCTAGTCGCACCTGCCAGCACCTGGCCCATCTCACTCCAAACCTTTCCTATTCATATACCCATCCAAATACCTCTTAGATGTTGCAATTGTACCAGCCTCCACCACTTCCTCTGGCAGCTCATTCCATACACGTACCATCCTCTGCGTGAAAAAGTTGCCCCTTAGGTCGATGAGTTCTCTTACTCAATTCAGGCCTAGTGGAACTCTTTCTCTGTCTCGAGTCCACAAACTGGCAGCAACTGGCTTGCTTGCCTCAATCCTGAAGAAAATGTGAACCATTTGGCCAAGGATTAACTTTGTTTCAGGGTTTAACTGTGGGCTGATCTAGAGTCCCTCTGTTCAGGACATGTCCTGAGTGATACTATGCAATTGCCTTCATTCAAGTGATATTCCCCAGTTGGCCTGGTAAAGGTGAACACTTCTATTGACATACCCTATAATTCTACTTGTTGCATTTTCTAATGACAAAGCCAGTTGGAGTGCCTGTTTGAAGTCCAATTGGGCTTCAACTAGTAGTCGCTTTTGCATGGTTACATCATAATCTCACATACTGAACTCAGGATCTCATTAAGGATTAAACCAAAGTTACATGCCTCTACTAGTCATCTTAACCTTGTCAAAAATCCTGACACTGATACCCTTTGGTTTGTACTGCTGAGTAAAACTAATAGCATCTAAGAATTAGAGGAGCCTTTGGGTCATAATATTCCTTAACTAATTCTGTCAATTCTTGAAAGGCTTTAGCATCTGGGGCTTCAGGAAGCATTAGGTTCCTAATAACTGAAAAAGCTGTGGGTTCTACAAGCTGTCAAGAGAATGACTTGTTGTTTTTCATCTGCCCAAAGTCATTTGCCCAGAAATAATAATGCATATACGGGGCCCAGTCTTCGATGGCAAAATCAAACAAATAACAGTATGATTCCAGAAATGCTTACCACAATTCAAAGATGAGTATTGTGAGTGATTTTCTTCAGCAGAAAGCTTTTTCTCTTGTCGCCACTGAAATAGCTCCATAGAAGCTGGTATCCTATCATTAAGTCACCTTTTGTTTAGATGTGCACATTGCGTGTATTAATCCAGCTACATCAGAGCCAGCTTTCAGAATGAACAGAACTTCTGACACTCCTGTTTATGTCTGTCAGCCAGGGCTCCCCGATTGGGACTGTTAACCTTGTCCGATCAGGGAACTCGTATTCTATGAGGTCCAACTGGCTGCCCTCGGTACAATCACTACATGCTTAATTGATATTATTTACTTCTTACAAAGAAGCTACAAGATATTTAAACCCAGTGCTTACCATAATACACTAGCTTGTGCTGTACAAATGGGTTTTCATAGAATCATAGAAGCCCTACAGTGCGGAAACTGGCCATTCGGCCCACCCAGTCCACACTGACCCTCTGAAGAGCATCCCACCCAGACTTATTCCCCTACATTTCCCCTGACTAATGTGTCAGTGGTGAAAGTGAGAACTGCAGATGCTGGAGATCAGAGTCTAGATGAGAGTGGTGCTGGAAAAACACGACAGGTCAGGCAGCATCCGAGGAGCAGGAAAATCGACGTTTTGGGCAAAAACCCTTCATCAGGAAAGCTCTGTGGACCCAAGAACGCTGTATTCCTTGTCGAAAGTAACCTTAATTCTCTGGTTGTGGGAGGGCAGAGCTCAATGTGTTTTGCTATCTAAGGCCTAATGTGATTTCAAATGACAGCAGCAGTCCTTCAGTGTGTGTTAACATGTTGTAGCCTGTAGAATGGAAGGAAAACAAATGATAAACCACCCAGTGAATGATAGTGAATGCATTTAAGTTTAATCCTTTTGTAATAAGAAATAATGTGAATAAGCTAACAAGCTAATTTTATTTCTTTTTGTCAACAGAAATTTGTAAGCACGACACTCCGCCCAACATTGCTGAAGCACGAGGAACTGTACAACTGGAAGGACTGTGCCCAATTTGTGGCTGACTTTCTAATAGTAGATCCTTTAGATCCTATCAATGATGTGGTAAGAAAGTCCACTTTGAAGGGGAAATTTGCTCTCCTTTTGAAAACATCACCAGTGGGGAACAGCAAATTTCTCCGTGAGCAACAATTTTCAACAATGATGACAAGAACTTGCTTTCTCGATAGTGCTTTTAATATTTAAAAGATCATTTCTGAGTGGTTTGAACAAAGAATCCTTGGCAAACATGGGTGAAACTTCTGATTAGAGAGTTGAGGCAGCGGGGAACATGGAGTTAGAAGAGCAAAGGATTCATGCAGAATACATCATTGCCTACTATTCACTCCTTTCCTTTACAAAGACCTTGGGATGTGTTTTGTCTCCCAGATCTGTGCCCATCTTTGCCCAGGCTTCCAGTCTGAATCCCTCAAATCAGATTGCTGGACTTTTTGCTTCACTGTTATCATACATTATCAATGTCACATGTTGACATCCTCTGTCAGTGTGATCATGGTAAGCTATCTTTCTTCTTTGTTCTCAACATCCAAAGAAATGTTGGGTAGAGTGAAGCCATTGACTTCATTCCTCTCAACAAACTTCATTACTTAACCATGATTTCAGCTGTTTCAAGACTTAACCAAATAATTTACTGTCCAGCAGTGGCATTATATTCAACTGTAACTGGACAATAAGCAAATATCCAATCCATCACCAAGACTGCTTTCATAGCTGCAGCCTTACTCAGCTGCATCCTTTCCTGAACTTGCTTCTGAAAGATTTTTGTTACCTTTAGACTCAACTGCATCCAGGTTGTTCTGGCTGGAAGCTTACTTTGCAATCTCTACAGACATAAATTCATCTGCCTCAGTGCCTGAATCTCAACACTCAATAAATCCTGTTCACCCATCACTTCTATACTGGTCGACCTACATTGGTTCCCATTCTGAGAATACCTTGAGTTTTGATTTCATCCTTGTGTTGAAATCCTTTCATGCTTTCTCCCTAACTCTTTCAGCTCTAAACTCACTAAGATCTCTGTTTTCCCTCCATTGTGATGACTCAAGCATCCTCAATTTTTCTGTCTTCACATATTGAAGCCCTAACTTCTTTAGTTCCTTCCTAAGCCTCTACCCTCAGGTTCCTGCATTATAATGCTGCTTAAAACTTTTCTCATTGTGCTATCTTCTTGGTTCCACCCTACCTCAAGGCCATATTTACAGAAGCAGGTTTAGGGGAGAGAGGTAGGAGGCTGCATTACCTGCTCACATGAGGAGGGTAATCTACATGGCTCACTCAGAGTTTATTACTGCCAGCCGGGCTATTTCTACTTGGAATCAGAAGCACCACAGTCCTCAAATGATGGCCTGTCTGCAAAGTCTATTTTTAATCCATTTACAGATTACAGGGTTAATGGCAGGATTCTTGACAGTGTGGAGAAACAGAGGGACCTTGGAGTCCATGTCCATAGATCCCTCAAAGGTGTCACCCAACTTGATAAGGTTGGTAAGATTTTATCTGGTGTGTCCAGAAAGAATTCCTGACTCAATATGTAATAGACCAATGAGGGGAGGCTAATAGGAGCATACCTAATAGGTATGGGAAAGTATTTGATTGGGAAAGGGGAAATTACAATTTCAGGAAGAAACTGTGGAGCATAAATTGGGAGCATGTATTCTTAGGGAAATGTATGACAGAAATATGGAGGTTGTTTCGGGTGCATTTGCTGTGAGTGCTGGATAGGCTTGTCCCATTGAGACAAGGAAGGGATGGTGGGTTGAAAGAACCTTAGATGTCAAGAGATGTAGAACAACAGTCAAGAGGAAGAAAGAGCTTACTTAATGTTGAGGGAGCAAGGATCAGACAGGGCTGTAGAGGGTTACAAGGTAGCCAGTAAGGAACTGAGAAATGGACTTAGAAGAGCTACATTTATGTGAGGAAGAAGAGAATAGCAAGAGTAAGGGTAGGGCTGATCAGGGATAGTGGAGGAAACCTATACCTGGAGTCGGAGGAAGTAGGGGAGGTCCTTAATGAATACTTTGCTTCAGTATTCACTCATGAGAGGGACCTTGTCGTTTATGAGGACAATATGAAACAGATAGATATCTCAAACAGGTTGATGTTAAGAAGGAGGATGTGCTGGAAATTTTGAAAAACATGGACCAAACGGGATGCACCCAAGAGATTGCTGCACATTTGGCGATGATCTTTGCATCCTCACTGTCCATTAGAGTAGTACAAGATGATTGGAGGGTGACAAATATTCACGAAAGGCAGTAGGGAGAACCCTGGGGATTACAGACCAGTCAGTCTTATGTTGGTGATGGGCAAATTATTGGAGAGGTTTGTGAGAGACAGAATTTATGATTATTTGGAAAAACATAGCTTGAATAGAAATAGTCAGCATTGCTTAAAGAGGGACAGATCATGACTCACAAACCTTATTAAATTCTTTGAGGATGTGACAAAACACATTGATGAAGCGAAGCATGAGGTCCACTGAAGATATTACCTAGTAAGATAATGAAACGTCTGGAAATGAACCTTTCAACTTAGCGAGCAAATCTACATCCAAAACATTGAAGGTTGAGCAGTGGCTGTGGGTTGTATGGATTTTAGCAATGTGTTTGGTAAGGTTCCCCATGGTAGTCTCATTCAAAAGGTAAGTGGGTATGGGATACAGGGATATGTTTGGTTGTCTGGATACAGGATTGCCTGGCACATAGAAAATAGAGGGTGGTATTAGATGGGAAGTGTTCAGCCTGGAGCTCGGTAACCAGTGGTGATCCGCAGGGATCTGTTTTGTGATCTCTGTTCTTTCTGATTTTTAATATAAATGACTTGGATGAGGACGCGGAAGGAGGGTTAGTAAGCTTACTGATGACACAAAGTTTGGTGGAGTTGTGGAGAGCTATTGTAGGTTGCAGCAAGACATTGATAGAATGCAGAGCTGGGCGAAAAAGTGGCAGATGGAGTTCAACCTGTAAAAGTGTGAAGTGATTCATTTTGGAAAATTGAACTTGAATGCAGATTACAGAGTTAAAGGCAGGATTCTTGGCAGTGTGGAGGAACAAAGGGATCTTGGGGTCCACATCCATAGATTTCTCAAAGTTGCCACCCACATTGATAGCGTTGTTAAGAAGACATATGGTCTGTTGGCTTTTATTAACACGAGATTGAGTTTAAGATCCGCGAGGTTATGCTGCAGCTTTGAAAAGCCCTGGTTAGACCTCACGTAGAATATTATGTTCTGTCCCGATTGTCCCATATGAGAAAGGATGTTGAAGCTTGAGAGAGGGTGCAGAGGAGATTTACCAGGATGTTGCCTTGACTGAAGGACATGTCTTATGAAGAAAGGTTGAGGGAGCTCTGGCTTCTCAGAGTCATCTCAAAGAGATTCATATATAATAAGTGAAAGACTGCGGCTATTTCTTTATAGGTGAAAATGCCTACTCAATTTGCAGGCAGCAAAAGGATAATGATTTAGTTCCTTCATGTTGGTCAGAGTTAGAAGGACTGCCTGCTCTTCATCAAATAGGGGCATGGGGTTTTTAGCATCTATTCCACAGGGCCTTCTCAGTACTGTGTTCTAGTGTCCACCTCAATCACATGCTCACATCTTAGACTAGCAATTGATCTCAGAATCTTCTGGCTAAAACAAGTGTGCTGTCAATTGAAACCAGTTCACGTAGCTTATCCTACCTACAATTACTAAATAAGAAGATCAAATATAGCCTGAACGTCAAGCAAAACGTTTCCAACTCTTCCTATTCTTAGACGTTGCACAACGTAGGGATTTACTCTCCAATACTTGCACCAAGTAACATCTATTCAAAAATAAGCTTTAGTTGTGAGCTATGGCAAAGTATTTGATTGATTAAGGCTATGCAGCCAAGAACCATCTTCAGCTAACTTTCTTTGGTTTTCATTTTTACTAGCAGACATCACCAGATAGCAGTCAGAGGGGTGATTTCTTTCCTCCCATGAGGAGGAATGCCGAAACTGATTGCAGCACCCTTACTTTCAGATCACTTAAGTAAAGACTGACCCAGTATTGGACCTGATATCTTTCTGGCTCGGCTTCACATTGGATAGCAAATTTGAATCACTCAGGGAAAGTGGTATAGTCATTTTTAAAAACATGAATTCAAAAGAAGTATTTTATTGTGGAACTATTCCAAATTTCATTATGATTATTGCAGCTATTCACTGCCAGATATTTGTGAAATTACCTCAACGTGCATTTGAGAGGACAAGTAGGTCAAATCAGTGCTTTCCAATCTCTGGGGCCAGTTCTCAGACCAGACAGTTAACTGAATTGCTGCTGAGTTTGTGGGCAGTTGATTGTGGGAGTCATTAGCCCTCTTCCTCAGGTCCATCACTACAGAGTTCAGTGATTCAACACTAATTAGTCTTTTTAACTTAATTTATCTTTTATATCAAACTGATACACTCTCATATGAGTTGAAACGATCCCACAACACTGAGCAGAGGAGTTCATCTGGTGTCTCAGCTGCCACATATTTTATAACCAGCACATAAAACAGATGGTCCAACCTTTAATTTCCATGTTGATTATGATAGCTTGCAACAGCTAAAATACTCTATTGATTGCAGAGTCCATTGGGACATTCCAAAGTCATGAAAGGAGCAATGTTAAGTTCTTTTTAACTCGGAGATGCTACAAGCACAGCCAATGGTTATGTTAAGTCATTTCAGTAAAAGCCCATAAAAATAGCAACACTCAAAAAGAGAATAGTATGCGAAGACTGTTCTGAGTCTGGTACAGCAACCATCGTTTAACTGGCAACTTATGAACCAGCACTCCAATAAACCAGCAAATTTACTGCAATATCATGACCTCGGCAATGTCCAAGTAATCAGTTTAGGGTGTGAGTGAGAAGGTCTCTACCTTATTTAAGTTTTATTTAAGATAAAGTTGCAATACTATTTAAGTGATGTATTCTGTAAATAGTGGTCTATTCTATAACAGTGTATGTATACCCCCGCAGTACCTTTCTGTTATTAGTGTGTGTTTTTACATTGATTATGTGGACCTCTTGACCGACCGGTACACTCCTAGGTGCCAGTTAATAAAAAGTTTGCTGTTGGATGCGTACACATCAGTTCAACCAGGTATTGCATGTGGCTTAACTGACAGTTTATGTGATTTTACTTTTGGTTTTAGATGTATTTTGAACATGTATATTTTTGCCTCCCCGACAGCCAGAATACTTATTTTCCCCAACCACCTTCCTGAAACGTCAGAAGGGAAACTGCTTTGATTTCAGCAATCTGCTCTGCTCATTACTGATTGGCACGGGATACGATGCATATTGTGTCAGTGGATATGCTGTCAAAGAAATGTGTCTGGTGGATGAAACAAGGGAGATCTGTCCACTGCTGAAAGAAAGTGATCAAGTGAGAAAATAATTTTGCACAGTTAAATATCCTAGCCTCTGGCTGTACTGCAGGTATCAGAATGGAAATATTTTATAGCAGGTCGGCGAGAAGCATCCCAGCCAGGTTGAAGCTGTTCTACCATGTTCAAGGAATATAATATAAGAGTGGAAGTAAGGCATTTGGCGCATCGAGTTCACTCTGCAATTCAATCATGGCTGATGGGCATTTCAACTTAAATATGATAGTGTAATGGGAACCATACTCTGTATCTAACATGTTATCATAACCAAACAAAGACGGTTTTATGCAAAAGTGTAATGGGAGGTTCATGTTGCGCTGATCCGTGCTGTACATAGTTTTGGAGTATTTGATAGGAAGAGTGCAGGTACCTTTACTGTATTATGGCATGGTGGCTCAGTGGTTAGCCCTGCTGCCTCACAGCACCAGGGACCCAGTTTCCAAGCCTTGGGTGACTGTCTGTGTGGAGTTTGCACCTTCTCCCTATGTCTATGTGGATACCTGCCAGGTGTTTGGTATCCTCCCACAGTCAGAAGATGTGCAGGTTAGGTAAGTTCGATAAAATGTGGAGCTGGAAAAAGCACAGCAGGTTAAGCAGCATCAGAGGAGCAAGGAGTCGACATTTCAGGTCAGAACCTTTCATTGGGAGAATTCCGACATGAAACGTCACTCCATACTCCTGTGATGCTGCTTGACCTGCTGTGCTTTTTCTAAATCCATATTTTATTGACTGACATTCCAGCATCTGCAGTCCTCACTATCTCCAGGTTAGGTAGTTTGGCCATGCTGCATTACTCCATAGTGTCCAGGGATATGCAGGCTAGATGGATTAGCCATGGCAAGTGCGGGGTTATGGGGAGGCCTGGGTGAGATGCTCTTCAGAGAGAGACACTGCAGACTTGATGGGCTGAATAGCCTCTTTCTACTATTCTATTTAATCTCCTATTCTAGTGATTCTATTACTAACCGATAGTTTTTTTTTCTAACTCTGCTGCACAGTATCTGATGGTTTGATATAACGTTGTAGAGGGAGCTTTGTTCTATGGCTGCCCTTGCTGTTGAGGCTAATTAGGATAGTGCACTGGAAATAAAGCCCCACTATTACCAAAGTCATCACAAAACTTAACTATTTTATAAAATGCAGAAACTTCCCCCAATTTATTTGCCTTTCAGACCCAGGTTGATGGAAACCACTGACCTGGACTCTGTACTGAACAAGAAATTACAACAGGTAATTAGACTCTAGCTGCAGATAAATACTTACAAACTGTCAGAATACAATACCATGGTCTGAGCTTGCCTTCCATGCATCCCCACCTTTATGTTTCTATACAAAGGCAGACTTCTTGCTGGTTGCCACCCACTGATACTTTTCCGTGTTGTTGCATTGTCATCTTTGTTGTTGATTCACAGATAACCCTTTTACTTGACATTATAGCATTGTAACAAAAACATAGAGAGCTGGAGAAACACAGCATGTCTGGCAACATCTATTGAAAGAAAAACAAAGTTAACATTTCAAGTCAAATGAACTTCCATTAGAACAGTTGGGAGCAGCAGATATCCTGGGCCCTCGAGGATTCTGCAGCTCATAAACACCTGGTGAGTTGGTATATTCACAATATCTGCAAACAATGTGCCTTAGAATTATGTTCAAATCATTTACTTGAGATGATCTCACAACATCACCTAAGATTAGCTGAGATGTTAAGAAAAAGGATTGGCTGAGAAATTGCAGGTTGGATGTATGCCACAATTTGGCACTGTGTTAAAGTTTACATTGTTGTCCTCATACATCACTAGATAGCTTCTCAAAAATCAGCATTGAAAATGCATTGTAGTTCCTGCTGAGTCTACCTAAGCATTGCAACTGATTTGTATGTAAATATGTTACATATAAGAGGTTTATAATGTTATTATATTTTGGGATTAGAGTTTTAAATTTCAGGTAAATGAGGGGAGCTTTTGACTTGTTTCACAGTGTGTCTGACAATATGTGTGGATAATTTGATTGTTAGAATTCAAAGGATGACTCAAATTGTTTTAGTGAGGAGAAAGTGTGAAACATTTACACTTGGTGATGATGGCAGCTGCCTCTGAGTTTACAATGAATAGATCCTGAGTCCTCCAATGTCCCAGAAAGGTGTTGTAGGCATCACGTTGTAAGCTGTTGTGTTGTGAACTGGTCATTTTACTTCTCAGATGAAAGGGAGTTGAAGTCAAGGATATGATATTGCTACCTATTTTCTAACTATGTATAAGGTTAATTTGTTTCATACTGCCAGAGGAAGAGAGCAAAGGAAGTCATCTTCCTTCAAGATTGGGTTACAGGCTTCCCAAAAACTCAATGACGATCAACAGAAAAAAGTCTTATGTGATCAGAAGGATTGGAAGGGAGACAGTCAAAGAAATGCATCTTGGAGCTATCTAAGGATTTCAGGAGATTCATCCTGGCATTGCTGTTGGGCAAAGACCAGCAGAGCAGCAATTAGTGCTATTGATGCATCTAAAGAATTCTCTGAAAACTGTAAAAAGACCCTGAAGATCATCACTTGAAGTTACTACTCAACAAAGTAAAGATTTGGAAACCTATTGGAGGTTGGGAATATTCTAGAAGGTAGGCATTGTGACACTCCCTGGATAGGTGACACACGTCTGTATGATTTGTTATCTTTGTTTACAAATGAGCTGGACATTAAGCGAACTCTTTTCCTATTCAGGAACCTGGCTGGATGATGCCATACAGCTTTGAGCGCTGTATGTGCTGTTGATTGTCCCACAAACCTGAAGGAACACAGCGATGACTGCAAATTTGACAGCTCAAGCAGCGTGTCTCTCTGGGTTCATTTGAACTGGACAAACTGCATTGCTTTCCTGTAAAGGGTATCACTGAACGTATGACAGCATTTGTGCTAATAGAGAGATGTAGAGGTACCCTTTTCAGCTTTGAAAAGAGCCACTGGCTGAGAGGTTTTGTGCCCAGTATTCAGCACAGGTGTAAAGCTGCCTCCTAAGCAATGTGCCTCAGATCTGCCTGCGGAAGGTGGCAGATGTAGGTAACTGCTCCAAAGAAAAACAATCCCAGCCTATCTAGTCTCATAGTTTTAAAAGCTAACATTTACGGAACATCCTGGTGAGTGTTAGTGTCCGTGACTGTCAGCAATCTACTATCTTCATTGGTCACATTACAAGTAACCCTACCTCTAAATGTGAGCCAAACTAGAAACAAAATGCTGGTATCAGTAAAAATGACCATGAAGCTGTCAGGTTATGTGAAAAACCCAGTCTTTACTTACCCGGCCTACATATAACTCTGTTTCCACAGTAATGCAGTTCCCCCTAAACTGATGAGGAGGTGCCAGTGTCGGACTGGGTTGGGCAAGATCAAAAATCACATGACACCACGTTATAGCCCAACTGGTTTATTTGAAAACACGAGCTTTCGGAGTGCTGCTCCTTCGTCAGGTGTTAGTGAGACAGGAAGACCTTAGACACAGAATTTATAAGGAAAAGATCAAGTTATACAATTTATGTGAACAAATTGAACACGCATAAGATGGCTCTTAAATCTTTAATCAGTTAGAATAAAGGTGCAGGTTGATTAATATGCAAATCCCAGAATTTCTTTCGAGTCACTGCCCTGAGACAGCTTAAGGTGCTATCAGTATAAAGGAGGTGACACCTGCAGTCAGATAATATATTTTAGGCTAGCGGTCTTGTTCAGAGTCTGTCTGTATTTTCTATTTCCCAAGTAGGAGTTTATAACATGCTACATTAACTGGCTGTCTACAAATTGTCTGAACAAAATAGAATGTGTCTGCAAATACAAATATGCAAATTCACCCCACAGATTTGTATGTGTGTGCGGTGGGGGCACAGGGAAGGGAGGGAGAGAGAGTGTGTGTGTGTTTGTGTTTGAATTTGAGAAGAGAGTGTTTGCGAGTGTGAGGGAGTCTGTACATCTGAGAGAGAGAGTATGTGTGTGTGAGAGAGAGGATTTGTGTGTGTGTGTGTGTGAGAGAGAGTGTGTGTGTGTGTGAGAGAGAGAGAGAGAGGGTTTGTGCATGTGCGAGAGAGAGAGAGGGTGTGTATGTGTGAGAGAGAGAGTTTGTGTGAGTGTGTCTGTGTATGTGTGAGAGAGTGTATAGTGTGGTGAGGTCACTTGTAGTGTGATATGAACCATGTGAATTTTCCCATGAGTGCCAAACGTGGCTATCAGCCTTTTAAGAAACATTGTATTGTTGTGCACCCTGAAGCCCACCTTGGAGGTTGTTTACTCAAAAATCCAAGGATGAATGTCCTTGAACTCTAAACTGATCATTGAAATGACCCAACAAACGAGTTGTTTTCACAAGTCTGAACATTCACTTCCTCCACTGCCAGCATACTGTGGCTGTATTGTTGGTTATCCAAAGGATGCCCTGAAACAACACACCAAGGCTTTCAGGAAACCTGCAATTGCAAATACTTAAAAGGTCAAAGCAGAAGATGAATGGAAACAGTATTTCATGCAAGTTCCTTGCCAAGCTACTCAATGTACTGACTTGGACTGTGTCACAATACTTTAACTATAGTTAACTCAAATTCTTGAAACTTACTCACTAATAGCAGTGTCAAAAGTCACATAACACCAGGTTATATTCCGACAGGGTTATTTGAAATCACAAGCTTTTGGAACGCTGCTCCTTCATTAGGTGAAGTGAAGAGAAGCACACAGGCGGAGAGATCAAAAGGTGGTGTGAGTAGAGAGTCACCAGGCTTAATAACAAGTCTGTACAGGTGATCAAAAGTGTCAGGCGATGTGAGTAAAGTGTCAACAACTGAATAGCAAGTGAAGGGATGACCTATGATCTGATTAATTGAGGCGGAGGGATAATGACAAAAAATAAAAATAAGATGGTGCTGCAGACAAAGCAAATGACTGGAATAACATGATAGGTATAAGAGTCACATGCTGAAGGTCTAAACAAAACAACAAGTAATCCAAAACTGTATAAACTAATTAAGGTAGAGAGAGATCATAACACGTGCTTCTCGCATAGGAGATTTCTACTGCCTTCCAAAGATACACAAAGTCAACACACCTGGACGCCTCATTGTATCAGGCAATGGGACCCTGTGTGAGAACCTCTCTGGCTGTGTCGAGGGCATTTTGAAACCCATTGTACAGGGAACCTCCAGGTTCTGCCATGACACTACAGACCTCTGACAGAAACTCAGCACCCACAGACCAGTCGAACCAGGAATATTCCTTATCATGATGGGTGTTTTAGCACTCTACACTCGCATCCCTTATGACGAAGGCGTCACTGCAACAGCCTCAGTACTCAGCGCCAACAGCTGCCAATTTCCAAACGCCAACCTACTTCATCCTCGACCATAACGTCTTCACTTTCAACAATCAGTTCTTCATGCAGACATATGGAACAGTCATGGGGACTAAATTTGCACCCCAGTACACCAACATTTTCATGTACAAGTTCAAGCAAGACTTCTTTGCTGCGCAGGACCTCCAACTAATGCTATACATCAGATACATAATGACATTTTCTTCCATTGGACTTATGGCAATGAATCACTGAAACAATTACACAATTATATCAATAAGTTTCACCCTACCTTCAGACTTACCATGGACCACTCTTTAGTATCTGTCTCATTCTTGGACACACGCATCTCCATTAAGGATGGACAACTCAGTACCTCACTTTATCACAAGCTCTCGGCTATCCTCACAGTGCTGCTTTTTTCTAGTTTCCACCCTAAACATGTTAAAGAAGCCATCCCATATGGACAAGCCCTGTGTAAACACAGGATCTGCTCAGACATGGAGGGACACGATAGACAACTAAGGATGGTGAAAGACACCCTCATAAGAACAGGATATGATGCTCAATGCCTTGATCATCAGTTCTGAAGTGCCACAGCAAAAAACTGCAACGACCTCCTCAGAAGACAAGCACAGGATATGACTGATAGAATAATCTTCATTGTCCAGCACTTGACCGGACCAAAAAAATTGTCCTTTGCAACCTTCAAAATATCATTGATGACAACGAATATCTTGCCTCCACTTCTCACCTTCAAACAACCACCAAACCTTAAACAGATCATTATTTGTACCAAAGTACCCACCCTTCAGGTCAACATCAACCACAACACCACCATGGCAACCTCTGCAAGATATGCCGGATCATTGACAAGGATACTGCCATCACATGTGGGAACACCACCCACCATGTACATGACAGATACTTAGAATACTCGCCCAATGCTGTCTACCTCACATGCTGCAGGCAAGGATGCCCCGAGGCTTGGTATATTGGTGAGAGCATGCAGACGCTTTGGCAATGGATGAATGGACAGCTGCAACAATCACCAAACAGGAATGTTCCATCCAAGTCGGGCAACACTTCAGCGGTTAAGGGCTGAAGTAAGCATCCTCCAAGGCAGCCTTCAAGATATACAACAACACAGAATTGCTGAACAGAAACTGATAACCAGGCTCTGTACCTATGAAGACAACGTCAGCCGTGATCTTGGGTTCATGTTGTGCTACATGTAACACCACCATTCTGTGTCTGCAAATTCCTCCCTACCATCTTGCTTTGACACCATCACTTTGATAACATGAAATGATCTCTCTAATTAGTTTGTATAGGTTTGGATTACTTACCTTGATTAGATCCTTGGCATGCAACTTTCTTATACCTATCATGTTATTCCAGCCATTTGGTTTGTCTCCAGCACTATCTGATTTTTAATTTTTTGTAATTATCTCTCTGCCTTAATTAATCGATCAGAGGTCATCCTTTCACATGCTATTCAACTTTGACACTTTACTCACATCATCTGACACTTGACCACCTGCAGAAACTTGTTACTAAGCCTGTTGACACTCCACTCACACCATTTGTATGATCTTTTAATGTCTCTGCCTGTAAATTATGTGCCTGTGTGCTTCTCTTCACTTTATGACTCTATGACATTGCTCCATCAGATAGATATGTACAGCACGGAAACAGACCCTTCAGTCCAACTCGTCCATGCTGACCAGATATCCTAATCTAATCTAGTCCCATTTGTCCATATCCCTCCAAACCCTTCCTATTCATATACCCATCCAAATGCCTTTTAAATACAGTAATTGTACCAGCCTCCACCACTTCCTCTGGCAGCTCATTCCATACACGCACCACCCTCTGCGTGAAAACGTTGCCCCTTAGGTCCCTTTTGTATTTTTCCCTTCTCACCCTAAACCTATGCCCTCTAGTTCTGGACTCTCCCACCTCAGGGAAAATACTTTGTCTATTTATCCTATCCATATCCCTCATGATTTTATAAACCTCTATAAAGTCACATCTCAGCCTCCGACATTCCAGTGAAAACAGCCTTAGCCTATTAAATCTCTCCCTATAGCTCAAACCCTCCAACCCTTCCAACATCCTTGTAAATCTTTACTGGACCTTTTCAAGTTTCATAACATCCTTCCGATAGGAAGGAGACCAGAATTGCACACAATATTCCAATAGTGGCCTAACCAATGTCCTGTACAGCCACAACATGATATCCCAACTCCTATAATCAACGCTCTGACCTATAATGGAAATCATACCAAACGGCTTCTTCACTATCATATCTACCTGTGGTTCTACTTTCAAGGAACTATGAACCTGCACTCCAAGGTCTTTTTGTTCAGCAACACTCCCCAGGACCTTACCATTAAGTGTATAGGTCCTGCTCTGAATTGTTTTTCCAAAGTGCAGCAGCTCGCATTATCTATATTAAACTCCATCTGCCACTCCACGACCCATTGGCCCATCTGACCAAGATCCCGTTATACTCTGAGGTAACCTTCTTTGCTGTCCACTACACTTCCAATTTTAGTGTCATCTGCAAACTTACTAATTACACCTCCTATGTTCACATCCAAATTATTTGCATAAATGATGAAATATAGTGGATCCAGCACCGATCCTTGTGGCACTCCACTGGTCACCAGCCTCCAATCTGAAAAATAACCCTCCACCACCACCCACTGATTTCTACCTTCAAGCCAGTTCTATATCCAAATGGCTAGTTCTTCCTGCATTCCGTGAGATCTAACCTTGATAGCCCGTCTCCCATGAGGAACCTTGTCAAACGCCTTTCTGAAATCCATTTAGATCACACCCACCACTCTACCCTCATCAATCCTCTTTGCTACTTCTTCAAAAAACTCAATCAAGTTTGTGAGACATGATTTCCCATGGGCAAAGCCATACTGACCATCCCTAATCAGTCCTTGCCTTTCTAAATATATGTGAATCCTGTCCCTCTGGATTCCCTCCAACAACTTGCCCATCACTGATGTCAGGTTCACTGGTCTATAGTTTCCTGTTTTTCCTTATCATCTTTCTTAAATAGTGGCACCGCATTAGCCAACTTCCAGTCTTACGGCATCTCATCTGTGACAATCAACGATACAAATATCTCAACAAGGGACCCAGCAATCACTTTCCTAGCTTTGCCAGAATTCTAGGGTACACCTGATCAGGTCCTGGGGATTTATCCACTTTAATGCATTTCAAGACATCCAGCATCCAGTAATATGGATATTTTTCAAGGTGTCACCATCTATTTCCCCACATTCTACATTTTCCACATCCTTCTCCACAGTAAACACTGATGCAAAATACTTGTTTAGAATCTTCCCTATCTCCTGCTGCTCCACACATAGGCTGCCTTGCTTATCTTTGAGGGACCTTATTCTCTCCCTAGTTACCCTTTTGTCCTTAATGTATTTATGAAAACCCTTTGGATTGTCCTTCACCCTATTTGCCAAAGCTATCTCATGTCCCCTTTTTACTCTCCTGATTTTCCTCTTAAGTATACTCCTACTGCCTTTATAGTTTTCTAAAGATTCCCTGAAAGCTTGTGATTTCAAATAAACCTGTTGGACTATAACCTGGTGCCATGTAACTTTTGACCTTGTCCACCCCAGTCCAACGGCGGCACCTCCACATCACTAATAGCAATAGAGGATTATCTTCACCAGGTGGACTACACAGGTTCATAATGGCCAATTTTCACAGGCAATTGGGAATGAGCAAATATGTTATGATCCAGAAGAGCTGGTGTTGGTCTGGGGTGGACAAAGTTGAAAATCAAACAACATCAGGTTATCATCCATCAGCTTTACTTGGAAGCACTAGCTTTCAGAGCACTGCCCCTTCAGGTGGATGTGGAGTATAAGATCGTATGACACAGAATTCATAGCAAAATATGACACTGTCATGAAACTGAAATGATATATTGAACAAACCTGGATTGTTAAGTCTTTCCTCTTTTCGACTGGGTTGCAGGTTTCGGTTCATTAATATGTAAATCGCAGAACTTCTTTTAAGTCACGTTCTCGAGATAATTTAGGGTTTTATAACAAAAAGTGACATCTCAGCTCAGACAATGCATTAAAGATGTGAGGTTAGAGTCTGTCTGTATCCCAATTTTGAGTCAGACTGCTTCTATTTCCAAAGTAGAATTTGCAAAATATTACTTGTATTGACTGCCTGTCGATTGTGCATTTTTTGAGCAGATAGAATGTATCTGCAAATACAATTCTGCAAATACAAATTCACCCCATAGACTGATGTGTGTGTGCATGCATGAGAGAGGGAGAGAGAATGTGTGAGTGGTATGCATTTGAGTCGATTTGGACCCCTCTGGACGGCCACTGCCCTGGGCATGTATGTTCAAATTAGCAGGGAATATGTGAATGCCAGATTCATCAGCCGCACGCACAGAGTAGAGCAAAACATCACCTAATCACAATACAATGCCATCCAAAACCAATTGCAACATTGTCATCAAACCAGCAGAAAAAGGAGGAGCCATCGTCATTCAGAATAGAATGGACTACTGCAAGGAAGTGTACCGACAACTGAACAACCAGGAACACTACAGGCAACTACTGGCCAATCTGACCAAAGAAGCCGTGAACTAAACACATTAATCAAGTCTTTTGATCCATTCCTTTAAGTTTCCCTACGCACTCTCATCCCACGTACTTCTCGCAAAGGCGACTTCTACTGCCTTCCAAAGATACACAAAGCCAACACACCAGGACGTCCCATTGTATCAGGCAATGGGACCCTGTGTGAGAACTTCTCTGACTATGGCGAAGGCATCTTGAAACCCATTGTACAGGGGACTCTAGGCTCTGTCACGACAGTACAGATTTCTTCCAGAAACAGCACCCATGGACTGGTCAAACCGGGAACATTTCTCGTCACAATGGACATTTCAGCACTCTGCACAAGCATCCCCCAAGATGACCATTCATTGTCCAGTATTTCCCGGGAGCTGAAAAACTACGCCATGTTCTTCATGCCTGCAGCACATTATCGATGAGGATGATCATCTCACCAAGACCTTCCCTACTTCTCCACTTCTCGCATTTAAACAATCGCCAAAACTTAAACAGATGATTGTTCGCAGCAAACTGCCCAGCCTTCAGGACAACATCAACCACAACATCATACAACTCTGTCATGTCAACCACTGCAAGATGTGTCAGTGTGTTGGCACGGATACCATCATTACCCGTGGGGACACCACCCACTGTGTACTCATGTGACTCAGCCAATGTTGTCTATCTCATACACTGCAGGCAAGGATGCCCTAAGACATGGTACATTGGCGAGACCAAGCAGACACTACAACAACAAATGAATGTATACCGAGTAACAATCACCAGATAGGTGTGTTCCCTCCCAGTCGGGAGCACTGTACACTCTCTCTCTCACACACACACATGCACACACTTAAATATTCACACACTCACGCAGACTTTCTCATACACACAGTCTCTCTCATATACACACACACACATGCCCCAAGCATACATCCTGTCACAGGCTTATACTCCATCACACCCACACACACACTTTCATACATGCAAGCACACACTCTCTCATGTGCACTCACACTCACATGCACACACTTTCTCTCTCCCTCTCTCATACATGCACACCCATTTAAAGTCTATGGGGTAAATTTGTATTTGCAGAATTGTATTTGCAGATACCATTCTATTTTGCTCAAAAAATGCACAATCTGCCAGCAGCCAATCCTTGTAATATTTCGTGCATTCTACTTTGGAAATAGAACCAGTCTGACTCAAGATTTGGATGCAGATAAACTCTGACCTCACACCTTTAATGCTGTGACTGAGCTGAGACGTCACCTTTTGTTATAAAACCTTATGTTATCTCGAGAAGGTGACTTAAAAGAAGTTCTGGGATTTACATATTAATGAACCAAATCTTGCAACCCATTCTAAAAGATGAAAGACTTAACAGCAATCTAGGTTTGTTCAATATATAATATCAGTTTCATCACATTGTAATCTTTTGCTATAAATTCTGTGTCTTATGATCTTATATCCACAACCACCTCATGAAGGAGCAGCGCTCTAAAAGCTAGCAATTCCAATAAACTGGTGGACTATAACCTGGTGTTGTATGTTTTTTAACTTTGTCCAAATATATGTTGGTCTTTCAGTGATGCTAAAGCTCTGTAGATGGGTCAGAACAGAAATCCTATCAGTTGTGTGGATAAATGCATTTAACAGTACTGAGTTTTATAGCTCAGGGAATGCTCAGCTCACTCTTTCATTCTGTGCTACTGTGAGCAACACATCGTTGCATTAGTTTGCTTCAGTGTTTCATGACTCAAGAGGGACCAAAACACACTGATATTCTATTCCCTAGCTGAAAACATTTGCTGGAAATTTATTCATGTGCAGACAGGGGCATAAGTGCACTATGATGCTTCATGTGGTTATATAGCTTGCCTGCACCATGGGCTCATAACAGGATGAGACGCTATAGCACTGTGCAATCCATAAACCATCAGCTGCTGTGAATGTGGAGAAAGAGTAATTATGAACAAAATTGTCAAATGCTGTTGTCATCAGTACTTTTATTATACACACATTTTTCTTTTCAAAAGATCAATAAAGAACATGAAAAACCACCTGTGAAGAAATACTCGGTGAAACCAGTCCGAGAGTTAAGGAGCAAATTTGAAATGAAACAGGAAGCACGCAGGCTGGCAGAGGAGAAGGCAGAAGAGGAAAGGAAGCAGAAAGAACTAGACTATTTGGCAGATGTGAGTCCCATTAGTTAATTCTTCTGTTTATGTGCGCATTGAGTTGACAAATATGGCGCTGGAAAAGCACAGCAAGTCAGGCAGCATCCGAGCCCTTCATTAGGAATGTGTGTGTGTAGGAGTGGAAAGGTAGCTGGGAAGGCAGTTGGGGTGACGTGATAGGTCGGTGGGGAGAGTGGAGCAGATAAGTGGGAAGGAAGATGGATAGGTAGGACAGATCAAGAGGGCGGTTCGAGTTGTAGGGTTGTTTTGAGGTGGGGGGAGGGGATATTTGGAAACTGGTGAAGTCGATGTTGATGCTGTGTGGTTGGAGGGTCCCAAGGCAGAAGATGAAGCATTCTTCCTCCAGTCATCGGGTGGCTTGGATTTGGCAGTGGAGGAGGCTCAGGACTTGCATGTCCTTGGTGGAGTAGGAGGGGAAGTTGAAGTAATAGGCCACAGGGCAGTGGGGTTGTTTGGTGTGTGCGTCCCAAAGATGTTTCCAAAAACATTCCACGAGTTGGCGGCCTGTCTTCCCCCATCAGAAGAGACTACATCAAGGGCAGTGGACCAGTAGATGAACTGTTTGGATGCATAAGAAAATGTCTGCCAGATGTGAAAAGATCCTCTTGGGCCTTGGACCAAACTAAAGAATGGGTGGATCTTGGTAAAGATAACCCAGACTAGGGAAATCACTGCTAGAACATAACAGCATGAAAAATAGGAGTAAGCGTAAAGTACATATTCTGTTGAACCTGCTTTACCAATCAGTTGGATCATAGCTGAATTTTTGGTTTCAATTCAAGTTTTCTCCCTCTCACCGTAGCCATTAATTTTCTATGCCCAAAAATTGATTTTAAAGACAACAGTCCCCCCGTATCCGCAGGGGATACATTCCAGGACCTACTGCAGAAGCCCAAACAGCGGATAGGAATGAACCCATTTATTTAAATGGGAAATGTACCTTCCTGGCAGCCTCCTGGTCCCTGGTTCCGGAACATTCCCATTTATGTGTTCAGGCCACGGTAGACCCCAGGTAAGTGAAACTGCAGTAACTGGATCTGTGGATACGGGGGTGTCGCCCTATTTTTAAAAGAAGGGAGCATCCACCATTTTGTGGGGTGGGCAATCCCAAAGGTTCGCAACCTTTAAAGTATAAAGAAAATCTCATCTCCATCCAAAATAATTGGTCCCTCCTCATGAGACTGTGCCCCTATTGTCTAGATTCCCCAGCCAGACGAAACTACTTCTCAGTAACTTGCTCATCGAGCCTTTTCATAATGAGATCACCACTCATTTTCCTGAAGTCCAGAGAATACAGCCCCATTTTACTCAGCCTCTTTTTAAGCCCCTCCTTATTCAGGGACAAATCCAGTGAAGCTTTGCTATACTGCCTCTAAAGCATGCATGGATAAAAGGAAACTGTTCGAAATACTCAGCAAAACTCTTTAGACAGCATTAAATGTACTTGCTGGAAATGTGTTGCTGGAAAAGCGCAGCAGGTCAAGCAGCATCCAAGGAACGGGAAATTTGACGTTTCGGGCATAAAGGAATGATGAAGGGCTTATGCCCGAAATGTCAAATTTCCCGTTCCTTGGATGCTGCCTGACCTGCTGCGCTTTTCCAGCAACACATTTTCAGCTCTGATCTCCAGCATCTGCAGTCTTCACTTTCTCCTATTAAATGTACTTGGAAGAACTTTCGGCCTTCATTAAAGTTTGGCCACTGGCTGGAATTCCATTTTGGTCTGCTGACTGGGTGGAGTTCTAAGATGAAATTCTAAAACCGCTTGATTAGTTGGGAGTGGAGGGATAGGTCCAAGTCTAGATGCAACTTGGTGAGATGGGTTCAGGTAAACCACTTTAGACAGGTAGGAGCCTGGAAGAACACAGCAAGCCAGGCAGCATCAGGAGGTGGAGGAGTCAATGTTTCGGGTGTAACCCTTCTTCAGGACTTGGGGGTGGGTGTAGAGGGTGCTGCAGATAATGGGGTGGTGGGGCCGGGTGGTGAAGACAGGTAGAGGGTGCAACCTGATTGGTCAATGGGAGGAATGAATCTGGTGGGTGGCAGGGAGGAGTGAAAGGGAGAGGGACGGGCTGAGAAGGAAGACTGGTGATGGGAAGGGAGGCTATTTGAAATTGGAGAACTCAGTGTTGAGTCCTCTGGGTTGTAGGCTGCCCAGGTTTTGAAATTGGAGAACTTAATGTTGAGTTCTTGGCTACCACTGCTGCTCCATTAGTTGATGAGCTGAAGTCTTTTGCAGTTTGATACTGATCTTTGCTATTGGAAATCCTAATGCCCTAAGAGGAAAATAAGTCATTAGGGAATTAGAATTCAAGGAAGGCAAATGTGTATTAATCATATTCTCTTATTTTAGCTCAAGATCAAAGGAACGCATGACGTCATGCATGGTCTGCGGGTGCATTGTTGGGTTTTGGTGCTTTCAGGCAAAAGGGAAGTCCCAGAGAACTTCTTCATTGACCCTTTCACAGGAAACAGCTATGAAACTACTAATGAAAGATTCTTGGGAATTGAGAGCATTTGGAACCATCGTAACTACTGGGTGAACATGCAGGACTGCAAGTTTGGTTGCAAGGTATTCTTTTCCAATTCTAAAATCAACCCGTAAATGCTAACTTGTGCAAGTTACCTTCTCTCCCAGTGCACCCCTGCATCTTCATCAATTGTCCGCTTTATATCCAGTGGTATCAGGTAGTCCCATGACACACATGTTGATTATGTACAGTGACTTGTGATGCATATCACCCTTTACCCCCAGCCTCCAAAATCCAAAAGAGTGTCACCTACTCCTGCTCTGTTGTCTTTTCACTTTCTTACAAACCATATCCTTGTGTGTTCCTATATCGAGCTGAAAACGTGTTGCTGGAAAAGCGCAGCAGGTCAGGCAACATCCGAGGAGCAGGAGAATCGATGTTTCGGACATGAGCCCTTCTTCAGGTCGAAGTATGTTCAAGCAATACTACACTTGGGAGCTCTCTGCTCATTTGGGAATTGGAAAATCACTTGGACCAACCTTAACTAAATCTATTGTCAGCCTTCAGTCCGCCTGACTCTATATTATTTTCTGCTGAAGGTATCAGGACTTTGTGCATGGGTTGGAGGAGGGGGAAGGACATAGTTTTGATGCTGGGCACATGGTTGGAATTGGAATTTAATCTGATTATTGCTTTTCGTTTTAGTCAATTGCTTATGTTAACTTCTTGTTAAATTTAGTGTAGTCTGCTTTACACGGGTTAGGTTGGCTTAAAAATAGCATATTTTAACCAGCACAGTCGACAAGTCAGGTGTTCCGGCATAATATCTTGCTCATGGCCAAACCTTCTCCTGCCAGACCTTACCCTCTGCAGTTGGGCTGCATCTCCCTTGACACAATGATTTGAAAGTATCTGGATATTATGAGGAAAAGGAGAGACATTGTTGCTGAGATGTGCGGAGGGGAGGAAAGACAGTGAATAGAGCAAGTTAAGTTTTTCATTCACATCAAAAAAGGGAAAGTTCACTGGGAGAATCTGTGGGCATCTCACAATAGTCAATGGCAAAAGGCTTGCTCCAAAATGACCAAGAATAAAGCAGTTGTGCCCACCAGTGCTCTCCAATTTGACCCAATAGATATTTCGGGATCGATGATGGGTTTGCATTGGGTAGGTGTATTGGTGACGTTCAGCTGCTCCATGCCCGTGGACCAGCCGTTTCTCTCCCTTGATGTCCTCACCACAGTCTGGTTATATTCTGATCAACCTATGAACAAACGTGCCCATCCCGAATAAAATTTTAGACAAGGCCAGTCCCAGAATCTACATTTGCTGCTGTAGTGATCCGTTTCTCTCCCTGCCTCTTGTTCTCACTCCTAGGACATCCAAGCTTAACATTTTGATGTCATCCCAATTTCCCATCAAAATTGTAGTAAATTAACTCTTAGAAGCCTGACTTGTTTCAGGCAGACAAGATGCTGTTCTGAAGGGATAGAAAAGAGAAACCATGAATTCTGGATTTTGGAACTGTTCCATCTGAATCAGATACCAGTAATTCTGCCGCCAGCTTCCTGCTTTGATTTAAAACGTGTATTGTTCAAATTCATCTTTAATACACTCTGTATCTTATCGTTTGGATTTCCCAACATCCTGTCCCAGACCTGTCATTTTCCAACCTAATAGAGAAAATGTAAAATGCCAGCCCCTATGTCTGATGTGACCTGTGAAATTCCTCAGGACCCCTCCACTTCCACAATGTTTGCAGGGACCTGATGGATGAACATGGTTTTTGCTGAACTTGTGCCTGATTTTCAGTGACGGAACCTGAGAGACCCTGAGAAAATTCCCAGTGAGTATTCCTTTGTTGATATATGCAATAAGTGATTGTGTTATTCTTTTTTTTCTCTAGAACGTTGTCTTTGACCTCGGTGACCCTGTGAAATGGGAGTATATGCTGCCTGACTCTGATAATTCGCAGGTTGTCCTCCCTGAATCCTATGAATACCTTGTGGACGAAGTTGATGATGATGTGAGACCTGATTGATAATCACGTAGTTGATAGTGTTAGTTAACAAGATCGCAAAATTTTGTTAATGCAGAGCAAGAGTAAGTTCTCTTTCCTCATTTCCTCACAGTGCTAACTTGCAAGCTACAGTTCTATGGAGGCAGCCACAGCTAACTGCCAATCTTTATTCAAATTTTAATCAGGTGGCTTAGTTCTGATAGGTCAAGGCATTGCCATGGGAGATGAACAACAGAATGATGTTAACACTTGGCTTTTTCAATTGAATTAGGCATAGTACGCGTGCACGTTCTGTCTACAAACCGTAGTTGTTGAATGAATGCTAATGCAACAGTTTAAATAATTTCAAGCATTTATCACTCTCCACTGTTTTTCAGTTTAGATCTACTCAAAGCTCTAAACAGTTTTCAACATTAGATGTGATTCTGTGATGGAACAATATTTGCTAAATAATTTTGAATGTGCTAAGAATTATGCTGACAACCAGTTTAACATTTTCCTTTGGTCTTGTGTGTGGTACACTTGAATGAACTAGAAGCTACATGTTTTAATACAGAGTGTTTTGATTTTTGCACACAAAAAGATATATACATGCATTGTGCCTGGTTCTGCTGAACAAGGCTTTGACCAATCAGAGTCAACCTGTCTGCTTTATATTTAGAACTTGGGTTATTTTTAGAACAGATAGAACTGTTGAGAGCATTCAAAACCTTTGAATCTGTTTCATGAATGTCAGTACCAAGCCAAGCCTTCATGTGTGAGAACTCCATTGGATTATAAGATGTTTCATTTTTTTCAACTTCACCTTGCTACTGAGATTTGCCTCATCGAGGATACTGTGTGATTGGTCAGAGTGGTGGCAAGAAGGAGGCATGGGTTGGCCTGTAGTGGGCAGGAGTTGGAATGGAAAACCACATGAGTACTCAACATTGAAAGAGGTGAGAATTGGAGGGCCTAGTCGCTTCTAAAAATCCAAGAGAACTAAGGTAGGCCTTCTAACTTTGGCACCCATCTGTCCCTGTGGCCATCTACGACCAGCTTTCTGAGTCAGTGGACCTGATTCTATTCCACCTCTTGTTTTCAAAATGAAAATCTGGTGTAGTTGGGCTCAGGTGTAACAAGAGCCCGAGACCTTTGATCATTGTTGCTGGTGACTTAAAGAACGTGTTACCAAAATACCATGAACACGTCATCTGTTCCACTAAAGGCGTGAACATCTTTGACCATTGCTGTACATCCATCAAAGATTCCTATCTCTCCATCCACCATCTGCATTTTAGAAAATCAGATCACAATATTGTGCTCCTCCTCCCAGCTTACAAGCAGAAATTGAAGAGTGAGGACACATACAGAAAATCGTGCAGTGTTGGTCTGAGGCAATGGAAGGACTTCTATTGCTTAGAGATGATGGGCTTGTCCGTATTCAAGAACTGAGCAGCCAACGTAAACAAATATGCCGCTACCGTTATAGACTTTACTAGTAAGTGTGTAGAAGACTGCTTGACAAAGAGGTTAATCTGAATGTTCCCCAACTGGAAACTATCGATGAACCAGGAGATCAACTTCCCCACCGAAGTCCAGATCTAAGGCGTTCAAGTCTGGCAACCGTGACCTGTACAGGAAATCCAGGTACCACCTTCGTCAGGCAATCAGAGACGCCAAGAAGCAACACTAAGCTTGGACCACATGACACCTGACTTTTATGGCAAGCCTTAGACAACATAATGGGCTACAAGGTGGAGTCAAACAGAATCGTAGGCAACGGTACATCCCGACCCGATGAGCTCAATACATTCTATGCTCACTTTGAACAGAAATTCAATGAAACGATGTCACCTGCACCAACAGCCTCAGATGTTCCTGTACCCAAAGTCACCACTGCAGACGTCACATCGGACTTCTTGAGAGTGAATCCATAGATGGAGTCCTCGGCCATACATTCATATCCTGTGAGGACCCACCCCTTATTATGATCTGAACTCCCCACCTGCTTCAAGAAGACCACTAACATCCCGATGCTAAAGAAAAATCTGCTACTGCCTGGTGGCTCTGCCCTCAGTAATTATGTCGTGCTTCGAGAGGTTAGTCATTGTTCACTTCAATTCCAAATTGCCTTGATTCTTTGCAATTCACTTACTGGTGCAACAGGTCCATGGCAGATGCTATCTCTCTGACCCTACACTCATCTCTGGAACATCTGGATAACTAGATACCTAAGTCAAGTTCCTACTAATTGACTACAGCCTCACTTTTAACACCATAATTCCAGACAAGGTCTTCTCTAAATTCTCTAAGACCGAGGTCTCGGCTCCCACCTCTGTAACTGAGTCCTCGATTTCCTGATCCATAGACTACAATCTGTAAGAATAGACGACAATATTTCCTCCACCACAATCCTCAACAAGGCTGGGTGCTCAGCCCCCTATTTTACTTCTTATACACTTGAGACTGAATGGCCAAATTCCACCCCAAATCCAATTACAAGTTTGCTGAGGACACAGAGTTGTAGATCGGATCTGAAACAACAATAAGACAGAATATAGGGAAAAGATTGAGGGCTTCACAGCAAGGTACAAAGACGACAATCTCTCTATCAACATTAGCAAAATGAAGGAGCTGCTCGTTGACTTCAGAAAGCAGAGTGGAGGGCAGGCCCCTGCCTGCATCACTGGCTGAGGTGAACGTGGTTGAGAGTGTCAAGTTTCTGGGAGTGATGATCAACAATCTAGCCTGGTTCACCCTCATTGACACGACAGTTAAGAAAGCACAACAATGTCTCTACTTCCTCTGGAGGCTAAGGAAATTCAGCATGTCCACAAGGACTCTCTTACCAATTTTTATAGACACACCATAGAAAGCATCCTGTCTGGATTCATCACAGTGTGGTAAGGCAAATGCTTTTCCCAAGACCACAAGAAACAACAGAGAGTCATGGACAACAGACCCGTCCATCACACAAACCGGTGGAAGTGGGTACTGCATATGCTGGAGATCAGAGTCAAGATGAGAGTAGCGCTGGAAAAGCACAACAGGTCAGGCAGCATCCAAGAAGCAGGAAAATCGATGTTTCGGGCAAAAGCCCTTCATCAGGAATTCCTGATAAAGAGCTTTTGCCTGAAATGTCGATTTTCCTGCTCCTTGGATTTTGCCTGACCTCTAATCATCACACAAACCAGCCTTCCATCCACTGACTGTATCTGTAATTTCTGCTGCCTTTGAAAGCAAACAACATAATCAAAGATCCCTCCTACTCCAGCTATACTCTCTTCAACCCTGTTCTGTTGGGCACTAGATATGAAAGTTTGAATACATGTACAAACAGATTCAAGAACAGCTTTTTCCCCGCTGTTATCAGACTTTTGAATGGACCTCTCAAATGTTAATTCTGATCTCTCTTTGCATTTTCTCTGAGATTGTAATACTGTATTTTGCACTCTGTTCAACTACCCTGATGAACTTTGTGTGGTACGATCTGCTCATATAGCATGCAAAACACCACTTTTCACTGTATCTCAGTGGATGTGACAACAACAAAGCAAACTCCTCAGACTCTCTGAACTTAGGATTGTCTGCCAAATTAAGAAATTTCCTGATTTGAGCTACCTGCTGCACTGGCAAAAATCCAGCCCTCATCTTTTTTTTTCCCAGAGAAACAATCCCCAGCCTTTTTAATCTTACCAAATAGTTGCATCCTTGTGATTTTGTTATACTCATGGACAACCACTTTGTACTTTCTCCACTGCTTCAGCATGTTGTTAGTATTACAGAGACCAAAGTACTCCAAAAGTGGTCCATCTAGGGTTCTTTGACTATTTACTGTCACGTCCCGTGCCTTTATGTTCCACTGCTCTGGAAATTAACCCCAGAGCTTTGAACGTTCCATGGCTCAATTTGCATTGCTACTTCGTGGTTTATACATCAAATGTCTGAGGCCTTTTTGCTCCTCTGTGCCACTTAGCTTAATACCATCCAACAAATACCTTTCCTTCTTACTCTTCCAATCAAAATAAATCACATCATACTTTGCAAGATTTAACTTAATTTACCATTACTCCACCCATTCTGTGAGCATCTTTATATCTTCCTATTGTTTAGTGCAACTTTCCACATTGTTAACTATAACCCCTAACTGGGAATTGCCTTTGATAATATCGACACGATATCACCAAATTTGATTCAAAATCTTCTAGGTGTATAGCGAAGTCAGGTGAGTTGGAATAGGTGGGAGCAGGAAGGACAGGCTGCGAGAAATTTGCACACATAGCAGAGTAAATGATGGTCTCAACAAGATATATAACAGTGGCATAGAGTTCTTTGAAGGGACTCACACTTGATGGGCCAGTTCCTAATCCTCTCCAGCAAATATGACAGAGACATAGCTGCAGGCTGATATAGATTGGGAGCTAAATCTTGAAGGATACCCGACAATTACGAGGGATAGGATGATAGGAGCAGGTGGAAGAGTGGCACTATTGGTTAATGGTGATATTAGCACAGTAGAGTGGGATGAAGTAAGTTTAGGAAACTAGGATGTGGAAATGGTTTGGGTAGTGAGAATAAATAAATGAGAAATCACTTGTGGGAGTGGTAAGGTGCAGTATAAGGAAAGAAATTTGGTATGCTTTCCTTTATTGGTCAGAGTATTGAGTACAGGGGTTGGGAGGTCATGTTGCGGCTGTACAGGACATTGGTTAGGCCACTTTTGGAATATTGCATGCAATTCTGGTCTCTTTCCTATTGGAAGGATGTTGTGAAACTTGGAAAGTATCAGAAAAGATTTACAAGGATGTTGCCAGGGTTGGAGGATTTGCACTACAAGGAGATGCTGACTAGTCTAGGGCTGTTTTCCCTGAAGTGTCGAAGGCTGAGGGGTAACCTTTTAGATGTTTATAGAATCATGAGGGGACGGATAGGATAAGTAGACAAAGTCTTTTCCCTGGGGTGGGGGACTCCAGAACTAGGAGGGTATAGGTTTAGGGTGAGAGGGGAAAGATATTAAAGAGACCTAAGGAGCAACCTTTTCACACAGAGTGTGGTATGTATTTGGAACGAGCTGCCAGAGAAAGTGGTGGAGGCTAATACGATTGCAACACTTAAAAGGCATCCGGATGGGTATATGAATGGGAAGGGTTTGGAGAGATATAGGCCAGATGCTGGCAGGTGGGACTCGATTGGGTTGGGATATCTGGTTGGCACTGACAAGGTAGACCGAAGGCTCTGTTTCCATGCTAAATGATGATAGCTTATCCAAGAGGTAAAGGCACAAAATGTACTCTGGGTGGGGGATTTAATTATCCATCACCCAGAGTGGCTCAGCAGCAGCCCTGGTGATTTTTTTGCCAGTCCTAAAGGGCGTAGCTGCTATACTGGACCTGTAGCAGGCGATGAGGGAACCAACAAGAATGAAAAATGTACTTGACCTTATCCTCACTAACCTTTCAGCTGCAGATGCATCTGTTCATAACAGTATTGAAACAAAGTCCTGCTTTCTCATTAAGAGCATCCTCTATTGTGTTGTGTGGCACTATCACCATTCTAAATGGGACGGACTTTGAACAGATCTAGCAACTCAAGACTGGGCATCCATAGGCACTGTTGCCCATCAACAGCAGTAAAATCATACTTCAACATGATCTGCAACCTCATGGCGTGGCATATCCCCTCTCAACCATTACCAACAAGCCAGGGGATCAACTTTAGTTCGATGGAGAGTGCTGGAGGGAATGCCAGGAGCAGAACCGGGCATATCTAATCATGAGGTGTCAACCTAGTGAAACTACCAAACAGAACTACTTGTATGCAAAACAGCATGTGATTGAGCTAAACAATCCCACAATCAATTAATCAGCCATTCGCCATCCTGACTTTGAAACATATTGCCATTCTTTCACTGTTGCTTGTCAAAATCCTAGAATTTCCTCCCTACGAGCATTGTGTCTCTATCTACAGCGAGTGGACTGCTGTGGTTCTCGAGGACAACTAAGAATAGCCAATGAATGCTGGCTGGCCAGTGACACCTATGCCCCATTAAAAAAAACTAGTGGGAGAACTCAGTGCTGACTGTTGACATCAGCTAAAAAGAGAATTGTAAAATTTGTGCAACAAAATTAAAATTATTGTGCTTACAGATCTCTCTTTTTATAGGATGAAAAGGAATTGGAAAAGATTTTTGACATGCCTCCTTCGTGGGTACAACCAATTGTTATTCCTGCTAAAGGTAAAAGGACCTACCTTAACTTCCAATGTTACAGTTTTGCATATTGTTCCTCAAAGTAAAGATTAGAACTAGAAAAAGATGAATGAAACAATGCAAAAATAGTCAGCTGAATCGAATTACTGACACTGGGTTCTAAGGCTTAAAGTGATAACAGTACATTTGCATTTATAAAATGAAATAAAGAACTTGAATTCAAACACCAACTTCATTCAGTCTTAGCAATGTTATCTATCACAGGCAAAGACCAAAGAACAGTATAGCACACTAACAGGCCCTTTGGTCCACCAAGACCGCACTAACACATGATACCTTTCTAAATTAAAAAGCTTTTGAACTATGCAGTCCATATCCCTCTAGTCTCTGCCTAATCATATACTGGTCAAGATGCCTCTTAAATGTTGCTCTTGTGCTTCCCTCCATCATTTTCTCCAGCAGCACATTCCAGACACTTACCACCCTTTGTGTTTAAAAAAAAACTTGCCTCTCACATCTCTTTTAAACTTTTTCCTTTTTACTTTAAACCTATGTCCCCTAGCAATTGACATTTCTATCCTGGGAAAAAGATTTTGACTATCCACTCTATCCATGCCTCGCATAATTTTGTAAACTTGAAGTTTGATGTTTTGAAGCTCCTGTTGCTTTGTAGGCAAGCGTGGCAGCCAGTTTGCAGACAGATAGGTCCAACAACCGTAAATGAGTTGATTGATCTGTCATTTTGTGGGGGAACTGATTGAAGGAGTAATGTCAGTGGGGACAGTAGGAAATGCCTGAAAAATGCAGAGAAAGATGACAGCCATAAATAACCCTGTGTGAGTTGAGTTGATGACACTACTCAAAACACGGGTGGTTCAAGCATTTTCAAGTGGACTTAAGATACTTCATGGCACTCTTTATAGAAAAACAAGGAATTCTTTTCAGTTGTGCAAAAATTGCCATTGCACTCAAAAATACTGCAATGGCTGTAAAATGTGTTGAGATGTTTTATGGAGGTGAGTAGTTGCAATATATTCAAGGCCGTTCCTCCTCCTTCTCTGCTCACTAGCCACCAACTCGCTCCCAAACTCTGAGGCTGAACTGTTCAGTTTGCAACCTCAGCATCATGTATAACTACACATGACACCATCATTTTAACCTTCTATTTCCACCCATTACCCAACTCTGACCTTGCCTCAACTCATCTGATGCTGAAATATTCATCCATGCCTTTGTTACCTCTGACTTGACCAATCCAAAGTACACTTGGCTGATTTCCTATACTCTATTTTTGTAAATGTGAAGTAATACAAAAACCATGTTGCCTATGTCCTAATTTGTAGCAAGTTCCATTCACCCATTAGTATTATTCAAAGATATAAAGTGTTCAGAACTTAAAAGCATGATCATAGAAAATTGGTCAGTCAATGAACAGGGACGCTCAGGTGATTTTTGTGCTTCTTTAGACATTGAAACACGCTGTCCAAAAGGTGAGAAGATAATTCAGTATAAGAAGGCAAACTTAGAGAAGTATGCACCATACTTGAACATTGATGGGATGGTGAAGCGACTGATAGAATACGAGGACATTGAATGTAAGTTTTTATTTAGTTTTACATATTTATATCACCTTTATTGCCTTTCATTTCTGAAGGAATTCTGTCATGTCAGGGACAATTTAATGGATATTGGCAGTCTTGGTTGACCAGTCTTGTTGACCAAGGCTCTTATCTGAATGCTGGGAATAATGACACGCTGTTCAAGTGCCAATGAGTATCACAACCAAAGCCTTTTGGTCCTTATCCAGTATCCACACAAGTCATGAACTTTTCAGTAAAGTGTGGAGGAAGGTTGCTATATGACAACTAGCTGATCAGCATCAGACCTTCTGCAACCCTTAAACCTCAGAACTAAATTAGTAAAGGTGCATTGGATGCTGAGCTGTTCAAATTTTAAGCCCTTTTCATCAATAAAATAGCAAATCTCCATAATAAGACCCTGTCTGGCTGGGTTTTCTGTAGGTTGATTAATGCTAAATATTTCAGCTCAGTCTGCTTGTTCGAGTTTTGTTTATTATACATATCAAGAAATCATGGATGTGTAGAACAAAGAGAAAGGGACAAATTACAATTAGGCTGAGGGCAATAGAGGAATTCAATAAATTGTTAGAGGGAATATTCTCATAAATCAAAGGGAAAATATTCTCATAATTCAAATTAGAACGAAAACAAGTTCAGAAGTTGAGAAATGTATGTACAAAATGTTAAACAAGTACATAATTTCAGCTTGGAATCTGCAGCTTTACCCATATGGGCATGGGTTATTTTACTGGTTTGCCTTCAGACATCCTCAGATGGCATGTGGGATCCTTGCCTTTTTAGCTAGAAGCATTGTGCATAAAAACAAGCCATTGACGAGATACCTTTATAAAGCACTGGTTAGGTCCCAGCTGGAGTATTGTGTTTAGTTTTGGGCAATTACACTTAATTAAGGATGTCAGGCCTGAGGGAGGATAATAACAGAATTGTTTAAGTAAATTCAATAATTACTTTCAAAGGGGAGTTAGATTTGTATTGGACGTTTAGAAATTTCACATGGCTAAGGGGAAAGAGCAGAAGAGTGGGATAATTTGAATTGTATTTTTAAAGATCTATCACAGATATGATGGGCAGAATGACTCCCATCTGTACGGTACTGTATTTTTACTTGTGTTTTGGTGTTTTCTTTTTCCACCCTAACAGTTGTAGTTATGTTGGTGTGTGCCCTTTTTCTGCTGTCTAAACTGTGCAACCAAATAATCACAAACTGTTAATCATCACATTTCTGAACGTGTAATCGTGACACTAAGTGTTTCCCATTCAGCAATGTCAAATGTTTCAGACATGTTATGATTTATCTTATACTGAAAGCTAGAAGAATGCCGCTGTTTGTTTGATTATCATCTCATTAATTCCTTCTGGCAAGCAGGACAGATAAGCAACATGTAAAGGCAGCCCTCATTGACATTCAGAAGGTAATTGCATGAGCTAGAGTCTTAGAAATGTTCATGATTTGGAGGTGCCAGTGTTGGACTGGGGTGTACAAAGTTAAAAATCAAGTAACATCAGGTTATATCCAACAGGTTTAATTGGAAGCACCAACTTTCAGAACGACGCTCCTTCAATCACCTGATGATTTTTAACTTAGAAATGTTCAGCTTTTTCACATTAAAATAAGTACAGAGAGGAAATTGACATAATTGGTTAAGTATTGTTCAACACATTGCAGTGACTACTGTGATTTATGTCCATCAAATTTATTTTTCTGTACCATTTCCGTATATCCTGCTGATGCATCTTTGTTCATCAGTATCTGGAACCTGGCATCAGTGTATCTCAATTTCTTCACTCTCTTTTCACAAGTGATCCCATTGTCTTGGTAATTAAATGCTTTCTGCATATTGTGCTTGAGGAACACGATAAGTGGGTCAAATAAGAGGAAGCAATTATGTTGTTCTGCGATCCCCTCTCTATAATGAATAGCAGTTTTTAAAAAAGTCCAAGCACCCTTGCAGATTAAACATCCTGTCGACATATGACGTCAGAAGAATCAGACCTTCGTTTCTTTGGTATATGTTATCTCTTTGCTCTAGACATTACACAATGAACTGAGTAAACTCTAGTGGTCTCTGTGATATTGTCAACAAAATTACACATGTCTAAAAAGTGGCCAATGTCACTGTAAAATAGATAGTTTGTTTTAGATGTTCTTCTCTTTTATTTAAGAAACTTTGCACTAAAAAGTTGACTGAAAAAAATTAATAACATGTTTACACTACAACAGCTTGTTGAATATAAAGGCTCCCCATCACCTTCTTAAGGGTAATTTGGCATAGGTAAATGTTTGCCAGTGACATCCACCTCCCATTTACAAATAAAAATTACAGGTGAGAAAAGTCATTAGCTCCATTTTGGTTCTTCAACAGGATGCACATCTCCAATGGGATGGTATTCTATGAAGGAAACAGATTTAAAAGCCAGTTTTGTTGACGAAGAATGCTTAATAGAAGTCAGCATCCTATAGCTCTCTACTTACAAATAACCACATGACTAACAATGAATAATAAAGAATAGAGCAGAAGGCAGAATAGCAGGAGATTCAAAATATTTGTTTTTAAAACCATTCACAGGTACTTCATTTGTGAAGGTGACAGAGTGGTATGCAAACAGAAAGGACATGCTGGAGAGAATTGAACGCAACATGAGAACTCGCACCATTACGGAGCATTTTAAGAATGGCCGATATATGGCAGTTAAGAGTAAGAGCAATGGACCCTCTGTAAGAAGATTTTGATTGACTGGAAGGGGGTTTAATAAAACGTTCGATCACACTGAGGCTCCACACATCCCTCCTTGAATCAACTTCCCTCTAATTTTGTTTTGGGTGTTTGAACCTCTAAGCATCGCTAAGAGGGAACCTGGAGTATTGCACACAGTTTTTGGGGTGGGGGGATGTAATAGAGTTGCCTATGAAAAAAGATTGAGGAGATTAGGCCCATATTCTCTGGAGTTGAAGAGTCTAGGATGTGATCTCATTTGAGAATTCAAAATTCTTACAGAATATGTCAGGTTCATCACAGGAACTAAGTTCCCCTATCTATTTCTAAAACCAGGGGACAAAGTCTCAGAATAAGAGCGGGACATTTAAGACTGAGTTCAGGAGAAATGTCTTTACTCAGAGCATTGTGAATCTTTGGAATTCTTTCTGGAAGGTCAGACATTGAGATTGTTCAGGACAGGGATTGATAGATATTAAAGATATCAAAGGCTATGGGAACAGAAAGTGGCAGAGAAGTCAAACATCGGCTATGATATAGTGAATCGTGGAGCAAGCTTGAGGTCCCAATTCCCTAGCCTCCTGCGCCCTCACCATGCATTGGATGTGTGTTTTGCTGACTACCTGACACTATGTTCTGTCCACAAAAATTGACCCCGAGCTTCCAGATGCCTGTCACTTCAACACGCCACTGTATTCCCTGGCCAACACCTCTATCTCAGACTTGCTGAGGTGCTCCAGCAAGGCTCAGCAAAAGCTGGAAGAACTGAATCTCATTTTCTGCTTGGGGACCCCGCAGCCTTCGGGATTCAACATTGAGTTCTCAATAAAAAAAAACTTTGGGCCTGAACACCTTTTTCCATGTTCTTTGCCAGTTCCCACACTGACACTCCCATGCCTTTAGCACAGCCAATCCATTTTCACCTTATAGTCCCATTATCAGCTGTTCTTTCTCCCTGGCTTACCATCATCCATCCCTTTGTTTCCCTAACTATCTTTCACTCTCTCTCTCTCTCTCTCTCTCTCTGCTCTATCTCCACTTATCGGTGCCACTTTACCACCCCTATTCATTGCCGTCTCCTCCCCATCACCTTGTATTTTCAGCATATTTATCACCTTTTCCTAGCCACCATCAGTTCTGAAAAAGAGTCACTGGACCCAAAACATTAACTTTGCTTTTTCTTCACAAATGCTGCGAGACCGACTTGCTTTCTCCAATAATTTCTGTTTTTGTTTCAGATTTCCAGCATCTGCGGTTCTTTATTTTATTTTACTACCATGATCACACCTGGCCTGGCATACATGTGACTCCAGAGGCTGACTATTAACTGCTTTCTGATTAGATTAGATTAGATTAGATTACTTACAGTGTGGGAACAGGCCATTTGGCCCAACATGTCCACACTGACCCGCTGAAGCACAACCCACCCAGACCCATTCCCCTACATTTACCCCTTCACCTAACCTGCACATTTTTGGATTGTGGGAGGAAACCGGAGCACCTGGAGGAAACCCACGCAGACACGGGGAGAACGTGCAAACTCCACACAGTCACCTGAGGCAGGAATTGAACCTGGGTCTTTGGCGCTGTGAGGCAGCAGTGCTAACCACTGTGCTGGGTAATTAAAGGTTGGGAATTATTGTTGACCAAGCCAGTGATACCTCGCATCCCATGACCAAAAAAAAGACATTGTTTTTGGTTTAAAATATCTAACGTGAAATACTCAGTTACTCTCCACCTTTCGATTTATAGCACCTTGAGATTACAATGCCTCTACCCCAGAGCCTTGCAGGCTGGGGAGTTGCAGTAGGAATCTGAGAACTGCTTGGATTGACTGCAAGTAGAAGAAGAATCTAGCTTTAAGACCGATAAATTGGCTGTGCTTCGCGTGCTGATTCACTGAAACCCTAAGCTGTTTAAAAATTAAGTAGGATATTGTGCATGGGGTTTAGACTCTGCCTACCTCACTGCAGTGAGCTGTTTGATTTCAACCTAAACTGACAATGGGACGAAAATGCTTCAGCAATTCATCTAAAATAGGTTTGGTAATCGTACCCAGATGCAGCAGTTTAGATATGATATGTTAGTTAATTAGACAAATCCAATAACTATTCTGGAGAGTGGAGGACAGGGGCATGAACCCCAATGGTTTACGAGCAGTGGAATGTTTATCCCTGGTGTTTTAAATTTTCTTTCTGGTAGTCTTTGGTAGCAACCATCTTTGTTCTTCCAGCGGACTGATGTATGGGAACTCCTCATTTTCTAACAAGGAGATGGTGATTTGTTTCCTTGGATTTCTTCTTTCTCCCTCTCTCTTACCCCATCTACCCCTGTTTATATATCTTATTCTGGAGCCTTATCCTTAAACTGTGTCAATCAGCTATCCAAATCCCCTGGACCAATGACTACAGGCAGAATGTTACTCAATGCTCCAGAATGACCATAATACCCTTCCCTGCTACCTGAGGATTAGCTTCCCATTCTTTCTAAGAACAAAATCTTCTTACTTTCCCAAATAATACTCTCTTAACAACCTGAGTGGGATCAGGAGTTAGCTGGAACAGGCATACAGGCAAGGCTGCCTTCTGACCTTTGCACCTCTGACCTCTATCTTGACAATGTGTTGGAGAAATGCCTATGTTCACATCACTTGACTTGTGCCTCCCCTTCACCAAAGTTGAATAATTCCTTGCCATCACAAGTACATCCTGACAACTTGAGTGATTAAAAGACAAGGAGAAAGTGAGGACTGCAGATGTTGGAGATCAGAGCTGAAAATGTGTTGACTCTAGTTCAGTGAGGCATTGCGAACTCATGATTCTTCCCTTTTGTTTCCTTATATGAAAAATTTTAAAAATTACTTGTTGCTCTAATAGCAGCCAATAGAAATCTCACGCTGCACAGTGAATACTAGGAAAGTTCAATTTTATAGAGATCCCAATTTCTAACAAATGGTAAGATATTCCATTTCCTAGCAATAATACCCCTTACAAAACACTTCAAAGAGAAAAAAACATAATTAGGAAAATTTAGCATTCAGTGCATAGATAATAGTTATGGGTTAAATGTCATTAATCATCGGTGCTCTGCTTCCCCTTCCTTTGCCATTATCCTCTCAGATTTTTAAAATTAGAGCTTGGCTCATTGTCTCCTGGATTAACTTTACCGCAGCCTCTTATCCCTACTCCATTTTGACCAGGAGCATTATTTTTGTGCTACTGTTGAAGTAATGCTGTTTGGAAAAACTGAGCTATTGGCTCCTTGCAATACAGTTCAATTAACTCAACTTATCTTTTAATCAGAGCTGAAAATGTGTTGTTGGAAAAACGCAGCAGGTCAGGCAGCATCCAAGGAGCAGGAGAATCGACATTTCGGGCATGAGCCCCATTCGTGAAGAAGGGCTCATGCCAGAAACGTTGATTCTCCTGCTCCTTGGATGCTGCCTGACCTGCTGCACTTTTTCAGCAACACATTTTCAGCTCTGATCTCCAACATCTGCAGTCCTCACTTTCTCCTTGTCTTTTAATCACTCAAGTTGTCAGGATGTACTTGTGATGGCAAGGAATTATTCAACTTTGGTGAAGGGGAGGCACAAGTCAAGTGATGTGAACATAGGCATTTCTCCAACACATTGTCAAGATAGAGGTCAGAGGTGCAAAGGTCAGAAGGCAGCCTTGCCTGTATGCCTGTTCCAGCTAACTCCTGATCCCACTCAGGTTGTTAATTACAGGCTGAAGTCAGCTGAGGCTGCAGTCATGACAGAGTAGCCTGTTATCATGTGCTACCTAAGTTGATCATCATTTCTGGGAAGTTAGTGATTTGAGGGTTGTCAGTAGTTGTAAAACTAAGCACAGAAAATGAAAGAAGGGAAGAAACCTGGTCATTATTGGGACTCTAATAATGAAGTAGTGAAATGCTTTGGGTCACTTTAAACTTCGATTTGTGGAGCAGTCTGTCAGTGTCACTTATTGTACAGCTCTTTCCTGGTGTTGCAGGGCACATATATCGATCGTCTGAACCAGAGACTGATCGGACTTTGAAGTACAACAGCAGGCTACGTGTGGATGGACTGGTGAGCAGAGTGGAAACACCTGCAGAGATGACAGAGAAATTCAAGAACAGGCCAGATTTCCTCACTTACAGACAAACAATATTTGCCAAACGAATGAGGAAAGTGAGGCTCCCTGGAGTTTTTCATTTAAACTATCGCACCATATTGGTAAGTAGTCCAGTTTATTCCTTGCTCCCTCTTCTTTATTTTCCCAATTTGCTGCACCTCCTGCAAGAGCTATTACTTATGTGAGATTTTGGCACTTTGTACGAGAGCTAACGTTTCAAGGGTGAATCTAAAACAGTCAACTTGGGGTGGTGGGGGAGTCACCATAAGCTGAAAATGTGAAGGTTTATTGGACAGTTAGGAGCGAAAGGTTCCTCAAACACATTGTAATCAGTGTTACTACTCACACCATTGTTCTCCAAGTCCTGAGATTAACGCCAGGGGTCGTGACTGTTAGTAGGGTCACGGCATAAGATGTTATTCGTTTCAGGGGTTCCAAGGCAGCGCTGGCTGCTGCAGAGCTCAGACTGACAGCTGTGAGGCTCCTTCAAGCCCTTGAGTAATATTCTTTGTGGGCATGGCCAGATTTTTGACTCCTGATTGCTCCTGAAAGAAAAAGTCTTTTCGTTAAAGAACTGCAATTTATATAATTCCCGCCGTGCTGAAAATCACTCCTCACCCCATGCTTAGCAGTTGAAGCTAATTTCTTCCCCACCACTCAAGAGCTATGTTATTATTTCATATGATAAATGTGTGTAGCCAGTGCAATGCACCCTGGTTATTGGCTGATATCACAATTTACTAGGGCTGTGGAAAGATTTGTGGTGCTGGAAAAGCACAGCAGGTCAGGCAGCATTCGAGGAGCAGGAGAATCGACATTTTGGGCAAAAGCGCCTCATTCCTGATGAAGGACTTTTGCCCGAATCATTGATTCTCCTGCTCCTCGGATGCTGCCTGACCTGCTGTGCTTTGCCAGCACCAAACTCTCGACTCCAGCATCTGCAGTCCTCACTTTCACCAATAGAAAGATTAACTGCACATCTTCAAGGATAGTGCATTGTGAGTGTAAAGTGATGAGAATAATTTTAAAAGTGAATCTGTGCTTTGAAACTATCGTGGTTGATGGACATTAAAACTTTGGTGGTTGACGCAGAAAGCACTAAAGTTTCCTGATGGTGTCTTAGTGCAAGATGCAGAGAGGGAAAGGCATCTTTATTTGTAAACCCAAGTCCAACATCTGAAGAATGTGCCAAATGTAAGTGAGCAACTGGCCTGAGACTTTATGATGTTACCTGACTTGAGCCATTCAGCACTTGAATGTAAGAACAGAAAATGCTGGAGAAACTCAGCAGGTCTGGCAGCATCTGTGGAGAGAGAAGCAGTTGATGTTTCAAGTCTGATATAACTCTTCTTCAGAATTGGAAGCAGGCACATTCAGCTTCCAAGGTTATTACTCGATGTTTAAATTCTACTAAGGTGGACCTGCTTACTGTTAATGCTCCAGTCATTACAAGGAAGCAAGGTCCTTCCAGAGTAGTTCTGAGGAAGAGTCGCTGGACCTGAAACAGGAATTCTGATATCTTTCCAGAGATGTTGCCCAGACCTGCTGAGCTTTTCCAGCAATTTTGTTTTTTTCCATCCAGAATAGAATGGGCAAAACTGACCAGTGATGCTTGTCAGCATCCCTTCCAAAAACAACCAACAGCAAAGAAGCTCAAGTCCAGGGGGCAGATTCCTAGATGATGACAAGCCCCTAGAATGTAGCCCACAGATGCCACCTTGGCAATGATCACACCTTCTACAAATCGAGGCACAAAAGTTGCCAAATGATCCAGAGGTACCCGTCCCATTGGCAACCAGTGAAACATGACCTACTCGACTGTGTTCTTACTTTCCTCAGGGCTGTTTTCAGCCACCTACAAGGCCTTAATGCAGATTGCTTTATACCGCCAAACAAATCCTGTCGATTTTGACTGCAGAGGGGCATCACAAATGATGAAATGTCTCCTTAAATGCCCTGTACTACCAGAGTCATATAGGTATGAAAGTCTGAGCTTGCACCTTTGGAGAACCATGGCAAGGCAAAGTGGAGCAACATGTCAGGAAGAAGAAATACATTAGGGAGTGCTCCTGCAGAATTCAATCCGACCCCTGTCTGGGAACTGTTTTGGGTTGGCTATCACAACCGCAATGATGTGAGGCAACAAACAGCTGCTGGTATCCAAAATGCTTTCTCAAAATACAGGGCAGAAAAGATTTCTGAAACATTTTTTTTAATGAATGCCATGAGCCCTGGTATAGTGGGGTTGTACGGTTGGCTCTAAGTCAGAAAGTGCTGTGTTCAAGTCGCATCCAGACATTCCAGTGCAGTACTATCAGTGAAAAAGTAAATCAAGGTACCCAAAAGAAATTCAGCCGATCTCTGGCAACATCTGTGGTGAGAAAATAGACTTCCCTTTATGAGTCCAGTGACCCTTTTTCAGAACTATAAGTTGACTTGAAATGTTAACTCTGCTTTCTCTCCATAGGTGCTGCCTGAACTGCTGGGTTTCTCCAGCACATTCTGCTTTCAGCATCCACAATCTTTGTTGTATTAAGGTGAATCAAGGCTTTACCTAGCCGCCCAGGTGAACTGAAGGAACCCAATTCCAATATTTTATAGAAGAACTAGACAATCATCTCCTCACTGCTATTTCGGGCTCTTTTTGTATGCAAATTTGTTCCACCTCACTGGAATATCATGTTAGAAATCAAGCCCCAATATTCCCAAGTCAATTCAAAAACTAAAAGTATGCAAAGCCCCCAGTTTACCAAACTTTTAGACCAGGGTTGACAAAATTTGGACCTGATTTGTGTATTGAACAAACATTGCTATTTATTAGAAGTAGATGGATTCTATCTACAGACTTTGCTAATAAAATCTCTGATCCCGTTACCAACTCACCTACAGAAACAAACCAATGCACACACACACACAGACACACGCACACAGAGACACACAAACAGACAGACACTACAGACACACACACAGACAAACAGACACACACACACACACACACACACACACACACACACACACACACAACACAATCACAGACACACACACAGACACATGCACATGCGCACACACACAAACATAGGCACACACACAGTCATGCAAACGCATGCACACCCACACACGCACACGCACACACACACACACACACACACGCACACGCACACCCACAGGGAAAAAAAGTCATGGGTGTTATGAGCAGAGGGAAAGACTGAGAAGGCAGTTTGGTGATTCTTGAGATGAATGTTATGATTCTTATCCTGGTCAGAATGCTACTTCTCAGTTGTCCTTCTCCGGATGCTTTCACTGGAATCACAGAGTGGCTGGCTCACTGATAAAAGATATCTGACTAGCCGATTTAAAATCATGGCTAACAGCAACTGCTGAAGGAAATATTAATTCAGACTTAAATTGACTTTTACTCAGAGAATAGACAGCTCCTGTGCTAGTGGAGATCTGAAACCTATTTGTTCACAAGCCCAAGCTGTTCAGTTACTTGAAAACCCATCACATAGTTGTTGGCAAGCAGAAGGCCTTTGTGATTGGTCTGTGGACTAGTAACCAATTACCAGTTATTTGCATAAACTAAAGTTCCGACTAACCACAGCTCTTTGGTTCCATTTTGTCTGCGTCCACATTTTAACCACAGCTCGTGCCAGCAGCTGTGAGAACAGTGCTTACAATGGGTGTGAGATTACCTGCTTCCAAAACATGCAGCCAACCTACTGCAGTCCTTGGTTCTGAAACAGTTCTTTTCTCATTTTGATCCACAATTTCCTTGGCTGAACAACCTCCTTCGGTACTATAACAATACAGTCATTTTCTTAATTATCACAACAACTCCAATTCAAAGATTATTTCATTGATTTTAAATTTTTTTGGGATGTCCTATGGTTGTAAAATGTGCTACGTAATTACGTCTTTCTTTGAGTGTCTGTTGTGGTCACTGTTCCTGTAAAACTGTTGAAAAACAAATAATATGTGTGTGTGTGTGTGTGTGTGTGTATATATATATATATATATGAGTTGTTTGCTTTCTCACTTTGCATTTTAGAAAATAACAGAGCGTTTTGCCAGAAACAGAAAAAAGCCAGCTCACGAGGATGTGGCAGAACAAGTATTTCTGATCACTGCAGAGCACATCCATCTGACTTATCATCGAGAGGATGACAGGATTACAGCACTGAAACGTGAATTCGCCCTCCCACCAAACTTGATGCAAAAAGATGACCAAGAGATTAACATGGAGCAGATTGTCGTCACTTTTGAGGTACATTAACACAGTTACTGCACAGCACAAAGTCCGTTCCTTCCCTGAATATGGGCCTTCTTGGCAAAGCCAGCATTTACTACTAATCTGTAGTAGGCCTTGAGAAGGTTTGAGAGCCTTTTTCTTGAACCACTGCAGTCCATGTGGTGTGTGTACACTTGCAGAGTTGTGAGCGAGGAAGTTTCAGGATTTTGGTCCATTGATAAAAAGGAATGCATATATGTCAAAACTGGGATGGCATTTAACTTTGAACAGGACTTGCTTTGCTTGCATCAGCTGCCAATGAGGTTGCAGGTTTGAAAGATGCCATTAAAGAAGCCATGGTACAACTGCAGTGCTTTCTGTAAAGTGTGCATACTGTATGCTGGAGGAAACTGATGGAGAACCAATCAAGTGGAATGCTTTGTCCGCGATAACTTCTACTGTTTAAAGCATGATTGGAGCTTCATTCACCCTAACATGTGGATGTTTTTGCATCATGTGCCTGTTCTGTGCCCTTGAAAGTACTAACCTTTGGCCTGCTCAACCACATTTATGTGGCTCATTGGGTAGGTGGCCACAAACAAATAGATTGTGGGTAGGGGGCTTTTTGAATATCAAGGTGAGCTGGTTAATCTGTCCCTGTCACAGATGATCCTATACTGATGGCCTGAGGTCTCCATTTGGCAGTAACCCACACCATGAGTGAGAGATCTCCTTGAATAAACTAAAAACAACTGGTGAGCATTTGATGCCTAAGCCTGTACTGTTCCTGATATCAGTGATTTGGGTTCCAAGGTCAGTTAAAGGATTGCATTTTAAGCATCAAAGGCACTTGGAATATGACACGTGAATTATTTTAAAAATCAGATCATTATGTTCAACTCTCAGCACAGCTGTTGCCTCAGGGTTTCAGAGTCTTGTTTCATGTTGCATATATCTTGTTAGATGGTGATAAGGCTGAGGTATGTTATTGTGAACTTAAAAGGCTGAGGCATGATCTAGAACCATTTAAAAAAAACACAGAAAGAGACTTTTGGCCAATTGTCTGGGAATCTTTTCAAAGGTCTTGCTGATATTCATGTAGACTACACCAAATGTGCTATCTTCACTGAATGTCCTTGTTACCTTCTCAAAACATTCCATTCTGTTAGTCATAAATGACCTTCTATTTATAGGTTCATGTGGCTGGCCTTGATGAATTTACATTTTAAATTGCCCATCATAATTGTTTCTTATAATTTTCCCACTACTAAGATTGGGCTGTTGGCCTTTTGCTACCTGATCTAACCACAACCTTCTCAACAGCATTTAGGAATGATTGAGCAGTGATCCTAGTGATGTCCATTTCCCATGAATGATTGTGAAAAAAGTCTTCAGTTAAGGTTGAGATAAGGGATCCAATCCCTCTATGGGTTGGATGTAGGGAGTATAGTTGCACAAACTACTATTCCTTCTGGCCCACTAGTAGTGAGCTAAAGGCATCTTCCACCTTCCTAAAATTGAACTTACCTCCTTTCATCTGTTAGGCTTCCCAGAAATTTTCTGGTCACTGTTAAGCCAGCAAAGTGGGACAATCACAGGATGCCAGTCTCTTAAACATCTTGAAGTTACCAATCCCTTCCTGGTTGACCTCCCCCACTTATCCCCAGAAATGGACAGATGGAGTTGGGTTTCTAGATTTTTAAAATTTTAAATTCTAAGCTGACCAGGATCACTTTTGCATCAAGTTTGGTGGGAGGGCGAATTCACGATAAAATGAATCATCTTGCAGCCACTCTAATACTTTATCATAGTAGATATAAACCTTCTACCTCAGGAGAAGCAATAGAAATTCTGACATTAAAGAAATCCATCTACTACATTTACTGTTCTGCAGGTTGACCCATTGGCGAAGCCTTGCAAAAATGTGGTTCTGTATCAAACCATGATGGACCTGCTGAAGACACAGGCTGCTTCGATGCAAAGTGTCAGAGATTCAGAGCATGAGGTAGTGTTTGTGTCACTTTCTTAATTTGTCAGAAAGACATTGGTTTGTTAAGTGTAAAATGAAACTTCCAGTTTGGGAAAGAGAAACTCTCCCTCAAGCTTACAGCTCCACCTAAGAGGAAGTATTCAATGAAGCTCGATGGCTTCAACTTGGCTTCTCCCAACCCTCAAAAAAGTGTGGATGAATATACAGGCCTTCTGGGATCTCTTTGTACCAGTGCTAACATGCTTTAGTGAATCCACCCAGGTTCCTTCCCAATTCCTTTTATTCCCTTTGCACCTGTTTTTAAACCTTATTCGAGAATAGAAATCTTTATTAAAATTGGATAGGGACTGTGTGGAAATTAATTGTATCACAGCTAGGCCATTCATACATTAGACTAGCAGGTACTTTCTTGCTAAATTATGTCAGAGATTAATGGAAAACATAAAATGTTTGATTGCTGGCTTACTTTAGGCAAGAGTATTAAAGGCAATGGAACCAAGGTATGGGTAAGATATAGATCAATCATGATCTAATTGAATAGATCATGGAACAGGCTCTGGAGACTGAATGCCCTACCTCAGTTTCAGCTTTGTTGACTCGGATGAGAACATTACCAAACATTATGCCTACTAAATGTAGTCTCAAAAACATATTATTCATTTATTTCCTCTGATATTCCACTACCCATCACCTCCCTCGATTCTCCCAAACTGAAGGTTCTGACCCTTGAAAGATCAAAAATACAACAAATTTCCAAGTTGCCATTTACTTATCTGTTATCTTCACTTGCCTTCTTCCTACAATAATCAGATTGTTAAGTCATAAATTTGGAATCAACTGGTCATTGCTTTCTGATTTCCCTCCATTGCGCTATACTGGCTTGATGAGAATGTTTAATAACACAGAAGATCCAGGGAGAGCCCAGAGAAATGGAATAATGACACAACCAATAGTCTCTCATTTCCATCCTCACAGACAATGAAGGACACAAATTCAACTGGGATAATGTAACCATCCTAGCACAGACAAAACAGAGACACGCAAGAGAATCTCTTGAAGTCTGGCACTCCAATTGGGAACTCACTCAATAAACACATTCAACTGGACCCCATAAACAAACCACTCAGAAAGTACCAGAAAACAAAGACATGTAAATACCAGGCAAAACAGACCAACAATGATTTACTGGAGGCACACTGACAATGCCACCTAGCGAGGTGATGAAACATCTACAGAAAAGCACATTAGCTCGTCGAATGAATCTACAACATGGAGTAATGATGTTCACTGTTTCTCCAAGGAATCAGTGGCTCTTCTGTTGCAACTTTGGCAGACAAAAATGGGAGAACGTGTTTTGGAAACAGAACTCCATGTTGTGCTGCAACATGCTCTTTGAATCTTTTTTTTCTTAATAGTTCTTTTGAATATCTGGTAGCAGAAGAATCATGGACAATAGTCACCTCTAACTTTCTGATGGGCCACTTGGATTGGTGAAATGTACAGGAGAGTATGCTTCATTTTCCTTGGCTGGGTATTCAACTCCCACGTCACTTTGACAAATTGTCTTTCCAACAGGAGCAGCATGGTGGCTCAGTGGTTAGCAATGCTGCTTCACAGCTCCAGGGACCCAGGTTCGATCCCTGCCTTAGGTAACTGACTGTGTGGAGTTTGCACATTCTCCCCGTGTCTGCATGGGTTTCCTCCCGCAATCCAAAGATGTGCAGGTTAGGTGAATTGGTCATGCTAAATTGCCCATAGTCAGGGGTGAATATGGGGAATTGGTCTGGGTGGGCTACTTTTCTGAGGGTCGGTATGGACTTGTTGGGCCGAAGGGCCTGTTTCCATACTGTAGGGAATCTAATCTAATCAGACTGGCATTCTTTAAGTATAAGTTGGTACAGCCAAACTTTTTCATCTAAATTAGCCAGACATTTCCAAAGTTTAATTGTAGTTGTAATGCAGGAAACACAGCAACCATTTTGCCCAGAGCCAAGTTTCACATGCACCATTATTGTTAAGCTATGATGCGTGCGTATTATTATATGGGCACTAAACTGAGTTAGTACTTTTGTGAAATGCTGTAGCGCAGGGTTGCACAGAATGCATTAAGTGTTGAACGTGAACTTACTCGATCAGAAGTTCTACCTTGAACTGTGCACTGAACAGGATTTCAAGTCAAAAGCCACTCAATTAACAGATGATCATTACTATGTTTAAGATACGTGAATTTCTCAAGGACAGAGCAGCTGAACGCAAGGCAAATGAGCTGGTTATCTCTGTGTATGACACAGAAAGAAATGAAAAGGCTAAAGAACACAGAAAGGAGCAGGTAAGTCTGGAAGGAAGTACCCCAAATTTGCTTATGTTTAGAAAAAGTAAGTACTACCCATTATCCTACAATCCGGTGTCAGGTGAGTAACAATTTTGTATTGGACTTGAGTATGAGGAGTTACATTAATACCATACAAATGGGATTTGTTGTGAATTTCTCTGCTTGTTGAAGGATGGTAACTCTGGGGCATGAGGTTATTCTTCCCTTTATCTAAAATAAAATTAACAAAAGGTCAAAGAGAACTAGACCATTGTTAAGAAGACAATTGTATCAGGATTATAATAGCAAGAAATAAACAGAGTCTGGGCTGGCACATGTGAAACAGCAACGGCATAGGCAAAGTGGCAGAGGTGGGAACAGAATTGTTGTCACCTTGAGACATTTGTATTCCATGGGGAGTGGCACTTTAAAAATCCTCCTGATCTGCTGGAGGTCAGATTGATGGATTACTCTGATGCCTTGAACAAGTGTACTCACAGCCAGATGGCACAGTTAGCCATTTCACTGCGCCGTTTAAACCTCTGATGAACGCTGCTTGTGCTGTATGAAAGTTGTCACATTGCTTATGAGACACTGCGTCATGCTGGGTTCCAGAGGTAACTCCTGATTAATACACCTAACCTACACGTCCCGATTCTCCTGTCAACCGTTGGGATGTCCTGTACTCAGTGGGTTGGCCAGCCTGCCTCTGAGCCAGAAGCTCTGGGTTCATGTCCCATCGCGTGCTGACCTAGGAAGGAGCATTTATAATAAGATGAAACCAATTTGCAAACCCTTCCAACATAAATAAGTGGCAGTAAGAATTGGAGAGAGATTCCTGGTCAGCTTTGTGATCGAAACAACATCAGAACTAAGAGCAGGAGTTCAGCCCCTCAAGCCTAGCCCACTGTTAGATAGGATCATGGCTAACCTCAACTCAGCTGCAATTCCACTTTTCTGACTGCTCTTCACAACCCTTCAAATCATTGCTAATTAAAAATCTGTCATCTCCTCCTTAAACTTACTCATATTGCAGCATCCATTGCACTCTGGGGTAGTGAATTCCACAAACTCATGACCCTTGAGAAGTAATTTCACCTCATCATTAAACTTCAATAATACTAAATTACATGCTGTTCCTCTTTCTCACATCCTTTCTATCATGGTGAATTATATCTAATCACACAATATCATCCTTCAAACTCAGTTTTTGCTGGGACTTTCATCTTTCCTCCCATGCTTGCTAGTTTCAAACCCATGTTTGCTTGATTTTACTGGTTATTTCATGGTTCACCCCGTCCTTTTATTGTAGGGCGGCACAGTGGCTAGCACTGCTGCCTCACAGCACCGGTTCCTAGGTTCAATTCCAGCTTCGGACGACTGTCTGTGTAGAGTTTGCACATTCTCCCCGAGTCTGCGTGGGTTTCCTCCGGGTGCTCCAGTTTCCTCCCACAGTCCAAAGATGTGCAGGTAAGGTGGATTGGCCATGCTAAATTGCCCGTAGTGTTAGGTGCATTAGTCAGAGGGAAATGGGTCTGGGTGGGTTACTCTTCGGAGGGTCGGTGTGGACTGGTTGGGCCGAAGGGCCTGTTTCCACACTGTAAGGAATCTAATCTAATATAAACTCTTCTTAATATTGTGCATGCTGTACTTACACTCAATGATAAACTGGTTTAGAAGCACAATATTGATTGATAATAACCACAATAATAAGATATTGGAATAATTGTCAACTTTAATGTGACAATAATGTGATTTTTAAAGAACCCATTCTGATTATTCCAAAGCCAATAGGAATGGGGCACATTCTACGATGACGCATATGGTCAGCTACCGAGGCAGTGGAGCTGGGAATTATTTCTTACAGTTTTCAAATGACGTTAACAATTTATGCTGTGGCAAATACTTTATTCCTCAGGTGCGGTTAGAGGAGGAACAGCGACTGCGGCGTGCTGAGGAGGAGCTTGATTATCTTGCACCATTCCTTGCTCGACTCGGACAGCCCAGAAGAATTACAAAGAAAGTAGCCATGACACTCAGGAACGACTGCTTAACCGACATGAAGCAGAGGCTCATCGATAAAGCCAATCTCATCCAAGCCCGTTTTGAGAAGGTATTGAACATTCTTGTACACATTGCATAGTTCACCCACAACTATGATAATCCAACCCAAAGTTTGCTTATGATCAGGGTGTGCCATCAAACTATTCCACATGGTGCTGAGCTACAGGTCTGGAGCTGACCTTGTGAACTCTGATTTTGAACATGTGAGTGTAAAGGTTTTCACTTGCTGCACAGAAGCTGTCACAAGTGACTCCAAACACATTCTCTGAACATTCTTTTGCTGGTGGTCAAGAATTAATAGGAAACATCACTAAACTTCCAACTAAGTAACATGTATGGTGATATGTAATGGTACAGAAACATGTGGAACAGGCAAAAAGTGAAAAGAATGAAGTGTTTTTTTATTCTTCTAAACTCCAATGATAAAGTCCTATTTTGCTCAATCTTTCCTAATAATTCCTCCATCCTGGGAGTCAGTAGAATGGGTTTTCTGAACACTTCAAATGCAATTATATCACTCCTTATATAAGAAGATCATAACTGAACACAGTACTCCAGGTGTAACCACACCAAGGTCCTGTACAGGTGCAGCAATACTTACCTGATTTTATACTTAATTCCCCTTACAATAAACATAAATGTATCATTTGCCTTCTAAACACTTGAAGGATTGCACACCAACCTTTCTTTGATTCATTTACCAGGACATCCACATCTCTCTGTGTCAAAGAATTCTGTAATCTCTGGCCATTTAAATAATATTATATTCTCTATGTCCCAGTGGACACGTTCACATTTTTTCATGTTATTGTCTGTCTGCTTTATTTTGCCTACACACTTTGCTTTTTTAAGTCTCTTTGTGTACTCTCTATGTCCTCCTCACAATTTACTTTCCTGCCAGTTGAGTTCAAGACTGTAAAACCATATAAAAGCATTAGCAGGATTTTTTCTTTATGTTTAAATTTAGTTTCTCTTTCTTCATTATCCTTGGTAAAAACAATGTTTGCAGATGCTGGAAACCAGAGTCTAGATTAGAGTGGTGCTGGAAAAGCACAGCAGTTCAGGCAGCATCCGAGGAGCAGTAAAATCGACGTTTCAGGCATCAGGACTTCATTATCCTTGTACAATTCAGCAGTCAAAAAGGATAACCTCTCTATTCACTCCCAGGCCAGCTCTAATTCATCACTACCTCTTTAACTGCTCCATTGTTGCTAAGTTATCAAATTATTTATCCAACCTCCAGTCTCATAGAGTCTTAGAGATGTACAGCACGGAAACAGACCCTTCTGTCCAACTTGTCCACGCTGACCAGATATCCTAACATAATCTAGTCCCATTTGTCAGCACCCAGCCCATATCCTTCCAAACCCTTCTGATTCACATACCCATCCAGATGCCTTTTAAATGTTGCAATTGTACCAGCCACCATCACTTCCTCTGGCAGCCTCTCTCTCTCTCTCTCTCTAGTTCTAGACTCCCCACCCCAACGAAACAACCTTGTCTATTTATCCTATCTATGCCCCTCATGATTTTATAAACCTCTATAAGATCACCTCTCAGCCTCTGACGCTCCAGGGAAAACAGCCCCAGCCTGTTCAAACTCTCCCTACAGCTCAAACCCTCCAACCCTGGCAACATCCTTGTAAATCTTTTCTGAACCCTTTCAAGTTTCACAACATCCTTCCGATAGGAAGGAGAACAGAATTGCATGATTGCAAAAGTGGCTTAACCAATGTCCTGTACATTTGTAAAATGACCTCCCAACTCCTGTACTCAATACTCCGATCAATAAAGGAAAACATACCAAATGCCGCCTTCACTATCATATCTACCTATGACTCTACTTTCAAGGAGCTATGAACCTGTACTCCAAGGTCTCTTTGTTGACCATCACTCCCTAGGACCTTACCATTAAGTGTATAAGTGCTGCTAAGATTGGCTTTCCCAAAATGCAGCACCTCACATTTATCTAAATTAAACTCCATCTGACACTCCTCAGCCCATTGGCCCATCTGATCAAGATCCCATTGTAATCCGAGATAACCTTCTTCACTGTCCACTACACCTCTAAGCTTGGTGTCATCTGCAAACTTACTAATTATACTCTTATGCTCACATCCAAATCATTTATATAAATAATGAAAAATAGTGGACCCAGCACCGATCCTTGTGGCACTTCACTGGTCACAGGCCTCCAGTCTCAAAAACAAACCTCCACCACCACCCTCTGTCTTCTACCTTTGAGTAAGTTCTGTATCCAAATGGCTAATTCTCCCTGTATACCATGAGATCTAACCTTGCTAACCAGTCTCCCATGGGGAACCTTGTCGAACGCCTTACTGAAGTCCATATTGTTCACATCTACCACTCTGCCCTCATCAATCCTCTTTGTTACTTCTTCAAAAAACTCAATCAAGTTTGTGAGACATGATTTCCCATATTGACTATCCCTAATCAGTCCTTGCCTTTCCAAATACATGTACATCCTCTCCCTCAGGATTCCCTCCAACAACTTGCCCACTACTGACGTCAGGCTCACTGGTCTATAGACCTCGGCTTGTACTGACCACCTTTCCAAAATAGAGTCTTAGAAATGCACCACGTTAGCCAACCTCCAGTCTTCCAGCACCTCACCTGTGACTATCGATGATACAAATATCTCAGCAAGTGGCCTAGCTTCCCAAACATTTCCAGGGTACACCTGAGGATTTATCCCCTTTTTTATTCGTTTCAAGACATACAGCACTTTCTCCTCTGTAATATGGACATTTTTCAAGATGTCAAGATCTATTTCCCTAAATTTTATATCTTCCATGTTCTTTTCCACAGTAAACACTAATGCAAAATACTTGTTTAGTATCTCCCCGATCTCATGCTGCTACATACAAAGGCTGCCTTGCTGATCTTTGAGGGGCCCTATTCTCTCCCCACCTACCCTTTTGTCCTTAACGTATTTGTAAAAGTCCTTTGGATTCTCCTTAACCCTATTTGTCAAAGGTATCTCATGTCCCTTTTTTGCCCTCCTGATTTCTCTCTTAAGTATACTACTACTGCCTTTATACTCTGCTAAGGATTCACTCGATCTATCCTGTCTATACCTGACATATGCTTCCTTCTTTTTCTTAACTAAACCCCCAATTTCTTTAGTCATTCAGCATTCCTATACCTACCAGTCTTTTGTTTCACCCTGACTGGAATATACTCTCTCTGGACTTCAAAGTTTGGGAGAAGATTTGTAGCTCAGGTGCTCGTTCTGTTTGCCGAGCTGGGAATTTGTGTTGCAGACATCTCGTCCCCTGTCTAGGTGACATCCTCTGTGCTTGGGAGCCTCCTGTGAAGTGCTTCTATGATGTTTCCTCCGGGATTTATAGTGATTTGTATCTGCCGCTTCGGGTTGTCAGTTCCATCTGTCCGCTGCAGTTGCCAGTATATTGGGTCCAGGTCGATGTGCTTATTGATTGAATCTGTGGATGAGTGTCATGCCTCTAGGAATTCCCTGGCTGTTCTCTGTTTGGCTTGTCCTATAATAGTAGTGTTGTCCCAGTTGAACTCATGTTGCTTGTCTTCTGAGTGTGTGGCTCCTAAGGATAGCTGGTCATGTCGTTTCGTTTCTAGTTGGTATTCATGGATGCAAATCGTTAGCTGTCTTCCTGTTTGTCCTATGTAGTGTTTTGTGCAGTCCTTGCATGGGATTTTGTACACTATATTGGTTTTGCTCATGCTGGGTATCGGGTCCTTCGTCCTGGTGAGTTGTTGTCTGAGAGTGGCTGTTGGTTTGTGTGCTGTTATGAGTCCTAGTGGTCGCAGTAGTCTGGCTGTCAGTTCAGAAATGTTTTTGATATATGGTAGTGTGACTAGTCCTTTGGGTTGTGGCATGTCCTCATTCCGTTGTCTTTCTCTTAGGCATCTGTTGGACTCTTGTTATCTCATTTCTGAAGGCTTCCCATTTTCCAGCTGTCCATTTACCTGTGAACATCTGCCCCCAATCAGCTTTTGAAAGTTCTTAGCTCATATCATCAAAATTGGCCTTTCTCCAATTCAGAATTTCAACTTTTAGATCTGGTCTATCCTTTTCCATCACGATTTTAAAATGAATAGAATTATGGTCGCTGGCCCCAAAGTGCTCCCCCACTGACATCTTAGTCACCTGCCCTGCCTTATTTCCCAAGAGTAGGTCAAGTTTTGCATCTTCTCTAGTACGTACATCCACATACTGAATCTGAAAATTGTCTTGTACACACTTAATAAATTCCTCTCCATCTAAACCCTGGACACTGGCAGTCCCAGTCGGTGTTTGGAAAGTTAAAATCCCCTACCACAACCAGCCTATTATTCTTACAGATAACTGAGATCTTTTAACAAATTTGTTTCTCAATTTCCTGCTGACTATTAAGGGGCCTATAATGCAATCCCAATAAGGTTATTATTCCTTTCTTATTTCTCAGTTCCACCCAAATAATTTCCCTAGATGTATTTCTGGAAATATCCTCCCTCAGTACAGCTGTAATGGTATTCCTTATCAAAAACACCTGTCCTCCTCCACCTCTCTTGCCTCCCTTTCTATCCTTCCTGTAGCATTTGTATCCTGGAACATTAAGCTGCCAGTCCCGTCCATCTCTGAGCCACGTTTCTGTAACTGTTATGATATCCCAGTCCCATGTTCCTCATCGTGCCCTGAGTTCAACTGCCTTCCCTATTAGGCCTCTTGCATTGAAATAAATGCAACATAATTTGTCAGTCCTACCTTGTCCTCTGCTTTGTCCCTGCCTGCGGTCCCTGCCTGCCCTGTTTGACTCGCTTCTTTTCTCAACTGTACCAGTCTCAGATTGATCTCTTTCCTCACTATCGCCCTGGGTCCCCCTCCGCCACTTATTATTTTAAATCCTCCCGAGCGCTCTAGCAAATCTCCCTGCCAGTATGTTAGTCCCATTCCAATTCAGGTACAATCTGTCCTTCTTGTACAGGTCACATCTACCCTAGAAGAGATTCCAATAATCCAAAACTGTGAATCCTTCTCCTATACACCAGCTCTTCAGCCATGCATTATCTGCTCTATCCTCTTATTCCTACCTTCACTAGCTCGTAGCACCGGGAGTAATCCAGATGTTACTACTCTCGAGGACCTCCTTTTTAAATTCCTGCCTAACTCTCGATATTCTCCCTTCAGAATCTCATCCTTTTCCTTTCCTATATCATTGGTTCTGATGTGTACAATGACCTGCTGCTCCCTCTGTTCACAACTTTGTCCCTGACGTGAACACCATCACTCAGACTGATTTGAAGGAGGACATTTTCGGTGTCCTAAATTCCATTATGGTAGAGAAGTTGCCAGGGCCAGATGAGATCTATCCCAGGTTACTGCAAGAGGTAAGGGAAGAAATAGCTTGGGCATTAGCAGATATCTTCACACCCTCTTTCACCACAGGCGAGGTTGCAGAGGACTGGAGATTAGTCAATGTTGTTCCCTTACTTAAGAAAGGATAATCCAGGAAATTATAGGCCAGTGAGCCTGATGTCTATGGTAGGGAAGCTCTTGGGACAAGATGTGTGCACCAACCTGACTGAATGTTTTGAAGAGGTGACAAAGATAATTAATGAGGGAATGGCTGTGGATGTAGGTTATATGTACTTTAGTAAAGTACTTGATGAAGTTCCACTTTATCAGATTGGTACAAAAACTAAAATCACATTGGATTTGGGATGGACTGGCGAGATGGATACAAAACTGGCTTGGTCATAGAAGATAGAGGGTAGTGGTGAAAGGGTGTTTTTCAAAATCGAAACGCAACTATTGATGTCTTAGGTCCTCTGTTGTTTGTAGTATATATAAATGATCTAGAGGAAAATGTAGGTGATCTGATTAGCAACTTTGCAGATGACATGAAGATTGGTGGAGTTGCTGATAGTGCCGGCAATTGTGAAAGGATACAACAGGATATAGAAAAATTGGTGACTTGGGAACAGAAATGGCAGATAGAGTTTAATTCAGATAAAAGGATAGACCAGATCTAAAAGTTGAAATACATTAAGGACAAAAGGTTAACTAGGAAGAGAATAGGGCCCCTCAAACATCAGCAAGGTGGCCTTTATGTGGAGCCACAGGAGATGGGGGAGATTCTAAATTAGTATTTTGCATCAGTATTTACTTTGAAAAAGGACAGGGAAGATATAGAATGTAGGGAAATAGAAGGTGACATCTTGCGAAATGTCCATATTACAGAGGAGGAAATGCTGGATGTCTTGAAACGCAGAAAAGTGGATAAGTCCCCAGGACCTGATCAGGTGTAGCCGAGAACTCTATGGGAAGCTAGGGAAGTGATTGCTGAGATATTTGTATTATTGATAGTCACAGGTGAGGTGCTGGAAGACTGGAGGTTGGCTAACCTGGTGCCACTGTTTAAGAAAGGTGGTAAGACAAGCCAGGGAACTATACACCAGTGAGCCTGACATCGGTAGTGGGCAAGTTATTGGAGGGAATCCAGAGGGGCAGAAGTACATGTATTTGGAATGGCAAGAACTAATTTGGGATAGTCAACATGGCTTTGTGCATGGGAGATCATGTCTCACAAACTTGATTGAGATTTTTGAAGAAGTAACAAAGAAGATTGATGAGGGCAGAGTGGTAGATGGACTTCAGTGAAGCGTTCGACAAGGTTTCCCATGGGAGACTGGTTAGCAAGGTTAGATCTCATGGAATACATGGAGAACTAGCCATTTGGGTACAGAACTTACTCAAAGGTAGAAGACAGAGGGTGGTGGTGGAGGGTTGTTTTTGAGACTGGAGGCCTGTGACCAGTAGAGCGCCACAAGGATCGGTGCTGGGTCCACTACTTTTCATCATTTAAATAAATTATTTGGACGTGAGCATAAGCGATATAGTTAGTAAGTTTGCAGAAGCGAAATTGGAGGTGTAGTGGACAGCGAAGAAGGTTACCTCAGATTACAACGGGATCGTTATCAGATGGATCAATGGGCTGAGAACTGTCAGACAATGGAGTTTAATTTACATAAACGCAAGGTGCTGCCTTTTGGGAAAGCAAATCTTGGCAGGACTTATACACTTAATGGTAAGGTCCTAGGGAGTGTTGCTGAACAAAGAGACCTTGGAGTGCAGGTTCATAGCTCCTTGAAAGCGGAGTTGCAGGTAGATAGGATAGTGAAGAAGGCATTCAGTATGCTTTCCTTTATTGGTCAGAGTATTGGGAACTGGAGTTGGGAGGTCATGTTGCGGCTGTACAGGACATTGGTTAGGCCACAGTTGGAATATTGCTTGCAATTCTGGTCTCCTTCCTATCGGAGAAGAGCGGCACGGTGGCACAGTGGTTGGCACTGCTGCCTCACAGCGCCAGAGACCCGGGTTCAATTCCCGACTCAGCCGACAGACTGTGTGGAGTTTGCACATTCTCCCCGTGTCTGCGTGGGTTTCCTCCGGGTACTCCGGTTTCCTCCCACAGTCCAAAGATGTGCAGGTCAGGTAAATTGGCCAGGCTAAATTGCCCTTGGTAAATGTAAGGGGTAAATGTAGGGGTATGGGTGGGTTGCGCTTCGGCAGGTCAGTGTGGACTTGTTGGCCCAAAGGGCCTGTTTCCACACTGCAAGTAATCTAATCTAATCTAATTTGAAAGGAAGGGTGTTATGAAACTTGGAAGGGTTCAGACAAGATTTATAAGAATGTTGCGAGGGTTGGAGGATTTGAGTTTTAGGGTGTGGTTGAATAGGTGAGCTCTGTTTTTCCTGAGGAAGATGGATAGGATAAATAGACAAAGTCTTTTCCCTGGGATGGGAGAATCTACAACTAGAGGGCATAGGTTTAGGGTGAGAGGGGAAAGATATAAAAGAGACCTAAGGGGCAACGTTTGCACGCAGAGGGTGGTAGGTGTCTGGAATGAGCTGTCAGAGGAAATGGTGGAGACTAGTACAATTGCAACATTTGAAACGCATCTGGATGGGTTTATGAATCGGAAGGGTTTGGAGGTATATGGGCCAAGTGCTGGCAAATGGGGCTAGATTAGGTTAGGATATCTGGTCGGCATGGACAAGTTGGACCGAAGGGTCTGTTTCTGTGCTGTACATCTCTATTTCTCTAAATGCAAGGTGATGCATTTTGGAGGATCAAATTTAGGTATGAATTATACTGTAAAAACCCTTAGGTACATTAATGTATACTTGGATCTGGGTGTGCAGGTCCACAAGTTCCTAAAAATGACAGTTGGCCAAGGTGATTAAGGAGGCATATGACATGCTTGCCATCATCAGCCAGGACATGGGGTAAAAGCGTTGACAAGCCAAATTGCAGCTGTATAAAACTCTTGTTAGACTGCATTTGGTTGCCACATTACCAGAAGGTTGTTGCAGCTTCGGAGACAGTGCAGAGAAGATGCACCAGGATGTTGCCTGGTCTTGAGGGCATCACCTATGAGGAAAGGTTAAAAAATCTGGGCTTGTTTTCGCTGGAAAGACGGTGGCTGAGAGGTGTCTTGATTGAGGTCTACAACATTTGAAAGACATAAATAGGGTGGATAGTCAGAGGCCTTTTCCCAGGGTTAAAGTTTCAATTACAAGGTGACACAGGTTCAAAGTGAGAGGGGGAAAGTGTAAGGGAAATGAGTGAGGGATGTTTTTCCCACAGAGTGGGAGTAGGAGCCTGGAACACACTGCCAGAAGAGGTGGTGGAAGCAGGCATGTTGGCAACATTTAAGAGGCATCTGGATGGTTACGAGAATAGGGAGGGAATAGAGGGATATGGGCAGAAGGTTTGTCTTTTAGTCTAGTTAGGACATGATGATCAGCACAGGCTTGGAGGGCGGAAGGGCCTGTTTCTGTGCTGTATTTCTCTTTTGATCTTTTGATATTTCCACCTTTTGACTTAGAATCATAGGATCCCTACAGTGTGGAAATAGGCCCTTTGGTCCAACAAGTCCACACTGACCCTCCAAGAGTAACCCACCCAGACCCATTCCTCGAAACTATTACTCTAATTTAACTCTAACTAATGCACCTAACCTACACATCCTTGAACACTAAGGGCAATTTAGCACAGTGCATTCACATCTTTGGATTGTGGGAGGAAACTGGAGCACCCAAAGGAAACGTTTGCAGACACGTGGAGAATGTGTAAACTCCACGCAGACAGTCGCCTGAGGCTGGAATCGAACCCGGGTCCCTGGCGCTGTGAGGCAGCAGTGCTAACCACTGAGCCACTGTGCCACCCCATTTTGGCCCTATCTTAGCAATTCTGTTGCAGAAACTCATTCATGCCTTTGAAAGTAAGTGCCTTTAAGTCAAAATAACTCCTTAACAGTTTCATGTTGTTTCATTCTAGGAGGCCATGGAGCTGCAGAATAAACAACAATGGTACCAGCAGAACCAGATATTCATGACCAAGGAAGATGAACAGGCTTACTTGGCCTACTGCTCGGAGGCTATGTTCCGCATCCACATCCTTGAAATGCGCCTCAATAAGTAAGGCTTCTTATTTCACTTAATTTTTGAAACTTTCAAGCTTATTTCCTCCTTCATCTCCCAGTAATATTGCTGGGTTCAATTGCATGGTGAGAATAGCTTTCCAGTCTCCATCAATGAGGATTAGCAGGTTAGTTGGACACATAACCCCGGCCTGATCCCATCATCTGACAATTAATATCGAACCTCTGACTGATTTGTGTGTATTTTCTTGGAGCTTTACCATTATCCAGGCTAAGATCAAGTAATTTTGTACACATCATGAATAGACTTAATTGTCTAAAAGTCAACACTGGAAAGTGCACATAATAATGAATCCACGAGGAAGTCTGGTTTCTACTTTGAAGAATTACTAAGCTGGTCAGATTGCGTGCATAGCCTACAAATCTTGTAGTTTGATGTGTGACAGCTCGCTACAGGCAATTTCAGCAGGTTTAAATATATCGCTCATGTAGTTAAAATGCCTGCTTCAGAGCATGTCAGTCACATCACACTGTTCAAAGATTTCCCTATCCCTCCTACAAAAATACACAGCTGAAAATGTGTTGCTGGAAAAGTGCAGCAGGTCAGGCAGCATCCAAGGAGCAGGAGAATCAACGTTCAGGCATAAGCCCTTCTTCAGGAATCAGATTGCATCAGAATCCATCAGGATTCACCAGAAATCCTGAAGAAGGGCTTATGCACGAAACATCGATTCTCCTGTTCCTTGGATGCTGCCTGACCTGCTGTGCTTTTCCAGCAACGCAGTTTCAGCTCTGATCTCCAGCGTCTGCAGTCCTCACTTTCTCCTGCAAAAATACACAGCCTCATATTTATCAGCACTGAATTTCACTTCCCAGTTTGCCTATTTGCAAGTTCAATTTGCTCTCATAATTTATTGCAATTCTCTTTAGTTTTAACTATCCCTCTCAATTTGGTATCATCACAGATTTAGACATTTATGTTGTTTGATTCTAAACTCCAAATTGTAAATATAAATTGTGAACAAGAATGGTCCCATGGCACTCTTGTGGAATGCCATAGAGTCATAGAGAGAAACAGCAATGAAACAGACATGCTGATCAGATATCCGGAAATAATTAGTCCCATTTTCCAGCACTTGGCCCATATCCCTCTAAATCCTTCCTATTCATGCATCCATCCAGATGCCTTTTAAATGTTGCATTTGTAGCAGCATCTACAGGCAGTTCATTCCATGCACCACCCTCTGCATGAAAAATTTGTCCTGTAGGTCCCTTTTAAATCTTTCCCTCTCACCTTAAACCTATGTCATTCAGTTTTGGACTCCCCTATCCTGGAGAAAAGACCTTGACTATTCACCCGATCCATGCCTCTCATAGAAGTTTATATAGTCATAAGGTCAGCCCTTAGTCTTCGGCACTGCAGGAAAAACTTCAATCAGTCTCTCCTTATAGCTCAAACTCGCCAACTCTGGCAACATCCTTGTAAATATTTTCTGAACCCTCTCAAGTTTAATAATGTATTTCCCATAGCAGGGAGACCAGAATTGAATACTGTATTCCAAAAGTGGCCTAACCAATGTCCTGTGCAGCCACAATATGACCTCCCAACTCCTAAATTCAATGCACTGACCAATAAAGACAAGCATACTGAATGTCTCCTTCACTCCACCATCTACCTACGACTCTACTTTCAAGGAACCTGCACTCCATGGTCTTTTTGTTTGGCAACAATCCCCGGATCCTTACCATTACGTGCATATGTCATGCCTTGATTTGCCTCACCAAAATGTAGCAGCTCACATTTACCAAAATTAAACTCCATCTGCAACTCCTTTATCTATCAGCTTGTACTGGAAGGTGACATTACTTGCTGCACACTATACCATCAATTTTAGTGTGACCTGCAAACTTACTAACTATTCATCCTATATTCGCATCCAAATGGTTTATATAAATAACAAAAAGCAATGGACCCAGCACCAATCTTTGTGACACGCTGTGGTCACAGGCCTCCAGTCCAAATGGAAACTCTCCACCATCACTCTCTATCATTGAGCCAGTTCTTTATCCAAATGGCTGGTTTTCCCTGTATTCCATGTGATTTAACTTTGTTAACTAAGTTCACCATGTGGAACCTGTTGAACACCTTACAGATGTGCATATAGATCATGTCCACCATTCTACCTTCATCAATCATCTTCATCACTTCTTCAAAAGACTCAATCAAATTCGTGGGACACGATTTCCCATGCACAAAGCCATGTTGACTATCTCTAATCGGTCAATAAAAATAACTGCATATACTGCAAATCAGATACAAATATGGAAATTGTTGGAAAAGCTTAGCAGGTCTGGCAGCATCTGTGGAGAGAAATCAGTGTTAACATTTCCAGTTGAGTGACCCTTCCTCAGAATCATGAGTTCTCATAGAATCTGTACTGTGTGAAAATAGACCCTTCAGCCCAGCAAGTCCACTGAAGAGTATCACACCCAAACCCGTTCCCCTACCCTATTACTCTACATTTACCCCTTACTAATACCCCATACCTACTCATCCCTGAACACTATGGGCAATTTAGCTTGGCCAATTCATCTAACCTGCAATCTTTGCATTGTGGAAGGAAACCGGAGCACCTGGAGAAAACCCACGCAGACATGAGGAAAATGTGCAAACTCCACACCGTCTTTGGCGCTGTGAGGCAGCAGTGCTAACCACTGAGCCATCGTACCGCCCCCTTCTGAGAAAGGGTCACTCAAGCCGAAAAGTTAATTTTGTTTTCTCTCCACAGATGCTGCCAGACGTACTGAGCTTTTCCAGCAACTTCTGTTTTTGTCCCAAATTAGCCCTTGCCTTTACAAATACATATACATTCTGTTCCTCAGAATCCCCTTCAAGAACTTGCCCACCACTGAGGTCACGGTCACCAGTCCATAGTTCCCTGTTTTTTCCCTTTCCACCTTTCTTAATTAAGGGCACATTGTCAGCCAGCCTCCAGTCTTCCGGCATCTCACCTATGGCTATCACTGATAACAATATTTCAGCAAGGTGCCCAGCAATCACTTCCCTAGCTTCCCACAAAGTTCTAGGATACACCTGATCAGGTCCAGGTCATTTATCCACTTATATGCTTTTTAAGAAGTCCAGCATTTCCTCCTCTGTAGTACTGACACTTTTTGAGGTATCACTATTTATTTCCCCACACTCTCTATCTTCCATATCCTTCTCCATAATAAATATTGAAACAAAATACTTGTTTAGTGTCTCGCCCATCTCCTGTGGTTACTGTGATCTTGCTGATCTTTAAGGGGCCCTAGTTAACCTTTTTTTCTCTTAAATGTATTTGTAAATGCCCTTTGAATTCTCCCTAACCTTATTTGTAAAAGCTACCTCATGTCCTCTTATGGCCCTCCTGCTCTCCATCTTAAGTATACTCCTATTACCTTTATATTCTTATAGGGATTCACTCGATTCCTGCTGCCTATACTTGACATATGCTTCCTTTCTTTCCTTGACCAGAGCCTCAATTTCTCTAGTCATCCAGCATTCCCAAACCTCTCAGTCTTCCCTTTCACACTCACAGGAATGTACTGACTCTGGACTCTTACTGTCTTATTTTGAAGGCTTCCACTTACTCGCTGTCCCCTTACATGTGCAGATCCGCACCTAATCAACTTTTGAAAGTTCTTGCCTAATACCATCAAAATTGACCTTCCTCTAATATAGAATGTTCACTTTTTCCATAAGTATTTTAAAACTAATAGAATTATGATCATTGGTCCTAAAGTGCTCTCCCACTAATCCCTCAGTCCCATGCCCTACCTGTTTTACCAAAAAAAGGCTAAGTTTTGCTGATAGGTACTGAATAAGATAATTTTCTTGTACACACTTAACTAATACTTCTTCATCCAAGCCCTTACCATTATTGCAGTCCTAGTTTGTTTAGAAAGTTAAAATCCCCTGCCATTGCTACCCTGCTATTCTTACAGAAAACCCATCTCCTTACAAATTTGCTTCTCAGTATTTTGTTTTTGTGTGGGTGGGGTGCTATAGTACAATCCTAATAAGGTCATCACCCCTTTCTTATTTCTCAGTTCCATCCAAATAATTTCACTGGAATACTCCCCAGAATATCCCAAATACACCAGTCACACTAATCAAAAATGTCACACCCTCCTCTCTTGCCTCCGCTTTCTATCCTTCCTATAGCATCTATACCCTGGAACATTAAGCGATCAGTCATGTCCATCTCTGAGCCACATCTTTGTAGTAGCTATGATATCCCAGTTCCATGTAGCCAACTGTACCCTGAGTTAATTTGCCTTCCCTGTCAGGCCTCTTGCATTAAAAAAATGTAGTTTAATTTATCAGTCCTATCTTATTGTCTGCTTTACTTCTGCCTGCGTTGACTGTTTGACTTGCTCCTTTCCTAACAGTGTCACAGAGTCATAGAGACGTACAGCATGGAAACAAACCCTTCAGTCCAACCAGATATCCCAACCCAATCTAGTCCCACCTGCCAGCACTCGGCCCATATACCTCCAAACCCTTCCTATTCATATACCCATCCAAATGCCTCTTAAATGATGCAATTGTACCAGCCTTCGCCACATCCTCTGGCAGCTCATTCTATACATGTACCACCCTCTGCATGAAAAACTTGCTCCTCAGGTCTCTTTTATATCCTTCCCTTCTCATCCTATGCCCTCTAGTTCTGGACTCCGCGACCCCAGGGAAAATACTTTGTCTATTTATCCTATCCATGCCCCTCATAATTTTGTAAACCTCTATAACGTCACCCCTCAGCCTCCGACGCTCCAGGGAAAACAGCCCCAGCCTGTTCAGCCTCTCCCTGTAACTCAAATCCTCCAACCCTGGCAACATCCTTGCAAATCTTTTCTGAACCCTTTCAAGTTTCACAACACCTTTCCGATAGGAAGGAGACCAGAATTGCATGCACTATTCCAACAGTGGCCTAACCAATGTCCTGTACAGCCGCAACATGACCTCCCAACTCCTGTATTCAATAATTTGATCGATAAAGGAAAGCATACCAAAAACCTTCTTCACTATCCTATCTACCTGCGACACCACTTTCAAGGAGCTGTGAACCTGCACTCTTTGTTCAGCAACACTCCCTAGGACCTTACCATTAAGTGTATAAGTCCTGCCCTTTTCTCGCTATCTTTTTGGGTCCCACTCCCCTTATTTAGTTTAAATCCTCCCAAGTAGCTCTAGAAAAATCTCCCTATCAATATATTAGTCCCCTACCAATTCAGGTGCTACCCATCCTTCTAATACACATCACTTCTACGGTAGAGGAGATTCCAAAGATCCAAAAATGTGTGTTCCTCTTCCCTGCCATGCATTCATCTGCTGTATACTCTCCTTACTCTCACAAGCACAGGGCACCGGGAGTAATCCAGATATTATTACCCATGAGGACATACTTTTTAAACATCCTATATCCTCTCCTCATCCTTTTCTCTTCCTGTCATTCATTCCAATGTGTGCAACAACCTGTTGCTGATCACTCTCCCCTTTGATAATATTCTACATCCTCTCCAAAACATTCTTGACCCTGACACCAGGGTGGCAACACCATTCTGATACCTTGTTGTTGGCTGCCCTTCTACCTCTGACTAAAGAGTCCCTGATCACAATCAATTGCTTGGATCCTGATGTATCATCATATTACAGTAGGTCCAGACTCGGTACCAGATATTTTGCTGTCCTACATTCTCCCCTTCTTCAAAGACTGCCATTTCCCATTCCACATGTTGTTGATGCCCTCCAGAGCATCCACTTCCGGCAACTCTGCCTTCACACCCCACCCCTCCAACCGCAACAAGGACAGAACTCCCCTGGTCCTCACCTTACACCCTACTAACCTCTGTATACATCGCATCATCCTCCACCAATTCCACCATCTACAAATGGACCCCACCATCAGAGATATATAGATATATTTCCCTCCTCATCCCTATCCACTTTCCGTAAAGATTCTCTGCGACTACCTCGTCAGGTCCATGCTTCCCTTCCCCAACAACCTACCCTCCCCTCCCGGCACCTTCCCCTGCAACCGCAGGAATTGCAAAACCTGCTCCCGCACCTCCTTCCTAACCTCCGTCCAAGGCCTCAAAGGAGCCTTCCACATCCATCACAGTTTCACCTGCACATCCACAAGTCACTTACTGTGTCCGTTGCTCCCGATGCGATCTCCTGTACGTTGGGGAGACAGGACGCCTCCTCACAGAGTGCTTCAGGGAACATCTCTTGGACACCCGCACCAACCAACCCCACTGCCCCGTGATGGGCACTTCAACTCCCCCTCCCACTCCACCGATGACATGCCAGTACTGGGCATCCTCAATCGCCACTCTCTAACCACCCGATACCTGGAGGAAGAACATCTCATCTTCCACCTCAGGACCCTCCAACTCTATGGCATCAATTTGGATTTCACCAGTTTCCTCGTTTCCACTCCCCCCACCTTATCCCAGTTCAGCACCGCCCTCATGACCTGTCTTACCTGTCCATCTTCCTTCCCATCTATCCACTCCACCCTCCCCTCCGACCTATCACAATTACCCCCCACCTCCATCCACCTATTGCACTCTCTCAGCTACCTTCCCCACCCCAGCCCCACTCCCCTCCCATTTATTTCTCCATCCCTGAGGCTTCCAGCTCATTCCTGATAAAGGGCTTTTACCCAAAACGTTGATTTTCTGGCCCCTCGGATGCTGCCTGCCCTGTGCTTTTCCAGCACCACACTGTTGACTACATTCCCGAAGAGTTCATCACTCCCTACATTTTCCAAAACAGCATACTTATTTGAGATGGGGATATTCTCCTGTGGCTATCTGCCTACCGTTCCTAGAAGTAACCCTCCACTGGATTGTATCTGCAATTTTTCTACCTTCTTGAAACTGTCATCCATCACACCCCTAAGCTCCTGTAAATTCCTCATTGCCTGTAAATGATCAAATCTATCCATGTGATCAGTTAGGATTTGCAACCAAACACACAGACATAACTATTAGTTATATTGAAATTCTCTCTAACCTCCCACATCCATAAGGGTCCACTACTATTTGTCATTTACATAAATGATTTGGATGTGAACATAGGATGTATAGTTAATAAGTTCACAGATGACACCAAAATTGGAGGTGTAGTGGACAGCAAAGAAGGTTACCTCAGATTACAATGGAATCTTGACCAGATGGGCTAATGGCTGAAAAGTGACAGATGGAGTTTAATTTAGATAAATGCGAGGTGGTGCATTTTGGAAAAACAAATCAGAGCAGGATCTATATGCCTAATGGTAAGGTCTAAGGGAGTGTTGCTGAACAAAGAGAGCTTGGAGTGCAGGTTCGTATCTCCGTGAAAGTAGAGTCGCAGGTGAATAGGATAGTGAAGAAGGCGTTTGGTATGCTTTCCTTTATTGGTCAGAGTATTGAATACAGGAGTTGGGAGGCCATGTTGCAGCTGTAGAGGACATTAGTTTGGCCGGTTTTGGAATATTGTGTGCAATTCTAGTCTCCTTCCTATCGGAAGCATGTTGTGAAACTTGAAGGGGTTCAGAAAAGATTTTCAAGGATGTTGCCAGGGTTGGAGGATTTAACCGATAGGGAGAGGCAGAATAGGCTGGGGCTGTTTTCCCTTGAGTGTCGGAGGCTGAGAAGTGACATTATAGAGGTTTGTGAAATCATGAAGGGCATGGAAAGGATAAATAGACAAAGTCTTTTCCCTTGGGTAGGGGAGTCCAGAACTAGAGGGCATAGGTTTAGGGTGAGAGGGGAAAGATATAAAAGGGACCTAAGGAGCAGCCTTTTCATGCAGAACCTGGTGTGTGTGTGGAATGAGCTGCCAGAGGACATGGTACAGGCTGGTACAATTGCAACATTTAAAAGGCATCTGGATGGGTAAGGATTTAGAGGGATATAGGCCAAGTGCTGGCAAATGGAAATGGATTAGGTTAGGATATCTAGTTGGCATGTATGATTTGGACTGAAGGTTCTGTTACTGTGCTGTGACTGGTCACATCACTCTACTAAAGGCTATCTTTCCCTGCTAACAATCTACAGACCCAGAAAGTAGCACTGCTCTAAAACACTGCTGCTGGAAACCTATGTTTTATATTTTAAAAAACAGCAAATCAAGAGACTGATCTGAATAAAACACATACACAAAAACATCTACTCACTATTGTAGATTTACAGGAAAAGAGTACGGTTAGATTAAAAAAATACGCTTAGCTCACCCCCTGATGTAAATAGTTCTCAATACTGAGTCTCTTCAAGGTCAGCCGTTCACTTTATCAATTTTTTTTTTCCGAACTCCGATGTCCAGAGACGTTTGTAACTACACAGGTAGTCAGCTGTGAAAGTTCACTGCCTGGTCAGTCAGCTGTGCAGGTTCACTGCTCCTTTATTTTCACCTTCCACATGGTTCCTGCTCTCTCTCTTTCCTCCAGTTTTAAAGTACCATTGTTTTGATTTTGCCTCCAAAGTTCCAAAACAATGGCAACAATTTATAAAACTGCTCCAAGAAATTGAGGAAATCAGCCCCAACACTGAAAAAGGATCACCTCTTCCAGCCACAACTTTCTCCCAACCATCCTCTTGGCTTACCATTTCCCACCTTCTGCCACTCTGCTTTTTGTCATAAAACCAGATGACAATCCATTTTGTCACTTTTCCCATGCTTTCACATTCATTTGTTTATTGTGACTTTTCTACGTCCAGGTAAATCACTTTTACTGCTTGCACTCTCTGTCTACTCTGTTGTTGTTTTTGTTTCGGTTAAGCAAGATTTTCGCTTTTGAAATCTATGCTGACTACTCCAGAGTTTCCTTCTCATTTTTTTCTACCAATGATGTTAAGCTGCAGTTTGGAAATGTCTGGACATATGCTGATCCACTTTTACATACAGGAATCATGTTAGTTAGGTGAGACTTGATACATCTCCTTTTTTCCGAAGCTTAAAAACATATTCTAATCATTAGAACACGTTTCAAGAATCCACCACAATATAATATTTTGAAGCCATGAGGTGGAGGAGCTGGTATTGTGCTGGGGTGGACAAAGTTAAAAATCACACAACACCAGTTTATAGTCCAACAGGCTTGTTTGGAAGCACTGGCTTTTGGAGCGCCACTCCTTCAGGTGGTTGTGGAATAGGACCATAAGATGCAGAGAGAGTGTGTGTGTGAGTGCAAGTGAGAGTGTGTGTTTGTGTGTGTGCAAGCATGGTAAAGTGTGTGTGTGAGTCTAATGGGGTACAAGTCTGTGAGAGGATGTGTGCATGTGTGAGAGTGTGGGAGGTGTATGTGTGTGAGTTGAATTGAATTTATTGTCACGTGTACCGAGGCACAGTGAAAAGCTTTAGTCTTGTGAGCAATACAGGCAGATCACATAATTAATAGCATAGATAGTTAAATAATAGGTAAACAGCAGCAGAAACAAAAACAGAGGTACAGGTGAATGTTAAGAGTTTGTGAGACCATTCAGTATTCTAACAACAGTAGGGTAGAAATTGTTGCAAAACCAGCAGGTGCGTGCCTTCAGGCTTCTTTACCTTCTCCCCGATGGTCGAAGTTGTAGAAAAACATTGCCGGGGTGGGATGGATCTTTAAGAATGTTGGTGGCCTTTCCTTGACAGCGGGCCTGGTAGATGGATTCTTTAGATGGGAGGTTGGCCTTTGTGATTGTCCAGGCCAAGTTCACCACTCTCTGTAACAATCTCCACTCTTGAATGGTACAGTAGCCATACCAGGGAGTTTGACATCCAGACAGAATACTCTCAATGACACACCTATAAAAGTTGGCAAGGGTATTCGCCGTTATGCTAAATTTCCTCAGCTGCCTGAGGAAGAAGAGATGTTGTTGGGCCTTTGTAACAGTACATCCACATGAAGAGTCCAAGAAAGCTGCTTGTAGATTACCACTCCCATGGGTATACAGTGAGTACATTAGGGGGCTGCGTACATACCCCTGGGGTGCTCCAGTGTTGAGTGTTAGTGAGGATGAAATATTGTCCCCAATCTTCACTGATTGTGGCCTGTGCGAAAGGAAACTGAGGATCCGGTTGCAGAGAGTGAGGCTTAGTCTGAGATCTCGAAGTTTAGCAATCAGTCTTGAGGGATAATAGCGTTGAAGGCTGAACTGTAGTCAATGAGTAGGATTCTTGCCTTGCTCTTCTTGGTGTCAAGATGTTCTAGGGAGGAGTGAAGGGCAAGTGATATGGTATCTGACGTGGATCTGTTGATCTGATAGACAAATTGGAGTGGATCAAGAGTAGTGGGGAGGCCGGAGTTGATCAACGCCATGACCAGCCTTTCAAAGCACCGAAATTCGGGCCACTGGGCAATAGTCATTGAGACATGCTGCAGGAGTCTTCTTAGGTCCAGGGATGATGTTGGCCCTCTTGAAGCAAGCAGGGACATTGGCCTGCTGCAGGGAGAGGTTGAAGATGTCCGAGAAGACCTTTGTCAGTTGATGTGCGCATGCTCTGAGTGCACGACCTGATACTTCATCTAGACCCATCACTTTCCTTGGACTCACAATAAGGTAAACTGATCTGACCTCTGATGCAGTGACTGTTGGGATAGGTTCGTCAGGACTTATCAGAATAGGTATTTCCTCTCCACCAAAATTCTGCTCAAAGTGAGCATAGGTGTTGAGACGATCTGGGAGGGATATGTCATCATCTGCTATCTTGCACTGTCCCTTTTTAGAACATGTGATGTCATTCAGTCCTTGCCATAGTTGCTGGGTGTCTGTCTGGGTCTCTAGTTTGGATCGATATTGGTCCTTGGTTGTCTTAATGGCTCTGCGAAGGTTGTACATGGATTCCTTATATTTGAGTGAATCTCCTGATCTGAAGGCCTCACGCCTGGTTTTTAGCAGGTTCTGTATGTCCGGATTCATCCAGGGTTTCCTGTTGGTGAATATCCGGATTGACTTCCTGGTATGCAGTCCTCCGCATGCTTGCTGATAAGGTCTGTGATGGCGATGGCATACTCGTCCCACGTACTCTGTGTGTGCATGAGAGAGAGCTTGCATATGAGAGCGGGTTGCATGAGTGTGTGAGAGTATGTAAGTGTGTATGCGAGAGTGTACAGTGTAGTGGGGTCACCTGTAGTTGTGACAAGAATCCAAGGTCCTGGTTGAGGCCAAAGATTCCTGAAGAAAAGCTTATGCCCGAAACGTCGAATCTCCTGCTCCTTGGATGCTGCCTGACCTGCTGCGCTTTTCCAGCAACACATTTTCAGCCCTGGTTGAGGCCATCCTCACGGGTACCAAACTTGGCTATCAACCTCCGCTCAGCTGCTTTGCGCTGTTGCCTGTCCCGAAGTCTGCCTTGGAGGATAGTCACCTGAAGATCCAAGGCCGAATGTTCCTAATTGCTGAAGCATCCCCCAATGGGGAGGGAACACCCTTGTCTGGTGAATGATGTGCAGTATCCATTCATCTGTTCTAGTATCTGCTTGGTCTTGCCAATGTACCATGTTTCAGAGCAACCTTGCCTGCAGCGTATGAAATAGACAAAGCAGGCTGTGTCACATGAGTACCTGCTGTGTATGTGTTGAGTGATGTTCCCATGCGTAATCAGTGTTGACACTCTGACACATCTTGCAATGGTTGCCATGACAAGGTTATAGTGGTGTGGTTGATGTCACACTACAGGTGACCCCACTACACTGTACACACTGTCTCACATACACACACTCTTACATACTCACCCAGACCTTTTCTCATACACGCACACAAACATGCCCCACACTCACACCCATGTGTGCAGCCTCTCACAGGCTTATACCCCATCACTCTCATACTTTACCAAACTTGCACTCATACAAACACACTCACGTAAGTCTATTGAATTTGTATTTGCAGAATTATATTGATAAATACATTCTACTTTGCTCAAAAAATACATAATCAGTAGGCAGTCAATGAATCCATGTAATAGTTTGCAAATTCAACTTTGGAAATAGAACCAGTCTGAGTCAAGATTGAGTACTCTGACCTCACACCTTTAAGGTAATGTCTGAGCTGAGATGTCACTTTTCTGTAATTAAACCTTAATTTATCTTGAGAACATGACTTAAAAGGAGTTCTGGGATTTACATATTAATGAATCAAAACCTGTAACCCATTTTAAAAGATGGAGACTTAACAACAATCGAAGTTTGTTAAATATATCATTTTACTTGCATGGTACTGTAACCTTTTGCTATAAATTCTGGGTCTTATGGTCCTACTCTACAACCACCTGGAGGAGTGGTGCTCCGAAAGCTAGTGCTTCAAAATAAACCTGTTGGACTATAACCTAGTGTGTGTGATTTTCAATACTTTGAAGATTTGAAAGCTTGTCATGATTTGATGATCACCCATCTGGCAAAGTTTTCATTGGTCTCTTGCAGTTGCTCAACAACTTGTCTGGTTTATGGTTGGCTTTTCAGTAGCACTGCATAAGCATTGTCATCAGAACATTCTTCCTCACTGCCTTTGTCCTTGATCATGTGCCTTACATTGCTTTGAGCCAGCTTCTGTTCCTTTGTAATGTAACACCATGATCAATAATGCACAATCTGGACTGGTTGCATATTCTAGAAAGCTTTGCTGCTATCCAGCTATTTGTATTTCTAACTTGCTTCCAGCCCAATGCACAATGTTTGTTAGTTCTCTAGCTACTTGCTTTTTGTCTCCAGCTCCTTCTCCACAATCCTTGATGATTGACATGTATAGGCAATTGTTTTCTTGGCAAAGTTTTTTTGCACTTGCCTTCCAATGCAGAATTTGAGCTAGTTATAATCCTTTCTCCATTTGTGTCATATACAAACAGTTAAAGATCACACAACACCAGCTTATAGTCCAACAGGTTATTTGTAAGCACTGCCTCTTCATCAGGTGACAATGTTTAAGACAGAATTTATAGTAGAAGGTCACAATGTCATACAGTTGAAATATATTAAACAAACTTAGATCAAGTGTTTTATCTTTTAGAATGGGTCTCTTAGTTTTGGTTCGTTAAAATGTAATCCCAGGACTCCTTTTAAATCACATTCTCAAGATTATTACCTCAGATTTTCCACAAAAAGGTGTCATCTCAGTTCAGACAACACATTAAAGATGTGAGGTGAAAGTTTGTCTGTGTCCCAATCTGGAGTCAGACTGGTTCCATTTCTAAAGTGGGTTTAGAGAATCGTACATGGATAGACTGTAGGTTATGCATTTTTGAGCAAAACATGACTTAAAAGGAGTTCTGGGACTTAGATGTTAATGAACTAAAACTAGGAAACCCATTCTAAAAGATGGGAAACTTAATCTAAGTTTGTTTAATATATTTCAACTGCATGACACTAACTGTTTGCTATAAATGCTGTGTCTTATGGTCCTGCTCCACAAATCCTTAAGAAGAGGCAGAACTTTGAAAGCCAGTGCTTCCAAATAAACCTGTTGGACAATAACCTTGTGTTGTGATATTTAACTTTGTCCACCCCAGTCCAACACCAGCTCCTCCAAATAGTGTATACAAACATAGTAATGCAATATGAAAATCTTGCTACATTGTTCGATACAATGAGCACTGAATTAACAAAAACATCCCAAATACTCTGCATGACCAATTGAGAATTGATGGTAAGGTGATGGTGTGATATGGGTCACTTCTTACTTGAAATAGGTTAACTATTAGAGGGATGCAGGTTTTCTTCCAATAGAATATTTCACCTGCTGCAGCAATGTTTACATTTTCCCCTGCGACTAATGTTCCCTTTAAGTTGTGTGGTCACTGCTGGTTCCATGCACTCCAAATGGTGTGGCAATCCATTGCTGTCTTATTTGGACACAGACCTGAGAGGTCCACACACAAAAGGAAAGGAAGTGTTACTTGTAATATCAGACCCTGGACATGAATGACATAGTATTGAAGAATCCAAACAAGTTTAATTATATGCTCCAACTTAGAGTGCCAAGCTTCAAATGATTCAAGGAAAGATGGCATAGGAGGCCGTAATAGTCTCCGGTTACATGCTATGATAGAGTAAACATGTATCAAAAAGTTAAACTGGTATACTGATGAGACACAACATATTTCCATTTCCCTTAGTCCAAGAGGAGAGTTGAAGGGGAAACTAAGCTTTTAACCGTCTGCTAATTTTTCCTTAAATATCATGGTGTGATAATTTGTTCAATAACACTTAAGTACCATGACATGTGGCTGCATTAAAACCATGACAAAAGCAAGTTGTTATCATAACTTTTCCTACACCAGTCGTGCTTCAATAAAAGATCAAGTCAGTGTGAACTTGTGGCACATTGCAATGGTTCAGTGCGATGGATCTACAGCTACAGGAAAAAGTCTAACACAAAACTAATTTTACATTAGTTCCTTATTAATGAGAGTATTCCTCTTGCATTTAGCTTAGTTTTGAACATCAGAAATAAAATACCCTGCTAATCCATTAGGATTTAAAAATTAGATATTATCAACCATTCATAATTTAAAAATTAAACCCCCTATTGTCAATTAATTTCCTTCTACCTTCAAGTACTAAATTAAGACTCCAAACCTTGACTTGTTTACAGGCACAAAGAGACAGCACCAATAAAGTATCTTGAACTGGAAGAAAAGATTCGCAAGGACCCGCGCTTGGCAAAGAAATTAAAGAACTGCTGAACATATTTAACTGTCTCAATGAAAACAAGTACTGTGACAAAATTATTGGATGTGCAGTAATACACTTTATTTGGTAATCCCACATACAAAATCTAAAAATGGTTTCACATGAATAATTTAAATATATTTATGTTTTAGTCATATCCATTGACATTTTTTGTAATAAAAGGTTCATATATAATTAGGCTGTGTATTGTTCACCTGAAGGATACCAACTGTTCTTTAGGGAATGAAATCAGCAATCCTTAACTTGGTCTGGAAACTCCTGAAGACTAGATGTGATTGACTCTCAACTGCCTTCTGAAATGGCCTAGCAAGTTAAATTTATTGAATCAAAGCAAAAATATACTTCAGGTAAGGGCAGGCAATAAACAAAGCAACCTGAAAAGTATGGCTTGGAGCTAATTAGTAACCCAAGTCCATAAACATTATACTAGCCTATACTGCACCATTTAAAAGATAAGCCGAGAACAAGTCCAATAGTGATTGAAAGTTTGAGGCAAGAGAGTAATATGGGCTGTTGATAATATTTAAGACAATTGGTTTCTCCATCATATCAGACAAATTGTCAGTTTGGACTTATTAGGCCCAATTGTCTGTTTCAATGCTGAATACAGAATAATGTGCCTTAACCTTAAACTTACTAACTTCCTTTCATAAAAGCCCACAAATTTTATCTTGGACTGAAATCCATATTTGCAGGTTAAATACTATCTACAGCATCTGTCAAGTTTTGTGACACAGTAGCTCAAGACAGTTCAGATAATTAGCTGAAGGTTTGACCAAAAGCATTTCTATAAAGAAAAATACTGTAAGGAAGGCAATAGCACATAAAACAGAATAACGTAACACCCATGTTAGTTTACCTTGGGGATAGATTTCAGTGATTTGTCTATTGTGTGATATCAGTATATCAATGGTTCAAGATCCTAACAGGCTGATTCCATTATTCCCTCTGTGCAACTTTATTAAACTTACACAATCAATATACACCTTAAAGCGATTCATTATAATCGCAAGGATCAGCACATTCAAAGTCCGGATGTAAAAGTTGTTTTGATTGGTTTAAAGATATTCTCCACTCCTCCAGGTCCTTCTGGATCAAATCGGTCTCTTGTATGATTCTAGCACTCTCCTCCTTTGCGTTCTCCAACTTCAGCCTCGTCACCTATTCATAGGGATAATAGGAAACAGTATAAGTGGCACATGAATGATCACCGAGTAGAAAACAACCATGAGGAAAATTTATTTCACCCTGAGTCTAGTGGGGGTCTGGAATGCACTGCCTGGGAGTTGAAGCAGGTAACTTCACACCTTTTTAAAAGATACATAGTTTAGTGAGAACACTATGTACATTAACAAGTTCTCAATTTCAATCCACCATGATGATTTTGATGTTTAAGTGTGATCACAGTAGGTTAGTAATGAGTACCGATTGTAGGGCTCCAGAAAAATGAATGTTCAACAGCTCCTCTTTCTGCTGCAACCAGGAGATCCCTGATGTCAGCCCAATGGTCAATATCAGAGAGGGAGAAAACCAGGTTTTTGTTTTATTAATTCATGGGACACAGGCATCGCAGCATTTATTGCTTGTCCCTAGTTGCTCTTAAAGATAGTGGGAAGCTGCTCAATTACTTCCATTAGGGAGGATATTCTAGGATTTTGACCAGTGACAATGAAGGAACAGCAACGTATTTCCAAATTAGAATGGTGAGTGGCTTGGAGGGGAACTTGCAGGTAATGATATTCTCTATGGACAAAATGCTTACTTGTGAAGTTCTGATTCACTAATGTCCTTCAAAGAAAGAAATCTGTTCTTAGTTGGTCTGGTTGTCTTTTGGTTGTTGTAACTCCAAAAAGGTCTAGTGTGTCAGTTTCATAAATAGAATGATAAACAAACTACAATACATATAAATAGTCCATCTATCTATTTAAGTTCTGGGTCTGGACATGACAAATGCAATCCCAGCCTAGCAAAGTTTTTCTCATCAACATTCCATAACATGGAACTTGTGCCAAGATTGAGATAGTTGTTCAGTGGAATAGCCAAGTGAAACAGCCTATCAATCAAATTCTCTAAACATATTCACAAACCCACCTCTAATATTGGAAATGAGAAAGGCAGCAAGTACATGGCAGACATCACCATTTCTATACGTCACTCACCATCCAGACTTGAAAATGATCATTCCTTCCTTGTTACCCAGTCAAATTACTAGAACTCTCTGGCTCAATCACACTAACTGCACCATATTGAATACTGACTCTTCAATGTGTCAGTTCTGCTTTTAAAGGGCAGTCAGGGAAAAAAAAAGTTGATATTTTTACCCATTTTGATTCAATTACCAAGTAAACCGACAGAATCTTATATGCACATGAGCAACACCATGATGATTCCATTAATTCTTACATTTTCTCAAATCTCTATTGTAAATAGACCTCAAACATTCGTTTTTAAAACATACTAACGCACAGGGCTGAACGGTTCTTCCTTCAATTGTTTAGGATATTGTGGAAATTTCAAAAATTCCAATATCCTAAAGACCACAAAAATAAGCCATACTTCAGAAATAAAACTAGTCTTAAGGATGGCGTATCCTTCAGTGACAAACTTATCTGACAATTGGCAACCCAAGATTATATTCAGGAATAGAAAAATTTCAAACCCCAATTGTAAACTGATTTGAGCATTATTGTTAGGCAAAGGTTGATCAGACCATCCTATCAGACATCCAGCATAAATGATGTCTGTTAAACTGGATTACATCTTTCTTCAGTGGCAATGTCTCCTTTTCAAATAATATGTACTGCGGTGTAACCCAATTCACATCATTGCTGACAGAACTGAAGCACCTACTCACATGCAACATGAATGCCTTGGATCAGATAAATATGTTTCCCTCAAGAACTTAGAATAATGTGATAATTCTGATCAATATAGTTATGAGTTAGAAACAAACATTGCTAGACTATACTATGGTTTCAAAAAGAATCATAGTCACCTTGGTAAAACAATTTTGACACAGGTATCCATTTATCTGTGCACCCTCACCAACTGACATTTATTAACTAATTGCATTGTGCTGCCTGCTTCAGATCATCAGATTTCATCAATTTGTGCAATGTTTAAAATTTACTCATTAGTTAGTTCAAGTTTCCCTGCAGTACTAACTTAAAAACACTTCCATCAGAAATTTTCTTTTTGACATGACAGTTTATACATCGGTAAAATTATTTATATCTTGTTCCCAGTTTGTGCTGCTCCAACAGGATTCTTACATATTCATAAAAGTAAATGTTAAATTATTTTTTATTGGAAAACATTGCAATGAAATATTACAATGCTTAGAAGTAGATTCTTACCTGGAACCTCCCCCTCTTTTCTTCTGTGAATTTTTCCAGCGTTTGTAGTTCTGCCAGGAGATTCTCCACATGTACCTGAAGCAGACAAGTTATTCCGCAGTCATTCCATTTCGTAACTCAGTAGTACAACTTAGAATATGAAAAAAGGGTGTGGGGAGTGAAACCTCTTTTGGTCAGTGTTTTGAAATCTTCAGCAGCAATAGGGAAAGAAAAAACATGTTCGTTTGTGGTGGAGGAAAGAGATCAATCACAAAATGGTCTAATTTTGGAGCAGAAAGTTTCAAAATTGTTGCTTTTCTTTGTACTGTATATGCTTAATAACTCATACATAATTTCTAACTGAAATAGAACTGTTGACTTTGATTCAGATGTGTAGCTTGCAATATAAAAAATAATGCCCAAAACAAGTTAAATTCATGGTAGGAATTTTGACTCAATTAGAATAGATTGTTGTTTTACAACTGAAATGCAATCTTGCTATAAAGTCGATGTGGCATCTGTTCTGTCAGTTATAATTTGTAGACTTACTTGCATGTATTTTCTGATATTTTTTTCCCCATTCCAAATCCCTCCTTGGGATGCAGTTCCATAGTAAGTAAATTGCCCTCTTGAACCAGATCCAAATGGGCAGGGAGCACTGGCAACCTCCAACTCTAAAGCAGGTCAAATTATACCCACAGCACCCAAACCCTTGGCTGCAGACCCATTTCCAAATTTCACTGTCCACAAACAAGCAAAAATCAAACAAAAAAAAAAATTACCTTACCATTACATCCCTTCGGCATGCATTCTTTTGATCATGTTCTTCAATTATTCTATTGGCTGAAACTGAAAAAACAAAAATAAGCAAAGATGAGAACAGACATTAGGGGTATATCCTAAATCAGAGGCCTCTTTGTGAACAGGACCTTTAACTATTTACACTTTTGCACTTCAAGGAAAGAGTAAAGCAGCAGTCTCACTCAAGGGGGAAGCAAGGTGATGACAACCATCTGTTTATGTGTTGCTAGATACTTTTTGTTAATTCCATTCTGTTAGAACGGTGCAATGACAGAGCTAAAAAAAGGTGTGCTGCGCTGCTGGTGAGAAAAACGAAACAAGCTTGGTGAGAATTCTACAGCTACACTCAAAAAAAATTATGACTACCTCCAAAGAACTGAGCCTGATTTTAAACTTCATGTCTTTGTATTTGGTTATCCTATACTGTAATTTAACACCACTAGGTAACCAAGCAATTGTTTTATTGAACAGTAGAAATTGGAGCAAAATCAAAAGTTGTAAAACAAAATCATAGATTTCTGATACTCCCATGTTTCACGCTGCACAGCAATATATGGCTAACCAATACCTTTAATAGAAACAAATATGATGACCAGGACTTACTTTATTCATTCCTGGGCTAGCATTTGTCACCCATTACAAACTTCCATTGTCCTTCAATTGGAGTAGCTTGTTAGGATATTTCAGAAGACATTAAAGAGTTAATCACATTGCACAAAGTCATGATTCACATGTTTACCAGACCAAGCAAAGATGGCAGTTTTCCTTCCCTAATGGATTCTGGTGAACCAGAAGAGTTTCACAACAATTCACAATAGCAATGGTGACTCTGAAACAGAGATTGGCAGAGGCTGTTCTCATAATACTCAAGGATGTGTGGCATAAGAATCTAAGTACAATGTGAAAACCAATTCATATAACATGCAGGTTGCCATGTATAATGTAAGCATCAACCAAAATAGAAAAATGACTCCAGAGATTGAAAATAAAATTTAAAAATTCTGTAAACACTCAGCACGTCAGGTAGAGTCTGTATAGAGAGAGAAATGGAATTAAAATTTTGATTCCAGTAAGAATATTCTTTGGAACCAACAGCCAATTTATGCATTCATACCCTTTCTGCTGCTACGCGTGTTTTGTCAACGTGAACTGGCTGCAATGCAATTGATGAATAGGTGAACACTGCTTAGAAAACGAACTTTCACATACATGTGCTGGCTATTACACGATTCCATCTCTTAACACTAAGTGTCGCAGCGCGTGGGGAATACATTGTTTATGCCAGAGTCTGCGTCAACATCACATGTTCACTTGACTCTCGTGCTTTGTTGTGAAATGCTTTTTGAGAGATACTCCATTATTTTCAGTTTATTTTTTGCAAATGTTGCTGTGTTACCTACAAATATAGGAGGACAACATAAAGAATGTTTACAAGCAACATCCTGGTGATAAAATTGCAGGTGGTGAAAGTAGAAGAAAGGCTATAACACTTGAAGAAGTTCGATTTTATAAAATGTTTTGAATGTAATGAAAGAACATATGATATTATTGATGCAACAGGAATAAAGCAGTGTATGTTATGGGGCATTAGAGACAATGTAGAAAAATTAAAGCTGTATTGCTGGAACAAGTCTTAGTACTAGCAAATCTGAGAGATCACAGCCAAAGGAACTTGAGGAAATAGAGCTGCTTCTAAATGTGTGGATAGAAGATCAAAAGAAAAAGTGATCTGGGACCAGCTTTCTCACCATAAATGAGAAAGCCTTACGAATTTATGAAATTCTAAAGAAAAAATGCTGAAAAACCTACAGATTTGCCTGCCTTTAGTGCTAATCATGGCTGGTTTGCTGGTTTTAAGAATTGCTATGCTTTTCATAAAGCAAAGTTACGTGGTGAAGCTGCCGGTGCAAATGGACAATGTGCGACAATAATTCCTCCCATAGTGGGAAAAAAAAAATTGATTTAGAAAGAAGGCTACAACTTTGATCAAATTTTCAATTTGGATGAGACAGGTTTATACTGGAAGTGATTGCCACCAAGCATCTACATTTCTAAGAATGAAGCACGCACTTTCGGCTTTAAGGTTGCAAAGGATCATATGACTGTTGTTGGGTGCCAATACGAGTGGAGACAAAGCTTAAGTCTGTGGTGGTGTACCACTGCCAACCTGTGAGCCTTGAAAGGTTGTCTTAAGTCCACTATAGATATCTACTTTAGGTCACCAGAGGGGTTGAATGATGGGGCAATTTTTTTCTGACCTTTATTGTTGATGTTTTTGAAGATGTTTTTAGAAATTATTGCAAGAAAATCACTTTGGATTTTATGATTGTCCTCATTCTGGATAATGTGCCAGCCATCCTCCAACATTGCTAAACATCATAGAATATAGAACATTGCAGCACAGTACAGGCCTTTTGGTCCTCGATGTTGAACCGACCTGTGAAACCAATCTGAAGCCCATCTAGCCTACACTATTCAATTTTCAGCCATGTTTATCCAATAACCATTTAAATGCCCTTCAGGTTGGCAAGTCAACTGTTGCAGGCAATGCATTCCACATCCCTACTACTCTGAATAAATAAACTACCTCTGATATCTGTCCGATATCGATCACCCCGCAATTGAAAGCTATGGCCCTTCATGCTAGCCATCACCATCGGAGGAAAGAAGCTCTTACTGTCCACCCTATCTAACCCTCTGATTATCTTTTATGTCTCAGTTAAGTCACCTCTCAACCATCTTCTCTCTAATGAGAGCAGCCTCAACACCCTCAGTCTTTCCTTGCAAGGCTTTTCCTCCAAACCAGGCAACATTCCTAGTAAATCTCCTCTGAACCCTTTCCAAAGCTTCCACATCCTTCCTATAATGCAGTGATCAGAACTGTACGCAATATTCCATTGCGGCCACACCAGAGTTTTCTACAGCTGCAGCATGACCTCGTGATTCCAAAGCTAAATCCCTCTACTAATAAAAGCTAACACACCGTATGCCTTTTTAACAATCCTATCAACCTTGGAGGCAACTTTCAGGGATCTATGTACGTGGTCACTGATCTCTCTGCTCATCTACACTACGAAGCAAACTTACCATTAGTCCCGTTCCTGCTTTTCCCTGTTTATTACTGTTACTCCTTCCAAAGTGAATTACCTCACATTTTTCCGCATTAAACTCCATTTGCCATCTCAGCCCAGCTCTGCAGCTTAATGTTCCTCTGTAACTTACAAGATCCTTCTGCACTATCCACAACTCTACCGATCTTAGTGTCATCCGCACATTTACTAACTCATTCTTCTACGCCCTCATCCAGATAGTTTATAAAAATGACAAACAGCAATGGACCCAAAACAGATCTTTGTGGTATAACACTAGTAACTGAACTCCATGATGAACATTTCCCATCAACCACTATCCTCTTTCAGCCAGTCAATTTCTGATTCAAACCGATAAATTGCCTTCAATCACATGCCTCTGTATTTCATGTAATAGCCTACCATGGGAAACCTGATCAAACACCTTACTGAAATCCAAATACACCATATCAACTGCTTTACCCTCATCCACTGGTGTGGTCACCTTCTCAAAGAACTTAATAACGTTTGTGAGGCACGACCTAGCCTTCACAAAACCATGTTGACTATCCCTAATCAACTTATTCCTTTCTAGAGGATTATAAATCCTATTTCTTATAGCCTTTTCCAACACTTTACCCACAACCGAAGTAAGGCTAACTGGTCTATAATTACCAAGGTTGTCTTCTTGAACATTGGAGCAACACTTGCTATCCTTCAGTCTTCTGGCACTATTCCTGTAGACAATGACGACATAAAGATCAGTGCTAAATGCTTGGCAATCTCCTCCCTGGCTTGCCAGAGAATCCTAGGATAAATCCCATCCAGCCCAAGGGACTTATGTATTTTTTACGTAATTGCTAACATCTCCTCTTTGTGAGCTTTAATCTCAACTAGTCTAGTAGCCTGTATCAAAATGCTATTTCTATTTCCAAACACAACCTTTGTCCTTCATGGATGGAGCAGGGTGTAATAGCAGCTTTTAAAGCTTATTATTTAAGACATAGATTTAAGAAGCTAATTTCAGCTACTGAGAGGGATAATAAGGGCAGTATTCTTCAATTTTAGAAGAGCTTGAACATCAAGAGTACTATTGACATTATTTAGAAGCCTGCGATGATGTCAGTAAGGACAGCTTGCATGCAATTTGGTGGAAGCTTCTCCCAGATACTATTTATGATTTTATAACTTTTGAACAGTCAGAGGAGCTCCCACGCATCAAAGAACATTGTATTGCTCCTGCAAAACAAGTTGGATTTAAAAAAGTGGAGATTGAGGATGTTGAAGAGCTGCTCGAGTCCCATTATGACCACCTATGGAAAGTGAAGAAGAAGATGATGAAGTTCAAGATGCAGCTGCATGAGAGCTTCCCACTTCTCTTCTATGCTGAGAAAGTAGAGAGGCAATTGCAGCTCTTAAAAGACAATGATTACAATACAGAACACAGCAAGATAGCAGTTTGTGGAAATAAGGTCTTACTTGGCACCCTATGAATAGCTTCCTTATGAAAGAAAAAAAATGGTAAAATAGCAAAACTTTAAGCCAACCCCCTGGAAACAATCAGAATACAATCAACCACAGCCATCCATTTCTGGATTAACTATTTTTCATCCTAACCCTGCAACCACAACTGGTGACGACGACGACTCTCAGACCATCTTAACTCAGCAACCTCAAAACCACACTCTTTCCCCCATCAAGTTATCTTCAAAGTTTTTTTAAGGCAAGTGTTAAATTTACTCATTATCAGATATGAATTTAATATTTAACTGTACTTTCCATTGTGTTAGGCTAACTACTATATTTGTTTCAAATCTTAACTAATATTGTTGGTGGTCTGTCCCGGCTGTATTTTTTCCATAAACCTGGTTATTTTTATTGCGTGATTTTCTATAGTGCAAGGTTTCACAGGAATGCAACTGTCACATTATAGTAGAAAGGAAAGTACACGTTTCACCAGGACTTGTATAACTTTTTTAACCAAAACAAAACCCTTACAGTGGTGACAAAGACTTGGTCAGATTTACCAGGATCAATCAGGTTATTTTCCAGTACAGTTGTGCAGTTCTGAAGCCTCCTGATTAGTGTTTCCTTCTCAGATTGCAAGCTCTTCGTCCTTGCCGTTAACTCCTCCGTTTGGCCCTATTAACAAAATGTGGGATAATAGTTGAAATAGTACAGGTAATAAGAGCCGTGACACCTTAGTCTTTTTTAAAATCCATGTGACCAAAAAGAACTTAACCAAACTCCAGTATTCACATTAATATGGCAGGTGCTAGTTTTTTTAAAAAAAAATCTGGGATTAGATGTGGGCATGGTTGGATAGGCCAGCATCTATTGCCCTACCTAATTGTCCTTGAGAATGTGGTAGTGAGCTGCCTTCTTAAACTGCTACAATCCAGTTGGTGCAGGTACACCATAGTATAGTTAGGGAGGTGATTCTATGACTTTGATCAGTGACACTTAAGGTACAGCAATATATTTCCACATCAGGATGGTCAGTAACTTGAAGGGGGAATTGCAGGTACTGGTGTTCCCATGTCTGATACCAATGTTCCTCTAGATGGTAGTGGTCATGGATGTGGAAGTAGCTGTCCAAACAGCCCTGGTAAATTTCTACAGTACATTTGTAGATGGTACACACTGCTGCTAATAAGTGTCAGTGATAGAGAGAATGAGCCTTTATGGATATGTTGCCAATCAAGAGGACTGGCATGTTCTGGATCGTGTCAAATGTAAAATAGAAACAGAAAATGCTAGAGAAGCAGCATTTGTGGAGAGAAATAAAGAAGTTCTCAGAACTCGTCAACATTAGAAGTTTAACAGATTAAGAACAAACAGAAACAGGATGATGGGAGGAGAGAACAAACAAAAAAGGGGGCCAGTCTGGAACAAGGTAGAAAGCAGGAATACTGCTGAGTATTTCTGCACTTTGTTTTTATTTGACAGGTTCTTAAATCGAGAACATTCCAGTAGAAATACAGTTCTTAACTAAGAAAATTCCTTACTATTATATTTTTGTCAAATTTTGACAAGAATTCCTGTAACTCCAAAATTTGATATCTAATTAAATTGTTTCTATACCTGCCATAGCACAGAAATCGCCGTTTGTCACACAGTAACACCCTATGTGTTATGTGCTGTCCTTTCTCAACCGGTTGGTTAAGAATAAGAATGAAGCAACATATGCTTCCTTCTTATTCTTAACCAAAAACTCAATTTCATGAGTCATCCAGCATTTCCTATACCTACTAGCCTTGCTCCAACAGGAACACACTGTCTTTGGACTCTGATCTCATTTTTGAAGGCTTCCTATTTTCCAGCCATCCTTTCACCTGCCAACATCAGACCACCCCCAATCAACTTTTGAAAGTTCTTGCCAAATACCATCAAAATTGGCCTTCCTCCAATTTAGTATGCTAATTTTAGATCCAGTCTATCTTTTTCCATCACTATTTTAACATTAATAGAATTATGGCTCCAAAGTGCTTCCCCACTGACACCTGCACTGCCTCATTTTCTAAGAGTAGGTAACGTTTGGCTCCTTCTCTCTTAGGTACGTTCACATACTGAATCAGAAACATTTTGTACACACAAATTCCTCTCCATCTAAGCCCTTAACACTATGGCAGTCCCAATCTACGTTTGGAGATTATTTACTACAAAATAACCGGTGATATAAACTATAAATGGTAAATACTTGTTTGAATAACAGCTTTCATGAGCAAAGAACTAGAAAAGACCTCAGAACTAGTTAGGGTTAGTTATATGATCACTTTGTCATTGTTAAGTAATCAAACCTTAAACATCACATTCAAGAAAAATGGAACAAATTCCTTCACAAATTCAGGATACTTTTCACAAATGCTTCAGAATTAGGCTGGCAGTAAATCTAGGAGGAAGTGAGGACTGCAGATGCTGGAGACCAGAGTTGAAAAATGTGGTGCTTGGAAAACACAGCAGGCCAGGCAGCATCTGAGGAGCAGGAGAATTGACGTTTCAGGCACAAGCCCTTCTTCAGGAATGGCAGTAAATCTACTCAGCCAGAACAGAATCTTGCCTTTGCCATCTTCAGTTCCTGCTTTAACTGCTGCTGGGCAACTTCCAAGAGTTGATTTTGGTCTCTAAGCTCTGTTTCAACCACTCTCAGTGCCATGTACCTAAAGAAATAAAATGATCATGAGGATTGAAAGAAATCTCAACATACATCACTAGAGATATCAAAAGCCAAAGAATAAAGTCACCTGCATAGTTCTCTTTTACAGCTATCACATACATTTACAATGACTCTAGATACTTTTAGTTATACAAATTGTTTTGTGTAGTTGCACTCAACTGGGGGCCTGCTTGGTTCTCAGATGGATGCAAGAGATTTTGAGGCATTATTTCAGAGAAGAGAGGAGCCATCCCCAGTCACCTGGCCAATACCAAAATCGTCCAAAATTAAAAGCACAAACCTTCTCATCATACCTATTGGTGTGGGGAGAGGATCAGTTACACTCTCAGGGGCTAACTAGGATCAGTTACACTCTCAGGGGCACAACAAACTTTTAACCCAATTTACCGTGTAACAACATTTTAAAAAGGATTTGAGTATGCCAACTATTCAATGCATTAAGTGCACTCAATTCAAATGCATCACAGCCAAATTTCACTTACTTTTCCATATCAGCACGAGTCATCCTTGATAGAGGGGGTATTTTCTTTCTGAAAAAGAAAATATATTAAAATCTAATTCAAGTTATATTTATTATGCACTAAAGTAAGAACATGCATTTTAGTCAGAAGATTTACGTCTGGAACAACAGTGAAAGAGACAAATATACTGTCAAAATCAGTACGTCAATTTCAAACCTATTAAAATTTATCCAATTCATAACAATGCCAGCATTCGTGAGCAAAAAACAAAAAGGTTGCCAATGTTATCATGGCAATATCAGATTTCAAAATTAGTTGACACCACCAGGACCAAGCAAGCAATGTATACTGCATGAATAATACACAATTATAGGTATCTGTGACTATGGAGTTATTTCAAAATAAATTTTGAAATAAAAATGTTTCAGTATGGTAAGAAAATAGTAGAATTGCATCCATATTAGAAGTCTTACTTTTGATGCTGTAACAAAGACATGCAATGAATTAATTTTGCTTCTATGTTTAAAAACATGACCTTTGAAGACTGTGCTGTCAACAGTCTGATCGAGGTTAAACACACAAATATACAGTATATAGATCGGAGGTTTCTCATTTCATGAATGATTCAAGATTGTTTGTAGTAAGATTATATGATGATTGGCAAAACTATTGACAATAACACAAGGAGAAGCTTATGACTACACCAAGCTGTCAGAGATATTCATCAATTTGTAGTGAAGCCTGTAATCTAACTTCAAAAATGACTTCTGTAATACCTTCCCCAAATGCGAGAGAAACAATGGTCTTGTTTCTCAGGTTGAAATACTAATTTGTTATTCTTTTGTCAAAATTAAATGCAGAGTTCATAGCGCTACATTTTACAACTCAATAGTACTAAGACCTGAGATTCTGGACGTCTCAGACTGTTCATTGAACTCGGAGACTGTTGCCTTTATGATAAACTGCAAACAACTTACTCCATCACCTCAGTACAAACTTCTAGATTTCCACTGATACTTAAGTACCCAAGGCTTGTTGTCAAGTAGGTGGTTTCACAATAGAATGCCAACTTTTAAAACTTTCACAAAATTAGTGAATGTGAAATTGTAAAAGGAATTAAATAAATACATTTTCTCCAGTTAAAGAAAGAGCAGTTATGCATGTAAAAGGTACAACTTCCCCTTCTAGGTTGAGAATACCTAAGAAAAAGGCAGCTAGTATAAATGAAGGATCATTGCAAGGGAATGGAGACAGTCAGAAAAGCAGAACTTATCCTGTTTATGTAATCCCAGTTAGCCCAAAAGGCATCAATTCGTTACATCTCAGTTAATGCGCCAAGTTGTAATGTGGAGTTGGTTACTGGGTGTATTCACAGATTATTAATTTACACTTCTGAGCTCAGATTAGAGAGTAAATTTTACCTTTTATTTAACGTCTGTTTACTTGGCTGTGCTGTTGCCTCAAACAGGACAGCACTAGACTTTTTCTCTGAAAAATTAAATGTCCGAGGTAAATCTTTCTCAAATTCTGGGAGTACAGGGAGCTTTCTCAAAGATGGCCGTGAGACTTTATCTAAATTGAGAAAGAAATGGTGAATTGAATAAACATGGAAATTTCTCAATTATTGCTGATATTAACGACTCAACAATAAATTTCTTTTGAAGCTAGTGTCCTGACAAATGAATCTCTTAATACCCTCAAGTTCAGAACAGTTATTACCCTGGACTTGAAATTGGTTTCTCTCTACACAGATGCCTTCCAGACCTGCTGAGTTTCTTCAGCATGTTCTACTTGGTTTCATAGTTCCAGCATCTGGAGTATTTTATTTTTGTTTGAGTACTTCGCCCCATTTGATGTATAACCTAACCAACTTCTTGATCACTGCACCAGCTGAGCTGCATCAACGTCTGATACACCAACACTTGCTGATCAAACCCCCACCATGGTCTTGCACCTCTCCATCTTCTGACTTCCTCTAATAGTAAAACCAACCAAAATTGTGTTCTTTTGTTGCACCACTGACAACCATACTTTCATTCAGCCTTTGGCCTTGGAACTTTGAATCTCCCCATTTATGAAAATGCATTAGTGAAACTGTATCTACAGTATGCAGCATAAAATGCCATACCCAAATCTTAGAAGCTAGCTGAGGTGAAGGTTGGGGAGACACTGACCAAGAAATCAGCTAGGAGAAAGTGAGATTACAGACACTGGAGATCAGAGTCAACAGCATGGTGCTGGAAAAGCACAGCGGGTCAGGCAGCATCAGAGCAGGAGAATTGACATTTTGGGCATAAGCCCTTCATCAAGAATAGGAGCCCTCATTCCTGATGAAGGGTTTATGCCTGAAACATTGATTCTGCTACTCCTCAAATGCTGCCTTCCCTGCTGTGCTTTTCCAATACCACACACTCGATCTATGAAGAAATGAATGGATTTTTAAAAATTCACCCATGGGATGGGGCATCTTTAATAATCAATTCACAGTTACCCTCAACATGCTGGTGGTGAGCTGCATTTGTGTGCTATAGCTAGGCTTACAATGCTGGAGGGAATTCCAGGATCTTGACCAAGCAATGAAGAAGTCAAGATAATGAGTGGCTTGGAGGGGAAATTGCAGGAGGTGGGTGGCCCCAGGTATCTGTTGCCATTGTCCTTCTTGATGGAAGTGGTCATAGGTTTGGAAGGTGCAGTATAAAGACCTTTGGCAAATTTCCGCAGTACATCTTGTAGATAGTACACACTGCTACTACTGAGCATCAGTGGTGGAGTAACTGAATGTTTATAAATAATCAAGCAGGTTACTTCGCCCGAATGGTGTCAAGCTGGAATGTTGTAGGAGGCCAGTGGACAATATTCTATTACATTTATAACTTGTGCCTTGTGGATGGTGGATAGTGTTTGGGAAGTTAGGTGGTGAGTTATTCATTGCATTATTCCAAGCCTCTGGCATGGTCATTCAGCCACATAGTCCAGTTTAGTTTCAAGTCAATAACAACGCCTAGGATAGTTGGGGTTTCAATGATAAGTCACTGAATGTCCCTTATTGGAAATGGTTATTGCCTGGCATTTGTGTGGCGTGAATACTACTTGCTACTTTTCAGCTCAAGCCTGGGTATTGTCCAGGTGTTGGTACATTTGGACTTGGCCTCCTTCAGTATCTGAGGAGTTGTGTAAGGTGCTGAACCTTGTGCAGTCATCAGCAGACATTCTTACTTGTGATCTGATGATAGAGGGAAGGTCACTGATGAAGTAGCTGAAGATGGTTGTACCCGGGACACTGAATTGATTGAAGATAGTGGGTTGCATGTAGAAATGAGCATCATGTAAGCTGCTGATTCATATTCAATCAAAATATGCCACTGACTTTGAACTTCACCTTACTAAACAAAAGACAAACAAAAAAAATTGAGTTTACCTGTTCTGAGCATCTTGGCAGTCGGGGCCTCCATTGGAGGCATGGCATTTTGTGGGTGTCTCGGACGGTAAACAGGTAATTTGGACCGCTGCATCTCTTCAGACAGACAATATTGAAGAAATATAACATTGTGAAGGAAGACAGTAGACAGAATAAAGACCAAAACAATTTAGTTGCATATTCACTTCTGGTTTTAAACTCAATTACCAGTAGCTGGTATTTCATCAGACTTCTGTCTTATGATTTAGAGATTGGATCAGGCATAAGGGAGAAAAGTGATGAATTATTTGAGAATCCCCAACTTCTGACCTTTCTTGTAGCCACAGTATTTAGATGGCTGATCCAGTTCAGTTCCTGGTCAAGTAACCCTCAGTTTCATTTGCAAATAAGAATAAAGAGAAGAGAAGATCCAGCAACATAGTGCCATTGACTGTCAAATGGAGATGGTAGTAATCTCTAATTTTAATTGATTATTGCTTGGCATGTCTGTTGACTTATCAGACCAAGCTTGGATGTTGGCCAGATCTTGCTGCATGTGTCATACAGTGCTTTTGGGGCTCAAGTGGTGACAAATGGTGCTGAATGTTGTGCAGTTGTCACAGAGAATCCCCACTTCTGATTACATGATGAATGAAAGGGCATTAATGAAACAACTGAAGATGAGTGGGCCTAGGACAGTAACCTGAAAAACCTAAGGATGTTTTGTGCCACAGCAGTAGCATCTCTTCCTCTGTACCACAAGGTCCACGCACTCATCCAATGTGTTCCAAAAGTATGTTATTACATTTCTGAACAGGCTGACTAAAAAAAGAAACTATTTTGAAGAAAACCTGTCACAATAGTCTAGAATTGAGATGATTGATCTCCAACAAACACAGTTCATCTTCCTTTTTATTGGACACAAATCCAACCAGTAAAACCATCCCTCCGACACCTCTCCACCAATTTCCATTGTCTCCAGTTTCGTTACGGCTTACTTTTGGGGTTTTTGGGGAATAATGGTTGTGTGCCAACCCCCTGGGCCAGGAGATCTGGGTTGAAGTTTCACCTGCTCCAGAGTTAAATAAGAACATCTCTGAACAGGTCAATCAGAGAACATCTGTTTTAAGGGCTTTGTGATGCCTCCTGCTGCCTATCAAACACTGGTTTGATGCCAAACACAATAGCTCACTGATGGTGTTCAACTGGGGAAATACAAATTCAGATAGTTGGTGAGGGGCAGGTGACATGACAGTAGAGTCATAGAGATGTACAGCATGGAAACAGAACATTCCGTCTAATCCATCCATGCCGACCAGATATTCCAACCCAATTTAGTTCTACCTGCCAGCACCCAGCCCATATCCCTCCAAACCTTTCCTATTCATATACCCATGCAAATGTCTTTTAAGTGTTGCAATTGTACCAGCCTCCACCACTTCCTCTGGCAGCTCATTCCATACCCATACCACCCTCTGTGTGAAAAAGTTGCCCCTTCGGTCTCTTTTATATCTTTCCCCTCTCAACCTAAACCTATGCCCTCTAGTTCTGGACTCCCCCACCCCAGGGAAAAGACTTTGCCTATTTACCCTATCCATGCCCCTCATAATTTTGTAAATCTCTATCAGGTCACCCCTCAAACTTGGACGCTCCAGGGAAAACAGCCCTGGCCTGTTCAGCCTCTCCCTATAGCTCAAATCCTCCAACCCTGGCAACATCCTTGTAAATCTTCTGAGTCCTTTTAAGTTTCACAACATCTTTCCGATGGAAGGAGACCAGAATTGCATACAATACTCCAACAGTGGCCTAACCAATGTCCTGTACAGCCGCAACATGACCTCCCAACTCCTGTACTCAATACTCTGATAAATAAAAGAAAGCATACCAACACCTTCTTCACTATCCTACCTACGACGCTACTTTTAAGGAGCTATGAACCTGCAAGGTCTCTTTGTTCAGCAACACTCCCTAGAACCTTAAGTGTATAAGTCCTGCTCTGATTTGCTTTCCCAAAATGCAGCATCTCTCATTTATCTGAGTTAATCTCCATCTGTCACTTCTTGGCCGATTGGCCAATCCGATCAAGATCCTGTTGTAATCTGAGGTAACCTTCTTCGCTGTCCACTACACCTCCAATTTTGATGTCATCTGCAAACTTACTAACTGTACCTCTTAAGCTTGCATCCAAATCATTTATGTAAATGACAAAAAGTAGAGGACCCAGCACTGATCCTTGTGGCACTCCACTAGTCACAGGCCTCCAGTCTGAAAATCAACCCTCCACCACCAGCCTCTGTTTTCTACCTTTGAGCCAGTTCTCTATCCAAATGACAAGTTCTCCCTTTATTCTGTGAGACTTAACTTTGCTAACCAGTCTCCCATGTGCATGTAATCTTCAGGAAGTTTCCCTGACCATCTTGGACCTGATGCTGTCAAAGGAAGTTCGTGGAGCAGTTTGTCACAGTTTCATGGCAAACAGATCCACTTCTGCAGAATTGCTAAACTCCTTCTTTAAAAAAAAAACGACATGGGCAAAAAGGGGACATGAAATTGCGTTTGGCAAATACGGTTAAGGAGAATCCAAAGGTTTCTTATAAATATGTTAAGGACAAAAAGTTAATAGGGAGAGAATTGGGCCCCTCAAAGATCAGCAAGGCAGCCTTTGTGTGGAGCCGCAGAAGATGGGGGAGATACGGAACAAGTATTTTGCATCAGTGTTTACTGTGGAGAAAGGGCTTATGCCCGAAACATCGAATTTCCTGTTCCTTGGATGCTGCCTGACCTGCTGCGCTTTTCCAGCAACACATTTTCAGCTCTGATCTCCAGCATCTGCAGACCTCACTTTCTCCTTACTGTGGAGAAAGATAAGGAAGATATAAAATGTGGGGAAATAGATGGTGACATCTTGGAAAATGTCCATATTACAGAGGTGGTGGTGCTGGATGTCTTGAAATGGATAAATCCCCAGGACCCGATCAGGTGTACCCCAGAACTCTGTGGGAAGCCAGGAAAGCGACTGCAGGCCCCTTGGTGAGATATTTGTATCATCAACAGTCACAGTTGTGGTGGTGGAAGATTGAATGTCGGCGAAAGTGGTGCCACTATTTCAGAAAGGTGGTAAGGAAAAGCTAAGGAAATATAGACCAGTGATCCTAACATCAGTGGTGGGTAAGTTGTTATCCTAAGGGACTGGATTTACATATATTTAGAAAGACAAGGACTGATTATGGATAGCTGCATGGCTTTGCGCATGGGAAATCATGTCTCACTAACTTGATTGAGTTTTTTGAAGAAGTAGATTCTGGGTAAAGCAAGATGGAGGACGGGAAAAATTCCTGGCTGTAAGACTGCTCCTTTTTTTTTAAAAAAGAGGTATTTTAGGAGGTGATTTTGTCGAATTCCAGGAGCAGCAGTTACTGTTTTATATGCTGTTGCATTGTTTTGGAACTTTGGGAAAAAAAAAGTCAAAACAACAGCAGTTTTGAAAGGGAGAAGAACACACAAAGGAAGCACATAGTGAGGACAGTGCAGGCAACAGAGAGAGAGAGACAGAGAGAGAGAGACAGAGAGAGAGCCTGCACAGTTACCTCCTTTGCTGTTTTTGAATTCATGTACCACTGGACATCGGAGTGCATCTGGGAAAATTAACAAACAGTGAATTTCACAACCAATCGTGGAGGAACCGGTTTGGGCGATGTTGACAACACAGAATCAGATAAGTTAATTGTTGTTTTAAGTCTGTCCAAGAGAAAGGCTGCATTAGTGAGTACAGTGGGTTCTTTCTTGATTATATGTTTTTGGAGATAAGGCTCTTGATTAAACTTAAAATATATGCCATAGCTATTAATTTAACCTGGTGCAGATTTTTGTAGAGGAATAAGACAATGTTATTTTCTGAGTCTGTAGATTGTGAAGGAGCAAAAATGGCCTTTAATAGAGTGATATGTACTTCTTGTCAGATGTGGGAGTTTAAACAGAGTTTAAGGGTTTCAAGGGCTGGAAGATTTGAGCTATAGCGAGAGACTGAATAGGCTGGGGCTGTTTTCCCTGGAGCGGAGGCTGAGGGGTGATCCCATAGGTGCTTTATAAAATCATGAGGGGCACGGATATGCTAAGAAGACAAGGTCTTTTCCCTGGGGTGGAGGAGTCCAGAACGAGAGGTCTTAGGTTTAGAGTGTGAGGGGCAAGATATAAGAGTCCTTAAGAGCAACATTTTCATGCAGAGAGTGGTACATGTTTAGAATGAGATGTCAGAGGAAGTGGTGGAGGCTGGTACAATTACAACATTTAAAAGGCAACTGAATGGGTCTATGAATAGGAAAGGTTTAGAGGGATATGGGCCAAGTGCTGACAAATGGGACTAGATTAGGTTTGAACAACTGGTTGGCAAAGACAAGTTGGACCGAAGGATCTGTTTCCACGCAGTACATCTCCATAGCTCTATGACACACCTCTGAACCAGATTACTCGAACCAACACCTTCTTACCCAGAGGTATGAACATTACCACAGCATTACAAAATACCTTCAACTAATACACCTTATTTTCTGATCGCCCTGTTCAGGGATGTTATAACAAACCTCTGGAGCAGGTGGGACTTGAATCCAAATCTCCTCGATCAGAGATAAGGGCATCACTACTTCTAACTAATACCCCTTTCATGACTGATAAATCTCCATAACATACAAATCATTAAATCTTCCATTAAAATTTGATTGTATCTTTTTATGCTGGCAACCTACAAGACAAGTAAACCATTTGTCAATCCCTAAATCTTCCATCACAAACAAAAACAAAATTGCTGACAAAGCTCAGCAAATTTGGCAGCATCTGAGGAGAGAAATCAGACTAATGTTTCGCGTCCGGTGACCCTTCCTCAGAACTTAAATCTTTCACTGTAGATGTTACACCTGGAACCAGTTGCACTTTCACAGCTCACATCTTTTTACAGAGACAAAAAAATACTGCTGGCTGGAATCCAAGAGACACAAGCAGAAAGCTGGAAGAACAGCAAGTCAAGTATCATCAGCAGTTGGAGAAGTCAATGTTTCAGGTGTAAGGGGAGCTGCAGATTTGGAGGTGGGGGTGGGGCAGTGGTTTTGCTGAGGTAGGGATACATGAACACAGGTCGAAGGTATGACCTGTTTGCTCGATGGGAGGAATGAAATCGGTTGGTGGCTGGAAAGATAGATCGATGAGATGAATAGAAGGGAGGGCGAGGGGCTGGGAAGGGAGTTGGGTGCGGGGAAGGAAGTTTATTTGAAATTAGAGAACTCGATGTTGAGTCCTTCAGGCTGTAGCCTGCCCAGGTGGAAGATGAGGAGTATTGTTCCTCCAATTTGTGGTCTGGTTCATTGCGGCAATGGAGGAAGCTAAGAATGGTCATGTTGGAAAGGGGGTGAAATGGGCAGTGGGGGAGGGGATCCAAGAATTGCGATGTAGAAAGATCATGCTGCAGATCTCCGTGTCACATTGCAAGCGGGATGAAGTCCTAACCCACCCTATCTGGATCACACAATATCCTAGGACTTTGGAGAGGTCATGGAGTCCCAGGAAACTGTTAAAGAACAAGTTACCTCAGTTTTCACCATCCAGGGACGCTGAAGGAGGGAGCAGGCACATCCAAGGCCAGGCCTGCGGCCCAATCTTGAGGATCCTCGGGCTCGATTTCCTACCAGTCCTGGTAATGGAGCTTGCAAAATCTTGCCAGATGTTGGGTAAGCAGATAGAGGAGAAGCTGGCCCTGATCTCCATCATGCTGCAGATGCATGAACAAGCAGCTGGGAGACCTTGAGAAAAAGATGGATGAGGAAGAATGCAGTGGTGGAAACTGATACCGATTCCTCCAAGGATAGGATCTTGGCCCTGGAAATGCAGCCCATAATTTGCTGACCAGGTTGATGACCTCAAGAACAAGGGCACAAGAAGAAAAAAATCTTTGGATTGTTGATCTGTTGGAGGGTAAGCAAGGTGAGCGACCAGTGGAATTTATTGAGGACTGGTCGCTGAAATCCCTTAACTTGGAGGCTGGAATGGGAAGCTTGAAGATTGAGAGGGCTTACTGGTTCACGGCACGGAGGTCAGGTCTGGACCAGTGTCCTGGTCCTATCTTGGTACAGCTTCATCATTATTGAGATGATAAGAGAATCGTGGAAGTTTCCAGAATCCGGGGAAGGATCCAAAGGCCCAAGTTTACAAGGGCTCAAAGATCATGTTCTTCCAGGACTCCGCAGCAGCAGTAATCCAGAAAAGAAAATCCTACGATGGCATCAAGAAAAGACTGAAGGAGCTTGGGATCGAGTACTCTGAGGTATCTGACAGTGTTTCGTATCACCTTGAATGGATCTATATATCTCTTTGACATGTCGGAGAAAGCAAGACACTTTGTGAACAAATTAACTTAAAATGAACAATTTACTATGTACAAATAGTAGTGTTGCTTGGGTATGTCTCTTTTCTTTAAAAAGAAAAAAGAGGAAGTCTGGTTGGGGCTCTTATTTTTATTAAATTGGCGATAATCTGGTCTAAACTACGCTCGGGGGCATTTGGGATGTTTGCTTTCAATTTCTACGTTAAGTTATACCAAAGGATGGGTGAGGTACTTACTTTTTTTCGAAGATTTCTTTGTTCACATTGTTATTCCATGGTGCATTTTCTTTCTTTACTGCTTGTGTTTGTGGTGCGGTTCTAGCTAGGAGAGAAAATAGTTCCTAGGGAGGAATGGCTAGATGCCTACTTACGACCAGTTTATGCCGAGTTCAGGTATTTAAATGCCCTGGCTGCTATATTGGCAGCAGAATGGGAAGTTGGATTTTGGCATGTGTAGGTGCCCCCTTTGGGCAGGGGGTGAGTTTCCCTCTTCAGCACCATTAACGTTTTATATGTTGATTTGATTTTGGTTCTTGTTTGTGGGCGGCACGGTGGCGCAGTGGTTAGCACTGCTGCCTCACAGCGCCAGAGACCTGGGTTCAATTCCCGCCTCAGGTGACTGACTGTGTGGAGTTTGCACGTTCTCCCCGTGTCTGCGTGGGTTTTCTCCGGGTGCTCCGGTTTCCTCCCACAGTCCAAAGATGTGCAGGTCAGGTGAATTGGCTATACTAAATTGCCCGTAGTGTTAGGTAAGGGGTAAATGTAGGGGTATGGGTGGGTTGTGCTTCGGCAGGTCGGTGTGGACTTGTTGGGCCGAAGGGCCTGTTTCCACACTGTAATGTAATCTAATCTAAAAATCTAAAATCTAATATAGCCTTTGACAGCTTTGTAGGTTTGTTAACTGTACTGGTTTTAGTTTATGTAGTTTTTACATTCAATGGATCTTGCGACACTAAGGCTCACGATTTGGGTTTCGAGTTCCTCTTCTTTGGAATCCAAATGTTCCTGCAGAAGGTTACAGCTAATGACTTGATTAAATGGCGTACCTGGAACATCAAGGGGAGTCACTCAACAATTAAGAGAAAAAAGGTACTCTCGAGTCTTAGAAAGGAAAAGGTGGATATTAATTTATTACAGGAGACACATTTGGATGATAGGGAACATTTGAAACTACAGCAGAATGGCTTTGATTGGGTTTCTTTTCATCTTTTAATACCAGAAGTAGTGGAGTGGCTATATTGGTTAGGAGGAATCTCCTATTTAAGTTAATGGCACACCCGGGAGGTTTGTAATCCTCAAAGCTTTGATAAACGGGGAAGAATATGGTATTTTAAATGTTTATTGCCCTCTGGCCCATCCTGTCAAGTTTCTGGTAGATGTGTTCTCTAAATTGATTTGTCTCAAGTGTCAGCATATCATCATTGGGGGAGATTTAACTGTCTCACAGATCCCACAGTAGACAGATTGCCCAAAGGCCCCTGACATCCTCTGTACAAACTAAACAATTAGTGGATTGGTGCGTGAAGTTAAGGTTGGCGGACGTCTGGAGGCATCCGAATCTGACAGGAAGGCATCTTCCGTTATTTCAATCTACACAGATGTCACACCAGGATTGATTTTTTTTTTGACTCCCATGGCAACCCTGGACTTGGTGGCATCTTGTATGATTTGTAATATTACCATCTCTGATCATACTCCAGCGTACTTGTTGGTTAGGATTAAGGAAACTATAGTGGGCCTGAGGCACTGGTGAATCTTTATTCTTAAAGATAATATAATTGTGGAGTATCTCTCAAGAATTTAAAATGTTCCTACACATTAATTCAGGCTCAGTTGGTCACCCATCCATCCTTTGGGAAACTGCCAAAGCCTATTCTGGGGGTTACTTATGTCCAACTTTGCCAGTAGAAAGTGGCAGAAGGGCAAGCAGCAACATCTTCTCGAAGCACGGTTGAAGGCAGCCGAGAAGGCCTACATTGACAGGCCCTTGTTCGCCAAGCTAGAGGATTATGGCGCTGCACTCTGCATTTAATTCAGTGCTCACACAGACAGCAAAGGAGCCTACTTTTGCAAGACAAAGGTTGTATGAGCAAGGTGACAAACCAGGCAAGTACCTAGCGTATCAAGCCAGGGGAAAAAACCCCCTCAAATCATTATGTCAATTAAGAAGGTGCTGGGAACCTAACATGTGATTCTAAAAAGATTAATGTGGAGATCCAAGATGGCGGCGACTCAGCAAGTCTGAGTTTACAGTGCTCTTCCCAAAACCTGGGTAAAGTGAGTTACTCACCCCCACCACACTTACCAAACCACCCAAAAAAATTTTCTAACCTTAATTAGCTGCTTACTATTATATCTAAGCAGTTTAATATTAAGTGGATAATGAGTAAACCAAAGGGATCCCGCAGCTCTCAGAAAACAAAGACCCCTCCCCCACCCTCCTCTCCTCCGGCTGCAGCTGATGTAAAAACAGGCCTTGAAGAGATGATTGCCAGGCTGGAAACGACACTCGTCAATTTCATCGCAGAATCCAGACAGAGATGGAACTCATTCGAAGAAAAGTTACAAAAGTACAGCCAGGCTCTCGAGGAATTACAGGGCCGAGTGGAGGGGGCGGAGCTAAAGGCCACGACCTCCGAGGCTGCAGCACAAACAGCTGCAGAACAGGTGCGAGCTCTGGAGCAGAGAGTCCGGGCCTTTGAAATCTACATGGATGACCTGGATAATAGAAATCGGAGAAAGAATATCCGTCTTCTGGGCCTCCCTGAACAAGAAGAGAAGGGACAGTTAGCAGTATTTCTGGAGCGATGGTTGCCCAAGCTTTTAAACCTGGGGGCTGAAACTGACCGGGTAAGGGTGGAGTGGGCCTACCGGGTCGCAGTACGCGGATCTGGCCCAAACCAGCGCCCACGCCCGGTCCTGTTCCGGATGCAGAGTTATAGGGAGAGGCAGATACTCCTGGATGCCTCCAGAAATCTTGGAAAGGATCCTAAAGCTATGATTCATGAAGGATCCAAGATTATGTTATTTCAGGACTTCTCCCCGGCTCTGGCACGAAGGAGGAAGGCGTTTGATGAGGTGAAGAAATGTCTAAGGAACTTAAATATTCAATACACCTTACGCTACCCAGCGACGTTATGCTTTACCCACGAAGGATCCGAGTATAATTTTAGATCACCAGAAGAGGCTAAGGAACTTTTAGACTCGTTTAAATAAATCGTAAGAGACAATTTATGTTGGCTTGCCTCTTCCACACTCCGTGGGGAGAAATGGATACTTTACTTTACTTTTGCTTCTGGGAGCAGGGTTGTCTTCTCTTGCTATTTTATGTTATTATACTTAACTGTAATTTGTTGGAGTTGTAATTTTATAGTTATGTGTGTTTGTACGTGGCATTGATGCTATCAGATATACTCAGGTATGGGTGGGGAGGGGTGGGGGTGGGGCGCTCACTGTCAACTCTAGCTCGGTATTATATCTAAATCCTATTAAGGAGCGCCCGGGTTAAGGGTGGGACACTGTTTGGGAGAGGATATGGTGGACCTTTAGAAAGGAAGTAAGGCCCCCTGAGAACAAGGGGGAGGATCTCCATTCAAACATGTTTTATTTTTTTTGTTCTTATTGTTTGGAAATAGTTTCCTTTTTATTATACTGTTACGAGTGTATTAGAGAACATTTTCTCTTGTTTGAAGGATGTAAGTGACTCAACTATACACTCTGGATAATTGTGGATTAGATTAGTAGTTAACTGAGTTTCATTGTTTTTCTTTCTTCTTTAGTATCATTCCTTTGAATTTTGATGATTATATATTTAAGATCTATTTTTATATTAATGTTTGTGCTTGAAAGTTCTGTTTATTTTTGTAAATCTGTCAAAATATTAAATTTCTAATAAAAATATCTTTAAAAAAAAAGATTAATGTGGCATTTGGGAGATTTTACTGAGTTGAGGGGAGGGGGCAGGCCAAAATGGAGCACTTTTTCAAGGATCTGGAGCTTCCGGGTATGACCCCGAACAAGAGTCTTTTCTCAATGCCCCCTTATCAAAGCAAGGGGTGGAGGCTGTGAAGCAGTTTCAGAGAAGGAAACGTGCACTGATGGACTTCCCAGTGAATTTTATAAAGAATTTATAAACATATTGTTAGGCCTGACGCTCAACATGTTCAATGACTCATGTATTTGGGCATATTCATCACTCCAGGTTTTGATTGGTTGTTTAAAAGTTAAAGTTGTTCAATTACTCAACAAAATGAAACAAGATCTTCAAAGATGCAAGGCGCTTCCATTCGCATGATTAGGTTTGATCTTAAGATAAACATTCTCTGTTTGTTGTACACTATATGAATTCTCCCCTGAATTTTGAAAGGCAAATGTTCAAGAGACTGAATGACTAGTTCAGCTCTTTTAATTGGCATCATAAGCAGCCCCTTATTAAATTAGCTAAACTACAATTGTCTCAAAATTTGGGGGGGGGGGGGTGCGGGTGCAGGGAGAGAGAGAGACACTGCCAGCTTTTGCCCAAAACATCGATTTTCCTACTCCTATGATGCTGCCTGACCTGCTGTGCTTTTCCAGCACTATTATAATCTAGACAGAGGTTTACATGCCTTTCGCTGCACCTTGGATGCTGCCTGAACTGCTGTGCTAGTTTGTCACTGGCCACTTGGGTGTTTCTTTTCTTCCTGGTGATGGAAATTGAATTAAAGAAAAAGAAACAAACAGCACTCTTGCTGATACCTATCATCTCTGGTCACTAATACCCTACTGGTGACAGTAATCACACCATTACCTATTAATGCTGTACAGGGGGTCTGGTGGCACACTGAAAAAGAACCTCTGAACAAGTGGATCAGAAAAGATCTACTCATTAAATATTCTCACACAAAGCTACCTCCGTGGCAGCACGGTGACTCAGTGGTTAGCACTGCTACCTCACAGCACCAGGGTCCCAGGTTCAATGCCAGCCTTAGGCAACTGTCTGTGGAGTTTGCACATTCTCCCCACGTCTGTGTGGGTTTCCTCCGGGTGCTCTGGTTTCCTCCCACAGTCCAAAGATGTGCAGGTTAGGTGAATTGGCTATGCTAAATTGCCCATAGGTTAGGTGCATTAGTCAAAGGGAAATGGGCTGAAAATGTGTTGCTGGAAAAGCGCAGTAGGTCAGGCAGTATCCAAGGAGCAGGAGAATCGATGTTTTGGGCATGAGCCCTTCTGCTGTGCTTTTCCAGCAACACATTTTCAGCTCTGATCTCCAGCATCTGCAGTCCTCACTTTCTCCTCTCAGAGGAGAAAATGGGTCTGGGTGGGTTACTCTTTGGAGGGTCGGTGTGGACCTGTTGGGCCGAAGGGCCTGTTTCCACACTGTAGGGAATCTAATCTAGTCAGTCATGCCCCACCCTATACTCAATGGTCACTAAAACCCCAACACCCGGCAAACGTTATGCTCACCAATACACACACTAAATCCCCGCCAGCATCATATTCAATGACCACCCAGCATTTTTTCAAAAAAAGTCATCTACTACTTGCAATTATTAGTGTCCCTCGGAAGCTGTGACCTGCCATTTATATATAAAAAAAAACTTATTCTCTAGGACGTGGACGTCTCCACCTCCTGATGCTGCCTGGCTTGCTGTGTTCTTCCAGCCTCCCTGTCTACCTTAGATACCAGCATCTGCAGGCTTTTTTTTGTCTCTAAGGTAGCACTGACTAGCTCACCGTCGCGACCATTACCTATGCCCCCCCATAAATGTTTCACAGTCCTCCACGTCAATAAAACACACATTACCTTTACTCATTACTGCCGTCCGCCTCCCGCTAGAATATTTCTGCAAAACTATACACAGGGATTATACAGATTTAGAGTGGAGACAAATCGCCGCCTGAAAATTTAAACTTAGTCCCGCCTAGTCCCTTGACGTCACTTTCCTCCCGTGAATCCGTTACTAGGTTTTCCTTTTCCCCACAAGGCAGACTCCACATAGCGTGCTCAGAAATTATTGAGTTTTTTTTTCTCTCTCGACTTCAAGAAGTTGAAAAGACCGCCGAAGGAAGCAACTTTTTTTTTAACCACCCGACAAAACGTATGAGGATGGATAGGTGGGTGGGTGCATCCCCTCGCTAAGCACCGTTAATGCGCATGCGCGGCAGCTCCTGCCCGTCAAGGCGGTTGAATTTAAAATTCTCTCGGGCTGAAGGGCCGCGCGCCGATTGGTCGGCGGTGGGAGTTTGTTTTCCCGGGGAAGGGGAAGTTTCAGATTGACCGTTCGTTCGGACAACCCTCTTTTTCCCCCTTCGGTAAGGAATGGATTTATCATTAATCGTGGTGCTAATCGTACTTCCTAGCCGTTGTTTGTTGTCCGTCCGTTGGGCGGTTGGCCTTTCGTGCTTCTGTACAAAAGGCGCATAAAGTGTCTGTTTGCTTGTTTTGTTTTTCTTTTCCGGCGCAGCTTGGTTTTCGAGTTTGGGGGGTGCGAGGAGGTTTGGGAACCATTCCAGCCTGGAGTGCTTTGTGTCACGGGCGGTGGGGGAGAGTATTAAGTTGCTTTCCCCCCCACACAAACTTCTTTCGCTGCAGCTTGTAGCTTCTGATGCTTGTCCTTTTAACGTGTGTAGATTTTCACTTTGTAAACCTCTCCTACCCCTATCCCTGCTGAGGGATTGCTGTTTGTCAGACTTGGTTTTTCTACGTTGCTACAGTGACTACGCCCCGAGGTTTTTTTAAAAAAAAACGTGAGTGGCGAATAGTACTTGTGCTAGATACCACTCCCTTCGTGACTCCCTTGTCAGATCCACACCCCCCACCAACCCAACCTCCACGCCCGGCACCTTCCCCTGCAACCGCAGGAAATGTAAAACTTGCGCCCACACCTCCACACTCACTTCCCTCCAAGGCCCCAAGGGATCCTTCCATATCCGCCACAAGTTCACCTGTACCTCCACACACATCATCTATTGCATCCGCTGCACCCGATGTGGCCTCCTCTATATTGGTGAGACAGGCCGCTTACTTGCGGAACGCTTCAGAGAACACCTCCGGGCCGCCCGAACCAACCAACCCAATCACCCCGTGGCTCAACACTTTAACTCCCCCTCCCACTCCACCGAGGACATGCAGGTCCTTGGACTCCTCCACCAGCAGAACACAACTACACGACGGCTGGAGGAGGAACGCCTCATCTTCCGCCTGGGAACCCTCCAACCACAAGGTATGAATTCAGATTTCTCCAGTTTCCTCATTTCCCCTCCCCCCACCTTGTCTCAGTCGGTTCCCTCAACTCAGCACCGCCCTCCTAACCTGCAATCCTCTTCCTGACCTCTCCGCCCCCACCCCACTCCGGCCTATCACCCTCACCTTGACCTCCTTCCACCTATCCCACCTCCATTGCCCCTCCCCCTAGTCCCTCCTCCCTACCTTTTATCTCAGCCTGCTTGGCTCTCTCTCTTATTCCTGATGAAGGGCTTATGCTCGAAACGTCGAATTCTCTATTCCTGAGATGCTGCCTAACCTGCTGTGCTTTGACCAGCAACACATTTGCAGCTGTGATCTCCAGCATCTGCAGACCTCATTTTTTACTAGATAAGGACCATCTCCAGCAAGTCGGTCTACCTAACGCATTTTGATGTATAATGACATGACTATTGCTGAGTCCTCCACTGTCAACATCTCTGAGCGTTAACACCGTCCAAAAACTGAACTGGATCACCCATATAAATCGCGTGGCTAAAGAATAGGTCACAGGATAAGATTTCTGTGGTACTTAATTCACTGCTTAACTTTCCTGTCTGTGCCCAGCCTATACAAGGAACAGCTCAGTGTGATACAATGCTTTTTTTTCTTGCCTGGATGAGTGCTGGTCCGATAAAATTCAACCTTAGACCCATCAGGACAAAGCAGTCTGCTTGATTGGTATCCAATCCACCAACTTAAATATTGTTAATTAATAAGTGAATGTTAAACTCTCGCTTTGCTGATATGTGGGATAGTTGTCCCTGTTTTTGCACGCAATTTTACTAAGTGGAACTTTAGCAATTTTAACAAAGCTGTTTTGCCTTGATTTATAATGTGCATAGTATTTGGAACGATATAAATGAATTAATAGCACAAATAGAGGTTAATGGATATGATCTTCTAGCCATTGTGGAGACATGGTTACAAGGAGTTCAAAACTTGAAACTAAATATTCAAGGTTAGTGACCTTTCAGAAGAGTAGTAGACTGGAAGGAAAGAATAATGAGATAGTTTAGTGTGAGATGGAATAAGTATGATCGCAAATAATGTTTATGGATTAGAGAGAGAGAGAGAGAGAGAGACGGAGGATCTGTATGTTTGGAGGCAAAAATAGGGCAAGAAGATGCTTTTGGGAATAGTTTATAGACTCCCCAACAGTAGCTGCTTGGTAGAGTAGAAAATGAATTTAATGATGATTTGATAAGAGTATGTATGTAGAAATGGCAGTACATTGTAGGTGACTTTTGATTCTTATGTAGATTGGGTAAATCAAATCGGAAAAGTTGGTCACGAAATAATCCACACATTATTCGAGACAGTTGTCAATCGGAGGGATCAGTTATTTTAGATCTGAGAACCTACAGTGAGTTAACTTTAACAAATAATCTAAGTAAAAGATCCCCTCAGAAACAATGACCATATCATAATTGAATTTAGGATAAGAAAATGACAAACTTTGCTAACTGTAAATAAGTGCAATTACAAAAGAATGGGGACCATGCTAGCTGTAGTGGATTGGAAAAGGAGTTTAGGAGAATGTTGAGAAACAGTGGGAAAACATTTAAGAAGTTAGTTCATGGCACACAGCAAATGTACATCCTAATTAAGAAGATGAACTCTAGAAACTAGTATCTAGAAACTCTAGAAATGAACTCTAAACTAGTATCAAGATAGTCAAGAGTGGGGAAGTGATGGTCTAGTGGTATTATTAGACTATTAACCCAAGTAATGTTCTGGGGACTTGGATTCAAATTTTGCCATTAAGTGGTGGAATATGAATTCAAAGAAAATCTCTATTCTTGACCAGAAATCATTATTGGGAAAAACCATATCTGGTTCATTTATGTCCTTCAGAAAAGGAAATCTGACTTCCTTATCTGGATTGGTCCACGTATGACTCTCAGTTGCCCTTGAAATGACGTAGCAAGCTATTCTGTTGTACCAATTGCGACAAAGTCTTAATGAAATAAAACCAGATGGATCACCTGATATCAACCAAGGCACCAGAAGATACTGACAAAACAGCCCTGTTGGCCCACCAAAGTCATCCTTACTAACATTTGGAGGCTAGTGTCAAAATTGGGAGAGCTGGCTCAGGCTAGTCAAGCAATAGCCTGACATTGTCTGTAAGGAATGACTCCGTGAGTATGACCATGTCCCAGACAGCGCAATGGTATACAGCCCTAGGAACCCTCAACATTGACTCCAGAATCCATGAAGTCTCATGTTTTCAGATTAAATATGGACAATATGTATCATCATCCCGCTGCTGATGAGTCAGTATTGCTCCATATTGAACAAAACATCAAGGAACCACTGTAGCAAGGGTGCAAAATGTAATATAAGTGGGAGATTTTAGTCACCAGAAGTGGCTTGGCAGCAGCACTACTGGTCGAGTTGGTTGCATCTTAGACTGAGTGGGCAAATGGTGAGGTAACCAATGAGGGAGAAACACACCAATCTTCTGGCTGCCGTTGCATCTGTCCCAGACAGTATTGGTAAGAGGTATTGGTACGCACAGTCCTTGTGGAGACAAGGTCTCACCTTTTGCATTGAAACTACCCTCCATTGTGTTGTATGGCACTATCATTGTGCTAAATGAGCCAGACTTCGAATATTTCTGGCACTTTACAGATTGAGCATCCATGAGGCCCTGTGCATTATTAATAGCAGCAGCATTGTACCCTAGCACAATCTGCAACCTTGTGGTCTGATATCTCTTCCCCCGCCCGCCCGCCCGCCTGCCTGCCCGCCTGCCTGCCCCAACCATTCCCATCAAGCCAAGGGATTAGCCCTAGCACAAAGGAGAATGCAGGAAAGCATGCCAGGAGTAGCATTAGGTATTCCTAAAGATGAGGGATGAACCTGGTGACACTATGAAACAGGGCTACTTGTGTGCTAAACAACAAGCATCCAATGATAGACAGAACTAAGTGATGCCACAACCAATGGATCGGTTAGAAGCACTGCAATCCTAGCACATCCAATCGTGAATGGTGGAGGACGATTAAACAAATGATGACAAAAAGAGGATGCTCCACAAATACTCCCATCCTCTACACATTGCTGTGAATACTTCAGCCTTATCTTTTGCACCAATCTTTAGCCAGAAGTGCTGAGTGGATGATCCATTGTGGCCTCTTTTGCCATCTCCAGTGTTAGTGATACTCTTCAGCCAATTCAATTCATTATCCTTGATATCAAGAATCAGAATCCCTACAGTATGAAAACAGGCTATTTTGGCCTAATAAGTCCAGACTCCGAAGAGTAACCCACCCAGACCTATTACCATACTCTACATTTACCATTGACTAATGCATCTAACTCCACATCCCTGAACGCTACAGCAATTAGGCCAATTCACCTAACCTGCACATCTTTGGACTGTGGGAGGAAACCTACGCAGACACTGGGAGAATGTGCAAACTCCCCACAGATAGTTGCCCAAGGCTGGAATGGAGCCTGGGTCCCTGGTGCTGTGAAACAGCTGTTCTAACCACTGAGCCACTGTGCAGCCCCAAACAGTTGGAGGCACTGGATACTGTAAAGACAATGGGCCCTCAACATTATGGCAATCGTACTGAAGAGTTCTGATCCAGAACTTGCTGCTCCTTTCACTAAGCTCTTCTAGTACTGTTACAACACTGGCATCTACCTGATAATGTGGAAAATTGCACAGGTATGTTCTGTACCTAAAAAGGAAGACTAATTCAACCTGGCCAGTTACTACCCTGTCTGCACTCACTCAGCTGTAAAGTGATGGAAGATGTCATCAGTGCTATCAAGCAGCACCTGCTCTGCGATGCTCATCTTGGATTCGGCCAGGGCCACTTGGCTCCCTACCTCATTACAGCTTTGATTCAAACATGGACAAAAGAGCTGAATTCCGGACGTGATCCTTGACATCAAAACTCTACTTAACAAAGTGTGTTATCAAGGAACCCAAGTAAAACTGGAATAAATGGGTATCAAGGGCAAGCTGCTTAGGGTCATACCTGCAATGTAGAAAGATGGCAGTGGTAGGTGGTCAGTCATCTTGGTTCCAGAATAGTCTGCAGGAGTTTCTCTGGATAGTGTCTTAGGCCCAACTATTTTCGCTATTTCATCAATTACCTTCCCTTCATAAGGTCAGAAGTGGGGATGTTTGCTGCTGATAGCACCAGTGTTCAGTGCCATATGTGACAACTCGGACACTGAAGCAGTCCATGTTCAAGTGCAACGCAATCTGGACAATATCCAGGCTTGTGCTGACAAGTCGTGAATTTGCCTGATTATCACCAATAATAAATAATCAAACTACTGGCCCATGACATTCAGTGGTATTACCATCACTGAATGACATTCACTGTCAAGGAACTATGAACCTGCACTCCAAGATCTCTTTGTTCAGCAGCACTCCCCAAGACCATGAAGTGTACAAGTCCTGTCCTGAATGGCATTCATTTTTGGAGTCTCCACATAAATGCAGTGGTTACAAGAGCAGGTCAGAGGCAAGAAACTCTCCTCTTGACTCCCCAAAGCCTATCCATCATCTACTTAGCACATGTCAGGAGTGCGATGGAATACTTCACACTTGTGTGGATGGCTGCAGCTTCAAGAACACTCGAGAAGCTTGACGTGTAGGACAAAGTAGTCTGTTTGATCGGAAAGACATCCGCTCCCTCCACCACCCTCAGCAGCAGCGATATGTACTATCTACAAGATGCAGTGCAGAAATTCAAAGTTCCTCACACAGCACGTTCCTAACCCATGACCAATTTCATCTAGAAAGTGAAAGGCATTGGCCGCATGGCATTATCACCACCATAACCTGCAAATTCCCCTACAAGCTATTCGTAGCCCTAATTTGGAAATATGTCATCATGCATTCACTGTTGCAAAATTAAAATCCTGGAATTCTCTCCCTAATGACATTGTGGGTTAACCCATGAATCAACATGAGTCAAGAAGACAGCTTGCCACCACTTTCTCAAGGACAACAAGGCTTGGGCAATAAATGCTGTTGAGCCACCTTGCATCCCATGAATGAATTAAATAAAAAACACTAATCTTTGCTCATATTTTAAATCTGAGGACTTGGAAAGTTTTGAAAGCCAGTAAAGACGACCAAAGGAAAGGAAGAAAATAAACCAGGAAAACTAACAAGTAATATAAAAATATAGAGCATTTTACAAACACTAAAAGGGATGAGAGAGGCCAAAGTGAATGGAAGACTCTTTAGGAATGAGACTGGGCAAATACTTTGCATTTGTTTGGATGAGGACAAGAATAGCATTCCAAAAATACTAACTAATCACTGGCAAAGGTAGGAAACACCATTTTTAAAAAAATTGGGTAACCTTAAAGCTAAAAGCTGATAAATCCTTGGACCTGATGGGGTTTGTCCTCTGATTTTCAAGAATGTAGCTACTGTAATGGTAGGCGCACAGGCTCAAATCTTCCAAGAATCTTGGAGCCTGTGGTGATAGGCAGTTTATCAATGTCTAAACATCTAAATTCAAAAAAGGAAGAAGAAACATAAATGGGTCATTATAAGCCAGCTGCAAATGTGTTGCTGGTCAAAGCACAGCAGGTTAGGCAGCATCTCAGGAATAGAGAATTCGACGTTTCGAGCATAAGCCCTTCATCAGGAATAAGAGAGAGAGAGCCAAGCAGGCTGAGATAAAAGGTAGGGAGGAGGGACTAGGGGGAGGGGCGATGGAGGTGGGATAGGTGGAAGGAGGTCAAGGTGAGGGTGATAGGCCGGAGTGGGGTGGGGGCGGAGAGGTCAGGAAGAGGATTGCAGGTTAGGAGGGCGGTGCTGAGTTGAGGGAACCGACTGAGTTGTCTCAGTCGGTTCCCTCAACTCAGCACCGCCCTCCTAACCTGCAATCCTCTTCCTGACCTCTCCGCCCCCACCCCACTCCGGCCTATCACCCTCACCTTGACCTCCTTCCACCTATCCCACCTCCATCGCCCCTCCCCCTAGTCCCTCCTCCCTACCTTTTATCTCAGCCTGCTTGGCTCTCTCTCTCTTATTCCTGATGAAGGGCTTATGCTCGAAACGTCGAATTCTCTATTCCTGAGATGCTGCCTAACCTGCTGTGCTTTGACCAGCAACACATTTGCAGCTGTGATCTCCAGCATCTGCAGACCTCATTTTTTTACTCATTATAAGCCAGTCAGACTAACGTCCTGTCGTTGTGTGAAAATGTTAATCTATAATAAAGCATTTAGAAACGCACGATAAAATCAAGCAGAATCGACATGGCTACTTGAAGGGAAAACATTCTTAACAAATGTATTATAATTATCTCCTCAAAATAATAAACTGGATAGATAAAGCAGAACCCGGAGAAGTAATTTATTTTGATTTTTTTCAAAAGCTGTTGGATAAGGAACTGGTACTAAGCTTGCAATCTTGTGAAAGAATAAAAGAAACCTGAGGTGACTTTGGGTAAAGGGTGAGAAGTTGCTATGTCTTTGCTGAATTAAATAAACATGTACAAAAGAGTGTGTGTGTGAGTGTGTGACTAAGATCTAATACCTTCTTTCTCTTTTACCATTACTTTTATATGGCTTGGAGGTAGGAGACCAGGGTGTTGGTGGAGGGTTGCTCTTCAGACTGGAGGCCTGTGACTAGCAGTGTGCTGCAAGGATTGGTGCTGGGTCCATTGCTTTTTTGTCCATAATATCAATTTGGATGTGAATATGGGAGGTCTGGTTAGTATGTTTGCAGATGGCACTAAAATTGGTGGTATAGCATACTTGAGTGGCAGATGGAGTTTAATCGCTATTATAAATGTGAGCTGCTACATCAGGGAAGTTGTTATAAACTTAATGGTAAGGCTCTGCAGAGTATTGCTGAACAAAGACACCTTGCAGTGCGGATTAATTGTTCCTTGAAAGTGGAGTTGCAGGTAAACAGGATAGTGAAGGTGTTTGATATGCTTAGTTTTATTAGTCAGTGAATCGAGCAGAGGAATTGGGAGGTAATTTTGCGGCTGTGCAGAACACTGATTAGGCCACTTTTGGAATCTTGAAAGGGTTCAGAAAAGAATTACAAGGGTGTCGCCAGGATATGAGAGTTTGAGCTACAAGGGGAGGCTGAATGGGTTGGGGTTATTTTCCCTGGAGTGTCGGAGGCTGAGGATGACCTGATAGAAATCTATAAAATCATGAGGGACATGGATAGGGTGAATAACCAAGGGTTTTTTTTTCTGGGATGAGGAGTCCAAAATTAGAGGGGAAAGATTATAAGGGATAGGTTTTTCATGCAGAGGGTGGTATAGTGTGAAACAGTTGCTTGAGGTACAATTGCAACATTTAAAAGTCATCTGGTTGGGTATATGAAGGGTTTAGAGGGATAAAGGCCAAATACTAGAAAATGGGTTCAGTTTTGGATATCTGGTTGGTGTGGACGAGTTGGACTGAAGGGTCTGTTCATGTGCTACACAAATCTATGACTTTATGTGCTGCAACACAATTAACCTGACTTGAAATTAGAAGTCTCAGAGACAATTGTTTTTGAATCCTATTGAGTTATTTCTTTCTCATCTTGCAGGTTTTCAGTTCCTGGTTTAAACCATGGATGAAAATTTTCCTGTATTTCCAGAGGCTAAGTATGTTCTTCGTGTTGATTAGCATCTGTTTTTGGTTTGCTATCATTTTAAGTCATGTACCCACTGAGCTCTTTTAAGATTAATGAAAGTGGTTCAACACTTAACCATTCTTTTATTATTATAAGCAAAGTTCTTGTATTTGCTGGTCATGGAAACAAATGAACCTTGTCCATGCAGTTTTCTCCTCCTTTATCTGTTACAACTGGGATTTGTTCCAAATTTGGTTGACATTTGGTGATTCCACCTGGTGGATCAACTGCACTTGTATTCAAATGCACTAAGTAAGAGTCCAACCCAAGATTTATTTCCATTGGGAAAAAGTGGGGAATATCTGTAGAACAACTTGACAGGTGAAGAAGTGAAAGTGTGCACTTCTATATTTTCTTGGACAAGAACCAGTGGAGCCAGTATTTTTGTTTTCAGTGTAAATGGATGCCAAATGTAACACCTGGAAGTTTAGAATTAAAATGTGATCCATTGTCCATCATATTTGGATATAACTATTATTTCCTGACTCTCCAAAGAACTCCTTTTTTTTATGTAGCAGAATTTGAGCCTGGTTCAGAGTTAGATACAGCATAAATCTAGAACCCTTAATGAGTTACCTTGTATTGAAAATAATTATAGAAATAAACATGATGGCACTTTATATGAAAGATTAACTCCGAGTGTAGGCAAGGAATTTCTAACGTATTGGGAAGCCCATTATGTCTACTGTTGACAAGTTTATGAGAAGACCAAATCTCAAAAAGAACTACACCTTATATTGTATGAGAAGAATGATTTTGATTGATTGTCATGTCGCCTGTAGTCAATGGATTATCATTCTGAATGTTAAATGACGAGCTTTCCTTTTAAAGTCAAAGCAGGCAAGTAGAGTCTCGTCAAGGGTTTGCTAGGGCAATTGCACCATGGGATCGCTATCTGAAAAGCCTCTGAGCTGAAAAAAAAATGCAATTTATGGACAAGTTATTTCTGTTTGCAAGGGTCAGGGCCAAGTGTATAAGCATAGGTGGCTTCTAGTACACAAAGCCACACTGCAACCCCAACCGGTGATCTGAATTAGTCATTGGTTATAATGTTTAACACATTGTTTAGCAATAGTTGCCCAGTCTACGGAATTGAAGTGTTTGGAGTTTTGCTTGTCTGGGCTAATTGGCTGTAGTGAGTAATACATAAGAGAATAGACCAGGAGTGGAGCCTACTTTGCCAGTGAATTAAGTCATAGTAGACAATGCATTTCAGTGCCAACTTCCCATAATATCTCTGTCACTTGATGTCATTAGTCTTTAAAAATCTATCCATTTCTGTTTTAAAAATGCTCCATGATTGAGCTTCATATTTTCTAATTTTTCTTCTCATCTGAAATCATGACCTGGATTCTAGACTCCTCAACCAGGGAAAGAAGCTTGTCAATGTACAACTCATCACACCTGCTAAGAACTGAATTAGTTTTGATGAGACCATCTCTCAATCAAATTATTAGATAATACAGGTTCAATCTCCACTCAAAGGCAATTGCATCACTATTTTGTGACCTGGAATAGCCCACATGCATGGATGTAGTGAACCATTAGAACAGTCCTAACACACATTCACTAGACAGATCATTATCCTTATACAATTTTAATGAAGTATTTTTAAAACTTGCTTTCAAGCAGAACACTGCGCTAGTGGAATTGATCACTAAGGACAGTATTCACTTTGTAACATTGCTCATGCTTTGTTCAGGATAATTATTCCAGTAATTTCTGTGGGCTTTTAAGTATACCACCAGATATTTGTAGTGCTTATGAAAATCAGCAATGTCCTTGGTTATTGAACAACAGGTGCATTTAAAATCAGTTAGATGTGCTTTTAAGGACTTGGTCTCTTCATTTAATGCTGTTGTGCTGTGATTATTGAATATAGCGGTGTTTGGTCAAATGCAAATACCTCTTCCCATTTGTGGGATGAAAGTACTCCAAAATGAAAGCCATGCATGAGAACAAACTCCAAGTTTCAAAGAAATTTACTAATTGTTTAGTGTTCCTAATTTTGCTGCCAGACTATTTCTGTTTAAATGGGATTGGAATACAATCTTGTTTCAAACATCTTTTGTTTATTATGTGGTCATCTATTGAGGCAATGTCGTGGCACAAATGCATCAAACTGAAAAATGTAATAAATTTGTGCACCTTAGACCAAAGAATGTGGGACATGTTCCTCCTGCACTTAACAAAGACTTGGGGAACTTCTTTTGACCAATCCAAGTAGACTTGCCAAACAATCTCCACCTTTTCTCATAGAACATAAATTGTTCTTGTGATTTGGTATTCTTGATTCTATCTTGATGCATGCAAAGAGCTTTTTACTACAATATTCTAGTTGTTTCCAACACCAGAGTGGTACAATATTATTGATTGCTGTGATGCTTGTCCTGATCAATTCAATGTTCTTATATGGAACCTCTTCCTTGTGTCCATCTCAACAGCATTGTTGTCTTGGTATGCTTATCTTTATCAATTTGTCCAGTTTATCTCCTAAAATCCATTCTGTATTTTCTGTTAAATCCATGGTACAAATCTGGGCCCCTTGAATGATCCTGATTTATGTACAACATCCTTTGGCAATGCTGTTCCCAAGTATAGATTCATTACCACTTATACCCATCTGTGGCACAACCATCAACCTTGATCTTGCAATTAATGCAAATTCTGCTCCTCCCTGAGGCTTATGATGGATGAATTGGAATGTTTTTGCAATTGAACATGAACAAACCAAAGAATAAATCTGACCCCTCTCAAGGTTTATGGCATATCTCCAATTTCATTCCTGATGCTGAATTTGATGATAATCAGCCTTGTAATTTGATTGTATGGTGCAGATTTCAAAGTAAGATCAATGAATCTGTCAATCAAGCTGTGTCTGTTTGGCCACCTGCTAGTGTCCACATTTTCATCTTCAGATACCAACACCTCAGCTGTCTCCTATATGCTGTCTGGATCTACTTCATCTGAACGGCTACACCTTTGCCATATTCAAACTTCCTTTGAAATCTTGTCTGTAAAATTCATTGGAGTTTGATTTTAAACATCATGTAATTTTAATGTATTAAAGCACTTATTAGCATTTCAATAATTGTTCAGCACATAATCTTGGAGCAATCTAATATTTGGCCATTGGAAATGTATAATGAAGAGAAAAGATGTCTAGGTTTAAAGAACTGCTACTGTGCAGTATGTAAGCTAGCTGTTTGCACAAGGTCAGTGCTATACCTACATGTTCTTGCTGTTGAATGCAGAGCAATTTTGTTCATTTGAATTAACCATTTGCATTGGAAAGGTAGAAAAAAGTTATTGATTTCTGGTACAGTTCATTTTGATGAATATATGTAGTTCACCAGCAAAATCGATTTTTGCTTTTTTGGTTAGGCTTCGCAATGATTTAGTTTTCAGATTTTGCACTGTTTTTGTTCATTTTCCTGTTTTTTTTAACACCATTGCTCTTGTACTCTTAAGGTTATAGATTCTGGGATAGTAAGAGAAGACTGCTGGGAAGCTCATCTCCTATAGATGTGTTAAACACCTCCATTAGGACTTCCCAACTAAACTTAAATATTTTCTTCTAGTTGTATCTCACTGTTTTGGTATCCAAGTCTAAAGACAAAGCGTCTCCTTCTCTTTTCCATTCTATTCAGTCTTTGAAAAGAAATGTAAATAGTTCATATTATAAATTCTCATTTTAAATTACTTTTCCATACTTCCCACATCAGTCTGCCAAACCAAATGTTCGAATGTTGGCTGTTGTGGATGTCATGAATTTTTCAAAGTAGTTCAAATATAAAATTCCAGTTTTCACCACTGCAAAATTAATCTTTTTGACCAAATGAAGAGACTTCAAAAAGATCACAGTAGTGTTGAATTTGTATTAGTTCTAAAGCTATCCTTTTCTTACTTTTCAGTGCTGAAACCCAGGAAGGGAAATGTAAGAGAAGACAATCAGGTGTAAGTTTTTGATTTAGTTATTAATTACCTTTTCATGACCGAAGGTGCATTCAAAAAGAATTCAAATCTTCACTATGTTTTATGTGCAATTCTTGCTGTGCTTACATTCCTGAATTGTGCATCACAAGTGACAGTCAAAGACGAAAAAATGGCAGATGCTGGAAACCAAAGTAGACAAACAGGAGACTGGAAAAATATAGCAAACCAGGCAGCATCAGAAGTTGGTTATATTCAACTTTTGAGTACAACCCTTCAGGAATGAAGGTGGGGTAGGAGGAGTTGCAGATAAAGGGGTAGGTGGGGAGAGGGTTGGAGTCATAAGGTAATGATAAATAGTTGGTATGACCAAGTTGTTTGATGGGAGGACTAAATCAGCTTGGAAGCTGGAGGGAGTGGTTGATCAGTGGAATGGAGGGATGCTGGAAAGGGGTGTTTTGTTTGAAATTGGAGAACTCAATGTTTAGTCTTCCAGGCTGCAGGCTATAGGGGCGGAAGATAGGGTGGTGTTCTTTCAATTGGCGGTGTAGTTCGTTGTAGCAATGGAGGAAGCTGAAGATGGACATGTCGGAGAGGGAATGGGAAAGGGAATTGAAATGGGCAGTGACTGGGAGCTCAGGCCGGCCCCTGCAGGCCCGCTTAAATGCCCGAAGAAATGTCCTTAGTTTACATTTTGTCTCACCAATGTAGAGAACCACCTGATGAAGAAGCAGTGCTTCTAAACAAACCTGTTGGACTATAACCTGGTTAGCGTTTTTTAACGCGATAAAGAAGACCACATTAGAAGCACCAAATGCAGTAAACCAGGTTGGGGGAGAGGCAGGTGAACCTCTATCTCACCTGGAAGGACTCTTTGGGGCCCTGGATGGAGGTGAGGGGGGTTGGTGTGCAAAACCTGCCAGCACATTTTCTTATTATGGGGAAGGTACTGGGGGGGGGTGAACCAAGGAGTGTCAAAGGGACCTTTCATTGGGGGAAGCAGGGAGGGGTGGGGAGGGGAAGATGTTCTTGGTGGTCAGGTCTAGTTGGAGTTGACAGAGGTGTTAGAGGATGATATGCTGACTGTGGAGACTGGTGGATCCTCTCCTTATTGCATTTGGTGGTAGGGGGACAGGAATAGAGTTTAGAGCAGTGGAGTGAGGAATGGAGGAGGTACAGTGAAAGGTTGCTTGGATGACTGGGAAAAGCATGTTGTTTAAAACAAGTTGACATTTTGGATGCTTAGAAGTGGAATGTCTCCTTGACAGAGCAGATGTGACAGAGAAATTGGGTAAACGTGCTGGAATTTTTGCAGGATACAAAGTGGGAGGTATGTTCTTCCTGTTTGACTACTCACAAATGACAGTCAGCATGTAAAGAATCCAATTGAAAACATCAACCTCCTTTTCAGCATTTCCAAGTTATTTTTACTGAGGTATGTTTTCTTTGTCACATTGTTGAAATTTAATTAAATATGCAGTGATAGCAATTTGAAATCTCGATTTCAGTTTGCAAAAAATAGTTAAGAGGCCACAACACGACTGCAAAAGATCTAACAACTCCTGAGTTTTTAATTGTAGCTGTGATGATTTGTCTTATTTGGATATGAAGATTTTAGATTAGATTAGATTAGACTTACAGTGTGGAAACAGGCCCTTCGGCCCAACAAGTCCACACCGACCCGCCGAAGCGCAACCCACCCATACATTTACCCCTTACCTAACACTACGGGCAATTTAGCTTGTCCAATTCACCTGACCCGCACATCTTTGGACTGTGGGAGGAAACCGGAGCACCCGGAGGAAACCCACGCAGACACGGGGAGAATGTGCAAACTCCACACAGTCAGTCGCCTGAGTTGGGAATTGAACCCGGGTCTACAGGCGCTGTGAGGCAGCAGTGCTAACCACTGTGCCACCGTGCCGCCCACTAAGATCTGAAGGTTTGAAAAGCCTTTGTTCAAGGCAGTTTTCTCGTTGAAATGTCAACCTGTACCTGAGCACAATGACATGATAGTATTACAAGTTTGATGAGATCCTTAGACAGTGCAAGTCATTTGCAGAACTCAGCATGCACAGACAAAACAATGTGACGCTGATCAAAATTCCAGTTCGTTAAAACATGCAAGAATGTTTTTTCATTTTGTTCTTTTTCACCTCAGAGTAGGAAGCAACAAATTTACAAAATCTGCTTTGTTAACACAGATTATTTAACATTCATCACTAGTCCATCAATAGCTATAAAAACATGCAAAATGTTTCGAAGTATCTGTTGATGAAATGTCCTTTGTAACTGCACCATTAATTGTATAAAAGAAGGTTGATTATATATTACTAGGATACAAAGGACATCTAAGTTAATTCAGTGATGGAGACATCAAGTATCCAACTATTTTGTGGTCATTAGCTGGAAATCATTGTCAGTTTTCAAACATTTTTATGTCCGATTTTATAAAAATAAATATCACTATCGAAACATTTGTGACCTTAAGGAAACCATGCAAATATATTTAAAAAGCCATTTTAATCATGTCCCATTGTAATCATGTGAATGGAATTTTTTTAGTTAGGAGGATGACCAGACAACCAACTTCAAAAAGGGGAGAAAAAAACATTAGGAACAACTGGGAATTCCGTTTCACTTCTAGCCTATCCTGATAACTAACATTTAAGGCACGAGACCATTTGCAGCCAAAATTAGCATGGTATTTACATTTATTTTTCTTGCAGATTTATTATTGGCTACAATGTCATCTTGTTTTCCTGTCAGATTGTTTGCTTTCGGCTGTCTTCTAAGGAATTACTTTGTTTTCATTGATATTCACGTTTTTAAATTTTCTTCACTTTGTCCATCTACAATGAGAACTAGGGTTTAATAAAATCAGCTCAATATTGCACCAGTATGAAGAGTATCTCAATATGATAGTTAAATATGGCTACCAATATTCCTATTTGGTTAATTATATAAACTTAAATGCTAAACTCATTGGAATTTTTAAAAAAAAAATCAGCATTTAACTATTGCTGGTCACCTTGTTCTCTCAGTTGATGTATTGAAATAGATTGTTAGGTTTTTTAAAAAAAATACAACTATGTTTAATATATCTTCAGTGTTTTAAGTTGTCCTGAGTTTTTTTTTATGGCAGGTTAGAGGAACACAATTTTAAGTGAGCTCTTGACTATTATCAATTCCAGTTTGAACTGATGCTTCTGACTATCCGCTGTCTTCTCAGTTGTACCAATTTAGACTGCACAAAGATTTGCAATTACTGAAAGTTGCTTTGTGTAAAAGGCCTAAACGGCAATATGATGCCATTTAAAATTACAGCTAGTCTTTTCAATTTTAAGCCAAATTAGGTACTGACTCATGTTGATCCATCTGTCTTAGAATGTTTTATACTTAAGATTCATTTTTCTTTCTCTCCCTACCACAAGATTTTGAAAGTTTCAAGGAGCCCACTTCGAACTTTGAAAGAAGCAGATATCAGCCAGAAGGTAACAAGGAATTACCAAAATAAGCAAATCTGCTGAACTGTTAGGATTACAGATAACAAAATTGTGTGGTATGTCATTTGTGACATACCTGGCTTTGTGACATGGGAAATAAGACGTGGGCAAATTGGCAGAGGAGAGGTATTTAAGCTTACATATACTGATGATTTGATTCTACACAAGTGGGTACTAGAAGCCATACTGAAGCCCATTTGAAGTGACTAAATTGGTATATGGATAGACCAATTTAGCATTAGCAAAGAACACATTCAGATTGGAATGCTTCTATGGAAACTATTGTTTGCCATTTCCAATCTAATGGTGTGCCCTAGTCCTGGGTGACTGTGCTGCATTTTGGGAAAGCAAATCTTAGCAGGACTTATACACTTAATGGTAAGGTCCTAGAGTGTGTTGCTGAACAAAGAGACCTTGGAGTGCAGGTCCACAGCTCCTTGAAAGTGGAGTCGCAGATAGATAGGATAGTGGAGACGGCATCTGGTGTGCTTTCCTTTATTGGTCAGAGTATTGAGTACAGGAGTTGGGAGGTTATGTTGCGGCTGTACAGGTCATTGGTTAGGCCACTGTTGGAATATTGCGTGCAATTCTGGTCTCCTTTCTATCGGAAGGATGTTGTGAAACTTGAAAGGGTTCAGAAAAGATTTACAAGAATGTTGCCAGGGTTGGAGGATTTGAGCTATAGGGAGAAGTTGAATAAGATAGAACTGTTTTCCCTGGAGCATCGGAGGCTGAGGGGTGACCTGATTGAGATTTACAAAATTATGAGGGGCATGGATAGGATAAATAGGCGAAGTCTTTTCCCTGGAGTCGGGGAGTCCAGAACTAGAGGGCATAGGTTTAGGGTGAGAGGGGAAAGATATTAAAGAGACCTAAGGGGCAACCTTTTCACGCAGGGGGTGGTACGTGTATGGAATGAGCTGCCAGAGGAAGTGGTGGAGGCTGGTACAATTGCAACATTTAAAAGACATTTGCATGGGTATATGAATAGGAAGGGTTTGGAGGGATACAGGCTGGGTGCTGGTAAGTGGGACTAGATTGGGTTGGGATATCTGTTCGGCCCAGACAGATTGGATCGAAGGGTCTATTTCCATGCTGTACATCTCTATGACTCCTCTGATTCAATAACTATTTTGAATCAACCTGTTCAGATATGTTATACATCACTGGAGCAACTGGGATTTCAATCCAAGCCTTCTGGACAAGAGGTAGAGACACTACCATTGTGCCACAAGAGTCCCATACACATGAGGTTAGTTAGGCTGTAACACCCCATACAAGTGGGGGTTAAACCTGGGTATTCTGATTCAGAGGTGAGAACACTACCATTGCACCACAAAACGCAGTACACAAGTGAGTTGATATTTTCTCAGATGTTAAGGCACAACTCTGCAGCAGTCTTGAACACAAGCCTCTTGGCTCAGACAGAGACACTGCCATTGTACCACAAGAGCTTCCACACACAAGTATGTTTTAATCAACTTGTTCAGATATGTTATGAGACACTATGTTTGAGGGCCAGTTAGTTCACTTGACTGATTTGCAATGCAGAGTGATGCCAACAGTGTGGATTCAAATCCCACTCGGGCTGTGGTTGCCATAAAGAACCCTCTGTCTCCACCTACTATTCTGCCCTAAGCGTGGTGACCCTCGCAGTAAAACATGACCAGCAGTCTCTCTGAGAGAAAAGCTCCATTTTGCTGTAGACTATGGGTAACCATTTCATCATTCCTTGATGAAAGGTTGATGCCCAGAACATGAACTCTCCTGCTGTTTGGATGCTGCCTGACTGACTGTGCTTTTCCAGCACCACACTCTCGACTCTGATCTCCAGCATCTGCAGTCCTCAGTTTCTCCTAGTTGAATTACTTCAATCTGCATACAATTGGTGAAACTCCATGTAACGTATTCTATCCAGTTTTCTAAAATTATCGAAATGTGGCCAAACCTCAGACTTGCAATGAGTCATCTTTCATATAAATTTTAATCATTAATTTTAAAATTATTCAAACCTCCTCCACTATCAGTTTGCTTGACTCCTAGTTCTGAAAATACTTTACAGCTGATCATGTTTCTGGCTGGACGAAAAGTGCCTGGGCCCATCTTTGTTTTCTCTTCAATTGGGGTGGAACCCATGTTCATACATTGATTTTATTTTCCTATTGGTCGTAAGATTCCACTTCCTGAAAGCATGAAATCTAGTCATCTTTATACCTGGTTTGTCATCTTCAAACACTCTCCAGTCCTTTTATTTAATTAAAAAAAGCTCCAATTTGAACTTTCTATCTGAAAATAAACCTTCATTTCCAGCTTTCACTTTTTAATGACCATCTTCTCTCACCAGGTTTAGAAGGCCTTCAAGTCTAAAGAAGAATACAATAAGACTAGAATGTTTGAGATTTTTCTGTTGTGTGCCACTGAGCTCGTATCTCTGTTCTAAAATCGTCCACCTTAGTGCTGACTGACTCTTTATTCACATTTGAGAGTTTTGTTTTAAAAACATGTTCAGAAAGTTATGACATCTCTTCAGGGGAGGTGGAGCTTGAACCTGAACCTTATCTTCCAGAGATAGGGAAGCTATCCCTGCACACCTAAGTTTGTTTTTCTTTCAGTCAAACTGTTCTGATATGTTAGGATATAACTGGAGCAGGTGGGACTTGAAACAAAGGTCTTTTGGATTGGTGGTAGGGACCTCTGCATCACAAAATATGGGCGACAGTGACTCAGTGGTTAGCACTGCTGCCTCACAGTGCCAAGGACCTGGGTTTGATTCTAGCCTCAGTGACGGTCTATGTGGAGTTTGCACGTTCTTTCCATATCTGCGTGGGTTTCCTCTGGGTGCTTCAGTTTCGTCCCACCGTTCAAAGATGTGTAGGCTTGATGGATTTGCCATGCTAAATTGCCCATGGTTTTCAGGGATGTGTAAGTTGGGTGCATTAGTCAGGGGTAAATGTAGAGTAATACAGTAGGAGAATGTGTCTGGGTAGGTTACTCATTGAAGGGTTGTTGTGAACTTAGAACACAACTAGGAGTAGGACATTTGACCCTTTGAGCCTGCTCTGCCATTCAATGGCTGATCTTTTCAATTCAGTTCTAAATCTGATCCCTCTAATTTTGAGGCTGTTGTACCACCTCTGCACCTCCTTCAGTGCCAGTACTTCCTTTCTCAAGGAAGTATAATCAAGGCTGCACGAAGTACTCCAGGTGTGGCCTCACCAGCCCCCAGTACAGCTGCAACATAATCTCCCTGCTTTTAAACTCGATCTCTTGAGCAATGAAGGACAAAATTCCATTTGTCTTCCTAATTACTTGTTGTACCTGCACACCAACCTTCTGATTCATGCACAAGACAGTGCAGGTCCCTCTGCAGAGCAACATGCAGCAATATTTTACCATTCAAGTCATAATCCTTTTTACTGATACTCCTACCGAAATGTATGACTTCACATTTATTTACATTGTATTCCATCTTCCACACCTTTGCCCACTCACTCAATATATCCATGTTCCTCTGCAAAGTTTCACAGTCCTCTGCACACTTGGCTCTGCCACTCATCTTAGTGTCATCTGCAAACTTTGACATCCTTCACGTGATCCCCAACTCCAAATCATCAATACAAATTGTGAATAATTGTGGTGCCAACACGGATCCCTCAGGCACACCACTCATTACAGGTTGCTAACCAGGATAACACTCATTTATCTCCACTCTTTGCTTTCTGTTAGTCAAACAATCCTCCATCCATGCTAATACTTTACCGTTAATGTGACGCAGCAGTCTCTTGTGCAGCACCTTGACAAAGGTATTTTGGAAATGTAGATACACTGCATCCACAGGGTTCTCATTGACTTTGCTCGTAATGTCTTAATGGAGTTCCAAAAGATTAGTTAAGCATGACCTGCCCTTCACGAACCTATTGTGTCAGCAGAACAGGACAATTTCTATTTAGATGCCTTGCTATTTCTTCCTTGATAATAGACTTGAGCATCACCCCTACTACAGAAGTTAAGATAACTAGTCTATAATTCCCCATCTTTTGTCTACCTCCCTTTTTGAACAGTAGCATCATATTTGCTGTTTCCCAATCTACTGGAACTGCCTCAGAATCCAGCCAAATTTGGAAAATTACCACAAGCGCAGTTGTGGTTTGTGCTGCCTCCTCTTTTAGTACGCTGGGATGCATTCCATCAGGGCCAGAAGATTCGTCTATCCTTAGCTCCATTAGCTTGTCCAACACTACCTCTTCCATAATATTGATTTGTTTCCAGGTCCTTAAGTACTTTTGTCTCTTTGTCAATTACTAGCATGTTATTAGTGTCCTCCACTGTGAAGACCTTCACAAATACCTACTCACTGCCTTGGCCATTTCATCAAATCCCATAACTAAATGCCTATTCTCTTCCCATAAAGCCAATCTCTTTTTCATTTTTATATATTTATAGACACCTTTTTTTTTTGCTTTTTGTGCTATTTTGTAAGTCCTATTTTTTTTATGGCTTTCTGTTGAGCTTGAAAGTTTTCCTAATCTTCTAGTTTCTGTTGATTTTGGCCACTTTGTATGCCTTCTCTTTCAATTTGATAGCCTCCCTTATTTCTTTAGACACCCATAGCAGATAACCCCTTTTTCTTACAGTCCGTCCTTTTCACTGGAATGTACTTTTGCTGAGCACTTTGGAGAAATTGCTTTGAAAGTCCTCTACTGTTTACAACTGTCCCATCATAAAATCATTGGGTGTCTTGGGCGTAATGGCCTGTTTCCACACTGTAAGGATTCTATGAAAAAAAAGCCTCTACGCATCTAAGTATAATTAAGAAGTATTAGTCAATATCTGCTTTCTTTATTACCTTCAACTACTAAGTATTTAACATTCAATAATACTAATCTAATGTTATCATGGGTGTAATGTTTTCAATGGTCAGAAATACCAATATACAAATAATCAAAAGTACAATTTAGAATAGTAGTTCTGATTTTTTTTCTTCTTCTTTCCTGCTTTGTAGATGGAGCCTGTGGGAAAACTTCGCAGGAGCTCTCGAAGAGTCAGCTTTGCAGAGACCAAAGAAATCAAGTAAGTGAAAGAGGTGGAGCTTCACACATTAAAATTCCATTTAACATGAGCATCATATAAGGATTTAAATTCTTGACGGTTTATTTGGACCAAGCTAATTTTTAAAAAAATTGACCTTTTATTTTTCTAATCACTGTTCCGAAATATTATTATACACCTTTGGGAGCTGGTAAGACTTGAACCTAGCCCTTTCTCTCTGGTGTTGGAGTAGGGAGACTGACTGTGCCACGAGAGGGCATGCCAAACTAGTGAATGTTGAAATCTGTGCTTTAGTGTAGACCACCTGGTAGTGGTTAAGTGGTAGACATCTTGTTCTTTGTTTGTCCCACTGCACTCCTTTAACTATATTAGAAGTTTTTAAAATATATATAGTTGCCAAGTGTTAGGTGCATTAGTCAGAGGGAAATGGGTCTGGATGGGTTATTTTTTTGAAGGGTCACTGTGGACTTGTTGGGTCGAAGGGCCTGTTTCCACACTATAGAGAATCTAATCTTTAAGAAAAAATCCAGTGGTCCATTTGCATGTAATGAATTGAGTTTTTTATAATCAGGCAGATTTGCAGGTTTTCTTAAGCTTTAACAAAGAGGTTAGCATTAATGTACTTCATCTAGTCATAGTAAAATCATAAAAAATATACTCTCTAGCTTCGGCGTATACAAAATATTGTTGGGAAGGATAGATAAAGTAATTTAGGAAAAAGAAAATGCAAGGGCATGCAACCAGTGTAGATTGGTGGTTTGGTTGGCTTCAAGTTGAATTTTGTGGTTTCAGACTTCCCCATAGTTCTGATTCTTCTTGGGTCATAATTTCAAAACAGAAATGGGCAATTTGTCTGTTCTTCTGGGGATAGCATTGCTGTGTGAAATTGTCATTTGCCAACTAACTAATTCCAGTCAGCGAACAGGAGTCGATGGTCAAGAGGAAGACCAACTTACCAGACTTGAGAGTCAAAAGGTATGGCACAGCAGGTCAGGCAGCAACCAAGGAGCAGGCGAGTCGACATTTTGGGTGTAAGCCCTTCATCCTGATAAAAAGCTTCTACCTGAAATGTCAACTCTGCCGCTTCTCTGAAGCAGCCTGGCCTGCTGTGCTTTTTCAGGTCGCACTTTTCGACTGAGTTGTCGTCATTACTTTCTCCTAACCAGAAGTCAGTCAGGACTTCGTCTTTGCAAAGAGAAATTAAGGTATGACATGACTAGGGAGTAGGTAGTTTATTGGTTGTTGAATAGTTCCTATTCATCCAAGCTAGGAAGTTTCAATTTTGTTGTAACAGGCAGAACTTCGAAACATCATTTGGAAATCTAACTAGTACAATAGTGACTGAATTAGCACATTATAATTTAGTGTTTTTGCTCTTTTTGACCCTGATTGCATTGCAGCAAGTAAGTTCCAGGGTGGAATAGAATGCCCTTTTGTTGTCCTGTTTATTTTTAACTGGTTTGCAGCATTGAGTGAGAGATGGTAGGGAACAGTTCTTTACACTGTTCAGTCCCACTGGTGCACTCCCAGAGTTGAAACCAGTGTTTTTAACGTGTATCCTTCAAAAGCAAAATGCTAATTGAAGGTTAGCCTGTTTTGATGTACTTTTGTGTGGTCATTACCACTCATTATCTTTGTAGTCACAAGATTGCAGTCCAGTTTTCACTACCCCCTCAAAGCCCCCTCTGAAAAGTTGCTATTTGAATTTCCTCTTTTATCATAGATGTGATACTGTGGATCTGTCTTTCTAGCTCTCTCCAGACAGCCACTTAACGCACATTGCATTTATTATTGGCTGAATCAGCCCTCATCTTCAAAAAACAAAAGGCCATTTCAATACTCCAATACTTTTGGGTTTCTTACCTGTGACCAAGAGAGATTATTTTGATTTATGAAGTATTGGCACCAGTTCTAGAGAGAGTTGGTGCTATACTGTTAGGATGCTCTTCATCTGAACTGTGCAGAGACCAGCACTATGGGCGGTTGTATAATTTAGGTGTCCGAGAGGGCTTTACATTAAATGGTGGAAGCAAATGATCAACTAAGGGGCGATAGGATAAATTGAAAGAAGAGCACAAAGCAAGAGAACAAGGCCATGATAAGGTTATGACAATCTGAATATGGCAGGAAGAGACAGTGTGTACAAATGCACGTGTCAGCAGCTATGGGCAGAGATACGAGTATAGTAAATGGATCCTGAAGGACATAACGAGATTGCTGAAGTTAAGACACACACACCAGGTTATAGTCCAACAAGTATTTGTGGATCTGATGAAAGAGCAGCGCTCTGGAGGCTAGTGCTTCCAAATAAACCTGTTGGCCAATGACCTAGTGTGTGATTTTTAACTTTGTACACCCCAGTCCAACACTGGCAGCTCCAAATCGAGATTGCTGAAAGTATGTTTCACCACTGGCAGAGTCAAAAAGAAACAGCATCTTTAAAAATAAGAGAGATTGGATTCTCCCCAATCTCAGAATTTGCAATGAGGTTCTTGAGGGTAAGAAGCAGAAGGTGATAGTGGAAGGATGCTTGTCAGATGAGAGGCCTCTGACTAGTGGAGTGCCTGGAATCGCTGTTTGTTACCTATATTAAAGATTTGGGTGAGACTGTGCAAGACATAACTTTGCAGATGACACTAAAATAGACAGTATTGTGAACAGTAAGGAAGGTTCTCAGAAATTGCAACGGGACCTTGATCAGCTGGGGAGATGGATTGAGAAATGACAAATGGAGTTTAATTTAGGTAAGTGTGAGGTCTTGTGTTTTGGAAGGTCAAATCAAGGTAGGAGTTTTATGGTGAATAATAATGCCTTAGAGTATAGTGGAATAGAGGGATCATGGTGTTCAGGTGCATGGTTACTCTGAAAGTAGAGTCCAGACAGGGAGTGAAGAAAGCTTTTGGCACATTGGCTTTCTTCAATCAGGGCATGGAGAATGGAAGTTGTGTTGCAGTTATGTAGGATGTTTGTGAGACTGCGCTTGGAGTATTTCGTTCAGGTTTGGTCACATTGTTGTAGGAAGAATGTTATTAAACTGGAAAGTAGAGAAGAAATTTACAAGGATATTGTATGGACTCGGTCTGCATTACAGAGAGAGGTTGGACAAGCTAGGACTTTTTTCTTCAGAATGTATGAGACTGAGGGGAGACCTTTTTTATACAGGTAGATAAAGTAATGAGCTGCATGGATAGGGTGAATGCACTTGGTCTTTTTCCCAGATTTGAGGAATCGTAGACAAGAAGGCATCAGTTTAAGGTTAGAGGTGAAAGATTAAAAGGGAACCTGAGGGGCAACTTTTTACAAAGAATGTGGTACACATTTGGAATGAGTTACAGCAGAAGTGTTTGAGGTAGATACATTAACAACAATTTAAAAGGTATTTGGACAAATACATGGATAGGAACAGTTTAGAAGGATGTGGGCCATGCAAGGAAATGGGGTTAGCGTAGATGGACATTTTGGTCAGCGTGTTTAGTTGGGGCCTGTCTCCATGCTGTAGGACTCTATGACTCTTGATTTGACTTTCTAAAATACAAAACCCCACACTTTCAGTGTCAACTTGTAGATTTAAATGAGCACAGCACTTTTTAGATTACTTACAGTGTGGAAACAGACCCTTCGGCCCAACGAGTCCACACCGACCCACCGAAGCGCAACCCACCCAGATCCATTCCCCTACATTTACCCCTTCACCTAACACTACGGGCAATTTAGCCAGGCCAATTCACCTAACCTGCACATTTTTGAATTGTGGGAGGAAACCGGAGCACCCGGAGGAAACCCACGCAGACTTTGGGAGAATGTGCAAACTCCACACACAGTCGCCTGAGGCGGGAATTGAACTCTGGTCTCTGGTGCTGTGAGGCAGCAGTGCTAACCACTGTGCCACTGTGCCACCCACTTGTCTATTTCCATATCTGTACCTCGTTTTTCTTTCTTCTTGTCAACATCAGTGGACTGGAGTTCATCTTTTCCTAATAAGGTGACTCCTTCAACCCAGAAATTATTGACGTTAAAATTCTGAGGGTCTGGAACATGTGGCAGTCTCCTCTCCAGAGAAGTGGGGGATCAGCTTTAAAAATATGCAAATTCTTGACTAATGAGGAAGTCACAGCATAAGAAGTAGAGAGGAAAGTGTAGGTTAGAGAGATACAAAGAAGTATTGCATGGTGCCAGGCAAAGTTGTGATGCTGCTTCTTAGGTTATTTTGTCCTTGAGTTTTTTTTTAAACCCAGATATGGAGTTGCCAAAATGTCAGAAAAGACCCTGGTTTAACATGGCAGGGGAGTGGTCAGTTCTCCCAGTTCAGTTTAGTTTTCCAGTTTCTTTTTAGGTGTAGCAGAGAAGCTGCTGCAGTCCAGAGAAAAGTTGCAAGCTTCAGCAGATGGTTCCTCTTCTTCCTGTATGAACCTGTGTTTGAATTCACCTTTTGTCAAGGAGAATGTTTATGGGATGTTACAGGAAATGGAACAGCTCCCTTGTTAAGTTCTGGGATCGAGTTGGTTGAGTTTTCAAACTGTTTTATTTTTGCTCATTTTTCAACTGTGTTGTTTAAATAAATTGTTTCGCTTAAAGTGGAATCCTTTGACTAGCTGCATCACACCTGGAATATTCACTTCACATCTGCGTTTAAAATAAAAGCTATGGTCGAGGCTACCTTGAAGTATTTTGAGGGTGTCTGGTCTGGTCCATAACAACAGATTTGTGACTTATCCAGGATTTGATTCAATTGTTCCACCTGAAGATTAGGGTTAATGGACACTAAGTGGTGAGTGGTATGTGTTAGTGTCTTTTTGTTCTGGGCATTGAATTCAGTTCGTTTAAACAGTGCTTTATGTAGCAATGGCACTTTTAGTCACTAAATGTTTTCTGGGGGTGGAAGAAGTGACTTTCAGGGTTTTACAAAAGTTGAGGAAGGCAAAGCTGCTGGAGTTAGAGTTGCCCTCATCAATGAGAAAAGGAGAGATAGTTACAGCAATAGTTCTGCATTTAAGCTTGCTGGAAATGCCACCAGAATCTTTGCTTCATTTTCAATTGAATTTTAGCTGCTTGCTTCTGAGACAAAACAAAGAGAAAAAGAAATTAAACACCTTGAATTATGACTAAAAGCAGAGGAAAAGAAAAAGAACGAATTGTCCTACCAGAACAAAAGACAAAGTCAGAATAGTTTTAGCAGAACAAAAGGAAGAGAGGAATGTCCTAGCAGAAGTAAGGGAGAAAGAGAGTTTGAACTTCATAAATTGGCACTTAGACAGGAAAATCAGCTTTAAAAGAATAGAGGTCAATATAGAAGGTGGCTTAGTGAGGAGTTAGGTTTGCTCATCCTCACTATCATAGCCAAAGCCCTGGTGAGGATCTACTTAAATATAGGTGAAAGTGAAGACTTCAGATGCTGGAGATCCGAGTCAAAAGATGTGGTGCTGGAAAAGCACAGCCAGTCATATAGCATCCGAGGCGCAGGAATGAAGAGCAGGTGCTCGAACTGCCGCCACATCTGTTTAAATATATCCAAGCATCATCTAAACTTGATGAGAAAGATGTAGAAGCCTTTTTCATCTCATTTGAGAAGGTAGTTAAATAATTGAAGTGGCCTGTGACCATGTGGATTTTGTTGATCCAATCAAAACTGTTAGGTAAGAGCTAGTGAGGTATTTGCATCACTACCACAGGAGGTATTTGGGCAATTGAGGAGATGACCAAAGCCATCTTAAATGCATTTGGGCTTATACCAGAAGCCTACAACCTCTGGAATCGAAGGAGGAACCCCGTTGAAACAAACATTGTGTTTGAAAGGATCAAACAAGCAATTTTGATAGGTGCATAAGTGCTTGAAAATAGATCAAACATATTCTGTTGTTAGAGAGACTATTATTTTGGAAGAGTTCAAAAATTCACTTCCTGAAATAGTGAGAACTCTGAAGAGTAAAGAGTTAAAACAACATTCGCTGATGATTGAGATAATTCATAAATCAAACTTTGGTTTCTACCATCAATTGCAATCCATTAGGGATAGAAATTGGGGAAAAGAGAAATCCTCATATGGTAAGGGGAAAGTATATCTCAGTGAAGATAAGAATAACGTACTATAGGGTATAAAGGAAACAATGAAGGGGAAAGAAAAGTTGAAAAGCTGCACTGTTTCCACTGCAATAAAAGTGTACCACATGAAGTCGGTGTTGGTGGATTAGAAAAAGCACTGGGAAGATGGATGTAGGAAAACAGGAGAAGCCAGTGAATTTTGTTGAAGTGGTGAAGGAAAGCACAGTGGAGGCTAATACGTTGGACCAAAATGTACAATCTGGAGGTTGGTTTTGGAGGAAGTGCCAGATCTTAAACCATTTACTTGCAAAGTTAAGGTTGACTTGCAAAGGCCAGGCGCAGCAGGTAAAGAAGTTAGTGTTAAGAGGTATGGGATCATCTCAATCTTTTTGAGAGATGAAATATGTAATTCACATGGACTACTGCTAAAACATTGCTTGTCTGTGGAATTCAGTGAGATAAGAAGTGCTCAGTTATGTAGAATGAGGTTAGGGTGTCCAGTGAGAAGTGGTAGTAGGAGTACTGGATGAACTCTTGGCACTAGGAATACAATTTGTCCTTACTAATCATATAGTTTGGTCATAGTAGGAATGCTGCCTACTGTGGTTGAAAAACCTGTGAAAAATCAAGCAACTAGACTTTTCTTGACTGTGCGGTAATAAGGTCACAAAGTCACCAGTCAAAACAGCAGGAGAAATCAACGAATACAGATAAGGAGATTGAAATAGAATTATCAGAAACCATGTTGCGACAAAACAGAAACACATGGGGGACAATGTGGATATTTTTAGCTCCGAAATTAACTGAGTTACAACAGAAAGATGAACAACTGAAGCAATTGTATCAAAAAGCATACATGGAAGAAGAATCTGAGTGTATCCCTGAGTATTACTATCTGAAAAATGATGTTTTAATGAGGAAATGAAGAACATTACATATTAAGGCAGAAGAGAACTGGGCAGACGTTCATCACTTATTACCAGTGGGTTATAGAACATTACAGCCCAGTACAGGCCCTTCGGCCCTCATTGTTGCATTGACTTGTGGAACAAAGGTTATATAAAAAAAAAAAGTGATGTGGTTATCGCATCAATTACCAGTAGGAGGTTATTTAGGGGTAAGAAAAGCTCAAGCTATAAAACAAACATTTTTATTGGCCTGGGCTGCGTAAGGATATAGTTATATTTTGCCAGACATGTCAGGTAAGTGGAAAACCACAGGCAATAATAAAACCTGCACCTTTTTAATACCTTTTTTCTGCATTTGAGGAACCTTTACGGGAGTCTTTAATTGATTGTGTCGGACCCTTACCTCAAACAAAAAGTGGGAATTGGTGTTTGTTGACAATAATAGATATAGGAAAAAGTGAGGACTGTAGATGCTGGAGAGTCAGGGTCGAAAAGCTGCACTGGAGTCGGGTAGCATCTGAAAAGCAGGAGAGTTGCTGAGTCCACTAGATTTCCAGAGGCCATTCCATTATGCAATATCTCAACTAAAAGGATTATACAAGAATTACTGAAATATTTCACTAGATATGAGCTACTCCGATACAATCAGATAATGTGTTAACTTCCTTGAATAATTTTGATTAAAATTTATGGACAGCTTAGGAATAAAATAATTTAAACCCACGCATACCATCATGAACTGCAGAAAGATGGCATTAAATATGAAAGACCATTTTAAGGACTTATCGTCAAGACTATCCAGATGATTGGGATAAAGGGATTCTGTTTGTACTTTTTGTAGTTAGATTCACCAAATGAATCTACCAAATTCAGTCCATTTGAATTAGTTTTTGTGCATGAAGAGAGAGAAATCCTGAAATTGGTGAGTCAGAATTCAGAGGCCACATTTGAACTATTGAGTCAAATTTTAGGGAATGATTAAATAGAATGGGTGAAGTTGCCTAGACGGTATTTAAAACTATCACTGCATACAATGAAACAAAGAATACAAAATCAAAAACTCATCATTTTGCTCATTGAGGTAAGGTTTTAGTGTTACTTCCTCGTAATAGATGAATCTTTTTGGGGAAAAAAAATGCTGAGTGGATCTTAGCTTGCCTCGCTCAATTCCTTTTGACTTGATATTTGATATGTCACACAGATGTCTGTCTGGAGTCTTGTGAATGTGCTCAAAAGGTATTTTGATAGGGAAGGAAAGTAGAAGGAAAATATGCTACTGGTTACAACACAGTAAAGAACTAAGTTCAGAAGATTCTGAATTTACATTCTGCAAATCAAATTGGACAGACCTCAAATTAGATTGTACAATGAGCAAGTTACCAAAAACTTCAGGATAAATTGAGTTACTTTCCAGAGGAAAATTTAAAATGACCTGAAAGAGTTATTGCTATGCATGGGGAGGTATGTGTGAATACACTGGGATATACTAGATCATAAGAAATGCTGTTCCAATTAAGCAACATCCTGATAAATTTAATCCTCCAAAGCTGGCACAAGTTCAAAAAGGGATTACACACATGCTGCAAGACAACATAATTGGAGTGAGTTGCAACGACTGGATCTCACCTGTTGTAATGTGCCAAAGCCAGATAGTCCACACATAACCATTGGGTACAATCGCAAAATCAATGCAATTACAAAGTCTGATTCCACGTTTGTGGACTGTATTGGGATAGATTTACTCAGAGGATACTGGCAAGTACCTATATCTGAAAGAGTGCAGACAATTTCAGCTTTTGTAGCATTGAATGAACTGTATCACTTTAAAGTTTATTTGGTGTGAAAAATGCACCAGCTGCATTTCAATGGCTGACCAATATTATCATTTCTGGATTACCTAATTTGTGTGGTATATATCGACAACTTTTTGTGATTTTTTTTTGTCACACAAGGAAGGACCATTTACAGCATGTATCAGAATCTTTCTATCAACTTTGGGAGGCAGGCTTGATCATAAACCTGGCTAAATCAATTTGCTAAAACCTAAGTCATATTCCTGGGCCTTGTTATCGGTCGTGGACAGATGGCCCCACGGAATGTGAAAATAAAAGTAATTGGAGAAATTTTCTTTACCATCGAAGAGAGCATGACTACTATTCCAGGATTGAGTGGGTTTTATCAGAAAACTATCGAATTTTAGCAGTGTTGCTGCTCCACACAGTTACTGAAGAAAAGTAGTGGATGGCAGACTGTCAAAAGGCATTTGACAACCTTAAAGCTGTGTTAACCATTGCCCTGATATTAGCCACACCGAATAATGCAAAGCCATTCAAGGTGCCTATCAATGCGAGTGATAGGCCTATTGGATATTTCTTCAGGAAATTGAACATTCATCAACAGAAATATTTGACAGTTGAGAAGGACGTTTTGATCTTGGTGTTGGTGTTACAACATTTCAGCGTTTATGTTGCCAGTAATATGTCTGAGACAATCCTATATGAGGATTATAATCCATTAAAGTGTTTGGAGAAACTTAAGGACAAAAATACCAGACTGATCAGGTGGAGCTTATTATTGCAGCCATTCAATTTGAAAATTGTACATGTGGCCGGCCGAGAAAACATAATTGCTGACGCATTGTCGAGATTTGGATGAGTAAACTCAGGTTTTCGGTGGCAAGAGAAAACAGACTGAAATAGAATGTGCTTTCATGGTTAAAGTCGATGTAAATGTATTGTAGTGTACTAACAGTAAGACCAAGGGATTTTAAAATGAAACCATTTTTGTAGATTGATGGTTAATTATTTTTAGGGGGGGGGAGCTGGGATGATGATGTCACTTTTACAAGATTTTGTCCTTTTTGGTTTTTTTTTTGAGGTCGTAAAGACAAAAGTGCCAAAATGCCTGAAAAGCCCCTAGCTTAACAATGGAGGGGAGTGGCCAGTTCTTCCATTTGAAGTTTGTTTCCTAGTTCCTTTAAGCTGTAGCAGAAGCTGCTGCAGTCCAGACAAAGCTTCAGCAGATGGTTCCTGACTGACTTTTCACTCTGAAACCTCTTCTTCCTGTAAGAACCTGTTTGAATTTACCTTTTTGTCAAGGAGAGTGTTTATGGGATTTTACAGGAAGTGGAACAACTCCCTAGTTAAGTTTTGGTATTGTGTTGGTCAAGTTTTCAAATATTTGTTATTCTAAATTGTTTTATTTTTGTTTGTGTTTCAACTGTGGTGTTTAAATAAATTCTGTTTTGCTTCAAGCAGTCATTTGACTAACTGCATCACGTCTGCAATAACCACTTCACATCAGTTTTTAAAATAAGAAAAGTTAGGGTCTCAGCTCTCCTCTTGAAGTATTTTGAGGGGGTCTGGCCTGGTCCATAACAAAGTGCAGGGTAATCCATCACATTCCTGATTTGTACCTTGGAGATGATGGACAAGCTTTGGGGAGTTGGGTGGTGAGTAACTCTCTCTCCAAAGGCTTTCCTGCTTTTTACTGCCCTTAGCCCCGATATTTAAATAGCTAAATAAAAACCAAAAGAACCGGAGATGCTGAAAATCAGAAACAAGATCAGAAATTGCTGGAAAAGCTCAGCGAGCCTTGAAGCATCTGTGGGGAGAAATCACTTAGTTTTAGGTCCAGTGACCCTTCTTCCAGTCTTATGGTAGCTCAGAAAAGATTGGTTTTCATACAGTATGGGGAGAGGGTCAAGAGATAGTGTAAACAATAATTGGAGATGGGGCCCAAAGAGAAAAGAAGAGATGAACAGATAAAGGACTGTATAAACATCTGCTTAGAATGAATAGCTACCAATGGCTAACAAAGGGTTGTGTGTAAAAGCAGAAATGTGCTAACACCTGGTGTAAGGGTTGGGATAAGGACATGGGAGACGTTACCTTATAGAGTCCAGAAGGCTATAGCATTCCAAGCAGAAAATGACATTTTTCTTTAGGCTTTTGCTGAGCTTTCCTGGTTAACTGTAGCAAGCCTGAGATATTGGTCAGGATACAGTCATAGTCATACACCACAGAAACAAATCCTTTGGTCCAACCAGTCCATGTTGACCACAGTTGCAAGTAAACTGGTCTCACCTACCTGTGTTTGGCCCTTGTCTCTCAGAACATTTTCTTTTTTATGTACTTATGTTTTAAGTGGTGTCAGTGTACTCCTAATCACCACTACTTCTGGAAGTTCATTTCACCCATGAACCACCCTTTTTTAAAAAGAAAAGCCCATTGTGTCTTTTATAAGTCTTTCTCCTGTCACCTTAAAAATATGACTGAGTGTTGAAATCCCCCACTTAGAGGAGTGGAAGTAAGGGCATTCAGCCCATCAAGTCCACTCCGCCGTTCAATCATTGTGATGGGCATTTCAATGCCACTGACTTGCACTCTCCACATATCCCTTAATTCCTTGTGAGATTAAGAATTGATTAATCTCTGCCTTGTAGACATTTAAAGTCCCAGCCTCACTGCACTCCGAGGCAATGAATTCCACAGGCCTACCACTCTCTGGCTCAAGAAATGTCTCCTCATTTCAGTTTTAAATTGACCCCCTCTAATTCTAAGGCTGTGCCCACGGGTCCTAGTATCCCTACCTGATGGAAACAAATTCCCAGTGTTCACCCTTTTAAAGTCATGCATTATCTTAAGTTTCTATTAGATGTCCCCTCAACCTTCCAAACTCTAATACAATCCCAAGATCCTCAGCCATTCATCATTATGTTAGGCCTTCCATTTCAGGAATCATCCATGTAAATCTCCGCTGGACATGCTCCAGTCCCAGTATGTCCTTCCTGAGGTGTGGGGCCCAAACCTGGACACAGTATTTTTAATGGGGCCTAACCAGAGCTTTATAAAGTCTCAATAGCAAATTGCTGCTTTTACATTCCAATCCTTTTGAGATAAATGACAACATTACATTTCTTAACCGTGGACTTAACCTGCAAATCAACCTTTATAGAATCCTGGAGTTCCACTCTCAGATCCCTTTGTACTTTGGCTTTATGAATTTTCTCACTGTTTAGAAAATAGTCATCCCTGTACTCCTTTCTCCGAAGCACAATACCTCACATTTGCTCACATTGAATTTCGTCAGCTATTTCTTGGACCACTCTCCTAAACTTTCTAAATTTTTCTGCAGCCTCTCCACCACCTCAGGACTACCTGCCTGTCGTCTTAGCTTCGTATCATCAGCGAACTTCGTCAGAATGCCCCCAGTCCCTTCATCCAGATCATTAAAATATAAAGTGAACAGCTGCAGCCCCAACACTGAACCCTGTGGGACACCACTTGTCACTAGCTGCCATTCCAAAAAAGAATCTTTTATCCCAACTCTCTACCTTCTATCAGATAGCCAATCTACAATCCATGCCAGTAGCTCACCTCAAACACCATGGGCACTCACCTTACTCAGCAACCTTCCGTGAAGCACCTTATCAAAGGCCTTTTGGAAGTCTAGATAGATAACTTTCACTGGGTTTCCCTGGTCTAACCTACTTGTTACCTTTTCAAAGAATTCTAACAAGTTTGTCTGGCACGACATCCCCTCCTTACTAAATCCGTGCTGACTTGTTCTAATCCAACCGTACATTTCCAAGAATTTAGAAATCTCATCCTTAATCATGGATTCTAGAATTTTACCTACAACCGAGGTCAGGCTATAATTTTCCATCTTTTGTCTTGATCCTTTCTTGAACAAGGGGGTTACAACAGCAATTTTCCAATCATCTGGGACTTTCACTGACCCCGTGATTTTTGAACGATCACAACCAATGCCTCTGCTATTTCCTCAGCCACTTCGCTCAGAACTCTAGGATGTAGCCCATCAAGTCCAAGAGATTTATCAATCTTTAGATCTTTTAGCTTTTCTAATCCCAGCCTCTCCCTAATAACTTAAATCTTCCATTCCTGGACACAACCAAAGTAATTTTCTACTGAGCCCTCCAGCTTAATAATATCCTTCCTGTATCTCGGCAACCAGACTGGGCACAGTACTCTAGAACAGGCCTTGCCAATGTCTTGTACAACCTTAACAAAGCATCCCAACTCCTATGCTCAAGTGTCTGAGCATCAAAGGCAATCATGCTAAACATGGTGGTGATTTGGAATGGCAGGCAACTGGGAGCGCTCATTCTCTGTGTGCAGAAAGTTCCTATGTGTTATGTAAAGCAGTCACCCAGTCTACGCTTTGTTACCTCAAAGTAGAGAACACCACATTGTGAACAGTGAATGCAATAGGTGACAGTGACTGAATTACAGACAAAGTGCTGATTCACCTAGAATGTGTGTTTGGGCCATTGGATCTTGGTGAGGGAGGAATTAAACTGGCACGTGTTACACCTTCTGCAGTTGCAGGGGATGGTGCTATGAGGCTGTGTCGGGCGTGTTGAGGATGAAGGAGGAGTGGACCAGGCTTTCACAGAGAGAATAGTCCTTGCATAAGGCTGACAAGGAAGGGGAGAGGGATATGTGTTTGATGGTGGCATCCTGCTAGAGGTGGCTGAAATGGCAGCTAATGATGCTCTGTACTCGGATGCTAGGGGGATGGTAAGGGCGCTTTTGCTGTTGTAGGAGGGAGGTAGGCAATGGAGTATCTGGGAGAATGGAATAGTGTCTTTACAACAAGTAGGGGTGTGAGGATATATATAGTCAAGGTAACTGTGGGAGTTGGTTGGCTTGCATTGGATACTGGTGGCCAGTCTATTGCCAGAAATGGAAATAAATATCAAGGAAGGGAGGAGTCATGGATGGACTAAGTGTAAATTTGAAGAGAAAGTGATTAACTTTCCAATTTAGATGAGAGACTGAAGCAGCATTGATGATACCATTGATATGTTGGCGAAAGAGTTGTGGGTGGGGAATAGAGTAGGACTGGAACACAAAGTTCCACGCACCCCACCAAGCAGGCCTGCATGATATTCATCCTTGATGAAGGGCTTGTGCCCGAAACGCTGATTCCCTTGCTCCTCGGTTGCTGCCTGACTGGCTGTGCTTTTCCAGTACCCCATGTTTCAATTCTGATCTCTAGCGTCCGCAGTTCTCACTTTCTCCTGGATAACTGGGGCCTGTGCACATACCCATGACCACCCTTTTGACAGGAAGAAAGTGAGAGAAGTTGAAAGATGTTGTTCAGAGTGAGGGCAAATTTGTCAAGGGGAGAAATGATATGGTGGATAGCTATGGTTCAGGTCTGTTTTTTCCAGAAAGAAACTGAGAGCGTGCAGTCTGTCCTGATTGGGAATGGATATGTGAAGGGATTGAATGTCTATGGTAAATAGGTGGTGGCTGAAATTCTGAAAGTGGTGTAAAGATTCAGAAATCACAGATGTAAGTGGGAAGAGACTAGACAAAGGGAGGAAAAGGTCAAGTCAAGGTTGGCAGAATTTAGTTCTGTGGTGCAGGAGCAGGCCAAGACAGTGGATCTTGGGTAGGAGGTAGAAGTGAGCTGTGCGGGGTTGGGAGACTGAGCTTAGAAGAATTGTGGGGGCATGGGGGGTGTGGGGTGGGGAGGCGGCTTCTGAGAGCTGGCGCTCAACCTCCGTAATGTAGAGGCCAGTCTGGTAGACAACAGCACCATCCTTGTCAGCAAGCTTAATTACAAATTTGGGGTTGGAACTAAAAGCAGTGAGTGCAGTCACTTTGTAGGGGAGATAGGTTGGAATGGGTGATGGGGTCAGAGAAACTGAGACGACCCATGTCATGTTGACCGTTTCTAAGGGCTCCTGGGGTAGGGGGTAAGCGAGAGGGGAAATGGTTGGGAAAACCTAAGCATTGTGCATCTCATATTTTTGTCTTTTATTTCCTGTTTAGGGAGTTTGTGACTGATAAAATGATGATGATAATGCAAGATGTGGAAAATGGTAAGTATGATTCCACTTCAGAATACAGATGTCATGAGTTAATTTTTATAATCAGGACAAAAAAACTTAACAAAATTATTGGGATCAAGAATCGGCCACTCTTCAGGGAAGCAAGAAAGCATACTCTTCACAGGGCTTTAACAATGGATGCACTGGAATCAGTGGGAAGGGCACTAAACTAAATAGGTAGGTGTTTACAATGGGCAGTTTTAGAAAGTTAATAATCAATGATAGTTCAGTGAAGGGGCAGAGCGATGAACAAGAGTACTGGTGAATAAAGTCAGAATAAGAAAAATTGAAGAGACAGAATTAAAGTTTTTTTTAATCTAAATGCATGGAGTATAGGGACCAAATGGGCTGCTTGATTTTCAGGGAGTACTTTTTTGTTTCTCATTGTCTCAAGCATATGATGCAATTTTTTTTACCTAATGTTTACCTGCTGTATATGTGTTCACTTTTCTAAAAAAAGATTTTCCTCTTTTTTAAAAAAAGGATATAGCACAAATACTAAAGATTATATAGCCTTTTTTGTTAGATTTTTAACGCATTCAAAGCATGTGGGTATAACCTTATAAGGATGGCTGTTTCCTTCCCTAATGGTCACTAGTGGACAAGGTGAGTTTTTCTGACAACCTACAGCTTTCGTGGTCATCATTAGACTCTTAATTTAAGATATTTATTGAATTCAAATTTCCATCATCTGCCATAATGGGATTCCAACCTGGGTCTCCAGAACACTGGCAAGGTTTCTGGATTAAAAGTCTAATTCTGTGGCCACAAGATCATCAACTCACATTAAATGTTTTAACCTGGAATCTGAGTGTATGTTCTTTTTTAGATTCTGATAAATAAAGCTCGTAAACCATGTTTCCAAAATGTGGTCATGGAAAACCGTGAACTGACATTAATTCAAATTTAGCAGATGGCAAATTAGGTCAGGAAAATTTGATCAATTATGAACTGAAAAATTCAGAGCATCACATTGGGACAAGTTTCAAAAATTATACGTTCAATTTGATGCAACTGCATAGTTTGAATCATTATTGCGTTTTCCCAACAGCAACCAGAAACAGGTCTATCTTCCAAAGCTGTAAATCCCAATCACTCAACAGCTGAGTGATCCACCGAAGCCGCCACCCCACTTTTGTAGTCCAAAAATAATCTCTCCAGTATTGGGCTTTTCTTCTATTTCAGAAATGTTCTGCATAATAGTTTGTTGACCTGTACAAGCCAATCCAATGTATATAGAATCTACACGGTATATCCACTGTTTTTCTCCTCCCAAATTTCACTTTTTCTGTACCCCTCAGCAAGGATTCTGACTCATTGCTTTTCTAACAAATAAGCTTAAGAAAATAATGACAGTAAATTAGTTAGTGATTTTATTATGGAATGTGAGCAATCATATAAATCAGTGATGCCCCTCAGCTTAAAACGCCACCAGTTGTCTCACTTACTTTAGAGTTTATGATGTTGAGGAAATTGACATGGATAGAGAATTGGCTAATGAACAGGAAGCTGAACTGTGTTAAATGGCTCATATCAGGTTAGCAAAAATTCATCAGATCGGTGCTGGGCCTCAGTTATTTGTAATCTGTGTTAATGACTTGGATAACAAGACTGAAGGATGTCTTGAGGCAGAGTGAGTAGTGTCCCTGGTTCTGAGCCAGAATTTCTGAGATCAAACATCACCTCCAGATTAATGGCCAAGGAAGATGTGTTTGTAACGCAGCCAAATCAGTTCAGTGTCAATTTGTAGATTGTTCCAATAAACATCAAATTCAGGCAGGAAGAGCACGAAAGTTTCCTGGTAAGCCATATGATGGAGACAAAATTGAAGCCTTTATTATCACTGTTAACTACAATGTGGGTGGCTCAGTGGATAGCATTGACTGCCTGACAGCACCAGTGACCCCGGGTTCGATTCTAGCTTCTGTGACTGAAGTTTGCGTGTACTTCCAGTTTTTCAATAGCTTTCTCCTGTTCCTCCATAATTCAAAGATATGCAGGTTAGGTGGATTGGCCATGTTAAATGACCCATGGTGTGCAGGGATTGCAGGCAAGGTGGATTATTCATAGTAAATAAGGATATAAGTATAAAGGGCTTTTGCCCAAAACGTCGATTTTGCTCCTTGAATGCTGCCTGACCTGCTGTGCTTTTCCAGTACTACTCTAATGTTGACTCTAATCTCCAGCATCTGCAGTACCCACCTCTGCCTAGTTGATTTTAACCTTACTGTGAACCCTCTTCCAAGGATGCCTACCTTGAAGAAGTTCTTCTCCTCCTCCCTCTACAAGGATCTCCGTGAGTGTGTGTGTCTTTCTCTCTCTCTCTCTCTCTCTCTCTCTCTCACACACACACACACACATTCACTCACTCACTCACTCACTCACTCACTCACTCACTCACACTGCAACCCCCAGGTTATCTCCTCTACCCTGAAGCTCTTAAACCATGTCCTGAAACAGACTCACTACCACAGCCACATCTCCTTCCACAGTGTCTGCCTCTAGAACCAACTGATCCCATGTGGACTCAGAACCACATTCAGACCATATCATCCAAATACACCAAGTGATCAGGAAGACACCTGGAATTTTAGCCATTTTTGATCGGTTGATAGATTATGAAAAGAAAGAATTCTTGTCACAGCTATGTAGATCTTTGTTGAGGCATCACCCAGATACTGCATACTTTATTGGCTCTTATTTAGAGGGATACACTTGCATTGGAAACAGTTTAGAGGAGGTTTACTAGTTTGATTTCTGGTGTGAAGTATTTGTCGTACTATTAAAATTGGATCTTGTAATCATTTGTCATTTAGAAGAATGATAAGTGATGTTGATAGGATAAATGGATAGATGCTAGTGAATGTTTTCCCTCATGGGGCAGCCTAAAACTAGAAGAAAAAGTTGCTAAATAAGGAGTATTCCATTTAAGACCAAGATTAAAAATTTCTTCTCTTGAGATTTGTTAATTTCTGTGCCATAGAGACGAGTGGAGATTTGTCAGCCTCAAATTATATTTAGAATATTGATTTCAAGGAGTGGAGGTATATAGGTAGATAATAGTAGGTAGCATCTATCTTCTATAGCATATTTTAAAAATGAAAACACCCAAAAGCATTTCACTGGTGCACTATACAAAAAAGACACACAATCACCGGGGGTATTAAGTCAGATGACTAAAACACTAGTCAAAGAAGTGATTTTTAAGAATTTGTTTGAAGAGAACAAGTGTGATTAAAAAAGCATGACACCAGTAGTAGAATGATTATGATAGATATTTATAAACAAAGTCAGAATTAAATGAGGTCCTGAAGGAGATTAGAGATTGGGAGGCGAAGACCATGGAATGCTTTAAAGAAAAAGGATGAAGACTTTAAATCAAGGTTGTCACCCTGGGAGTAAAAAGTGAAAGTGCGGCCACAGTCAGATCATTGAAAAGTGGAGCATGGCCTGTGTTTACTTTTTATGTTGTCATATTCTTAGTAATATTTTCTGTTAAAAATTAAAATTGGAGTACTTGCAAAAAGGATTCATGTTTTTATTCATTTTGTAATTGCTGAATTTTTTTTTAGGAAAAGACAGCCTAAAGGAGAACCAGTCAGCTGAGTTAGAAAGGTAAAGGTAAAATTTTATTTAATTTGTTTATTCATTTGCAAGCCATAGACATAACTGGCATGCTCAATATATTGCCCACTTCTAGTTGCTGTCAGGTAGTATGCTGACTTGAACTACTACTATCTCTGTGGTGACACAACTACCATGGGGCTTTTAATGAGAGGGTTCTCGGATATGCCTTCGATTGAAGGGGTGCCTGGCTTGTTGAACTTTATTGGAGCTGCTTTGAGCACTCTTAACTGTGCCTTATGGAGAGTAGAAAACCTGTGGGAAGTCAACAACAGCTCAGGAAGTACCTTACAGTTCACCAAGTTCTCCCTTCTACAAAATTGTTTGTGCATGACAAAAGTAACCAATGTTTAGCAGTACATGCTCATGCACAACAAAAAAAAGGAATGTTCTTTCAAAGTTGAATCACTCGATATAACCGCAGACAGTGAAGTCTGCAGATGCTGGAAATCAGAGTCGAGAGTGTGTTGCTGGAAAAGCACAGCAAGTCAGGCAGCATCCAAGCAGCAGGAAAATCGACCTTTCGGGCTGGAGTACTTCATCAGGGATGAGGCTGGGAGCCTCGGGTGGAGAGGTAAATGGGAGGAGGGTGGGGGTGGGAATAATTTAGCTGAGAGTGCAACAGGTGGATGGAGGTGGGAGTAAAGAGGATAAGTTGAGGGGGTGGAGGGTGGAGCACATAGATGGGAAGGAAGATGACATGTCTTGAACGTGGTGCTGAGCAGGCAGGTTGGAATTGGGGTAAGGTGGGGGGAGGGGAAATCAGGAAACTGGTGAAGTCCACATTGATGTCCTGGGGTTGAAGGGTCCCGAGGCGGAAGATAAGGCATTTTTCCTCCAGGCGTCTGGTGGTGAGGGAATGTCGATGGAGGAAGCCCAGCACCTGCATGTCCTCAGCAGAGTGGGAGGGGGAGTTGAAGTATTCAACCACGGGGCAATGGGGTTGGTTGGTGCAGGTCTCCCGGAGATGTTCTCTAATGCGCTCTGCAAGAAGGCATCTAGTCTGCCCAATGTAGAGGAGACCACATCAAGAGTAATGGATACAATAACTGACATGTGGAAGTGCAGGTGAAACTTGATGGATGTGGAAGGGTCCTTTGGGGTCTTGGATGGAGGTAAGGAGGGAGGTATGGGCGCAGGCTTTGCAATTCTTGCGATGGCAGGGGAAGGTGCCAGGAGGGAGGGGGAGTTGTTAGGTGGCGTGGACCTGACCAGATAGTTGCGGAGGGAACAGTCTTTGTGGAAAGCAGATAGGAGTGGGGAGGGAAATACATCCCTGGTGGTGGGGTCAATGTGTAAGTGGCGGAAATATCAGCGGATGATGCGATTAATGCAGAGGTTGGTGGGATGGAAGGTGAGGACCAGGGTGGGGGGTTCGGTCCTTTTTGCAGTTAGAGGGGTGGAGCTGGTCCTCCTGGGAGGAATGACGAGGAATTGTGAATATTGGATAGCATTTTTGCAGGTGGTAGAGTGGGAGGTGGTATAGTTCAGATAGCTGCGTTTGTTTTAAAAAAAATGTCAGTGTTAAGTCGGTTCTTGTGGATGGAGAGGTCGAGGAAGGAGAGAGAGGTGTCAGAGATGGTCCAGGTGAATTTAAGCTCTGGGTGGAATATATTGGTGAAGTTGATGAACTGTTCGACCTCCTCGTGGGAACACGAGTTGGCACCGATGCAATCATCAATGTAGCAAAGGAAGAAGTAACTCCGGAAGATGGACTTTTCTACATAGCCACAAAGAGGTAGGCATAGCTGGGGCCCATGCGGGTGCCCATGGCTATCCTTTCGTTTGGAGGAAGTGGGAGGATTAGAAGGAGAAATTGTTGAGGGTGAGGACCAGTTCAGCCAAACGAATGAGAGTGTCAGTGGAAGGATACTGGTGGGAGAGAAAGAAACTAAGGGCTCGGAGGCCCTAGTCATGGCGGATGGAGGTGTCGAGGGACTGGATGAGGTGCTGGGGGCCGAGCAAACGCAAGTCTTGGAGGAGGTGGAGGGCGTGGGTGGTGTCCCGAACAAATGTGAGGAGTTCCTGGACCGGGGGGATCGAACAGTATCGAGGTAGGTGGAGATGAGTTCGATGGGGCAGGCGCAGGCTGAGACGATAAGTCAGCTGGGGTGGTCAGGCTTGTGGATCTTGGGTATGAGGTAGAATTGGGCGGTGTGGGGTTCTCAAACTTTGTGGTTGAAAGCTGTGGGTGGGAGGTCCCCTGAGGTGATGAGGTTGTTTACGGCCTGGGAGATGATGGTTCAGTGATGCGGTGTGAGGTCATGGTGGAGAGGGCGGTAGGAGGGGATGTCTTTGATTTGGCGCCTGGCTTCAACAGTGTAGAGGTCAGCGCACCAAACTGCGAACTGTCCATCTGCCTTCCCACCCATCTGCCCCATCTTCCCCTTCGACCTATCACCTTTAGCTCCACCTTCATTTACCTATAGCACTCTTAGCCTCATTGCTTACCATCTCCCCATGCTCACCCCTCCTCTTTATCTCTCCACCCCTGAAACTCCCAGTCTCATTGCTGATGAAGGGCTCTGGCCCAAAACGTTGATTTTTTTTTCTCTCTGCTCCTCTATCGCTACCTGACCTGCTCTGCTTTTCTTGCAACACACTCTCAACTAGAATAACCAGCCTTTGACCTTATCTTGTGGTCACAGTGCTCGCATAATTGGTTAAGTTTCTGGGAGAGGGTAATGTCAGACTCTTGATAGTGCCATTTGAATATAATTGGACTCTCTTATTGGGAATGGTCATTATTTGGCCAGATCTTACTACATCTAAGGATTGCTTCAATATGTGATGAGTTGCAAATGAAACTGACTTGTGTGCAATCATCAGTGAACACCCACTTGTGACCTGAAAGTTATGAAGTCATATGGGGTATGATCGCAACCATTAGAGAGCTTTCTCTCTGATTTTCATTGATTTAAGTTTTGATAGATCTACTCAACGTCAAACACAGTAAAATTCTGCTTTAAATGTAAGAGAATTTGTTTATGGGTTTGTCAAAGCCAGCAGTGGGGTGTCCTTCATGAAGCTGGACTTGAGCTATGTGTACTTGCAAATGTGGTTATATGAGAATTTCTACAACTAATACTGATAAGGATTTGTACCAATATATGACACTGCCATTGGGGTAATGTCAGGCTGCTCAATGTTTCCATATACAATGGAAAACATTTTACAAGGTCTAACCCAGGTCACCATTGATCTGGATGACATGCTAACAACAGGAAAGATCAATAATGAGCACTTGGAGAAGTTGGACATAGTACTTAGACATTTCCCCCAGGTGGGCATACACCTCAGAAAGGAAGAATTTGTGTTCCAGGCACACCAAGTCTGGGCTACAAAGTCAGTACTGGGTTACGTCCATTGGAAGATAAAGGCTCCCACATCTGTACCAGAGCTTGGGTCTTTTCTTGGGCTGATGAATTATTAGAGCCACAGAGGTGTACAGCATGGAAACAAACCCTTCAGTCCAACCCCGTCCATGCGGTCCAGATATCCCAACCCAATCTAGTCCCACCTGCCAGCACCTGGCCCATTTCCCTCCAAACCCTTCCTATTCATATACCTATCCAAATGCCCCTAAAATGTTGCAATTGTATCAGCCTCCACCACATCCTCTGGCAGCTCATTCCATACATTATGGAAATGTCATACATAACTTGGCCTCCATTCTGATATCTTTTACATCAACCCTTTTAAAAAAACGGTAAGTCTTGGAAAGTGCCCAAAACGTCAATTTTACTGCTCCTCGGATGCTGCCTGAACTGCTGTGCTTTTCCAGCACCTCTAATCCAGAATCTGGTTTCCAGCATCTGCAGTCATTGTTTTTACCTCGTTGATTTTAACTCTACTGCGAATCTTCTTGCAAGGATGCCTGCCTTGAAGAAGTTTTCCTCCTCTCTCTACAAGAATCTCAGGGAGACCCTCTCCCACTGCAACTCCCAGGTCATTTCCTCTGCCCTGAAGTTCTTTCAACCATGTCCTACTACAGCCACATTTCCTTCCTCATTGGCTGCCTCCGTAACCAACTCATCCCACATGGACTCCAGACCACCTCTAAACGGGGTCCTTGATGCCACACTTGGTTGGATGCAGCTTTGATGGCAAGGGCTGTCACTGTCTCACCTCAGCTCAGCTATTTTGTCCGTGTTTGAAACAAGGCTATAATGAGATCAGTAGCTGAATGACCCTGTGTGTCACTCAGCACGTTAGTGCTGAGCAATGTTGATGATACCTTCGATCACTTTACTAATGTTTAAGAGTAGACTGAAGGGGCGGCAATTGGTCAAGTTGGATTTGTCCTTTTTTTTTTGTATGCATTAGTGAGCCAGGTGGGTTTTTTGACAATTAACAATAGTTTCATGGTCATCAGTAAATTCTTAATTCCAGATAGTTTTTATTGAATTCAAATTTCACCGTCTACTGTGGTGGGTTTTGAACCTGCGCCCTCAGATCATTTACTGAATTTCTGGGTTAATAGTCCAGCAATAATATCACTGGGCCATTGCCTCCAGCATGTGCCCCTATAAGCCTTTTGAAGGTGGTAGAAAATGTTGCATCAAGTTGTTTTTAAAAAAAAAAGTGTACAGGACAATTAATTTTATAGTTAGAGCATGGAAAATGAAAAAAAACGTAATGAAAAACTATTTTATAAAAAGACACTCAGCCTAGCTTTGGTGTTGTGGCCAATAATGGGCATCATTACTTTAGAAAGAATGTCAAGATCTTGGAGATGGTATAGAGGAGATTTACGAGAATTGGATCGGGATGAACACTTAATTCATATGAAAAGACTAAGAAACACTGGACTTATTTTCCTTTTCGGCAGATGGTTTTAAATGGAAATTTTGATTTGAGGCATTCGAAATTAGAAAGGGTTTTCATAGATTAGATGAGGCAACAGGTTGCAGTTGACAATAGAGTCAATAACCGGAGAACAGATTAAGGATCGTTTTCAAATGAAGTAAGTGACATGAAGAGTTGTTTTCTCTTTTTGTTTAATTGAAGTAAGTTATCATCTGAAATGCACTTCCTGGAAGTGTGGTGGAAATAAGAATAAATTTGAAAATGAATTGAGTAAGTAAATAAATGGAAAGATTTGAAAGAAAAAAGAATGGATCTAATTGGGTCATTCTTTGTCAGAATATTGATATTAATAGATACAAGTGAATTCAAGGATGTCTTTACAACCATTTGTGAACTCTTCTTTGTTCTCTTGCTGAATTGTTTTCTTTCTGAATAAAACAGCCTCCTTCTATCCTGTGGATAACTATCATGAAACGTGTAGCTAGCAGAATGTCCTTTTGCTTTCTTTTTCATGTAGCTTAATGCTGTGTGCCATTTTGATGGTCTATAATGTGGAATACCGGAGGCATGTTTCTCAAGTGCAACAATTAAAGCTGAACATAAATTTGTTTGCTTTAGAAGTATGTAATGTAATGTAATGCAATAAAAGCATGTTTTTATTTCGTAGGGACTTGATGCCACAAAATACAAATTACAGCATTGCTGGTGAGTAAACGCATGCACTTTCAATCATTCCTTTAATATGTAAATTCTCCCTTTTTTTGGAAGGGTTTTATATATTTGTTTTGAACTATTGCAATCTGACATGACATAGAGCACTTCTGAGAGCACATGATATAGACTGAGGGAAAAGTTCTTGCCTCTTTTTACATTTCACTTAACAGCATTTTATTTAGATTATTTGCGTGTCTCATTGCCTTTACTTTATGTTCATTGTTCTGTACATTTTTTGCTTAAATGCTTTACTTTGTTGGGACTAGCTTTATTGTGTGTCTAATTCTAAATGCTGCCTCCATGTTTACGTGAATGCATCATGACTTGCTCATTTGTCTGTTCAGACCCTTGGTTTGTATGTGACTGGCTAACTCATGAACACTTTTCTGTAAATGAAATGAAGATCTGAATAGCCATTCTGTGCGGATAGGAAAATGCATTTGCTCATCAAAGCTAAATTTCCAGATTGTCTTCCTGTCTTGCTTATGACACAGGGCAGGGAATGTTTAAGCCTTGGGCTATGATTAATAGGATAAGTGTTTTTTAAAAAAAAGTGAAAGATTTGTTTTTGAAATGTTTCATTTTATTTCTGTTTTTATTTGAAGTTACAAACAGATAAGTGTAAGTGAAGTATTTTGCAAGGAGCTTGTGCTCCAATCGGAGACCCTTTCTCTCCCTTGTGCACTCCTGCAGGCTTACTCGTGAATCTATTGGCAGGAGATTCAGAAGAGACATGATCTGTGATTGGAGGAACAACAAACAGCTTGAGGCATTGAGTCATGATTCTTCTTAGACCAACAGAGTGAGGGTATATGGAGAAGGGTAATGGTGATAAAGAGGATAGGGGTAAAACTGTGTGAGAGGCAAAGCAGGCTGAGAAAGGAGGAAACCGAACTCTATAGGTCTGTTCACTTCTGATATCAACAGGTCAGGAGCATTCAAGGAGCAGGAGAATCCGTGTTTGGGCATAAGCCATTCAGAAATCCAGAGCTTATGCCCGAATCGTTGATTCTCTTGCTCCTCAGATGCTGCCTGACCTCAGTGCTTTTCCAACACCACACTCTCAACTCTGATCCCCAACATCTGCAGTGCTCACTTTCTCCCATTCACTTCTGATACCCATGTTCAAATCCAGTATGGTGAATTACCAACTAGAAATGACTTATGGGTCAGCATTAGTTAAACTTAACTGCTTAGCTTAATCCAAGTCATAGCTTCATCCCCTGTTAATCATGAATTGTAGATCTGCTTCTTAACCATAAAGGCGAATATTGGCTTTACTTTTAAGCTTTGTCTACTTCCCATTTTCTAATGGTAATTTCTATTAACCATTCAAATGATTAGTTTATTGCTTTTAAATCTTTTTTGAATAAATTCATGTTTGCTGTTGCAGCAGTCCTTATCTTTCTGAAGTTTTTTCACTGGCCTCCTGAGGAAGAGAAATTTAGATGTAATGCCATCCCAAGCAAAAACTGGCCACCCCAATTTAGCTGATAAAACAAAAAAACAGTATCTTGTCAATCTAATTACTTATTTAAGGTCTATTGAGCATGTTGGAAGTTTGTTTCATTTCAGCACATCTGAATTGCATGTTGCCATAAATACCTGATCAATATTTCTAATTTCTGAATGAAATTTTCTTCACCTTTCTAATAAGCAATGTCTTTGACTGTAGTAAATCTCTCCTTTTGCTACATTAAGCCGATTAATGCCTTTTAAAAATCTTGTACTATGCCCATGCAATATTCAAGCCGATCCCACTGTCTAGACTGTTGTGATGAAGCATTTCTATACCAGAGTAGAATTAATTAATTAGAATCAAAATAGTTCAGCAAGTGCCTCAAGCTATTCATTTCCAGATACTCCACTGTTTATTCTGCCATGTCCTCTGCTTCTGTTGAAAATTTTGCAATACCTTTGATTTGACTTTTATGTTCTTGTGCAACTCTGTATTTGAGTCCTCTGTGACAAGCATATTTTACACTTAAGCTTTATGTTCCATCTACCTATGTACACTCATGTTATATATAATCTGATGAATTAGAGATATCTTCTGGATGGTGCAATACTGATTCTTGGTATTTTTTTCTACTCAAAGGAATGGATGCACTACTTCATGCACCTCTCCGAATCCCATTGCAACAAATTGAGGTAAATCAGCATTTGTCTTTGATACAAGTACTGATGTCTGTTTAGGATTGTACCTTCAACTGTGAAACCTAATAGTTTGCCTTTATTCAAAGGAAGAGTAAGAAGAATTATGGTCATATGTTTCGTATCTGTGACTGAATTTCCATACAATTTTGACAAAGCATGTTTGAATTAATTTGGTCCATTTCTGGTATATTGAAGTTACAGCAATTTTATAGAAAGTTTTTTTTATTCTGGCAAATGTGTTCAAATTCCATTTTAGTTGTTTAAAATCAAGAACAGCATTTGAAGCAAAATGTCTAATCTTTGAGTTTTAATGTATTTATTTTCCCATTTTTAAACAGCACTGTGAACATATTAAGACTGTCAGTAAACATCAAAACTTCCCTATTTCTGGAGTTGAAATACAAAGAGACCTTGAAGAGACAGTCCAGTCTTCTGCAATTACAGCTGTAACTACACATTCTCAGAAAATTGACTTCAAGTCTTTTTTGGCTGGAATTGATTCTACAGAACAAGTGTATACCACTGTGTGTTTTGACACTGAGAATGAGAATGCTAATAAGTCCTTCAGCTCTACCAGACAAAATGAGGTTCCTAAACAGCAAAAGACAATAGATTTTAAAACATTCTTAAATAGCATAAAGCAGAGTGACACAGACCAAAATAAAATGACATCAATGACTTCCATTTTTGAGGAACAGATCATGAAACAGAAAGACACTAGTGTTCTTTCAGCTTGTGGAACAGTTAAAAATGTTGGGACAACAAAGGACTTAACGAAAATTAATTCCAATAACAATTTAGATTCAAACAAAACTGTGCTGTTTCTAGACCAAGACAACGATATGGAACTTACTAGAAGTCATACTGTTGCTATTAACCATTTTGCCTTGGGAAATGTTACCACTCTTCATTCAACCACAGTCTCTAACAATGTAGAGGGCTTAGGTACTGAAAGTTCAACTCATTCTCCCTTTTCTCAATATAAAACTGTTTCACCTTCTGTAGAAGATGATATGGATTTGACCAGATGTCATCCTGCATCTATTGACGTCAGGAGGGTAGAACTCCTCACAAATCAAAATCAACTGGCAGCTGTCTCAATTCAAAAAGAAGATAAATCAATAATGCCCTCCTTTACTCCTCATGAAGATAAATTATTCTCTGATAACAGATGTTGTGGCAAGATTGACCAAAATGAGGCTTTAGTTGCAAGTAAACTGAGCTCCAAATCTGTGCCTGATCTGTCATCTTTTCCCAGTGATAAGACCATCATATTTTCAGAAGCAAATGACATGGATATAACCAAAAGTCACTTAGTCACAATTGACAGTCGAAGTCTTGGGCGAGTTGGAAATGAAGTGAAGGGTTCAGATAAATATACTTTGAGACAAAGTACTGCTGGATCTGTTCTGTCATTCTTTCCAAATGATGAGACAATGGTATTTTCAGAAGCAAATGATATGGATATAACTAAAAGCCATACAGTCACAATTGATGATAAAATCACTGGACAAGTTGCAAGTGAAGTATTGGGTTTTACAAGAATGATCTCTGGGCTGACTTTACCTGGATCAATTCTGCCACCTTTTTCCAATGATAAGACTGTGGTATTTTCAGAAGCAAATGATATGGATATAACTAAAAGCCATACCATCACAATTGACAATGGAAGCATTGATCGAGTAGAAAATGAAGCTTCAACAAAATTGATTTCAAGGTGGAGTACTGTCAGGTCTTTATCATCACATTTTCCCAGTGACAAGACAATATTATTTTCAGAAGCAAATGATATGGACTTAACGAAAAGTCATTCAGTTCCAATTGACAATGGAAAATTTGGTGCAACTGCAAATTCTTTCTTTCCAAGTGGTAGAACTGTGGTACTTTCTGACGCAAACGATATGGACATAACAAAAAGTCATACAATTCAAATTGACAGTGAAAATGCGAGACAAAATACAGCTGGAACATTGGCTCCGAAGAAACTATCCTTGAGATCCAGCACTGCTGCATCTGTTCTGTCATCTTTTCCCAATGATAAGACAGTAGTATTTTCAGAAGCAAATGATATGGACATAACCAAAAGTCATACAGTTGCAATTGAGTGTGAAAACCTTGGGACTGTTGTAAGGCCTACAGTGGGACCAGATAAAAAGATTTGCATTGAGAATGCAACCGTGCCTATACTGTCCACTTTTTCCAATGATAAGACTCTGGTATTTTCAGAAGCAAATGATATGGACATAACTAAAAGTCATACCGTCACAATTGACAATGGAAACCTTGGGCAAGTTAGAAATGAAGCATTCGCATTAACTAGAATGTCTTCCAAGCACTCTGTCCCTGAGTCTGCAGCATCCATTCACAGTAATAGAACTAGTGTGTTTTCAAAAGCAAATGATGTGGATATAACAAAAAGCCACACTGTTGCAATTGAGAGTGGAAATCTTCAACACATTCCAAATGAAGCATTGGGATCAATGAAACTAACTTCTGTTGAGAATACTGCTCCATGTGCTCAACCATCTTTTTCCAGCAAAGCAACCTTGGGGTTTTCAGAAACAACTGACATGGACCTAACCAAAAGTCATACAGCCATAATTGAGAGTGAAAACCTTGGGCTTGTTGCAAGGCCCATAGAGAAACCAGATAAAAAAAATTGTGTTGAAAATGCATCCGTCCCTATTCGATCCTCTTTTCCCAATGATAAGACCTTGGTATTTTCAGAAGCAAATGATATGGACATAACTAAAAGCCATACTGTTACAATTAATGGAGGAGATGTTGGGCAAGTTACAAATGAAGCATTAGGCTTTCGAAGAATGACCTCTAAACACAGTGTGTCTCGATCCATATCATCTTTTCTCACTGATAAAACTGTTGTCTTTTCAGAAGCAAATGATATGGACATTACCAAAAGTCATACAGTTGCAATTGAGAGTGAAAACTTGGGGCCCATTGCAAAACATGCAGAGGGTTCAGAAGCAAACGACATGGACATAACTAAAAGCCATATTGTTACAATTGATGGAGGAAACCTTGGGCCTGTTGTAAATTGGACAGAGAGCTTATGTACATCTTTTCCTCATGACAAGACATTAATATTTTCTGACACAAATGATATGGACATCACAAAAAACCATACAGTTCCAATCATCAGTGGCAATATTGGGAAAGTTAGAAATGAAGATTTGAGTTTACCTAAAGTGATTCCCAAGTTGACAGATGCTGGCTCTTCTCTATCATCCTTTCCCAGGGATAAATTCACAGGGTCTCCAGGAGCAAAAGATATGGATATTACCAAAAGTCAGATAGTTGCAATTGAGAGTGAAAACCTTGGGCCTGTTGCAAGGCCTATAGTGGGTCCAGATAAAAAGCTTTGCATTGGAAATGCATCCATGCCTAGTCTGTCCACTTTTCCCAATGATAAGACTCTGGTATTTTCGGAAGCAAATGATATGGACATAACTAAAAGTTATACTGTTACAATTAATGGAGGAGATCTTGGACAAGTTTCAAATGAAGCATTAGGTTTTCGAAGAATGACCTCTAAACACCATGTGCCTCAGTCTATATCATCTTTTTGCAGTGATAAGACTGTTGTCTTTTCAGAAGCAAATGATATGGACATAACCAAAAGTCATACAGTTGCAATTGAGAGTGAAAACCTTGGGCCTGTTGCAAGGCCTATAGTGGGTCCAGATAAAAAGATTTGTATTGAGAATGCAACCGTGTCTATACTGTCCACTTTTCCCAATGATAAGACTCTGGTATTTTCAGAAGCAAATGACATGGACATAACTAAAAGTCATACCGTCACAATTGACAATGGAAACCTTGGGCAAGTTAGAAAGGAAGCATTCGCATTAACTAGAATGTCTTCCAAGGACTCTCTCCCTGAGTCTGCAGCATCCATTCACAGTAATAGAACTAGTGTGTTTTCAAAAGCAAATGATATGGATATAACAAAAAGCCACACTGTTGCAATTGAGTGTGGAAATCTTCAACACATTCCAAATGAAGCATTGGGATCAATGAAACTAACTTCTGTTGAGAATACTGCTCCATGTGCTCAACCATCTTTTTCCAGCAAAGCAACCTTGGGGTTTTCAGAAACAACTGACATGGACCTAACCAAAAGTCATACAGCCATAATTGAGAGTGAAAACCTTGGGCTTGTTGCAAGGCCCAAAGAGAAACCAGATAAAAAAATTTGTGTTGAAAATGCATCCGTCCCTATTCGATCCTCTTTTCCCAATGATAAGACCTTGGTATTTTCAGAAGCAAATGATATGGACATAACTAAAAGCCATACTGTTACAATTAATGGAGGAGATCTTGGACAAGTTACAAATGAAGCATTAGGTTTTCGAAGAATGACCTCTAAACACCATGTGCCTCAGTCTATATCATCTTTTTGCAGTGATAAGACTGTTGTCTTTTCAGAAGCAAATGATATGGACATTACCAAAAGTCATACAGTTGCAATTGAGAGTGAAAATCTGGGGCATGTTGCAAGACATACAGTGGGATCAGCTAAAAAGACTTCCGTTGGGAATGCCTCTATCTCTGATCTGTCATCTTTTCCTAACAATAAAATTTTAGCATTTTCAGAAGCAAATGACATGGACATAACTGAAAGCCATACAGTTCCAGTTGTCAGTGGAAGTATTGGGGAAGTTAGAAATGAAGATTTGAGTTTGCCAAGAATGATTCCCAAGCTGATGGATGCTGGCTCTTCTCCATTATCTTTTCCCAGGGATAAATTCACGAGGTCTTCAGAAGCCAACAATATGGACATAACCAAAAACCATACAGTTGCTGCTGAGTGTGATGGATTTGTATCAGCCATAAGTGAGTCATTAGGTTCAGATAACATGACTTCCAGATTTACTGCTCATGGGTCTGTTTTGCCACCATTCCCCAAAGATAAGAATACAGTATCTGAACAAGTTACACCAGTTAGAGAAATCGGTGGCGTGTCCATTTCCAATAAGTGTGCTGTTTCCAGTAATCGCCAACTTTTCCAGTTGGAGCTTGAAAAAAGGCAGAAATGTTCTGGTAACCTTTCAAGCAATGTGAAATTTGTCAACATACAAACCACAGTCGAAAACACTGCGTGTAATGTTAATCAAGCTGTTCATACAGTTGGTACTTCTGATCCTTCAACCAGGAGCGTGGAAATCACTGTTCTAAATACAGAAGGCGAGACAGAGGAAGATGGAGAATGTGTCAGTTCAATGTGTGTAAATGAAAAGCTGAATAGGAAAGAAATCAAAGAATCTGTATTGAGCAAGGGGAACTCTTTGGATCCTATCCTGAAAGGTAACAATGACCTTGAAGCTCAGGAAATATTGTGTCAGGTCAATCAAAGTAGGGAGGCAGCTTCTGAAGAATTAGTCAGGCATCAAGTTAGTGATACCCAAACTGGAAATAATATGACTGATGTAATTGAATATGAAAATACAGCCAATAAACATATGGGACTTAATCAGTCCAGAAAGTCCAGTCTTGCTAATATGCAATCACTTCAAAAATTGAACACTGTGACCAATGTAACTTACGACTCTGTATCAGAAAGGCCTCCAGTGGGTGAAAAAGGTTCTTCAAATGATCAAACCTTGGATGCAAAGTCACGACTCTTAAAGCAAAGTTCACTTATTAACAGCACATTTAAATACAACCTTTCTCTAGGAATCTTTCCTCCTAAATTACCTATTAGAGAGAATTTATATAAAGCTGTAAGTTCAAATCATCAGCATGTAGCAAAATCATTCGGAGATCATCTTGGCTCTGACTCACTTCTGAGTACCATGTATAAATCAAACAAATTTGAAGTGGATTCAGATAAATTAAGACTTAATATTGACCTAAAAAAACCCCCCGATATCCAGAACAAAAGCCAAGTAACTGATCATGACCACAAAGAAAAAATATTTGATCAATCTGAACCTTCTCTGTCCTTGAAGTCCCCTGATTTGACCTGCCTCGACATCTCTGAACAACTTGGAAAAGAACCTTCAGCTTCTTCTGAACAGAATGAGAATGTTATGAGTTCTCAAGGTGCTGCTCTTGGAGGTTTGAAAATGATTAAGTCAGTAGAAGAAAAGCTTTATCATAAACGATCGTGGAGCGAAGTGGAGGAAAACAGAAATTCATGCAGCAAAAAGAAAATGAGAAATTTGGGTCCTGAAGATACTGATTCTTCAAGCCAAAAGGTAACTTAAAAAAAGAATGTGCACAAGAAGTATTGTCTAACATAAAATTGATTGTATTAATAGTCTGCATGTGAGATAAATTGGGTGAAAGGAAAAACTTGATTAGAAAGCTATCTGAAGTCTATACTTTCCTGGGAATGAAGCAGCTGAGCTTCTGGAATAATTGATTTTGGTTGCAACTGACATTTGACGTAAATAGTTACCCTTTCTGCTAACCTTTTTTTCTTCTTATTAATCTGAGGCAAAAAAATAAATTCCACAATAATTGTTTGCCTGGATTTCTTAAAATCCCATGTACAATGCCTCTCCTATGGTGGTAACATTTTATCTTCCGGACAAAGGCTTAGTATGTAATTCCTTTGATAATGAGGTTTTTTTGTCTTGAACAAAATGTCTCAATTTATTCAGTTGGAATTTAGATTGGGTAAAAAATGAGGTCTGCAGATGCTGGAGATCACAGTTGAAAATGTGTTGCTGGTTAAAGCACAGCTGGTCAGGCAGCATCCAAGGAACAGGAAATTCAACGTTTCGGGCATAAGCCCTTCATCAGGAATGAGGAGAGGGTGCAAGGCAGGCTAAGATAAAAGGTAGGGAGGAGGGACTTGGGGGAGGGGTGATGGAGATGTGATAGGTGGAAGGAGGTCAAGGTGGGGGCGGAGAGGTCAGGAAGAAGATTGCAGGTTAGGAGGGTGGTGCTGAGTTGAGGGAACCGACTGAGACAAGGTGGGGGGAGGGGAAATGAGGAAACTGGAGAAATCCGAGTTCATCCCTTGTGGTTGGAGAGTTCCCAGGCGGAAGATGAGGCGTTCTTCCTCATGTTGTTATGTTTTGCCGGTGGAGGAGTCCAAGGACCTGCATGTCCTCGGTGGAGTGGGAGGGAGAGTTAAAGTGTTGAGCCACGGGGTGGTTGGGTTGGTTGGTCCGGGCGGCCCAGAGGTGTTCTCTAAGTATCGTGTTCCCCAAACCTGGGTGACGAGCACCGCAGGGCGGCAGAGCCATCGCACTTGCCGGTTGGCAGAGGAAGGACCGGACTATGTACAATAGCGGCCAACCACTCCCAGAGCCGGTTGTGCGGCGTGTGAGGTCTGCTCTCAGCGTAAGAGGTTTTTGGGAATGCTCCAGCAAGGGCCAGCCTGCACCCTTCCTGGCCGCACCCACGGGAACCAGGCTACTTGCGATCCTTTCCGCCAAAGCAAGTGCCTTTTGGAGGGACGGCCGGAGTCAACGTGGGGTTTGCCCGCCCTCCAAAGTGTCAAGAGACCGCCGCACAGGCCTCTGACTGATTCTTAGAACAGGCAGCAAGAGTTGGGTAAGTCTGTCGAAAATTTGACAAAGTGTCAAAAATTAGACTTCCGAGAGCTCTTGGGCATGCACACAGGCCTGTCATTCAAGTGCTCTGCCCGCGGAACCGTTTTTTGGATGCCTTTCAAAGTGGTCCCGCGCCGCCATTTTGTTCTAAAAATCGTTTCAGAATTTAGATTGCCTGAGCAACGCAAACTTCTGGAAAAGCTAATAAAAAGTGAATACTATTATTGCCTGATCCTCATCTGAAAAAAAGGAGATGCAATGTGTAAATTTTCTTACAGTTCCAACTGTAAATTGAATAACAGCTTATCCTCCTTACACCACTTCCTGTCTCCCACAATAGTGAGATGTTGCATTGTGGTACTTTTATGAACTCCTCCTTTGAATGAAATCCTCTACATCACTTTAGACTGGTCTTACTGTTTATTTTCCCAAGTATACAATTTTACTTTGCCTTACCTCCACCAATTCCATAAAATCATGTATACTATTCAGAACAAATTCCTTTTAGTAAACAGTTTAATTCAACTGTATACTTCAGTTCAATAATAAAATTTCTACTATTTGTGCAGTAAATATTTCTTAATGGCATCAAGTTGAGTCCTCAGATGTTTAAATGGCAACTGTAACTTTGGAAACATTTTTAACATAGGCCAACAATGCTCCAGTTGTGCAATGGGAAGGCATGGCTCATAAAGTCGTGGAAGAGAACCAACTCAGTATGATGACAAAAAGCCTGGATAGTAATAGTTCCTTAGATTCAACCAAAGGAGATGGAGCCTCTGCAGATGTTGCCAGTAAGTTGTGATCTTTTAGTCAACTTGCACCTCATGTTTAGAAGTAAAGAAAGGAAAATAACTAATTTCAGACAGGGTCTAGCCTACCTGTGACTTCAATCTCACATTAAGTAGTTAGCCTTTCTTGGTTGGAACACAACCAGGGGAAGGCAATAAATAGATTATCACATGTATTTCCTTCTAGGTCACGACTCATCCTGACTTGGAAATATATTGCTATTCATTCACTATCACTGTATCAAACCTTTGGTACTTCCAGAAGTGGAAGATTGCTTCCTTTTTACTGAAGCGCCAATTCTGGACTTTGAGGTTACAAAAGATCAGCTTTTACTCTCTTGATATTGTCTTAGAGTAATAGAATCGTACAGCATGGAAACAGATGCTTCGGTCCAACTCGACCATGCTGACCAAGTTTCCCAAATTAAACTAGTCCCACTTGTCTGCAGTTGGTTCATATTCCTTAAACCTTTCATATTCATGTACTATCCAAGTATCTTTCTAATGTTGTACTTGTACCACTTCCTTTGGCAGTTCATTCCACATATGAACCACACTCTAAAATGTTGCCCCTCCAGTCACTTTTAAAACTGTTCTCCTCTCACCTTTTAAAAATATTCCCCCTAGTTTCAAAATCCTCCACCCTAGGGGAAATACTTTTTTTTTGTTATTCACGTTAGCTATACCCCTCATAAGATCATCCCTCAACCTCCTACACTCTAGCGAAATAAGTCCCAGTTTACACATCCTCTCCTTATAACTTAAACCCTCTATTCCTGGTAACCTCCTGGTAAATGTTTTCTGAACCCTCTCCAGCTTAATATCCTTCCTATAACAGATACCACAGGAATTGGTACTAGGACACCAGCTATTCACATTATATATGAATGATTTTGATGAGGGAGATAAATATAATATCTCAAAGTTTTCAGAAGACACAAAACTAGGTGGAATGGTTAGTTTTGCTGAGGGTTCAAACATTTTGCAGTGTGCATTGTACAAGCTGAGTGAGTCATAGAGATGTACAGGATGGAAACAGACCCTTCGGTCCAGTCCGTCCATGCCAACCAGATATCCCAAACCAATCTAGTCCCACCTGCCAGCACCCGGCTCATATCCCTCCAAACCCTTCCGATTCATATCCCCAACCAAATGCCTCTTAAATGTTGCAATTGTACAAGACTCCACCACTTCCTCTGACAGCTCATTCCATACACATAACACCCTCTACGTAAAAAAGTTGCCCCGTATGTCTCTTTTATATCTTTCCCCTCTCCACCTAAACCCATGCCCCTCTTAGCTATTTGTCTATTTTGTCAATTTACCCCATCCATGCCCCTCATAATTTTGTAAACCTCTATAAGGTCAGCCCTCAGCCCGATACTCCAGGGAAAACAGCCTCAGCTTGTTCAGCCTCTCCCTTTAGCTCAAATCCTCCAACCCTGGCAACATCCTTGTAAATCTTTTCTGAACCCTTTCAAGTTTCATAACATCTTTCTGATAGGAAGGAGACCAGAAATGCACTCAATATCCAACAGTGGTCTAACCAATGTCCTGTACACCCGCAACATGACCTCCCAACTCCTGTTCTCAATACTCTGGCCAATAAAGGAAAGCATACCAAACTCCTCCTCCACTATCCTATCTACCTGCGACTCCAATTTCAAGGAGCTATGAACTCTCACTCCAAGGTCTCTTTGTTCAGCAGCACTCCCCAGGACCTTACCATTAAGTGTATAAGTCCTGCTAAGATTTACTGTCCCAAAATGCAGCACCTCCCATTTATCTGAATTAATCTCCATCTGCCACTTCTCAGCCCATTGGCCCATCTGGTCAAGATCCTGTTTTAATCTGAGGTAACCTTCTTCGCTGTCCACTACACCTCCAATTTTGGTGTCATCTGCAAACTTACTGTACTTCTTATGCTCACATCCAAATCGTTTATGTAAATAACACGAAGTTGTGGACTCAGCACCGATCCTTGTGGCACTCCACTGGTCACAGGCCTACAGTGTGAAAAACAACCCTCCATCACCACCCTCTGTCTTCTACCTTTGAGCCAGTTCAAATGGCTAGTTCTCCCTGTATTCCGTGAACTCTAACCTTGCTAATCAGTCTCCCATGGGGAACCTTGTCAAAAGTCCACATAGATCACATCTACTGCTCTGCCCTCATCAATCCTCTTTGTTACTTCCTCAAAAACCTCAGTCAAATTTGTGAGACATGACTTTCCACGCATAAATCCACATTGACTATCCCTAATCAGTCCTTGCTTTTCCAAATACATGTACATCCTGTCCCTCAGGATTCCCTCCAACAACTTGCCCACAACCGACGTCAGGCTCACTCGTCTATAGTTCCCTAGCTTGTCCTTACCACCCTTCTTAAACAGTGGCACCACGTTAGCCAACCTCCAACCTTCCGGCACCTCACCTGTGACTATCGATGATACAAATATCTCAGCAAGAGGCCCAGCAATTACTTCTCTCCCTTCCCACAGAGTTCTAGGGTACACCTGATCAGGTCGTGGGGATTTATCCACCTTTAACTGTTTCAAGACGTCCAGCACTTCCTCCTCTGTAAACTGGACATTTTGCAAGATGTCACCATCTATTTCCCTACAGTCTGTATCTTCCATATCCTTTTCCACAGTAAAAACTGATGCAAAATACTCATTTAGTATCTCCCCCATATTCTGTGGCTCCACACCAAGGCCACCTTGCTGATCTTTGAGGGGCCCTATTCTCTCCCTAGTTACCCTTTTGTCCTTAATGTATTTGTAAAAACTCTTTGGATTCTCCTTAACTCTATTTGCCAAAGCTATGTCATGTCCCCTTTTTGCCCTCCTAATTTCCCTCTTAAGTATATGCCTACTTCCTTTAAACTCTTTTAAGGATGCACTCGATCTATCCTATCTATACCTTACAGATGCTTCCTTCTTTCTCTGAATCAAACCCTCGATTTCCTTCGTCATCCAGCATTTTCTATACCTACTGGCTTTTCCTTTCACCCTGACAGGAATATACTTTCTCTGGGTTCTTGTTATCTCATTTCTGAAGGCTTCCCATTTTCCAGGTGTCCCTTTACCTACAAACATCTGCCTCCAGTCAGCTTTCGAAAATTCTTGCCTAATACTGTCAAAATTGGCCTTTCTCCAATTTAGAACTTCAACTTTAAGATCTGGTCTATCCTTTTCCATCATTATTTTAAATCTAATGAAATTATAGTCACTGGCCCCAAAGTGCTCCCCCACTGACACCTCAGTCACCTGCCCTGCCTTATTTCCCAAGAGTAGGTCAAGTTTTGCACCTTCTCTAGTAGGTACATCCACATACTGAATCAGAAAATTGTCTTGTACACACTTAACAAATTCCTGTCCATTTAAATCCTTAACACTATGGCAGTCCCAGTGTACGTTTAGAAAGTTAAAATCCCCTACCATAACCACCCTATTATCCTTACAGATAGCTGAGATCTCCTTACCAGTTTGTTTCTCAGTTTCCCTCTGACTATTAGGGGGTCTGTAATACAATCTCAATAAGGTGACCATCCCTTTCTTATTCTCCGTTCCACCCAAATAATTTCCCTGGATATATTTCTGGGAATATCCTCCCTCAGCACAGCTGTAATGCTATCCCTTATCTAAAATGCCACACCCCCACCTCTCTTGCCTCCCTTTCTGTCCTTCCTGTGGCATGTGTGTCCTAGAATATTAAGCTGCCAGTTCCTGCCCATCACTGAGTCATGTTTCTGTAATTGCTATGATATCCCAGTCCCATGTTCCTAACCATGCCCTGAGTTCACCTGCCTTCCCTGTTCGGCCCCTTGCATTGAAATAAATGCAGTTTAATTTGTTAGTCCTACCTTGTCCCTGCCTGCCCTGACTGTTTGACTCACTTCTGTTACCAATTGTACCAATCTCAGATTGATCTCTTTCCTCACTGTCTCCCTGGTTTGGGCAGAAAAATTGCAAATTATGTAAAGTGTACCATAGATACTCGAATAATAGTCGATCTCATGTAAAAGTCGACCCTCTAGTTTTGGCCAAATAACCTGGAACTTTCCATATATCTCCTGTAAAAGTCGATCTTAGACCAATCTTTGAGTCAGTGTGCTGGCCATCGCGTCTTGCTCCAGCTTTCCCGTCTGCCAGTAGTTCCGCTCTGCACCCGATCTTGCAGTCTGCTAGCTGTTTAGTTCCGCTCCAGGTTTTCATAATTACCATAATTTTTTTTATTTGTTTAATGATCAATTGGACTTCTGCTAATGATATGATATGAATTTTGATGGGCATGAATTTCAGCCCCTCAAAAGTAGTATCTATGTAATAGTTGACCCCATAAATTTAACCTTTAAAAAGTAGTCAAACATATTTGACTATTACTCCAGTATACAGAGGAACCTCGATTATCCAAACGACATGGGCAGCAAATATTTTGTTAAGATAATCGAATGCTAGATAACACAGTTTAGCCAAACATCGGAATGTTGCAATCTTGTTTGGATAATTCAAAATTTGGATAATCAAGGTTCCTCTGTATATGGCAGATAAATGTGAGATTATCCACTTTCCAAGCATAAATTGGAAGGCAGATTATTATTTGATTGTAAATTGAGAGAAGGGATTGTACAATGAGACTTGAATGTCCTGTGTATGAGTCACTGAAGTGAAGTGTGCAGATGTAGCAGGCAGTAAGGAAGGCAAACCATATATTGGTCTTCATAGCAAGAGGATTTAAGAACTGAAATAATTTCTGCAACCAAATAGGACATTGGTGAATATTTTGTGCTGTCTCAGTGTCCTTTTCTAAGAAAGAATGCTCTTAACTATACAGGGAGTGCAAAGATCCCAGAGATTTACTTACCTTTATATTTTGTAAGATCTCCAGCACTACTACTTCTGTAATGTGAACTGTTTTCAAAACATCAGTGTGTATTTCCGTGAGTTCTCTAGGCTCTATTATATTCTCCGTGGTAAAAACTGATGCAAAATATTTGTTTAATATCTATCCCATTTCCTGAGGTTTAACACAAAGACTACCTTTGACTTTTAAGGGGCCCTACTCTCTCTCTCTAGTTACTCTCTTGCTCTTAATGTACTTGTAGAATCTTTGTCAAACAAGGTTAAGGACTAATCCAATGCTATCTGATATTCTCTCCTTGCCTTCCTGCTCTCCCTCTTAAGAATGCCCCTACACTCTTAATCAAGTTCAAGAGATTCATTTCATTCCAGTTGTCCATATCTAACATACAATTTTTTAAAATTCTTGACTAGACCCTCAATCTTTTCATCCATTGTTCAGTAATCCTACCAATTTTGCCTTTCATTATAACAGAAACATAATGATTCTGAATTCTTGTTATCCCCAACATCAGACCTCCAAACAGTGTAATCCAATCAATTTTTGAAAATTTTTGTCTTGTACCATTTAAAATTTGCCTTGCTCCATTTAACAACTTTATTTTTGTGGAAGCCTTATCCTTTTCCATAACTATTTTAAAGTAGTTAGAATTATGATCACTAGACCAAAAGTATTCCCCTACTATCAATTCAGTGACTTGCCCTGTCTTATTATCGAACAGAAAGTCAAGTGGGAACATTTACATGTTGATAAAGAACATTTTCTTGAACACGTTTAATAAGTTCTTTGCCATCTAAACCTTTAACAGTATGATAGTCCCGGTCAAGATGTCTGGAAAATCAAAATCACCTACTTTTACAACCTTCATATTGGTTCCTCAATTTTCCTCTGATGTTTAGGGTGTCTATTGTACAATCCCAACAAGGTAATTTTTTTTTCTCCTAATTTCAAGACATATATTTTCACCAGATGATTTTTCAGAAGTTACAGCAATAATGTTTCCCTTAATCAAAAATGCCACTCCCTCTCCTCTTTTGATTATTTGTATCTTTCCTATATCATCTGAAACCTAGAATATTGAGCTGCCAGTTCCATCAATCCTTGAAGTTACTCTAACAGTGGTAATGTCTCAATCCTGTGTTCTCAAACGGGCCCGAGTTCCTGCAATTTAATTCTTCAGAGTAACTTAGTTCTGTGCCTTGTTCTTGTCTGTCTTTTATAATTAACTTGATCTTTTCAGAATCAAAACCATCCTGTTCTATCTTGCCCCTTACTGTGATTCCTTGGACCAGTGCCCACCCCATAATTTACAATTTATAATTTAGAAGAATGAGGGATGATCTCATAGAAACCTGTAAAATTTTAACAGACAAAACCGGTTAGGTTCAGGAAGAATAAAAAGTAAACCATTTTGGAACTGAGATGAAAACAAATTTCTTCACCCAGAGAGTAGTGAGCCTGTGGAATTCACTTCCACAGAAAACAGTTGAGGCCAAGACGCTCCTGTAGCTGAAGGGATCAAGAGGTGTGTGTGTGTGTGTGTGTGTGTGTGTGTGTGTGTGTGTGTGTGTGTGTGTGTGTGTGTGTGTGTGTGTGTGGTGAGAATAGAACAGGATGGTTTTGAATCTGAAAAGATCAAGTTATGCACGTGGTATTACATTTCATGACAAGGCTATTGTTTATGTGGTTTTACTTCTGCTTTAAGCAGAAAGTGAGTAAATGTAATAAAACATCATTCCACTGCTCACTAGAACAATCATTCATTTTCTAATCGTAAACTCTGGTTTAGAATGGGACAGAAAGTCAACTTGTCCTACCTAAGTTCATATTTGAAGAGTAGGTGGGAACAATGAAACAACAGCTCTGATTTAATTTTTGATTTTCCTAATATTCTCTTACACCTGACTCAAATGGTAGTTATTCACACAAGTCCAGTCATTTTTGAAAATCCAGCTAAAGGCAACAATTGTTCTTGCCCATTTTCTCCTGAGTTCTAGTTCTAATAAGCACTAGATCTAATTTTGAATGTTTTGGTCTCAATTGCTTTCAGTGGCTGAGAATTCTATAGACTCTCCATTGTGGATGAAGAAATTTCTTAATGGACCACTCTATATTCTTAGACTGTGATCCCTAGTTCTGGACCTCCTCTGTACATTTACCTTTTGAGTACTGTTAGGATTTTAACTTTTCTCCCTCTGTTCCACCATTCTTCTAAACTCCAGTGAATACAATCCTAACCAGCTCAATCTCTCCTCCATCATCAATCTCGTCCCAGGAGTCAATTTGGTAAAACTTTATTGCCCTCTCTCCATCGCAAGAACATCCTTCCTTCAGTAAGGAGTCACATAATACTCCAGGTGTGGTGTTATTGAGGCCCTGTACAGTTGCAACAGGACATCTCTATTTCTGTACTCAAATCCTTTTGTTAAGAAGGCCATCATACGATTTGCTTCATTCACTGCTTTTTATAGCTGTATGTTTGCTTTCAGCAACTGGCGAACAAGGACACCCAGATCTCGTGGAAAAGGTGCCACTCAGATAATCTGCCTTCCTGTATCCACTATGAAAATGGAAAACCTCACATTTGTCCACATAATACTTCATCTGCCATGCACTCAAAGTGTCCAAATCACAGTAAAGCATCTTTGCATTTTCCTTGTATAGCCTCTTATGCAGCTTTGTCATCTGCACGCCTAAGGATATTGCATTTAGCTGTGTCATTAAAATCATGAATATGTATTATGAATAGTTGACAGACTGTCTTCTATATTCAGAACATTTTTCAAAACGTTTCTAAATTACGTCAGATTAGTTTTACTAATAGATTGACAGTACTTTTAGCATAATGTGACATCACAATATGTAGTTACTTTTGTGTGACCTGGGATGAAACTGCAAAATCAGCAGTCATTGAGATAATAGCACCAGTTAAACACTTTAGAAAGCCTTGTAAGCCAGTAATATTGTTAACTTAGGTGAAAGAAATATAGATCTATAGCTGACCATTCTGAAGCTTCACTGTGCAATTTCTGTCTCTCTTCTTAGATTCAAAGTGTAACCTGAATACATCTCTAGTGATTTTAGAAGAATCTGAGTTACATGAGGTATAGTCATTCTATTCCTTTGTTAAGTCCACGACTTAAAATTCCTTGTAAATGCTTACTGGGAAAATTCCGATGTTCACATCTATGTTAAACTTAGCTTGTGGAAAATGTCTCACATTATATACTTACTTGAAACTGATAGGCTATTTCACATATCTTAAGGGCACTCTGCAAGATGTCCTAACATGTGTATGCTTTATAACTTTGGTTTATAGGAATAAACCAAGTTTTTCAACATGATTTACAGAATGCTTCCACGTGTAATCTAGTTACCACTAAAAAGTTGCCACTTAAATGTGTAAGGAATGTAATGGGTATGTGCTAAGAGGAAAGAATAACATCCTAAAGAGCTACAAATACCGACATGTACTTCTGTATGGCATCTTGTAATAAGTGCAATTTCATATAAACCACCTTAAGAAGAATTTTGCTATTTTGTTTCTTTCTATAGAAATTAATGGATGGCCAGATCACAGTCCGAGAATTTTTCAAACTTTTGAAAGTTCAAACCCATGCACAGAAATCTCGCCAGAGTGAACTACATGTTAATGTAAGAATGTGTCTATAGATGTTCAGACTCCTGAATTCTTTCCATGCAATTGTCTGCTGCAAATCCACCTCCAAGCTATGCATCACAATTAAAATGTCAAACATCAAGCTGCATTTTGTGTGTTTAATCCTTGTACTTTTATACAGGATATTGCTTAGGCCATTGTTGGAATATTGAGTGCAATTCTGGTCTCCTTCCTATCAGAAAGATGTTGTGAAACATGATAGGATTCAGAAAAAATTTACAAGGATGTTGCCAGGGTTGGAGGATTTGAGCTAAAGGGAGAGGCTGAACAAGCTGGGGCTGTTTTCCGTGGAGCATCGGAGGCTGAGGGGTGACCTTATAAAGGTTTACAAAATTGAGGGGCATGGATAGAGTGAATAGACAAAGTCTTTTCCCTGGAATCGGGGAGTCCAGAACTAGAGGGGATAGATTTAGGATGAGAGGGGAAAGATATGAAAGAGACCTAAGGGTCAACATTTTCACACACACAGTGGTACGGGTATGGAATGAGCTGCCAGAGGAAGTGATGGAGGCTGGTTCAATTGCAACATTTAAGAGGCATTCAGATGGGTATATGAATAGGAAGGGTTTGTAGGGATATGGGCCAGGCAGGTGGGACTAGATTGGGTTGGGATATCTGGTCGGCTTGGATAGGTTGGACCGAAGGGTCTGTTTCCATGCTGTACATCTCTATGACTCTGTGACTATTTACCTAGCTGTCTCTTTTTGAATGAACCACAGTTTATAAGAGTTTGAAAGTTAGCTATGGTTAAATTCTGCTGTTTGAATTGATAATGGTTGAGAGGTTTGTACAGTTTTGTTGTCTTCAAAGTTTGAAAGATTCATTGTGTAACTGAAATGTAAACAGCACCTGTCATCTGGTTTCCTAGCACTCCAAATAAAGCTGAAATTTTGCATTATCTGTTTAGTAAATAGTCACACGAAGCATTGAAATTATTTAGATCGTTAATCAGGCAATTGAAAATTAACAGTGGACACATTTCTAAAGAATTAAGTATTTTTTTTTATTAAAGCTTTCAAATGGTTACAGGTCAGAATATGATAATTTGGCCTTTATTGTCCCCTTATTCTTCACTATTTTCCCAATCTATTATTCCCTATCTACTTTGTCCATATGATTTTGAACACTTTTCTATTAATCCCCTCATGAATATTGAGCTCAGGATTGGATGCAGTATTGTAACAGACAAACTGTTGTGGAGCTACAATCTGTCCTGCCGTCTTTAACAATTTGTGCAGGTATACTCCCATGCTGTCTGCTCCCGTAATCACTGTTAGAATTTTATTTTTCATTTTGTGTTGCTACATCTCTTTGTTCCTCGCAAAAAAAAGCCACACTTCTTTCCGCTAAATTTCATTTGCTGCATATCTGCCCTTCCACCAGCCTGTCTATGTTCCTTTGAAGTCTACCCCGTCAGCTATTCCAAGTTTGGTGTCACTTGTAAATTTTGAATTTGTGCCCTGCAAATCTTAGTTTTGATGATCAACATAGGTCAAGAAAGTTGATCATTTCAGGAAGTCCTAGTGTGGACTCTTGGAAAGCCATTCCAGCCATTAAACAAAAACAGTCATTCACCACTGTTTTCTGGTTTCTGTCATTCAGCCACTGTCCCTTCTAGTCCATATGCTTTGACTTTTCTAAAGTAGTTGAACATAATTTGTCTTAAATATTTTTTGACTTTCGTAAGTGCACATTTGACCAAGTGACTGTTAATTTTGTCCCAGCTTTTCATTTCTAAAAGCTTTTCCATTAACAAGATTAAATTGACTTATAGTTGCTGGGTTAATCCATACAACATTTTTGAACAAGTATAATTTCAATTTCCAAGGTTTTTCTTAACATTAATGAGAATTGGAACACTATTGCCATTGCTTTTGTAATTTCCAACCATCTTTCCCGCAGTTACTTTTCAATGTATCCCATCTTGTTACGTTGACCTATATAACACTTAAATGAAGCCTTCCTTCTCTTTGTTGATTTGAACTTACCCAGTATCCCAACTATCTTCACTATGATTTTGGGAGCATCTTCTTGGTAAAACCAATTGCAAGGTACTTTTTAAAATTTCTAATCTGGCTCCAGAATCCACCATCTGAGATGAGAAGGAGGTGGAATGCAGACACTATATCTAAGTTAGTCAATTTGTCACAAAAACAGTTAGACATGAAGAGGACGTCAAAATGATGCAGCATTGTTTCTTTTGAGTTGGCATGGTTTTTAAGAGGACTGGGATGCCTTTTCCAGTAAAAGCGCCAGATTGGCCATTACTGCTGTGGTACTATTAATTATTTCACTAATATTTCTGAGTTCTGAAACAATTTGAATTGTAATTTAGGGTATTTATTTGCCTAATTTCTATTTCCGTTCATACTTTGGACAGGTTGAATTGGACAAGTCTTCAACTGTCGAAAATTGGCTGGCAGTGAAGTTTGTTCACCGGCCAAAACGGGAAGTCTATGAAGAGGATAGCTGTGCTCTCTCTGCAGCCATAGCTGAGTAAGACCTTGTAATATTCAGATAAGAGGAAAGCAATCAACTGCAGTCAGATTTTTTTCCCCTCTACTGAAGTGTACCTTAAAATCAGTATGCTCGTGTGAAAATTAACATTGTTTTGCTAACTTGCTAGTGATCGGGGGAAACATATTATTTAAAACAATAATATAATATAATATAATATAATTGAATAGGTATCTTCCTTGGAATAAGTTATTTAAATAAAAGTAAAGTCACCACAGGGATATACTCGTTAAAGAGAAGTGACTGGTAGTAGTTTAATCTGAGGGTTACCATTCCTCAGCTGAAGGGAGAGGTTGATAAGGAGAGTCTATTACTAGATGAGATTAGATTCTTTATAGTGTGGAAACAGGCCCTTTGGCCCAACAAGTCCACACCAACCCTCCAAAGAGTAACCCACCCAGACCCATTTCCCTCGGACTAGTGCACCTAACACTACGGGCAATTTAGCATGGCCAATCCACCTGACCTGCACATCTTTGGACTGTGGGAGGAAACTGGAGCACCCGGAGGAAACCCACGCAGAAATCCACAGGGAGAATGTGCAAACTCCACACAGACAGTCACCAGAGGTTAGAATTGAACCTGGGACCCTGGCGCTGTGAGCCAGCAGTGCTAACCACTGAGCCACCGTGCCGCCCTTCATTAACGTCAGCAGTATGGGGATTGAACCTACGCTGTTAGCGTTACTCTGCATCACAAAGCAGCTGTCCGCCAACTGAACTAACCTACACCATTTTTAAAAAATAATCATCTTAATCTGATAAAAATGGGATAGCTTGAGATTATTCTGCATTATCTAGCACACCAAGCTGATTTTGCTCATTTCATTCCTAGTAGTATGGAATTATGTCAGAATTGATTTAATCTAATACAGTGAATTACCTACAAACTATAAAATCTTTCTGGTAAACATCTTGCCACTTTTGAGAAGTCCACAGTTAAAATAGATTCTCATTTATTACAAGTTGTGTGCAGCACAGAAATAGACAAATGGTCTATTTGGATTAAGTTGGTATTTATCTTGCACATACTGACACATCCTTCCATTCCTTTCTCCCTCATAGCTTTCCTTTTAATTAAAATTTAAGATATCTTGTCAACAACTACGCGAGGTAACACATTCCATATTCTCCTTACTTGTCAGATAGAGTTTTTTCTGAATTCTTTATTGGATTTATTTATGACTGACTTTTGTCTACATTTCCCCTAGCAAATGACTTCATAATTTACAAGGCCTATCAAGTTCCTTTTTTGATTTTCCTCTTCGAGACAAAATAGCCTCTGCCAGTCTGGTCTTTTCTGATAGTTTCAACGCCTCGTATCTGGTGTTTTTCTTGTACATTTTTAATACGCTTTCTTCAATGCTGCTTTACATTTTTAACATTATGGAGGTTAGACCTATGCATAGTATTCTCCATTGTGGCCCAATCAGAGGCTCCGTACAAATTTTAAGCATTTCTCCATTTTTCATTTCTACTGCTGTAGCACTGTAACCCAGTTCTTTGAAATTCTTTATGGCCTTGAAACTTGCATTGCTACTTTATTATTTTGACTCTTTACCATTCTAAATTTTGCTGATCTATTTAAAAGCTTGGAAAGCGAACTTTTTTTCCTAGTATTTATGGCTATCACATAATGGGCAAATTGTTTTTACGCTTAGTCCACTTCTGAGTGGTGGAGCCTTTAATAAACTAGTTTTAGTGTATTGCATCCTGCGAACTATATCATTTTTAAAGGATTACTCTGCAAGAGAAATGTTCTGTTACATTTCTGTCCTGTTGGTCATCAGCTTTAAATAATTCTTATGAATTGAATAATCTTGTTACTTCTCTTATATACAGAATATTGCATTCAAAATGGTCTGTAATTATAAAATGCCACTAGGACTTTTTTTTGGATTACATTGAGTTGATTCAGAGAATAAGAATGTTTATATCCAAAATGAGTGTCAATATTTAACGTGCTTCTGCTTTTATTTTGGTTCGAAATATGGCATTGAAGTCTGCCTGCCATATTACTGTGTCTGAATCCTGTGGAACGTTTTGCTACCTTTTAATGTGATATAACTGCTTCAAAGCAGCCATCTGGGACATTCCAAACAAAAAATTTTACGAAGTCGGGGAAGATTGATGACTGCTGTTGCCCATAAACATGGGCTAACCCTAACTTCTGCTACTGGTGTCCTAACTTACATTCACCTATTGTAACTGTGTTCATTCTTGTTAACACCTCATTTTGGAATTCTCCACCTTGCTTTCAAGTTCCTCATTGACACACTTCTCACTAGTTTTCTAATATCCTTCAACACTACAATGTTCATAAATTTCTGTATTCCTATAATTCTGGTGCCTTGCACCTGTCTGGATGTTGGTTGTTCTGCCATCAATATTCCATTGTCTGTCCTAAGCTCTGGAATTTGCTTCCTAAACATCTGAATATCCATCTCTTTGTTAAAGTTGCTTATTAAAACCAAATTTCTAATTTGTCCAAACGTTTTGTTATCTGTCCTTATATCAACTTTGATGGCTTGGTGTTAATTTTCTTTTCATAACACTACTGTGAAACACTTTTTGGGCCATTTTACTACTTTAAATTTGCTATAATATAGGTTGTTTATGGCCCACACCTGATGAATCTGACTTGAGCCAATGCAAACTTACTACTTGTTAGGCACTTGCAGCCAGGAAGAAAAGGAGACTTTCATCCTTGAACTTGAGCTGGCTTCTGGTCCAATATCAAGACATAAAAAATGTTTGATTCCATTTTGTATTCTGATTCCCAGATTATTTTCTCTTCTCTGTTATAAACTGAAATGATACAAAGCGTAAAATATTACAGAATAGACATGGTTATATGCCACATGAACACGTATGACTCTTCAACTAGAGCTGTTTCCTTTCCATTCTCTTTCCTGGGAGAATAACTAAAGAATACCCTTATCAAAGCTTACCGGCCTTAAGTTAATTGTACAATACATTCAAACTTTATGTTGAAAGCTTTTTTAAGAATGGATTTGTAAGTTGCAGTTATGCCTAATTTTACCTTTCAGCAAAAAAATCCTGTATGAAAATGTGCTCACAGTTTTAAAATGATCAAACTTTAGAAATTAGAGTTTGCATATGAGAACAGGAGACAAAAATCTAGATAATACTAGCATTGAATATTCAATGACTTTGTAATGTTCTGATTTTCCTTTGTCTTTGCAGACTGAAAGATCAGTTGTTAGACCTTGATAAACTTCTGTCAGAGGTGAATCCTTCTCTTTGGAAAGATGTGATGGAAATGACAGAAGAGGAGGTAACAAATTTATCAGTGTTGAAGTTATCTACATGGACCTAAGTTCAGTAATTTATTCTTTCAAAATTAACATTTATAATTAATGTTTGGTGCTGAGATTTTTTTTCCTGAAGCATGTTACATTTATTGATGCTCAATTTCACATCATTCTTGATCATACCTGCAAACTGGACTAAATTTAGATTTATGGCATTCAGATACCTGATTCATTTTAAGATGAATTTGTTGCCATAGCTTTGTTAATTCAGCAATTTGTTTTAAAATGTGCCAACCAGAATTTGATAGGAATAGATTATCTTGAAATCAACAACAACTGCATAATGAATTAAAAGCTTTTAAATTGCCTTATTGAAAAATGTTCTTTTCAGTTGCGACAGTTTCGTTCTTGCCTGAATGCCAAGAAATCTACTTTTGTGAAAAAAACCAAAGCAATCTGCCATGAACAAAAGGTTGAGCTGTATTCAGCACAGCTGAATATGTTCAAGGTAAGTTTGCTTGATGGATCTATTTCAGCAACATTTAATGGTATGATAATCTGGGTATGCACAGTAAGGTCTGACCCTTGAATAGCTATCAACTTCAAATGCATTATAATTTCAGAGGTTGGAACTCCATGCCCTGGAGAGCTGTGGGGGCTGTGTCAGTCCTTTTGTATATTTAAAGCTGAGATAGGTCGATTCTCAATCAGTAGGGGAAATCGAGGTTTCTGTGGAAAATGCAGGAAAGTGGAAATTAGTGTCAGATCAGCTGTGTTTTTAATGAACGGTGGAACAGACACAATGGCCTATACCTGTTGCTATTTCTTATAGTCTTATGACTTGGAGTTTCTGTTGAATAATTAAATTTAGCACCTCTCCTGTCGCAATTTGGGCTTCAAGGCACATGTTAAGTGGTAGTTTAACCTTCGAAAAAATGTGTCTTCTCAAATAATAATATAACTTGTGATTTAATATTCAATTTGTAGCTGTTAATTTGTGTATTGAGTATTTTGCTTTGCAGCAATTTGCACATCATGTAATGAATACATTATTCTTTAATCTGTGGGTGCAATATTTAATGTGAATATGTAAATAAGAAGAATTGTGCCTTTTATACAACCCTCCAATTCATGCTATGATCTCCTTTTCTTGCTGAATATGTTTGATTCAAGATGCTTTCGATCTTTATTGAGCATATTTAAGAAGATTTGTGATATTGTTTGGACTAAGGCCCATACAGACGGTTTTACTTATGGTATTGGAGAGGGTTTAAACCAGGAGGGTGGAAACTTGAGAGAGAATTCCGATTGGAGAGAAAATAAGGTTGGTTATGGTAAGAGGAAAATTAGCAAACTAACTTGGAAGATAGCAGAAACAAAAGCGGACATCAAATGGAGAGAAGTTACAAAAAAGGGCAAAATTAAAGGCATGTACGAAGGCATGCAGGCAGTAAACAGATATGATTTAATTGCCCTTGGAGAGATGAGGCTGTAAGGTGACCAAGATTGAGAATTGAATATTCAGAAGCAATAGACAAAAAGGACAAAAGTAGGAGCAGAGTAGTTAATAAGTGAAGTCAAGACCTAAGTGAGAGAAGATCAACCAAACAGCCTAAAAGTTACTTGTTGTTTATTAGCCATCAAGCTGTAGAGGTAATGTAAGGCACACTATGAATCTGGAAGATAAAGGTCAGTGTAACAAAGACAATTTAGTTATCAAGGGAAACTTCCAACATACATATAGCTTGGCCAAACGTAATTTGCATGAATGCTGTGATGTGGCCATTTTCTGGAATGCATTCAAAATGGATTTCTAAAACATTATACTGAGAAATCAACTAGAGAATGGATTATTTTGGATCTAGTTTTGTGCAATGAGAAAAGATTAGTTAATTTTGTGGAAAAGGAGCCTTTTGGGAAGTGTGGTCATAATAGAATAGAATTTTAGATTAAATATGGAAAGGTTTCTCCCACTTTCCTTTCTTGAATTTATTTGAAATTAAAAAATCTCCTAGGTTATGAAAACAGTTATTCCAGAGGCACTGCTGAATATTTTGTTTTATTATTGGGCAGCAAACATTAGAAATTTTGGCTCCAATATGAGAACCTTGACGTGCTCCTAATTTGGTTGACTATTGAGGCAAATTCTACCCATCTGGTAACATTGAAGGCTTTATTGCTTTCATCTCTCCTTTCTTCAGCCTCTATTTACATGAACAATGTAATTGTTTAATCCTGTCTTAAAATTTGATTCCAATTTAGACGCCACTTTAGCTTTCAGTCATTTTCTACTAAGGTGCAGTTGGCGGCAAATCATATTTTTCCTCCATATTTAGCGGACAGTGCCTTTTCTGATTGGGCTGTTAGGAATAAAACCTGTGAAAGATTTATATATTGATGGCATTTTTGCATCTTTTCAATTATTATTTATTAAGTTTTCACTTTCTAAAAGCCACTTTAGATACCTCCAAGTTCGTAGTTTTGTCCGTAGTTCATTTCAGGTTTTCCCAGCTCTCCTTCATGATTCTGATTTTGACATCTTTCTAGAACCGATTTCTACATTAAAGGAGGCTATTTCCACTATTTATTCAAACAGTCATAAAGTATGCTCAGATTCATTTGATTCTATTAAAGCTATCTGGGAGGCAGATCTGGGAGAGGTAATTCAAGGTAATGTGTGAGATGAGATTTTACAAAGGTGCACAGATCTTCTATCTATGCAAAACATTGTTTTATTCAGTGCAAGATTCTGCACCGCACCCATAACACCAAAGTTCAACTTGCAAACATATTTAAGGAGGTGTCTCCGTCCTGTGATCGGTGTCAACAAACCCCAGCAAATTATATGCACATGTTCTGGCTTTGACCTTCTTAAAGTTGCGGCTGGACTGATATCTTTGACACCTTATCTAAGGTATCCAGAGAAAATCTTACTCCTAATGCTCTTACCGCTTTGTTTGGGGTGTCACCATCTTTACCTACTTTCCTTCCTCTGCAAAATATGTGATAGGATTCACTATCCTATTGGCCAGAAGACTGATATTGCTAAAATGGAAATCCCTAATTCCTCCTACTCATACACACTGGGTTAGAGATGTGCTATACTTTTGTAAATTAGAAAAGATTAGATTACCCTTATTTGGCTCCTCTAACAAATTTATAAAAATCTGAAACCTTTTTTCTCATATGTTAAGGGTATTGTCTTTTTAACCTTTCCAGACTCGGGTATCTTCTATTGTGGTGATTTTTTTCTTTATCTTTTGCTAATGCAGTTATCTTACTGCTGGTCTAATTTATTATGGTTTTGTGCTTTGTATATGTTTATATTGGGGTCATTTGTCAATTTTTTTCTTTGTATTTTCGGGTAGGTATGTGCTGTGGTTTTTGTTTACTATTACTTTTGCTTGTGTTTGCACCTTCTTCTGCTGTCATTTTATTTGGAGAAAAGTCAATAATTTTTTTTCAAATGAAAATGTGCAATCAAAACGACCAGTGTACCTTGGTAATTTCCTTTGTTTAAATTCACAAAGGGCATGTTTACTGTGGTAGATTGGAAATTAATACATTTGTTACTGTTGAGGCAAATTCCGGTAACATTGGAGGCTTTATTGCGTTCATCTCTCCTTTCTTCAACCTCTATTTACATGAGGCACAAAAACCTAGTGGGGCAAGTGATCCAAATGTAGCTACCAAAATGTTAACGTTAAGTCCAAAACAAGTCATAAGCCTGAGGATTGGTGGTGTTTTAAATTGTAGTAAATGGGGATCAAGAAATTGACAGAAGGACATTAGGGCATGCAAACCAGAAAAAGGTATTAAAAAAAAGGATTGTAAAAGCTTCTGCAGATACTTTAAACGAAACCTATTAGCAAAGGCAGTTTACAGGCAGGGACATTGGGGAATAAGGAAATGGAAGAGAAACGAAGGAAACACATTGCACCTATCTTTTTGAAGAAAGATGCAAAAAAAAGCCTGAGCAATGCTATATGTTCAGGGAGTAGCAAGAATAATGAACTGAAGAAAGTTAGTATCAGTAAGTAGTATTGACACAGCTAGGTGGGAATGAGAGTTGTAAGAAAGGTATGAGGCAATTTTAGAGGGTTTAGTGAGTGGATTTGAACATGATGAAGAAAATATAGTGTGGAAAATGGAAATAGACTATTTCTCAAATGGTTAGAAATTGGGAAGTGTTAATGTCCAAAGGAATTTTGGTGTCCTTGTTCATAGATCACTGAAGCTAACATGCAGGTGCAGCAAGCAGTTAGAAAGGCAAGTGGTAAATTGGCCTTTATTGCTAGAGGATTTGAGTACAGAAGTAAAGTAGTAATTATGTAGAACTTTCATGAAACAACATCTAGAGTGTTGTTTTCCATTTTGGATTCCCATATGTAGCGAAGGACACAACAAAGATTCACTGGGCTAGTTCGTGGGATGGTAGGATTCAAGTTCAAGTATAGAAATCACTCTTAAAAGCTAGTGAATTGGACCAAAAATTACACAAGTTAATGAAATGTTGGCTCCTATCTAAAACGATCAGAGCACAAAGTGGTAGTAGTTGTATTACATTATGCTGAACTCTTGGTGTGACTTCAGCACTGCAATTAGTTCAATGAATTGCACCTCACTCAGAATATATTAATCTTTTTGAGTGAATACAGTGCACATTTGTCATATTAATACCAAGACTAAAACGATTAAGTTACATGAACAGGTTGCATTGTGTAATCTTAAATTCATTTGGATATAGAAGCATTAGAATGATTTCAAAGCATTGGTTGATTAGATAGAAACTGTTTTCTCTGTTGGGAAAATCAGTAAAAAGGACCTAGACCATTGAGGACTAATGTCAATAAACAGTTCTTAAAATTATTTTGATTAAGCCTTAGTAGCTTTTTTTAAGATTCTGGATTTCCAATACTATATGAACTAAGATGGATAGACCTTTGTTTGATAAAATATGTTAAGCAGCAAAGGAACCAAAGAAAACTGAGTTGGGAACATAGATGAGCCACAATCTATGGGTGGCACGGTGGCACAGTGGTTAGCACTGCTGCCTTACAGCGCCTGAGACCCCGGTTCAATTCCCGACTCAGGCGACTGACTGTGTGGAGTTTGCACATTCTCCCCGTGTCTGCGTGGGTTTCCTCCGGGTGCTCCGGTTTCCTCCCACAATCCAAAGATGTGCGGGTCAGGTGAATTGGCCATGCTAAATTGCCCGTAGTGTTAGGTAAGGGGTAAATGTAGGGGAATGGGTGGGTTGCGCTTCGGCGGGTCGGTGTGGACTTGTTGGGCCGAAGGGCCTGTTTCCACACTGTAAGTAATCTAATCTAAGTAATCTAGTCTAATTGTGAATAATGGAGCAAGCTTGAAGGGCTGTGAGGCCTGCTACTATTCCTATAGTCATCTACTGAAGGGCTTTTGCCCGAAACGTCGATTTTACTGTTCCTCGGCTCCTGCCTGAACTGCTGTGCTTTTCCAGCACTACTTTAAACTCTGGTTTCCAGCATCTGCAGTCATTGTTTTTATCTACTGTCTTACAGTCGGATCCTGGATTAAATTCCCCAATTTTTTATATTTCCAAACAGGCTTCACCAAACTGTAAACTCATGGATGAGGAAGGATGAACTGGCTCTCTTTTAGTCTCGCACAATCTCAGTTGATTTCAGTGATGTTCATTTGAAAAGGATCTCCTCCATTGTGAATACTTTTCACATTCTTAAAAAGGCACCAATGTAGCCTCACCTAAATTAACAAAACAGTGTGTTTGTTTGTCTTAGGTTTAGTGATTAGTAACGCAACACACAGGCACACATAAGAGAGGATTCCAAAAAGATATTAGATATACTGATCAGTCTCTGAAATATTCATGAAAAGCTAGATAGCCATTGAATTAGAGATTACGAGTGGCGTTGACTGTGGTATTTGAACAATCCATTTAATGATCCTTGGAATCTTAACTGATCAGTGAAACTCATTTTTGTATTTATTTGATTGTTTGAATTTCAGCATTCAAGGTGAGAGTCATATTGTTCTCCTTTTCCTTTTTGCCTGGCACCCAGCTAGCCAGCTAACTTGCACTCTGAGCAAAAGACTGTCTTTACCTGCAACACAGTTATGACTATGAGAGTTTTTTTGAAATTGACCTTCATAGCACATTAACTCACACTGAGGCTAATGTACCTGAAAATGTACAGTGCCACTCGTACACTTCAGTAAAGTTGAAACTGATTCTTATTTTAGTTAACCCTTGTCTTTGTATGTCCTTTAAAAGAAAAACAATATAATATGCCTGGAACTTAGAATATGATCCACTGGGATCCTCGACTCCTCATTATCATATGTTGATGCTTCTGTTTGAATTTTCTTTTACTCTTAAAGCTGTCAGGTCTCATCAGTCCCACACAACTTTTTCCAGCCAGTCACTGAATTTGCACATCAGTAATTTTGTCACAGTAGCAGTCCTTGTTTTTTTTAATGAAAAAGAATGTTGGGATTAAGGACTAAAAACATCTGTAGTATTTTTAGGGTTCCGACCAATTACTGTAACAACTGGGGTGAACAGATTAATTCATTCCCTGTCATTCCTTGCTCTCCACTTGAGCACAATATAATTTATTTGTGTTTTACTTCATAGCTTGTACTTTTTATAATACACCAAGGTTTTCAAATTACATCACAGAAGATAACTGAAACATTTAACTCACACGAAGGCTACTGTACCTGAGAATGTTCAGTGCCACTAGTACACACACAAGTAAAGTTGAAACTGATTTTTATTTTTCGTTATCCCTTGTCCTTCTATGTCCTCTAAAATAAAATAAAACCAAGCATGCCTGGAATTTAGAATTTACTGGAATTTACTCTTCTCCACCAATTCAAACAGAGACTTTCTACTTAAAATGGTTATGTGCTACATCTCCAATCTCTGACAAATTTAAATCCTTTCTCTCTTTAATTTAGGAACAGCGTCAACAGAGAAGTGAATATGAGGCTTATTTGGATGATATATTACACAAAATGGATGATTGCCTTGCATCATTAGATCTTGGTAAGTAAATATGGATTTGTGTAGCTGAATTTTCTTTTCTTCAATTCCTTCCTCTTCCCCTTCCACTGCAGCAGTAAAAATTGTCCTGTACATTATCTAAGATGATGATTTAGTCGATAGTTTCTGGCAATTAGTGGAGAGATAATTCTGTTGTGGCCTGCAAACCCTAGTCAAATGGTACAGCAGATCAATATCCATATCTTTGGGCAGCGTGTCAGTTGGTGTAGTGTATAGTTTAGCGTAAATCTTTTTAATGTGGTAATGATAGGGTGTAGTATTATTTGAAATATCATCTTTCAAGTAACCTGTTTGATGACGATCCAATGTACTTTAATGTCGGATGTAAATAACCTCTGAGCACTATTTAAAATATAATTACTTGTTGACTGGGCAACATTTTTATTTACTGTGCCGTTAGTAGCCTTACCACAATGCAATATGCTAGACGTCCAAGTTTGAGAATAACTAAAGCCTGTTTCCTAACACAGCCTATCCCATTGAAGTAGAGGTTAATATTCCATTAGCATTTTTTGTTTAGTCTTTCTGTCTGTGCACTGACATAATTGAGTTTTGCACATGGGTACCTTGCATCTCTATTGTCTCTTGCAAATTAGAAAATAGTTTGGACTTTCTGGATGCAAAATGGATGACCTTATGCTTTGTCACATGTACCTCCATGCCAGTCTTGCCCATTCAACCTTGTAACCTTCTTGAGGATATGCAACTTTCTGTACCTTAATTATTTGTTATCTGAAAATTTGGAGAAAAAATGTTATTCTTTCATGCTACTGAATACTATGTGGTCGAAAGCTCTGTTTCCAGGACAGATTGGTAGTGAACTGTTTGCCATAGCCCACCAATCGATGAACACTCCCTTCATCCAGACCTATTTCCAAATTGCATATTCATGACTGTTTCTTTCAATTCCAATTTAATTTTTGTTGATCTGTTTCACTGGCTCTTAAGAAATGCCTGTGAAAGATCATCTCAAGCCTGCTTCACATTCAGAAAATTTGTAGTTAACCATCAACCTTCGTGCCTTTTTCCCACACTGTATCCCTATCTTTGTCATTGATATTTAGTAATCTGTCAATTTCTAAACCAACACGTTCACTAAGTTTCCACAGATCTCTGGGGTAGAAAATTCTAAAGATCCATAAACGCCTGAGTTTAAGAAAAGAACTCATTGTCTATGACTTTTCTGGTTTCCACTTTATTTTGACATTTGTGTCTTCTAGTTCTGGGCTCCCCAACCAAAGAAAACACTTGCATCTAACCTGTATATCCCCTTGCAGTATGTTGGAGGTTTTAATGCAGTGGCTTCTCATTCTTCATAACTCTAGAGAATACAGGTCAAGTTTGCCCAATTTCTTTTCATAGCACATCGATTAGGTTGACCTAGTCTACATGCAGATTGAAGCCATCCATGATTTCCTTGTTATCAATACCACATTCTTCTCCACTCTCCTGATTTAATACAAGGCCCATACTATATACACTGTTTGCTAGCTGATAAACAATGCCTACTAATGTTTGCTCCTTGCTGTTTCTCAATTCCACACAAACATATTCCACACTTTGTTATTCCATTTCTGAAATCTTTTGCCTGTGCTATATAAATGCCCAATATCCTTGAATATTCAGCTCCTAGTCTTCATTGCTGTGTAGATTTGTTTCTGAAATGGCAATTAAACCATATACATTTACCTCTTTTGTGCCTTGAAGTCCTCCAACTTGTTGCAAATTCTGATTACATTCAGGTAGAGAGCCCTTAACCTTTGCCTTTTTGACATTATTCTGTAAGCTGACACCATCGTCTGAATTCCTCAAATGTTATACCGGACAGACTAGGTAGGCCATCTTCGTTTGTTGGTAAATATTTGTAGAAGCTCAAGCGTCAAGCAGATGGCCTGTCTCGACAGATCACAAGCAAAGGACTGGTGTCTCTAGATTCCTAGGAACCTCATTAGAGGTTCAACTCCAGCTATTTTCTTTTTACTCCCATGACAAATCCACAATGTATTGGCTTAGAACTCCCAGTCAGTTCCTGTGTTTGTGTTTGCACACTTTCTCAACCCATGCTTTCTCTCTAGTGCTGCCTTCTTATTTTTGAACCACCTCTGTCACTTGGTCTTTTCCTGAAAATTAAATCGTTTCCAAAGCAATTTGTCATTGCCTGTTAACTTTGGCTCGATGTAAGCTGTTCAACCATATTTACTGGCATATTGCTACAACTCCAAAACTATCTTTTTGTGCCTTTTTATACGTGCATTCTCTGCATTCCTAAGCCTACATCTAATTTGCCTCCTCTGTAACTGGATCCTCCAACTTCTGACCCATAGACAACAATCAGTAAGATTATGTGACAACATCTCCTCTACTATAATCCTCAACACTAGTGCCCCGCAAGGTTGTGTACTCAATACCCTACTATACTCCTTATACACTCACGACTGTGTGGCCTAATTCCACCTCAACTCTGTTTACAAGTTTGCTGACACCACCATTGTAGGCAGATCTCAAACAATGATGAGACAAAATAAGGGAAAGAAATTGAGTGATTGGCGGCATGGTGTAAAAATGACAACCTCTCCATCAACATCATCAAAACAAAGGAGCTGGCCACTGACATCAGGAAGCAGAATGGAGGGCATGCCCCTGTCTACATCAATGGTACTGAGGTGGAGATGGTTAAAAACGTAAAGTTTCTGGAAGTGCTGATCACCAACAATCTGTCCTGGTCCAACCATTTGACACAATAGTCAAGAAAGCACAATAACACCTCAACTTCTTCTGGAGACTGAGAAAATCTGGCATTTCCACAAGGACTCTTGCCAATTTTTATCAATGCACCATAGAAAGCATCCTATCTGGATTCAACACAGTGTGGTATGGTATGTACTCTTCCCAATACCAATATAATCCAAGACCTTTCCCACCTTGGTTTTACACACTCCCACCCTTTTCCATTGGGCAGAAAATAATGAAGTTTGAAAACGCGTACAAGCAGATTCAAGAACAGATTCTTCCCCGTTCTTATCAGACTTTGAATGGACCTCCCAAATGTTCATTCTGATCTCTTTCTGCACCTTCTCTGTAGCTGTAATGTTTAATTTGCACTATTTTGCTACCCTGATGAACTTTGTGTGGTAAGATCTGCCAGTATTGTTCGTAAAACACTTTTTTTCACTCTTTCAATGAATGTGTCAACAATAAGTCAAACTCAAACTCTCGTTCTCCTTCATTTCATATGCCAATCTTCTTTCTTTTACCAGTTTTAGTTCCTTCCAATTTGAGTTAACCCTCAGATTTTCATCCCCTGACACGATAGTTCAGACTGTCTCAAATAAACTTACTGTGAGAATATTAATCTTGCTTTTATCCAAGTTTAACTGCCCAGCTTGTTCACGTCCCAATGCCTCAGAAAATGTACGCCCTTCCTTCCACACTACTTCTCCAGCAATATGTTCAACTGATCAATCCTTCTCATCCTGTACTTACTACCCATGCCACTGGGAATAGTCCTAAGATTACTGCTTTTCAGGTTCTCCTTTTCAATTTTCTGCCTAACTCCCTGAAGTCTGCTTTCATGATTCTCTTTCTATCATGTTTGTACACCTGAAAGATGCCCTCTGGCTGTTCACTCCCTCTCCTCCCGAAGGATATTCTGCTGCCATCTCAGGTATCTTTGACATTTACTGTTGCAGACAAGGTCTGCTTGATCTCGTGACTATGAAATCCTCTATCTCTATTGCTCTTCCACTCTGATTCCTCCCTCCTTCTACAAAAGAATCACCAGGGCGCCAGAGAGTTGGGTCTGACTGCAGATCCCTGCAAAATCATAACTCTCATCAGTGTCCAAAATTGAATATCAATCATCAGACAAGGTACTTGAGTGACTTCTGCACCACCTGCCTGGTTCTCTTGTATTAACTCAGTCAAATGTGACCTACTCTACACACATCCATATTAGCTTTTGGTATTATAGTGCTTCAAGTGCTTTGTCCCATTAATAGATTTCAGTAAGTTCCCCATAGCTTGTGTTTAACTGAGAAGACTAGAGTTTTGTGTTTTCCATCATTCCTTAAAATAGTAGTGATGTTGAGATTTTCCAATCCAAAATCACGTATCTCAAATCTAGAAAGCTTCAGAAAATTATGATTAACATATACAAAAATGTGAGAAAATTCCACTAATATCCTGGATTGGAAATGCTCATTTCATAGAGATTTGTTTATCGTATGACTCATTGTATTTGCAGTTATCTAACCTTTATACATTAACTTCCTTAATTTCTTTTTCTTGAAAATTAATGCGTTTTCTCTTGAATGTAGCAAATTTAGATCATCTGGGTGAGAGCAGTGCCGATGTCATTGACAATGATGATAGTATTACACAGCTGGAGCAAACTGTGCGTGACAGACGTGAGGGTAAGCAATTGGATAGCAAAAGAAGTAGGCATGAGGAAAAAATCTTATTGGTTATAGAAATCATATTTGTGTAGGTGGTTCTGATTTTGATATTTGAAAATTGACACTTAAAACTGAAGCATGTCATGAATGCAAATTATAGTCAGTTCTGACAAGTTTAAGCAAATCCGCTAGCATGTGTGCTTTGCCACTTGAACACCATTATTTTAGGAAACAACACTGATTTCAAACCATTGGCTAAATTTCTATTTTTAATTCGAAAGCTAAGTTATGAAAATAAGTGAAGTATACATTTTGTATAAAAAAAATTATGCTGAGTACGGAAATATAAGGTCAGCTTTAATTTGACTTCTCTCTGTTTCTCCCTCTTGGTCGCTTTGTCCGTGTTTCATTTTCCTACCTAGACATTTGAAGTATTTTCTTTGGGGAGTAGGTGGAAAGCTACATTCTGTGACATCTAATTTTTTTGGGGGGGTATGAATGAAGTTAAAACTGATTGGATTTAGTCTCCACAGTTGAAATAATTCCACAAGAAAATTTGCTGCTTCATAGAGTAAAATATCTCCTCTCATTGCACTAATTTGGAACTCAGGTACTGGAAAGAAATGTAAAGTGACTTGGAGAGATGCTTTTCAGGTTATGTTGAAAGGAGTGATGTTGCTGTGCTATATGGGGAGCTATACATGGCCATTGTATTGTTTTAGCTTTTCATCTGTTTGATGCTGATGAGTAACTAAAAAAGGATTGTTCACAAGCACTGAAGGTCTCCTCATCGAAGATAGAAAATTTCCTTTAATTCTTAATGTGTGAATGAATGGCTTATTCTTACTTAGCTCCTTGAAATATCAGTAATCTTGAGTATGTGCAGAGTTAGTGTTGTTTGATCTTGGACAGTTGTACAACTAACCATTGTTGATGTCAGTTGCACATTTTATCTAGATTTATCAGTAATTGTTCTTGCAGGTTTATGTTCTGGCGCATGATGCTGCTCAATAATAGGAGTAATAATTTGGGTTTGACAACCAAAGAATAAAAATGTGTAAAATTGGCAAATAATTTAAATGTTATATTTTTCAATACTGCTCTAAATAACTCAGCTCTTTTTCTGTACAGAGCTGAAGAAACTTCAAGCAGAATACTGTGAAGTGGAAAGGTATGTTTTATACCATTGTGTTTGTTAATGTGTTTTTTTTTCCCAGCTATTTTACCATAGTTCAGCTTTCAGGATTGGATCTGTATTTCTCAATGCTTCTGTCATATGAATGTTTGTTTAAACATAGAATCATAGAGACGTACAGCACAGAAACAGACCCTTTGGTCCAACTCATCCATGCCAACCAGCTATCTTAACCTAATCTAGTCCCATTTGCCAGCACTTCGCCCATATTCCTCTAAACCCTTCGAATTCATATACCCATCCAATGCCTTTAAATGCTGTAATTGTATCAGGCTCCACCACTTCCATATACTCACCACCTTCTGCATGAAAATGTTGCCCCTTAGGCCTCTTTTATATCTTTCCCTTCTTGCCCTAAACCTGTGCCTACTAGTTCTGGACACCCCCACGCCAGGGAAAAGACCTTGTCTATTTGGAGTCGTAGAGTCATAGAGATGTACAGCATGGAAACAGACCCTTCAGTCCAACCGGTCCATGCCGACCAGATATCCCAATCTAGGCCCACCAGCCAGCACCCGGCCTATATCCCTCCAAACCCTTCCTATTCATATACCCATCCAAATGCCTCTTAAATGTTGAAATTGTACCAGCCTCCACCACTTCCTCTGGCAGTTCATTCCATACACGTAGCACTTTCTGTGTGAAAAAGTTGCCCCTTGGGTCTCTTTTATATCTTTCCCCTCCCACCCTAAACCTATGCCCTCTAGCTCTGGACTTCCCGACCCCAGGGAAAAGACTTTGCCTATTTACCCTATCCTCATAATTTTGTAAACCTCTATAAGGTCACCCCTCAGCCTCCGACACTCCATGATCTTATAAACCTTGATAAGCTCATCCCTCAGCCTCTGATGCACCAGGGTAAACAACCCAGCCTATTCAACCTCTCTCTATAGCTGAAGCCCTCCTACCCTAACAACATGCTTGTAAATTTTTTCTGAACCCTTTCAAGTTTTACAACATCCTTCCGATTGAAAGGAGACCAGAATTGCATGCAATATTACAAAGTGGTCTAACCAATGCCCTGTACATTAAAGGAGAGCGTACCAACTGTCGCCTTCACTATCCTATCTACTTGCGACTCTACTTTCAAGGAACTATGAATCTGCTGTCCAAGGTCTCTTTGTTCAGCAACACTCCCTTGGACCTGACCATCAAGTGTATACATCCTGCTGTGATTTGCTTTCCCAAAATACAGTACCTCTCATTTATCTAAATTAAATTCCATCTGCCATTCCTCAGTCCATTGGCCCACCTGATCAAGATCCCTTTGTACTCTGAGGTAACCTTCTTTACTGTCCACTGCAAAGTTACTAACTATACCTCCTACGTTCACATCCAAACCATTTATATACAAATGACGAAAAGCAGTGGACCCAGCACCAATCCTTGTGGAACACCTGTGGTCACAGGCCTCCAGTCTGCAAAGCAACCCTCCACTACCACCTTCGAGCTACAAGCCTTTTTTTACATCCAAATGGCTAGTTCTTCCTGTATTCCATGAGATCTGAACTCGCTAATCAGTCTCCCATGAGGAACGTTGTCGAATGCCTTACTGAAGTCCATGTGAATTGTGTCTTTTGCTCTGTCCTCACCAATCCTCTTTGTTACTTCTTTAAAAAACTCAATCAAGTTCGGGAGACATGATTTCCCAAGGACAAAATTATGCTGACTATCCCTACTCGGCCCTTGCCTTTCCAAATACATGTAAATCCTGTCCCTCAGGATTCCCTCCACCAACTTGCCCACCACCGATGTCAGACTCACCAGTCTATAGTTCCTTGGCTTTTCTTTACCACCGTTCTTAAATAGTTGCACCACGATAGCCAACCTGCAGTCTTCCAGCACTTCACCTGTGATTATCAATGATACAAATAACTCAGCAAGGGACCCAGCAATCACTTCTGTAGCTTCCCACAGAGTTCTTGGGTACACCTGATCAGGTCCTGGGGATTTATCCACTTTTATGCATTCCAAGACATCCAGCACCTATATTATAGGCATTGTTCAAGATGTCATCATCTATTTCCCCACAAGCTATATTTTCCATGTTCTTTTCTACAGTAAACACTGATGCAAAATACTCATTTAGATTCTTCCCCATTTCCTGCAGCTCCACACATCAGCTGCCTTGTTGATCTATTCTCTCCCTAGTTACCCTTTTGTCCATAATGTATTTGTAAACACCCTTTGGATTCTCCTTAACCCTATTTGCCAAAGCTATCTCATGTCTTCTTTTTATCCTCCTGATTTCCCTCTTAAGTATACCGCTAAAGCCTTTATACTCTTCTAAGGATTCACTCGATCTCTGCTATCTAAACCTGACATAAGCTTTCTTCTTTTTTTTTAAGCAAAACCTCAATTTCTCTAGTCTTCCAGCATTCCCTATATCTACTAGCCTTTCTATCTGAACTTTAGTGTTTGTTCCAATTCAATATTTGCTCGCACTGAGATACAAAGAGTGATTTTTCATCTTTGAACAGACGCCGGTTTCAATTTTGCTAGTTAAACTGAAAATTTATCTTCAATTCAGTAATTATTCATTGATTTAGGTGCAAATTTGAGTGAATCTCAGAACGATTGCACAGATAGTTGAGAAATCCAAAATTTAAGGATGGGTTTAAGGGATGCATAAAAGAGGATGGTGAGAATTGGTGAGCATTATAAGATATAAATAAATGGGTTTTTAGTTTTCAATTGAATTAAGATAACTTTTTTTTAAAAGGTCAAAAACACGTGTTCGGAAATGGATCGAAACAACATTTCCTAGAAATATGTTTTAAGCTAGTTGACTAAATGAGCTACCTGATAAAATAAATGCCTTAAGTGTTGATTAAATCAAGCTCTTGTAATCCAGAGAGGGAGACAGCTGGCTAAAGGCCAATAGTAGGTCTATTTTGGAGAGAAAAAATTGTCATATCAGCAGAAGTTTTAGTTTTGGCAGTCTCCAGACTATCAGATATAAATATAGTCATCAGCCATTTTACCGGTCCAAGTAGACAATTTGAAAAAAGCCCAGATCTTTTGTTAGAGTTCAGTGAATTAGTCGGTGTATCGATCGTGGTCCACGTTGGCACCAACGATATCGGTAGGAAGAGGGGTGAGGATGTCAGACAGGCTTTCAGGGAGCTAGGTTGGAAGCTCAGAGTTAGAACAAACAGAGTTGTAGTCTCTGGTTTGTTACCCGTGCCACATGATAGAGAGTCGAGGAATAGGGAGAGAGAGCAGTTAAATGAGTGGCTACAGGGATGGTGCAGGAGGGAGGGATTCCGGTTTCTGGACAACTGGGGTTCTTTCTGGGGAAGGTGGGACCTCTATAAAAAGGATGGTCTACACCTGAACCTGAGGGGCACCAGTATCCTTGGGGGGAGGTTTGCTAGTGCTCTTTGGGAGGGTTTAAACTAACTCCGCCGGGGCATGGGAACCTGGACTGTAGCTTTAGGGTACAGGACCTTGAGTGTAGGGAGGTTATGAATAATGCAGCGATCTCGGAGGAGGGTGCCTGTAAACAGAAGGGTGGATTGAAGTGTGTATACTTCAATGCCAGAAGTATAAGAAATAAGGTAGGTGAACTTGCAGCGTGGGTTGGTACCTGGGACTTCGATGTTGTGGCCATTACAGAGACGTGGGTAGAACAGGGACAAGAATGGCTGTTGCAGGTTCCAGGGTTTAAATGTTTTAGTAGGATCAGACATGGGGGTAAAAAAGGGGGAGGTGTGGCATTACTTGTCAAAGATAGTATTACAGCAGTGGAAAGGACGATGGAAGAGGACTTGCCATCTGAGGTAGTTTGGGCTGAGGTTAGAAATAGGAAAGGTGAGGTCACCCTGTTAGGTGTTTTCTACAGGCCTCCTAATAGTCCTAGAGAAGTAGAGGATAATATTGCGAGGATGATTCAGGAAAAGAGTGAAGGTAGCAGGGTGGTTGTTATGGGGGACTTTAACTTCCCAGATATTGACTGGGAGAGCTGTAGCTCGAGTTCATTAGATGGGTCGGTGTTTGTCCAATGTGTGCAGGAGGGTTTCCTGACACAATATGTAGACAGGCCAACAAGAGGTGAGGCTATACTGGATTTGGTTCTAGGTAATGAACCAGGCCAGGTGTTAGACTTGGAGGTAGGTGAGCACTTCGGGGACAGTGACCACAACTCGGTGACTTTTACTTTAGTGATGGAGAGGGATAAGTGTGCGCCGCAGGGCAAGAGTTATAGCTGGGGGCAGGGAAATTATGATGCAGTGAGGCATGACTTAGGATGTGTGGATTGGAAAAACAGGCTTCAAGAGAAGAACACTAATGAGATGTGGGGATTGTTCAAGGAGCAGCTACTACGTGTCCTCGATAAGTATGTACCAGTCAGGCATGGTGTAAAGGGCCTTGTGAGGCAGCCGTGGTTTAGTAAGGAATTGGAATCCCTTGTGAAAGGGAAGAAGGCGGCATATGTAAAGATGAGGCGTGAAGGTTCAGTTGGGGCGATAGAGAGTTATAAGGTAGCCAGGAAGAATCTAAAGAGAGAGCTAAGAGAAGCGAGAAGGGGACATGAAAAGTCTTTAGCTGGTAGGATTAGGGAAAACCCAAAGGCTTTCTATAGGTATGTCAGGAATAAAAGGATGACTAGGGTAGGTATCGGTCCAGTCAAGGATAGTAGTGGGAAGTTGTGTGTGGAGGCGGAGGAGATTGGAGAGACACTAAATCAATACTTTTCATCAGTATTCACTCAGGAACAGGACACTGTTGCTGATGTGAATATGGAGTCACAAATGATTAGAATGGATGGCCTGGAAATATGCAGGGAAGAGGTTCTGGGAATATTGGAGAGGATGAAAATAGATAAGTCTCCTGGGCCTGATGGCATTTACCCTAGGATCCTATGGGAAGCTAGGGAGGAGATAGCAGAGCCATTGGCCTGGATTTTTATGTCGTCATTGTCAACGGGAATAGTACCAGAGGACTGGAGGATAGCGAATGTGGTCCCCTTGTTCAAGAAAGGGAGTAGGGATAGCCCTAGTAACTATAGGCCAGTGAGTCTGACTTCAGTGGTGGGCAAAGTCTTAGAGAGAATGGTAAGGGATAAGATTTATGAACATCTGGATAGGAATAACGTGATCAAGGATAGCCAGCATGGTTTTGTGAAGGGCAGGTCGTGCCTCACAAACCTTATTGAGTTCTTTGAGAAGGTGACTAAGGAAGTGGACGAGGGTAAAGCAGTAGATGTTGTGTATATGGATTTTAGTAAGGCGTTCGATAAGGTTCCCCATGGTAGGCTAATGCTAAAACTACGGAGGTATGGCATTGAGGATACATTAGAGGTTTGGATTAGGAATTGGCTGGCTGGAAGGAGACAGAGGGTAGTAGTTGATGGACTATGTTCATCTTGGAGTGCAGTTACTAGCAGTGTACCACAAGGATCTGTTTTGGGACCATTGCTTTTTGTTATCTTTATAAATGATCTAGAGGAAGGGCTTGAAAGCTGGGTAAGCAAGTTTGCGGATGACACAAAAGTCGGTGGAGTTGTGGATAGTGAGGAAGGAAGTGGTAGGTTACAGCGGAATATAGATAAGTTGCAGAGCTGGGCAGAAATGTGGCAAATGGAATTCAATGTAGCTAAGTGTGAAGTCATTCACTTTGGTAGGACTAACAAGAAGATGGATTACTGAGCTAATGGTAGGCTACTTGGTAGTGTGGATGAGCAGAGGGATCTTGGTGTCCATGTACACAGATCTCTGAAAGTTGCCACCCAGGTAAATAGTGCTGTGAGGAAGGCATATGGTGTACTGGGCTTTATTGGTAGAGGAATTGAGTTCCGGAGTCCTGAGGTCATGTTGCAACTGTATAAGACTCTGGTGCGGCCTCATCTGGAGTATTGTGTGCAGTTTTGGTCGCCATACTATAGGAAGGATGTGGAGGCATTGGAACGAGTGCAGAGGAGGTTTACCAGGATGTTGCCTGGAATGGTAGGAAAATCTCATGAGGAAAGGCTGAGGCACTTGGGGCTGTTCTCATTGGAGAAGAGAAGGTTTAGGGGAGATTTGATAGAGGTGTATAAGATGATTAGGGGTTTAGATAGGGTCGACACTGAGAACCTTTTACCGCTAATGGAGTCAGGTGTTACTAGGGGACACAGCTTTAAATTAAGGGGTGGTAGGTATAGGACAGATGTTAGGGGTAGATTCTTTACACAGCGGGTTGTGAGTTCATGGAATGCCCTGCCAGTAGCAGTGGTGAACTTTCCTTTATGGTCATTTAAGCGGGCATTGGATAGGCATTTGGAAGTTATTGGGCTAGTGTAGGTTAGGTAGGATTCGGTCGGCGCAACATCGAGGGCCGAAGGGCCTGTACTGCGCTGTATCTTTCTATGTTCTAGTGGAGAGACAGTTACAGTGAGAAACACATGTGGTGAATGTGCAGAAAGTTGCCAAAAGGGAACACTTATGAACTCATCAGTCAAGTAAGAAATTTAAGTGGATAGCAGACAGATAATTCACTAAAATGCATGGTTTCCCTTTGGAATCTGGTTTGTCCAGTATTACCACCAGCTGGGTTCATAACAGTAACACCCGTATTAATATACTGAACCAGCTAGGTTTCTCTTCCATACCAATCACCCAGGCTGTTAATAGTAGGAGATTCAGAGATGTTCAATGTCAAGAGGAGATAGTTAGTTTGATTTTATTTTGGTGACGATAGCTGTTGTCAGGCATTTGTGGCATGAGTGCTACTTGCCAGTTACTAGCCAACTCTGATTATTATGCGGGTCTTGCTGCAAGAATGGAAGTACCTTCATCAACTGAGGAACTGCTAATGGCACTGAACATTGCGCAGTCATCAGCAAAAACTCCCATTTCTGCCCTTGAATGGGAAGGAAGGTCATTATTACAGTGGCTGATGGTGACTTTTGTATGTTGCAATCTTAAAGAATGCTCAAGGACACAAGAAATCAATGTAGTAGTAGACTGTAAGACCTGTTGAACCTGTCCTGCCATTCAGTATGATCATAGTTGACCTTGTGCTCCAACTCCATTTTCCCACCAGCACCTCTGCTTCCAATAACCTTGATTCCCTAAAATAACAATAATCTGACTCTGCCAACTTTTTATGCATTCTACAATACAGTATCTCCAATGTTCTGAAGTAGATTCCGAAGACGGTCATTTGAAACAATTTGTCCATTCTAAATGATTATCCCCCTTTATCCTGAGACTGTTCCCTGATGTTTTAGATTTCCTGACCAGTGAAAGCAACACCTTGGCATCTACCCTGTCAAACCTACGTGATTCTGAAGGGGATTCAATGAGTTTTTTTTCTCATTCTTCTAAACTCAAGAGATCATGGGTCCAATTTATTCAGCTTCTCATTCCAGGGACCGATCCGGTGAACCTTTTGCTCCAATAAAAGTATGCCCTTAATTATGGAGATCAAAACTGCCCAAAGCTATCTAAATTTGGCCTTGCCACAACTTGGTACAATTGTGGCATGCTGGCTTTACTCCTGTACACAAATCTCTTGCAACAAAGACCAACTAATCTCTTGAGTACTTGCATGCTGACTTTGTTTTCTATGTATGCACACACTAACATGTCTTTTGAAATCATTTACAAGTTTCTCGCATTTTATTAAATAAAAAGTTTTTCTATTCTTACCACCACGTTGAATAGCCTTTCACATCCACATTATCTGTCGTATTGTCTACTCAATTTATCTGTAATTCGGTTAATTTTCATTCTAAAATGTATTCTTGATTCTTGAACTGTTTTATTAAGACCATTTAATATTTTTTCCTTCAGTCAACTCACCAAAGTTCTTAATGAAAAAGAACTGCAGGAAAAGGCTGCCAATGTGTGGGATCTAAAAGAAGAGTTCCAGGAGTGAGTACCAAAGCAAGTAGTTATTGTAAGAACAGGAGTAATTTGTTCAGCCCCTTGGGCCTGCTTCATTCAATAGGATCATGACTGAGCCAACATTCCTCACGTCTATTTCTTCTTTCCCTATAACCGTACTGATGAATAATGAGTCTATCTCTACCTTAAATCAACAGAAGGACTCTGCCCCCACAGCTCTCTATAGCAAGGAGTTCCAAAGATACTCAACCCTTTGCGAGAAGAAATTCCCCCTCATCTCATTAAATAGGTGCCCTTTATTCTGAGGCTACATCCTCTACTTTTAGATTCTCCCATGAGGGGAAACATTGTCTCAGCATTGACCATGGTAACTCCCTTAAGAATTCTATACATTCAATGAGATCAACTTGTCTTTCTTTTAAATTCCAGTGTTTAGTCTTTACTCATAAGGCAGTCCCTCCATACCAGGGATCATTGGAGTGAACCTTCTCTGAACTGTCTATAATGGTATGATACCTTTCCTTAAAAAACAAGACCAAAACTGTTCACTATTCCAGATGTGGCCTCATCAGCACCTTGTATGGTTGAAGTAAGACTCCCCTACTAATACTCCAACTCCTTTATAAGGACCAACATTCCATTAGCCTTCCTGACTGCTTATACACCTGTGATTGTTTTGTGTACAAGTACCTCTAGTCCCATTATGTTGCAACTTGCTGCAGTTTTTCTCCATTTAAATAATATTCTATTCTTTGGTTCTCCCTTCCAAACTAAACAACTTTAAATTTTTTCTGCATTATACTCAATTTGCCAACTTCTTGCGTATTTACTTAACCTATCATTCTCTCTCTCTAATTGATTTATATTCCTCTTAGAAACTGCCTTTCCATCTATTTTTGGCTACAGTAATTCATTTCTTTCTTCCAAGTATAGTGTATTGTGGTCCCAGCAATGATTCCTGAGGAACCCATTGCCAACCTGACAAAGAATACCTTTTGTCCACTCAGTGTTTCCTACCAATGCCAGTACACCACCGCCAACATTGGCTGCTATGACTTAATCTTTTGTGCAGTACTTTGTTGAACACCTTGTGGAAGTCCAAATACAATGTTGTTACAATGCTATACAAATATCAGTTCTGCTCTCTCCATCTAGTTGAGATGTCCTCAAAAAGCTCCAATAAATTAGTCAAACATAATTTCCCTTTTCATGAAGTCATTTTGACTCAACTTGATTAGATTATGATTTTCCAAATGTTTTGATATTACTTTCTTAATAATTGATTCCAATACTTTTCCAACAATAGATTTTAGTCTCATTAGCCGACAGCTACCTTTCTTTGCCTTGCCCTTTTGAATAGAGCTGTCATACTGGTAGTTTTCCAATTACGTGGGACTTCTCCAAAAACCAAGGATTTTTGGAAAATTACAATCAATGCATCCACTATCTATAGCTACCACTTTTAGGATCCTAGAATGCAAACCATCAGGGTCAGTGGACTTACCTGCCTTTAGTCCCATTAGTTTGTTTAATATTAATTCTGTAGTATTAATTCCTCCTTAATATTCCTTTGTATTAATGTCCAAAGTATCTTCCACTGAAAAGATGATACATTTCCTTGTTTCTTAAAACTATCCCCCAGATTCATTTTCTAAGGGGCCTATGTTTACTTTAATCTCTCTCTCTTTCCTATATTTAAAGGTGCTTTTATTGTCAGTTCCTTTATTTTTTGCTAGTTTGCCATCATATAATCTTTTTAGTCTTCCTTTGCTGGACTCTGAATTTATCCCAGTCTTTGGGGGCAGTCTCTGACTTTGGCCTCCTTTCTATATGGTTTATCTTTCAATATTTTCTTAACTTCCTTGTTTAGCCATAGTTGATTTATCACACTAGAATCTTTCCTCTTTACTGGATGTATTTTTGCATGATAGACATGAATTACCGTCATAAATGTCTGTCATTGTTTGCTTACTGTCATTCTTGCCCAGTCACCTTTTAGCTAATTCCATACTGAATTCATTGTAAATCTCTTTAAACACAGTTGGTTCCAAAATAAGTTTCTCACTTTCAAACTGAATATTAAATTAACTATGTTATAATCACTACCTGCCTTATTACCAGATCCAAGATCAGAAGCTGATTTTCATGAAATGTGATCTGTGCCTAACTGTATTCCAGCTACACTTTCCTGTGGGCTGGGGAACTGACTAATCTTAAGCTGAACTTCTTGCTGCCTTGCTATAGAAGGGGAAAGTAACTTGCAAAAGATTTCAGTCAAGGTATTGGGGGGGGGGGTGATCTTTAATTCAGTGCCTGTGTTCTGCAGTTCAAAGCTTAAAAGGAATAACTAACTTTAGATTTATATTGTTGTCACTACTTAAATGTTGCTTTTGTTAAGCAAATGGTAATATTTTTTGCATTTAAATGTCAGTTTAAAAGATGATGGGGTGTCTTGCTCAGTAATTCTAACCTCAAGTCTGAAATCTTTCTTCTAATCTGGTATAATTTAGATTATTGTATTTTGATTATTTTACCCCATTTCTGTTCTTCCAACCTTCATTAGCTCCTTTTGTGATAAGGAAGAAGTTGTATTATATTGCCTGATGTGATAAAATGGCCAACTGAACATTTTTTAGTTTATTTCTCTTCCTCTTCTTCCCCTCTCTTCTTTCCCTGTCAAAGCTATCTATACTACCCTGATTTCAGCCTTTCACTGAGATAAGATTATTGTCAGTTAAAAGCCTTTTGTGTTCATGATGGATAGTGATTGAAAAGTATGATAATGTCAACTTTGAAAAAAGAACAAATGAACATATGAAGAAACACTGTTCTCTGTAACTAGTTGGTTATTTTGCAAATTTGGCATTTGTACACCTTTTAAGAAATATGATTTACTTCTGTAAAACCACTTAGTGCAAAAGCAACCCTTGATCCACCAGTTCTTTTCTCTAGGCATCAAACTTTGTTATCAAACAACCAACCTGGTTACTATTTTGTTTCATTCCTTTAAAATTCTGAATTCCTGTTGAATTTGTATCTACTGCAGCCTGCATAATGCAATAATATATCTGTTGCAATTTTTGAAAGACGTTATTGGTGGCATTGACACCAATAACTGCCCCATATAAAAATATTTCTTGGTTGTAAATAAGTATAAAGTTAATTCTTCGAAAAGCACTGGATAAAAAAAGAAATCTTTCATCAGAATGATGGTAATGAAAATAAGCATTACATTAATGACAGCAACATAAATATCTCTATAATTCTGAAATATCACCGAGTTTAGACAATACAGACTCTACTTAATCTCCTCCTCCTTTCAATAAATGTACACATCTGTTTTCTACCAAAATATTATCTTGTTAATAATGCATACAATACAGTAATAGTCACTAATATGAACTGGAAACCATTTTATACAAAACTGTTAAAAACATAAATGGAATCCTTCTAAAATGAATGGCTATGCTTTTTTCCCAATTTCTGCTCAGTTGGAGTTTCCAGTCACATTTAACTGGGTTATATATCATACTTTGAACAAAGCAATAATATCGCTCAGCTTCTTTGATTTAAAAATAATCACTGTTTGAAGAATGTATGTACTTGGCAATCTCATTGCCTTCAGGGATTCTTGTGTGGTTTCAGTGAAGTCTCAAAAAATGGGGAGCAAATTAAACTTTTTGATGTTGCAAAATAAACATTTTCAACTTTCTATTCTTTTTTAGGAACGTTCACATTCTGAGCTACCAAACAATTACTAGAATAAAGCATTGGAAAACCAATGACATTACAAAACCATACTCTGCAAAAATAAAGGTCCATAGTGGAGAAAAAACAAGAAAACAGAAAGCAACACATTGATATGAGGCACAGGGGCCTATATATATGGTTTCTGCCTACGCTACAGATCCATAGTTGTGACTGAGCACCATCTGTTTCTATGGAGGTTAATTTAGATGGGTTGAGAGGGTGGAAGGAGAAAGGTGGAACATTGGTACAGAATTGAATTTTGTGATTATTCTTAATACAGTGCTTAAATAAGCATAAGGGGCTAATTCATATAGGCAAGTGGAAAATAAAACATATAAAGGTTGAAAGAGAAAATGCAAATAATTGAATAATTAATTTTCCCAGTCAGCATTTTATCATACTTTGACTATTTCAAATGTTTCAACTGATGTAAATATACCATTTCATCTCTCTGAGGAGAATAGATTAGATTAGATTGCCTACAGTGTGGAAACAGGCCCTTCGACTCAAGGCCACACCAACCCTCCGATGAATAATCCACCCAGACTCATTTCCCTCTGACTAATGCACTAATTTAGCATGGCCAGTTCACCTGGCTTGCACATCTTTGGACTGTGTGAGGAAGAAACCCACACAGACACGGGGAGAATGTGCAAACTCCACACGGATAGTCACCTGAGGCTGGAATTGAACCTGGGACCCTGGTGCTGTGAGGCAGCAGTGCTAACCACTGAGCCACCGTGCCGCAGAAGACTTTTATTTAACTTGATCTGAAACACTGTGCAGTGTCTTGTACAGCTGAGGATCTATCCTTTTATTGTTCCTACTCAATGTTGATATTAATACCAAAGAAGCCTTAGTGATTTGCTGCAGTGCATCTTACAGATGGTGCGCTCAATTGCCATTGTTAATCAGGATGGAGAAAGTGTACATTTCTGGGGATAGAATGGCCACCAATATCCTCTGCAAACCCACTGACTCCCATTATTACCTTGACTATACACGATGCCACCTATTTCCTGTAAAGGTTCTATTCCAATCTCTCAGTTTCTCCATCTTCATTACAGCTGTCCTCATGATGCCAAATGAAGTAGTTGACTCTACTTCAGTAAATGATTTTAAAGCTAAGATAGATTTTTTTTAAACAATGAAGGGGTTATGGTGAGAGGGCGTGCAAGTGGAGCTGCGTTCAGTCACAATCTTATTGAATGGCGGAGCAGGCTTGAAGGGCCAGATAACCTACTCCTGCTCCTAGTTGTTATGTTCTACCCAAAATGGTGTTGGAATGACTAACTTGTGGTGTTCATTGTTTATTTTCTTCATCTCTTTGCAGGCTGTTAGAGTGGACATTATGCCTCTGCCAGGATGATCAGGCTGTTTATAAATTTCTGTACGACTCTCTGGAACTCACTTTGAATTTTGGCGAGCCTGTGTGTAAGAATGCTAATTAATTGCCTTGAAATATAAATACATTTTTTGAACCAGTAACACAGTAATTATTGAGTTCCAATTTGATTTAATGTGTCAGATACATGGCTGTGGAGTTAATTTCAGCACTTCCGTTTCGTACTATGATATTGTAGGGTATACTTCATTGTACAACTGCATGATCCAAGTTCAGAGAGCTGAGTTCATAATGTGACTGAAAATGCCTAGGGGGAAGCAGTGATATAGAGCTAATGTCATTTGGACTAACAATCCAGAAGCCCAGAGACAGTGGTCCAAATTCCATTATGAAAGTTTAGATTTATTAATAGAATTTAACATTAATTCCAATAAAATCATTGCTAACTGTTGTGAAAGCCCATCTGCTCATTAATGAAATTTTTTAGGCAAGGAAATCTATCTGGCTGGTCCTGCATGTGACTCCGGACCCTCATAAACCCTCTGGAGTGGCCTAGCAGAGCGATTGGTTGTACGAAATTGTTTTTAAAAATTAAAATGGAATTAAACCAGATGCATCACCTGGACATGGACATAATGATGATCCATTGATCCTAGCATTTCTGCTGTTGCAAGGAGATGGGGAGGTTGTAGGGGTTTATGAGGAGATAGGAAAGTTGCAAAAGATCTTCAGGATGGAGATGGGAAGGCTGTCAGGGAGTTGAGGTGGAGTTAAGACAGCAGTATTGGAGGTTGTGGGGATGACAATTGTGTACTATTGGACCTGATTCTTGGAAATGAGCAGGACAAGTGGGTCAGTGTCAATGGGTGAACGTTTAGGAGATAGCGATCATTGTATTGTAAAGTTCAGAACAATGGTGGAGAATAATGAGCATCAATTCAGAGTAATAAAAATCAGTTGAAGAGTGTTGACTCCAATAGTACAAGAACATTGTTGGAATAAGCAGTAACTAAACAATGGACTACCTTCAAAGAGGACATGTTCAGATACAGTCTACGTATATGCCCTCAAATAGGAAAGATAAAATAAACTAATCCAGAACTCTGTGGATGACAAACAGAAGTAGAAACTAAGGTGGAGAAGAAGTGTGCTTGTGATAAGTGTCGATGGCAGCCATGATGTGAAGGTGCGGGTGTTGGACTTGGGTGTACAAAGTTAAAAATCACAGGAGTGGACCTCCAAAAGCTTGCAGTTTCAAATAAACCTGTTGGGTTATACTCTGGTTTTGTGTGATCTTTGACTTCGTGACACATGTGACATAGACGATAAAATCTACATCCAAGATGAATGCGGAAGGTTTTATGTAGTGATTGTAACGAGGTCAGCCAGGTAGAACTCCAAGTGAATTGCTTGATTGGGGCTGTTAATCTGGTCCAATCAGAGAACCCTGGCTGACAAAGTTGAGTGTCAGGGATACTGCCAGTCTGGTGCCTGACTCTGTATGAAGCAGTACTGTAATCAAGAACTGGTACTGTGTAAATAAAGTGTAATTTGGTGACAGGATACTGGCCTCTGTAGGGTTATTTCAGTTCAGAGGAGGTTAAATAAGAGGACCAAAAAAGGAATTGAAGAAAAACTGGCAACCAGCATATTTATGTGGTTCAAGGACTTAGATAGGTATATAAATAGTAGAAGAGTGGTGAAAGGTAGAAAGAGTGGTGAAAGGAGGAGTAAGGTCCGTTGCGGACCAAAAAGGGGTTTACACTTTGAGGCAGGGGCATTGCTAAAGTGTAAATGAATACTTTGCATCCTTCTTCGCCAAGGAGGGAGATGCTACCTACGCAATGACAAAAGAGGATGAAACTCTTGCTCAAAGGTTCAAACTTATAAGTCTTGGATAGACTGTGGATGCTTAAAGTTGACAAGACAAGATTATCCAAGAATTGTAAAGAAAGTAAGAGTGGGGATTGTAGGTTCACTAGCCATAATATTTCAGCCTTCCTATTGTCAACAATGTTGCCAGAAGACACTAAAATTGCAAATCTATAAAGCCTACTTCAAGAAAGATTGTAAAGATTACCGTGGTAGACCAGTCATTCTTCAGTGGTGGAGAAACGTCTAGATGCAATTTTGGGACAGAATTAGGGGTCATGGAAAAAGGTGGGTTGCGAGTCAGCCTGGATTTATAAATGGGAAGGTGTGTTTAAATAAGTTGCAGCAGCTTTTGAAGTGGTATCATAATAGCTTAGTCATGATAACTATATTAATGTGATGTATGTGGATTTCCATAAAGTGAGAAAGGTTTTAGATTATTGAATAACATGGTCAGTAGCAATTAAATTTGGCTCACTAACAGGAAACAAAGTAATAGTTAATTAAATTCTTATAATGCTAAAGGAAGGTTTGTAGTGGAGTTCCCAAGAGGTTGATTATAAGACGCTTGCTTTTTGTGACCTTTATTAATGATCTTGATGATGTTGTGCTGGGAACAGTTGCAAAATTTGCAGAAGACATGAAACTTGAAAGAACTGTAAACGTGTGGGTTGGACAATGTAGAACTTCTAATAGATATAGACAAGTTGGTAGAGTGGGCAGATAGTTGGCAGAAAAAGTGAGAGATGATGCATTTTAGTAGAAGGACCATTAAACCATGCTATAAAAGAGGAAGTATAAACTGAAAGGGGGTGCAGGAGCAGAGGGACTAAGTGTATGGATCATTGAAGGTGGAGGATAGATAGAGCAGTGAGTAAAGCAACTTTTAATTCAGCTACTTATTAAGAAACCTCTTACACAATTGAACACTGAAACAATTTAAACTTTATTGCACATAGAAACCAAAATAAGACCCTTAAGAAAGGAGGTTAAGCTTCACAACCCAACTTGGCTGTTACCCAGTTTAGTGGTGGAATTCTAAATTCCACACAACAGCACATGTCTCTCAAATCAAGTATTGTATCCTGATGTACTGGTCTTCTCCAGAGTACTGCTACTGAAGAATCCTGGAGTTGAACTCTTATAGTTTTTCCTGTCTTTCAACTTATGGTTTGACATTATTGATGATCCTTTAGATTCTTTCATCCACAATATTACAAGTCTGTAGCTTGCCTTCTTATCGTAAGAGCTTCCCTGTTCCTTATCACTTTTGGCATTGACTGTCAATTTGAAGACAACCATTTTCTCAGTGAGTAGTTAGAATAGAATCCTGGAAGTATAATGGAGAAGATTCATGAGGCATTCAAAAGGGCATTGGATAATTATTTGAATAAAAATAATTTATAAAGTGTATGGGAGAGAAGCAAGAGATTGGTACTATGTAATGATGCCCATTTGTGGAGCCAGCATAAAACTTCCGTAATTCTGAGACTAGGAGACTGCATTAGGACTTTTGAGAAGAATGGGTAGGTAACATTGCTGTGGGGATCTGCTTCAAGACAAGTGTAAGGACAGTATTCAACCTGTTTATCAAAGGGTTGGTCAGCTCACCATGAACCAGGAAATCTTAAAATAACAGATAATTAATTATTTGCAAATGGATGTGTTTTCAGGCTGCATATGTCCAGAAGCTACTATATAGGGGATCATATTTCAGTAAAAATGATGACAATTGTTAAATTTAAATTTGAGGATTTAAATTAAAGGATAGTAACTGTCAAATTGAAATATCCCAGCTAGGTGAATGTGATGGAAATGCATTAAATGTGATTTAAACAGTGACCTCTTTTTTTGAGCTGGATTTAGTGTGGTGGTTTCTTTTATTTAGAATTGTTATATCACCGACTTCAGGTTTAGGAAGAGGGGAACTTTGCTAACTTATGCCAATCGTTTTCTATTAATATGAATATAATGTTGTCTAAGGAATCAGTGATTATCTTGTGTGTTATAGTTTTATATTTGACAGTTGATAAATTATCAAAAATGTTGATAAATATACTTAAATATGCTACAAATACACCATATGTCAAAAGAAAAGGTGCTAAGAGGATGTTTTATCTCATAAAGGAACCTAGCCCTAAGGAGACACAATTTCAAAGTAAGTAAGAACAGTACAGCACAGGAACAAGCCCTTCAGCCCACCAAACCTGCAGTAAAATGTTTTTGCCTCAATGCAGTCCGTATCTCTATATTCCCTGAAAATTTATGTATCTGCAAGATGCCTTATTAAATCTTGCTGTTGTCTCTGTTTCCACCACCTTCTCTGGTAACACGTTCCAGGCACTGTCCTAGTAATTGACAGTTCTATCCTAGAAAAAAGACTCTGCATATCCATTTTATCAATAACTTTCATAATTTTGTAAACGTGTATCAGTTCACCCCTCGGCCTTTGATGTTCAAGTGAAGACAAACCAAGTTTGTCCAATCTTTCTTCATTGATAATATCCTCCAAACCAGGCAACATCTTTGTAAATCTTTTCTGCACCCTCTGCAGAGACTCCACATCCGTCCAGTAGTGTGGCTACTAGAACTGTACACAATGTTCTAAATGTGACCTAACTAAAGTTCTGTATAGCTGCAATATGACTTGCTCAGCTTTATACCTGCCCTAGACAGGTGTGCCCTAGACTGCCTTGAACCACCTTATTCACTTGTGTTGCTACTTTTGTGAACTGCACCTGTATCATACATCCTTCTGTATTTTAATGCTTCTGAGGGTTTTTTTGTTCTTCTAAGGGTGCCATTTACTGTATACTTCCCTCCTGCATTAAACTTTCTCAAATGCATCATCTCACATTTATCTAGATTAAATTCCATCTGCCATTTCTCTGCCCAGGTCTCCAGCATATTTATATACTACACTGTGTGTAGTTCCCCAGTCTTTGTCATCCGCAAACTTACTAATCAGCCCATGTACATTTTCCGCCAAATCATTTTTTTATAGATCTATAACAAACAACAGGGGTCCCAGCACTGATTCCTATGGAACACCAATGGTCACCAATCTCCATTCAAGAAAAATAGCCTTATGCCACTACTCACTGATTTTTTTTACCTTAACAGCTTGCTACAGATCCCCTGTGAATTCACCTTCTGCATCAGCAGCTATGAGGGACCTATTCAAAGTACTTACTAAAATCTAGGTAGACATCGATCACCCTGCCCTCAAAATTTTTTGTCACTTCCTCAAAAAACTCAATTAGGTTTGTGAGACATGACTCCCCCTGTACAAATCTGTGCTGCTTGTCACTAATAAATCCATATTTTTCCAAATGTGAGTAAATCCTGTCTATAAGAATTTTCTGTGTGATTTACCAGCCTGTAATTTTCCAGATTATCTCTGTTGCCTTTCTTTAATGAACTACATTAGCTACTGTTCAGTCCTCGGGAGTGCTCCTGTGACTAAACAGAATACAATGATTTTGTACAAGGCCCCAGCAATTTCCTCTCTTGCCTCCCTCAGTATTCTGGAATAGATTCTATCGGGTCCTGGGGATTCGTTTACTTTAATCCTTTTCGAAACATCTAACACTGCCTCCTTTCTTATAAGACATGCTCTAGAATATCAACATTCACTCAAAACTGAATAGAGTTGGAGTTCTTTCACTCAGAGGGTTGTTTACTCTATGGAGTTCTCCTTATAAAGAACTGTGGAGACTGGATCATTCCATATATTGAGGCTAAGCTAGGAAAGATTTCAATCTAGCAGGGAGCACAGGGTTATGAGGAGTTGAGATGTAAAGTGGAGTTCAGGCCACAGTCTTGAATTGATCGAATTGAATGGCGATAGCTCAATGAGCTGAGTGGCTTTCTCCTACTGTTATTTATTTCAGTAATGGTTTCGGTGGGTTATTTAATAATAATTAACTATTGTTTAAGTAACTACTGCTTTCGGGCCTGTTGACACTCAGCTAATTTATTGATGTTTCTTTTTATACATAGTGGTTGATCTTTCTCCTGGTGCAAAGTGTAAGAGAATCCTAGATATTAATCTTGTATCTGCTTTGGATGGTAAGTTAAAGTGTTCTAAGCGTGAACCTCAAATGAATTTCCCACTAATATTTTGCTTTAAATATTTCCTATAAATTGACCGATCTAAGAATAAATTTAAATTGGTTCCCATGCCTCCAATTAAAGGAATAACAAGTTTAATTGTCATAAACAATTAGTTTGTCATAAATAATTGGTCTGACCAGCCTAGATTGCCTTCAGACAAAGGACTGCTGGTTACTTAAAGCACAGGAAGGTGATTGGCTAGAATGTAATGTGATTTGGGAATTGGATTTCTGTCATTAGTCTTGAAGTACCGTCACTGAATCTCCCATCGACCGGAAATGAAATGGGACTAGCCATATAAATAATACGGCTTCAAAAGCATGTCAGAAACTAGGAATCCCGAGTGCCCAGAATCTGTCCTTCATCTACAAGGCATAAGTTAGGAGTGGACAAAGTTAGAAATCACACCTCACCAGTTTATAGTCCAATATGTTTATTTGGAAGCACTAGCTTTTGAAGCGCTGCTTCTTCATCAGGTGGTTGATAAAGAAGCAGCACTTCGAAAGCTAATGCTTCCAGATAAACCTGTTGGACTATAACTTGGTGTTGTGTGATTTTTAATTTTGTCCACATCAGTCCAAAACCAGCTCCTCTAAATCTAAATCTAAATCTAAATTAGGAGTATGATGGAATATTCCTCACTTGCATGGCTGACTGCAGCTGCAACAGCAAATAAAATGTGTCACCATTCAGGATAAAGGATCCGTGTGATTGGCACCACATCCGCACGGATTCGTTCTTCTACCACTAAAGCTCAATAGCAGCAGTGTGCCATCTACAAGGTGCACTGCAGAAATTCACCATGACTCCTTAGACAGCGCCTTCCAAACACATGACCATTACCATCAAGAAGGACAAGTGCAGTAAATACATGGGATCATCACCACCTGCAAGATCCCCTCCATGCCACTCACCATCCAGACTTAGATTTCTAACCCAACTCCTGCATGGACCTCCATCCCAAATGGCATTATGGGTCTACCTACACACCATTATGGATTACAGTGGTTCAAGAAAGCATTTTCCCGCCACCACCTCACTGGTAACTTGGAATGGATAATAAATGCTAGCCCAGTCAGTGTACCTGTATCCTCTGAGTGAATTTTTCTAAAAAAAATTTCGACTTAAATTGGATCTTTGGTTTTAAAACATTACTGAAGTGATTTATGTGAGATGTATTTTTGATGCATAGACAGATTTTTGCAAATAAAGGCGGTTGAAGGATGACATGATAATAGTCTCAAGGATGATAAAGGGATTGTTAGAGTCAATATGGAAAGTGTATCCACTTGTGGGGAAAGACAAAAACTAGGAGCCATGAATACATAGTAATCACTAACTCAGAAGAAACTGTCTAACAGAGTGACATAAAGTGAAACTCATTATGACAAGATGTAGTTGAAAAGATTAGCACAATGGAGTTGAGATGAGATAAACACGTGACAGAAACAAGTAGGAGCTTATACTGATGAGGATAGACCAGGAGGAACATGAACATCATGTCAACTTGTTGCTGGTTCAGGACTATATATTTGATGGAATTAAAACTGGAGAACAGATAAATATTGAAGTTCAAAGAGCAATCTGCCATCCATGGATTTATCCTGGAGTTGGTAATCTACCAAATCTAATACAAATTCATGGAGTAGCATATGATCTAAAAATTCTTTAAATTATTTCCAAAATTAACTTTGTGGTAGAAGATGGCGGATCATGGTAGAAGGCTGTTTATGTGACTGAAGCCAGGTGTCCAGTGGCATACCACAAGGATCCGTGCTGGGTCCCTTTATTGTTCATGATAAATGTGAATGATATTGATGAAAATTTGGTTGGGGAGATAATATTGCTGATGACACATAACCTGGGTGGATAATAGTGAGGAAGAATGTCTTCGTTTACAGGAAGATGTAAATAGGTTGGTTAAAAAGGCAGATTAATGGTAGATGCAATTTTCACCTGAAAAGAGAGGTGGCACACTTTGGAAGAAATAACAAAACAAGTGAGTACTAGGATAGGAGCAACAGTGAGATCTCGGTGTTTGTCCACTGATCCCCAAAGGTGACAAAACAGATTAATAGGGTGGTTAAGAAAGTATGTGGAACATTTGTCTTGGCATTGATGTATAAGGGTAGGTAAGATGCGTTTAAACTGTAAAAAAAATTTGGTAAGGTCAAAACCTGAGTGCTGTGTAGCGTTTTGAATTTAATTGCACTGGTGGGGGTGCAGAGGGAATTCTCCAGAACATTGCCTGGGTTGGAGCATTTTAGCTATGAAGAAAGGCTGGATAGGCTTGTATTGTTTTCTTTGGAGCAGAGAAGATTGAAGGGTGACCTGTTTGAGGGTGTGGATAGGAAGGGTTGAAGGGTCACAAAGGAAGGGGGCATAATTTTAAGGTGACAGGCAAGTGGATTAGAGGAGATGTGAAAAAAATAATTTTCTCACCAGAAGGTGGCAGAATGCTCCGCCTAGGAGGGCAATAGGAGTCAGAAGCCTCACAGCCTTTTTAAAAAAAAGGGTGAATAAGCACATGAAGTGTTGTTATGTTCAAGGCTACGGGCCACGTGCTGGCAAGTGGAGTTAGTGTTATAGATTGGTGCAGATGCAATGTCCTGAAAGGCCTGTCCAGTGCTGTATGACCCTGACTATGAATCTATGATTAAACATTTAAATTCTGCTTTGTAATGGTAACTGTTATCTGTACCTTTCTGAAAGGAAATAAGCTAGTAAGTTAACTCAGTTCTCATTCTATTGATCTTGGTGTTAAAGCTAAATATTATTTCTTGTCGATCCTACAGTGAAAGTGTTCCATCAGTTTAACATACTGAATTGCTATTCAAAAACACAAAATTTAGTTTTGTCCTATTTTTCAGAGGATGAGGCTCCGCTGCATTCAAAGCTTGTTCATGAGTTAATTATGACCTACTGGAAGAGTCAAGACAGTTGGCAAGATGTATACACAAATGAATTGCAGCTCCCCATGGTACGAATCTGGCTAGATCATTACTTTCAATCTTGTAGTCAATCCTAACTTCAGACATTTGTCTTTATTTTTTCCATTCCGCTATTCCACGATTTCATTTTCCTGACTTTGCATTTTAATAACAAACTGTTAAATTTCTAAATTTGTTTGAACAAAAATGTTGCTGTTGAGAAATATTAACTGTTTGTCTCCCCATGAATTCTGCCAGCATTTTGTGTTTTTAAATTCAGGTTTCCAGCATTCAAAAGTTTTCTTTAATAGCTTATTAGCTCCTTTTGACCTACTGTTAATATTGCTTTGTTTTTTCGGCAGCAGGAAGCTGTGGAATTCTGAAAGCAATCTGTTAGTTGTAATTGTCAAAAGATTGTCATTTGGCATAAACTGAACCCGTCATAATGTATCTCTAAGTCAAATAAATAATTTTTCTTTCAGTAGATAGAGAAAGGAAATGGAGAAATGTAACTAAGTGGATAGCATTTTTAGGAAGTTGACAGGCATGTGAGGAAAATTACTTTCTCCTAATTATTTTATAAACAAACATTGTTAAAATTAAAAGATGAGATTTTTCAATTTAATTTCCCAATTAATCATCAATTTTGTTTTGAACTGTAATTTACATGTCAAGTCTTATTTGTTGTTGTTTTTAAAAATCCAGGGAGTTGGCAGAAGAAAAACTCTGGGGCATTATACTTAAAAAAAAAAACCTTGACCAGCAGTACACAATCACAATTAGGTGCAGAAGGAGACTATTTGATCTATGGGTTTGCACTTATTCTATTACATACTGCTCATCTCCTGCTTGTTGCCCCCATCTCTATACTGTAAATCATATGTATATCATATATTCATCATGTCCTCTTGAATGCCTCAATTGAACCTCTGTCCACCACATTTCCAGGCATTGCACTCCATACCATAACTACTAGCTGTGTGATTTTTTTTTTCATGTCACCCTATTTCTTTTGCCTATCACTTTAAATCTATGTCCTCTTATTGTTCCTTTCACAAATGGGAACTGTTTCCTCCTATCTACTCTGCCTAACCCCATATGACTTTTAGACCTTCAATGGAATCTCCTCTGAATCGTGTTCTCGCCAAGGGGAACAGTCCAAATTTTCCCAGTCTATCCACGGAACTGAAATTTCTCATTCTGGAAGCATTCTTGTAAATCACTTCTATACTTTTATACTCAGGTGCTTTTGTACTCAGTCCCCTTTTACGCATGCACCCCCTTTGGAACTACTCCCTCTTCCCCTACCCTGTTTTGCATTGTCTTCTGTGAGGGTTGTCTGAATCACAGTTTAACACCTCAAACTGGATGTAAACTATAACTTGCAAAGTGACTGTTGGATTACTGGATCACAGTCCAAAGCTTCTGACTTCTTCCAGCCTGCAAGGGATGATGTATTTTGGAAGATTGAAAGGCTTCCGTACTCTGTTCTGGTTTTGGTAACATTTTGACTCTCTCTTTGCTTCTCTAGCTCTTGCTTGATGTTTCATTAGTGGTGAGTCGATGTCGGTTGCTTGGTGATGAGCTGGAATATTTGATGAACTGGGGATCAAAATTTGACATTCTGAAGACAGAGGTTCAAAACATGGAGTAAGTGTAGTGTATCACACAGTTTGTAATTACGCAGTCAGAAGTGGGTATGTAAGAGTTCAGATTTTGAAGCTTCACCTACTCTTTCCAAAGTGATCAGGGTTTGCACTTAGACCTGTCATTCAAGAACTTAATGTGATTACTTTGCATGCACAGTCTTTGACTTTCTTTGTGGAGCAGGGTCAAATTGTGTTGTGATTTGCGCACCATAAGTTTATAAACTCTCACCCCCATAACTGACTACATAGAGCAAAAACGATATATAAATGATAAATAATAGCTAGGAGATGCATTTGAAAACTTGATGGGCAACTGACAACAAAAGCCTAAAATGTCCATTCTTGTATGTCTTGTATATAGGTAAAGTTGCCAGAGGCCCATTGGACTGCTCTGTCATTAGAGAGAACCAACTAGTAATGGTTTAACCTGAGAGTCACCACATCTAAGGCGAGAGGCAAGGTTGAGAAAGCAAAACCTTCATGGTAATCTCAGCCGGTGCAGAATTGAGCCTGCTCTGTTGGTTTAACTCTGCATCACAAACCAGCTGTGCAGCCAAGCTGCATAACATTACCTAGCTTTGCCCCTGTATCAGCTTATCTGCTGAAACCTATACTTATGTCTCTTACTTCGATTCCAATGTGCCTAATACTTATGTAGCTTTCAAACTCGTTTTTTTAATGCCCTGCAAACCATCTTGGGATGTTCATTGCACTAGTGAGGTGATTATAAATTAAAATTTGTTATGAACTTTGTTTTCCATTTACTTCCCTAAGTACACCCTGGCATCTGAGTTTTCTGTTAATGAGTTAGTCACAATGTAAAGATTTAAATACATGTTTCTTTGGTTGACTGCTCTCTCTATATGATCATTGTTTTTCTTTGCAGTGTGAAGTGTCTTTTCTCAAGTTATGATGCACTATCGAAATTTGAACTTACATTTCATATCAAGCCAGGTTATCCATGGCACCTAGTGCAGTTCACATTTAACTCTTGGTTTGGAAACATCAGGTGGGTATGCATGGAAATTTCCATTTCAGTAGAAATTTCTAATTTTGTATGCCTTGCTTTGAAACAGCATCACCCTTCAAACCTCTCAGGGTGGTAATACTGTTCTTGTAGGAAAGTTGCATATACTTTCCACAGGATTGGAAAAATAATCATCAGTGATGTTGATGCACCGAGCTGAAACATTCTTCATTCATCCTTGTATGTTATGCAGTTTTATAGATACAGACATCTAGACAACAATACAATGACAAGCTTGGTAATGCAAGACAAAAAGTGTCAACAGCATCTCTTTCAGCAATACATGACGAATTCTGATGTAAATTTTGACTGTTTATTTAGAGTCGTAGAGATGACAGCACAAAAGCAGACCCTTCAGTCTAACTTGTCCATGCCGACCAGATATCCTACCTAATCTCGTCCCATTTGCCAGCGCTTGGCCCATATCCCTCTAAATTCTTCCTATTTAAATACCCATCCAGATAGTTTGGTTCTGCCCACACTTAACATTAATCGATGTACGTTTTCATGCTGGGGTAAATTTCAACAGGGCACTGACTTTTATTCATTCACCCTTGCATACTCATTCCACTCTGCAATGAATGGCTCTGAGGGAACTGATGGAGATCCACTCACTGACTACAGACTAAGAACCAAATCTGGACTGTAGCTGTATAAAGTCATGGAATGCTCTGGGTTGCAATTCATCGTCATTATCAAATCACAAACGTTATTTGTAGGCTGTATGAAGATAGAGAGCTTTGTTGCTGAATACAGCTGTAACCGGATGAAGCAGTTGTACATAACACATTCTACATCAGAATGTTACTTCAAAATAATGTTTAGAAATGGGAATCTTGAGTGATTCATCTTGGGTACTTTTAAACATTTTACAGTAGACCTGCTACATACTGCTGATGGAATTTGAATTCAACTAATACATTAATCTGGAAGTTCAAGCTATTCTCTGTAATTCTGACCATAAGGCTACCAATGATTTGTCACAAAAATCTGATTCCCTAATCTTCTGTAGGGAGGCAAATCTGCCATCAATCCCTGGTCTGGCCATTGGATGACTCCAGGGGAGCAACAATGAGGTTTATTTTTAAGTGGCCTTGCAAGGTGTTCAGTTGAAGGTCAATCGGGGATGGGCAACAAAATGCTCACATTTGTTAGCGAAAACCACATCCAAAGAAAGAGTAAAGAAAACATTAGTTAAACAAAGAAATTTAGTGTAGTATTTGATTTAAAATAAGGGATGTCTAAAGTTGCTGACTAACTAACACAAAATAATTCCAGAAATATTTGGGAATTGACTCTATTGAGAGGTAGGAACTTTAATTCATGGTGAAGGAAAACTAGTGGCAAAGTCTAATGGCAGACAATGTAGGATCCTAGAAGATTGTGGATCATTGGTTGTGAGCTTGAAAAATTTCCTAGATGTGAGAATGGTTGCACTGGATTGGAAGGTAACAAATTTAAAACAATTATTTGAAAAATGAAGAAAAGAAAAATGGTACTACCTACCAGTTAACCTGACATCAATCGTCAAGAAAAATAGGCAAGTTGTAATAGGGCACTTTTTTAAAAAAAGCAAAAAAACATAATGTCTCGGGAAATTGTTTGCTTAATCTGAGAGTTTTTTGAGGATGTAACTAGCAGGGTAGTGGGGTTAATCGTTGATAACTCCCCTGAAATAGATGTGTTGCATTCAATGACATGTAAAGGAAGTAGCAACAGAGATGGTGATTACATTGGTATTAATCTTCCAAGAATCCATGGAGTCTGGCAGTCTTCTAATCCTCTGGAACTTTTCCAATGTGACACCCTTATTCAAAAAGGCAAGAGGCAAAAAAGTGATAAGACCAGTTAAATCTATATTGATTCTATTTTAAATTATATAATGGAAGAGCACTAAAAATGCATGCTTTTACCAAACAGAGTCAGCAGAGCTTCATGAAAGGGAAATCATGCCAGGCAATTTTATTAGAATTATTTTAAGGAGGTAACAGGATAGATAACCAATGGTTGTCATGTATTTGGATTTCCAAAAGGTGGTTTCTAAGGTACTACATATCAGGCTGCTTAATAAGAACCCATGATGTTGGGGTAGCCATGATTTATTTACAATCTATTTATAAATGGCTTGGATGAGAAACTATTACCAAGTTTGTGGATGACACAAAACATGTGGAAAGGCAAGTCCTGACAATGACAGTCTGCAGAGGGATATGGACTGATTTGAGTGAGCAAAAACTTGGCAATTGGAATATACTGTGGGAAAAGGTTATGCATTTTAGCAAGAAAAATAGAGGAACTGAATGTTTAAATGAAGAGCAACATAACATTTAGAAGCAGAATTGGACCATTTGGAGTGTGCTGTATCATTTTAAATGAGATCATGGGGGCAGCATGGTGACTTAGTAGTTAGCACTGTTGCCATTACAGCGCCAGAAACCAGAATTCAATTCCAGTCTTGGACGACACTCTTTGTGGAATATTCTCCCCATGTTTGCATGGGCTTCTGCTGGGTGGTTTCTCCCACAGTCCAATGATGTGCAGCTTAGGTGGATTGGCTATGCTAAATTGTCCTGTAGTATCTAGGAATGTGTAGGCTGGGTGGGTTAGCCATGGTAAATGTGGGTTACAGGAATAGCGTGGGGAATTGGGCCTGGGTGGGATACTGTTTGGAGGGTTGGTGTCAACTTGATGGCTTAATATCTCCGCCTTTATACATCATGATAATGCCTAAACATTCCTCTGTGATAAATCAATTAGCTATACACTGATCAATAAAAAACAACCTTTCTTATCTCAAATTGGTGACTCCTTACTCTGAGGTTATGCCTTCTGGTCTTAGTTTATCCTTGTCGGAGACTATCGCTTTGCATCCACCTAGTCAAGTACCCTCAAAATATGTTCTGTATTTCAATAACATCTCTCATTACTCTGAACTCTAGGCTCAATGCTGATCTTGCTAATGTTGATCTCTCCAATGTTGATTTCTCCTAGTGCACGGCCTGTGCAATGTAACCTGAATGCCCCTCTCTCTATATCTTCTTGATCTGTGCAACCTTGCTCACTTTGATTTGGCTGTACTGCTCGTAAAGCTTTTAACTAAGCTTCGGTACACGTGACAATAAATAAATTAATCAACCAAAGCTCAATCATTGAGTTTGTTCAAGAGAAACTGATGGGTTTTTAGATACGACTCATTATAATGAGATTGACATCATGGGAAAATGAAATTGAGGTAGGCATGACTGAGAGTGGCAGAGCAAGCTTGAGAATCTAAATGGCTTAATGATCTAAATGGCGAGGCTGTTTTCCCTGGCTCAAGTCTAGAACAAGGAAGCATAGTTCAGTAGAAGATTGTCAATTATTAATGGTAAGTCCTCGGGAGTGTTGCTGAACAAAGTCACTTTGGAGTGCAGGTTCATAGCTCCTTGAAGGTAAGTCGCAGGTAGATAGGATAGTGAAGAAGGTCATAGAGATGTACAGCATGGAACAGACCCTTTGGTCCAAACCATCCATGTCAACCAGATATCCCAACCCAATCTAGTTCCACCTGCCAGTACCCAGCCCATATCCCTCCAAACCCTTCCCATTTATATACCCATCCAGATGCTTTTTAAATATTGCAATTGTACTAGCCTCCACTATTTCCTCTGGCAGCTCATTCCATACACGTATCATCCTCTGTGTGAAAAAGTTGCCCCTTAGGTCTCTTTTATATCTTTCCCTCCTCACCCTAAACCTATGCCCTCTAGTTCTGGACTCCCCGACCCCAGGGAAAAGACTTTGTCTATTTATCCTATCCATGCCCCTCATAATTTTGTAAACCTCTATAAGGTCACCCCTCAGCCTCCAATGCTCAGGGAAAACAGCCCCAGTCTGTTCAGCCTTTCCCAGTAGCTCAGATCCTCCAACCCTGGCAACATCCTTGTAAATCTTTTCTGACCCCTTTCAAGTTTCCTTTCCTTTATTGGTCTAAGTATTAAGTACAAGAGTTGAGAGGTCATGTTGCGGCTGTACAGGTCATTGGTTAGGCCACTGTTTGAATATTGCGTGCAATTCTGGTCTCCTTTCTATCGGAAAGATGTTGTGAAACTTGAAAGGGTTCAGAAAAGATTTACAAGGATGTTGCCAGGGTTGGAGGATTTGAGCTAAAGGGAGAGGCTGAACAAGCTGGGGCTGTTTTCCCTGGAGCATCGGAGGCTGAGGGGTGACCTTATAAAGGTTTACAAAATTATGGGGCATGGATAGGATAAATAGAGAAAGTCTTTTCCCTGGGGTGGGGGAGTCCAGAACTAGAGGGCATAGATTTAGGGTGAGAGGGGAAAGATATAAAAGAGGCAACTTTTTCATGCAGAGGGTGATACGTGTATGCCAGAGGAAGTGGTGGAGGCTAGTACAATTGCAACATTTAAAAGACATCTGGATAGGTATATGAATAGGAAGGGTTTGGAGGCATATGGGCCAGGTGCTGAATTGGACTAGATTGGGTTGGGATATCTGGTCGGCATGGACGAGTTGGACCGAAGGGTCTGTTTCCGTGCTGTACACGACTCTATTGAAAGACTTTAGATCAGACTGTTTCACACAAAAAGATTGTAGGTGCCCAACTGGTGAATATATTTGTCTGAGGTTGCTTAGAATTTTGGGCTCAAAGGGAATCAAAGTTAATGGGAATTGGCAGGAAGGGTAAGTAGAATGGAGGTCAAAGATCAGCCACTATGTTGAACAGTGAATCTGTGTAGTCCGTTCCATCTATTCTTTTCTTCCCAGGTGGCACAGTGGTTAGCACTGCTGCCTCACAGCGCCTGTAGACCCGGGTTCAATTCCCGACTCAGGCGACTGACTGTGTGGAGTTTGCACGTTCTCCCCGTGTCTGCGTGGGTTTCCTCCGGGTGCTCCGGTTTCCTCCCACAGTCACAAAGATGTGCGGGTCAGGTGAATTGGCCAAGCTAAATTGCCCGTAGTGTTAGGTAAGGGGTAAATGTAGGGGTATGGGTGGGTTGCGCTTCGGCGGGTCGATGTGGACTTGTTGGGCCGAAGGGCCTGTTTCCACAATGTAAGTCTAATCTAAACTTTTAAAGGTATAATATTCATTGATCAATCTCCTATGTGATGATGACTAGGTCAACTGTTTTAAGTAATTAAAGTAGTTTTATTAAATAAGAACTCTATTTTGTTGCTGAGTACTAACAATAATAGTTAACTTATTTCATACTGCTAATATTTTGTTTTACATTGTAGTGGTGAACATATCAATGAAGTCTTACTGACAGTAAAACCAGGACCCAAGTACCTGACCAAGATTGTGAAGAGTCTCTACTTGACATTGCTCGTCAAACCAGGAGCTAATAGATTCCGGTTACAGCATTCATCTCCATAACTAGGATAGAAAGTGTGTGCATTCAGCTATCCTTCCCAATCAAATCTGGAGAGACACCAATCGGTCCTGTCTGTACAGTGGAACTTTTGATGAGCTTTGTACAGGAACTGGTTTGAATCCAACTTATGATGAAGAGATGCATGGAGCCTATTTAAATTTCAGTATGACAATTTGAAGTGGCCATGGGCTACATAATATCTCCCTGAAGAGTTGGCCATTTTGTCCTGATAAACTAAGGATGGCCTCACTGACATGTAATATAATAACTGCTTTTCTGGGTTAGGTGTTAATTATAGTGTTTTTTTTTCTTGCTACTCTGATACTTATAATTTTATTTAGACATACTGATATAAAGTAGGTGGTATCAGTACAGAGTACAAGGAGACTTGCTTTGTAACACAACTACCAGAATGAGTGATAATTGCTCCATTTTCTAGAATTAATTCTTTCACCTAGAATACCACAAATATATACTATTGCTCTGCCATTAAGAGTGTGAAGTATTGGTGCCATAATTTCTGTACCTTGTATTGTAATTAAAAATTTGTATATCAGCTACTGATCCTGATACTTGAACTTTCAAATTCACCAGGTAGCACAATCAATGTAATGTGGTAGACATTGAGAGAAGTAACTACTTAGACTGTACATTAGTGTTGCAGTGATGAATATTGCAAGCACATTGGCAGAAATCCCTTCTTCAAATATTATCATTGTGTTTTATACCAATTCGAATCTGCAGTGTCTCTATTTAATATGTCATCTGAAGTTGCCATACAGCATTGTACTGAAGTGTTTGCAGTTATTACTTTTGCATGTTCTTGAATGACATTTGACAAGTGACTTTGACTTCAGGATGAGTATGCAGCCCAAACAAACCAAACTAACAATGACATAATATTATGAAACTTTCAACAAAATGTTGACCAAATCAATGTTTCAGGAGAGAATTTGAATCATGTCATTGGTTCCATGCTATAAGCCTCTTGCTAACTTTTTGATATGTTGTTTTTCCTTTAATAGTTTACATATCTGTCTTTTCATTGGTAGCTTTCTGTTGGGATCATGATTCCTAATTAAGTTGTCATAATTATCATCATTTATTCAGAGATATGCACAAATCACTAACATGTCGGGTGTCTGGGGTGAAGACTGTAAGAGGTATTTAAAAAGAAGCTAGGTAGGTACTCAAGGCAAGAGAAACAGCATGCTTGTAGAGGTGAAACACTGGCACAGGCTTGTAGGGCTGAATAGTTTGCCTGTGCTGTACATATATAAATATGAATGTTAACAGATGATGCTTTCTATCTTCCTGCATGTCTAATTCTTCAATACACAACTAGCTAGTTTATAAATTAATTGAATTTTTAATTGCGAGCAATCTCCTCTTCAAAGCTGATTCAATCTAATCAGTGTTTCTGCTGGTACTCCCTGGGGTTCTGTCACAAGTTAGTAATCTCAATTTATTGTCTTTATTTTACTTCCTTTTATATGTGGCTTTGTAAAGAGAAAGAAAGCTTGATCAGCATCCTGGTAACCATGAATTTTTTGAAGGGAAACTTACACTCAGTACTGTGGCACGTTTTGAGCTATTCCAAAGTGCTTCATATGCAATGAATTATGTCTGATGTGAAATCATTGTCGTTAAGTAGCAGCCAAATGCAGCAATCAAATTGAATTCTGCCAAGTCTCTCAAACAGAAAATAAAATAAAACTTTGTGTAGCTTTCCCAATCTAGGACACCCAACTTTACCCTCATGCTTTTGTTGTTTCCATTGTTTAGATTTAAGTTTCAAATTGAACTGCATCAAACTTAATGTAAAATTCTACCATATTGTGGTCATTCTTCCCATAAGATTGTTTTACAATAGGATTATTAACTTTTTTCTAGTTGCATTATACTACATCCAAAATAGCCTATTCTCTAGTTAGCTCAACATGCTGTTCTGAGAAATCACCCTGTATGCATTACATGAATTTGTCCGCTACAACATTTCAGCTAATTGGTTTACCGCGCCTATGTTTTCAGTTAAGATTCCTTGTTCAAAGTATGATCCTTGTTATAGATGGTGGGAATAAATGGCTCTTTTTCTGTTTGCAGACAATGACCTCCACCAATTCGCAATTTATATAAATGACTTGGATGGGGGAACAAGTACATTACCAAATTTGCTAATGACACAAAATTAATTGTGATTGTGTGTTGTGAGGAAGATGCAAGAAGGATTTGGAGGCTCTAGAGAAGTTTGGTTCACACGCCATTATGAAAACGGGGAGAGACTGTATAGATTATCCTAAATTAGGAAGTGTGGATCTACAAAAAAATAAGGGTGACTTGTACATCTATTAATGAAAGTCAATGGGCAGATGCAGCAAGCAATTAAGAAAGTAAATGCTATATTGGCCTTCATTGCAAGAGGATTTGAGTTGAGTAATAGGCATGTCTTACTGGAGTTATGCAGGGCCTTAATGTGACTGCATCTGGAGAACTGAGTGCAATTTCCCTATAAGAGTTGGTCTCCCTGTCTTAGAGTGGATATATTTGTCATAAAGTAAGCATAATGAAGTGGTCTTTTATGAAAAGTGATTGGTTCAAAATTCACTAAAGTTTAGGAGAATGAGACAGGATTTGATTGAAATATTTATTTTAAAAAAAACTAACCAGGCCAAATAGATTAGAACGGGAAGGATATTTCCCTTGTGCGGTGAGTCAAGGATACAAGGTTGGCCATTTAGGACAGGATGAGGAAACATTTCACTGAGGGTGGTCAACTTGTGAAATTTGCTCCTGTAAAGTTGTGGGAGTCAGGTCAAGAGAGTGATTTATTTTTTGAATTTTCAGGATTTTTAAAGGGGAGAAAAAGTGGGAGCATGGCATTGAGGTGGAAGAGCAGCCATGATTGTATTGAATGGTGGAGAAGGCTCTAACGGCCAATTAGCATACAACTGCTCCTAGTTTTCATGCGCCTGTATCTTCTTTATGTACCTGAACAGCAAACAGGGAGTTTCATGTGGGAGTAGTTTATCAGCCCTTTAACAGTAGCAATCCTGTTGGACTGGTATTAATCAAGAAATAATGAGACCCTCTAAAAATGGAGTTGCAATGATTATGAGAGATTTTAATGTAATCAAATTGGTAAAAGCAGCCTTATGAATAGAATGTAGAGTTTGTTCAGACTTGTTTCTTCAAACAGTACATTCTAGAACCAATTAATATAGCATATGTTAGGCTAAGTCCCACAAAGAGTTAACTGTTAGAGGGGAGGAAATGGCTACACGCATGACTTCAGAGTCTGAGAAAGTAGCATGGACAGAGCTAGTGTAAGGGAATGTTCTTGCATCTGTAAATACATGATAATAAAGTTATTGTTTTTTAAACTAGCAGTCTACAAGAATTATTGAAAGTACTGTATTCCAACATCATAGTAAGCGGTGAACTGTATTGGAGAGTTTCTAGAAAATATTGGGCTTTAAATAACTGATGCATAGCCAAACTGCTACAAGAGATTTGCTTGATTTAGTGCTGCATTGGGACATGCAATAAAGCCAGCCTGAAAGCTGGTCTCTCAACTTTTTTTTGTACACAAGGGGAGCTGTGCAGATACTATTTCAGTTGCCCTGGTTATCAACTATGGTAAAGCCACATATTGGAAGTTAATGATGCACTGGAAGCATAATTTAATGTTGACAAGAACACTTAAATGGAATACACTTTCATTATTCGCTCATGGGATTTGAACATCGCTGGCTGGCCAGCATTTATTGTCTGTCCCGACTGTCCCTTGAGGAGGTGGTGGTGAGCTGTCTTCTTGAACTGCTATGGTCCAGGTGCTATACCTTGGTGCATAGTGCCTTTAGGGTGAGAATTCTAGGATTTTTACCCAACGACAGTGAAGGAACAGTGACATATTTTCATGTCAGAACGGTAAGTGGAATGGAAGGGAACTTGCAGATGGTGGTATCCCCACTCATTGGCTGCTTCTAGTTGGAAATAGTTGTGGGTTTGGAAAGTACTGTTGAGAAACTTTGGTGAATTTTTGCAGTGCATCTTGTAGTTAGCAGGGGTATATATTGCTGAATATTGGTGGTTGAGCAAATTGTGGTACCAATCAAGTGGGGAGTATTCTCCATATTCCTGACTTGTCTTGTAGATGGTGGACAGCCTTGGGGGAGTCAGGAGATGAGTTACTTACCACAGTGTTTGTAGCCTCTGACCCCCTCTTGCAGTCACTGTTTGTGGTGAGCCCACTTGAGTTTTTGGTCAGAATTTATCCCCAGGATGTTAATCAGGGGTTCAGTCTTGGTAACACTATTGAGTGTCAAGCGTGGTTAGATTGTCTCTTATTGGCGATTGTCATTACCTGGCATTTGTGTGGTGCAAATGTTACTTGTCACTTATCAGCCCAAGCTTGGATATTGTTGGGATCTTTTTGCATTTGAATATGCTTCGGTATCTGAGGATTTGCGAATGGTGCTGAAGATTGCAATCATCAGTTAACATATCCATTCATAACCTTATGATGGAGTGAAGATTATTAATGAAGCAACTGGAGATATTTGGACCTTGGTCACTGAGGGATTCCTGAGATGACTGACTTCCAACAATCGCCTTCCTACATGCCAGGTATTAACTGCTATTTCTACACATCCTACCATCTTCAATGATTTATGTAAATGACCCAGGTCTCTTTGTTCTTGCAACCTGTTTGTAATTGTGGCCTTCATTTTATAAATTCTTCTTTTCAAAATGTAGCACCTCACACTTCTCCACTTTGAAGCTCATCGCTCGCTTCTCAAATTTATCAATGTCACTTTATATTCTTTTTCTCTGTCAGTTTCCAATGCTTCCAAGTTTCATAGTTTTGTGAGGTTTTACTACTCCTGAACTTTCCAAATGCTAATTTTTTTTTGAAGTGCCTGGAAAGGCTGGGGAATATGTATATTACATGTTTAAGGAGCTGGTGAGACCAAAATCTTGATTTCCCCTAGTAGTTGAATCCTGAAACTACAGCTTAACCTTGACATAGTAAAGTTGAATACAGTAGACATGACTTTTTGATACGTGGTTGGAGTTGAGTTGATGCTCTTTAGAGGATGAGTGCAGAATCAATGGGCCAAATAGTCTCTCTTCACATTGTAGGGATTTTATAATTCTATTAAGTTAAAAATGTCAAGGTAAAGATAACAGCACTTGCAAGCTTTTAAGGGCATCCAGAAACCAAAGCATATCAATGATCCTGGCCCTGTTTAAAAGAGTTGTTTTTTTTTTCCCTCTTGTCTTTGGCAATAGGTCTCAACTTGGAAAAGATCTCATCAGATTTTACTGAGTCAGCAACCCCACAGCCCAGCAAACTATGAATCCAAAGAAGTTGCTGATCTTAACCCAGTGGGCCTTTTCATCTCTTTGTGACCATTGCCCAGCAGCAAGCTTAGGCACATGGGAACAGGAGGAGACCATTCAATGAAATCATGGCTGACCTGTGGCCAAACTGAATAGATCTGCATTTGGGCAAAATCCCTTAATACTTTTGTTTAAAAAAAAATGTATCTCTCTCAGATTTAAAATTAACGACTGATCTAGCATCCACTGCCATTTGTGGAAGAGTTCCAAATACCTAGGACCCTTTGTGTAGAAGTGCTTCCTAACATCTCTCTTGAACATCTGGCCCTAACTCTATGCTCATTAATTCTGGAATCCCAAGTCATTATTAATAGTTTATCTTAATCTCTGTCTTTTCCTGTTATCTTTATGACTTTGATAAGATCATTTAGTCATCTAAATTCTAAAGAGGACAGGCTTAATTTGTATAAAAGTCCTTAAAGTCTAGATTTCATTCTTGTTAAACAATATTGTACTCCCTCCAAGACCAATATATTTTTCCTAAACTATGGTGCCCAGATCTGATCACTGCCTCAAGGTGGGTCGAACCAGGGTTTTGTATAATTTCTGCATTCTTGTAACATAAGAATATAAAAGATCGGAGCAAGAGTATGCCATTCGATCCCTCGTACTTGCTCCACCATTCAATATGACCATGGCTGATCATTGAATTTAATGCCATAATTCCATTCCACTACTACAGGTACTTGATCCCTTTAGCCATAGGTGGTTTATCTCCTATGTCCTTCATAATGCATAGTGTTTGGCCTCAAACACTTCCTCTGGTAGTGAATTCCACAGCCTCCACATTCTAGGGGTGAATAAATTTCTCCTCCACTCGGTACTAAAAGGATTTCCCCATATCCTTAAACTATGATCCCTGGTTCTGGACTCCCCTATAATTGTTGTACTCCAGTCCTCTAGGTATAAAGGCCAGCATTCCATTAGTGCTCTTGATTATTTTCTGCACCTGCTTGTGACACAGTAAAGATTTTAAAGGTGGCACAGAAGTCATGAAACTAGAAATCTATTCTGCAGATATTTGAGTCAGTGGCCGGTAAGGGGTCAAAGATGGTACAAGTGATTATAAATTTGGCCTTGATAGACTTTGAAATAATTGGCTTCCATCTCTTTTTCAGCACTGTAGGATCATTTGCCATAGTCTCCGAAAAGACTTGTAAAGGTATTTAATTTCGCCCTGGTAAGTTGTGCATTGATTGCTGCGAGTAAAAAGTGAAGTCTGCAGATGCTGGAGATCAGAGCTGAAAATGTGTTGCTGGTTAAAGCACAGCAGGTTAGGCAGCATCCAAGGAACAGGAAATTCGACGTTTCGGGCCTGAGCCCCTCATTGATTGCTGCGTCAATACTTATTATTATTTTTTTATTCTCCTTAGATCCCTAAAATAAAATAATTGCCTCCCTTTAGAAGTCACAGGTGTTTATATTTGAGGGGATTAAATACAAACTTGGAAATATGCTCTTTTAATATTCTAAAGAGATGATTTGCGCGGGGGCGCGGGGAGGGAGTTTGATGGGCTGAGATAGAAGAGATGGCATCAGACTGTAAATGGTGGAGTTTTTGTAGCTTATGTCTTGCCTCAATCATGTCCTAAATGCAGGGTTTGGGAGACTGTAATGGCTGTGATTGGAGGAGTGTTGGAAATGAAACTCCATGAGCCTTACCCAAAGTGTACAACTATTTACTTCAATCACCAAAGTAGTCATTTGTTTCTCTTTATTACTGCTATCTGGAACAAAACCGACTTTCACCAGATTTCTTCATTAAACTCAAAAATAATTTCTTAATATTAAACTTATTCTAGTTGCAAAATAGGTTATTAATTAAAATACTGTGTAGGATTGAACTCTAGCCCCTTTACTCCTACCACACACTATCATATTCACATAGGACAAAATTATACAGCTTTGCAGAGTATTATAACTTTGAAAATAATTGGGGAAAAACTCTAAGTGGATCAAAAGTCTAAACTAGTTGGGTACAATGGGCTGACATCTCATTGTTCCTTTGGTTTCTGTCAATGAGATCAAGTTACTGAGAGAAACTGAAGTGATAGCATATCTTCAGTCGAGATAAAAGATCCTGATTGGAGTATATATTAGACCAAATTCCATAAAGAAAAGTTTGAGAAAAGTCTTTACCTGAAAGTTAATTGGGTTTTTTTTAAACAATCAAGTTGACCGACAGAGACCAGTGTTTTAGTTGGCTTTGTGTCAAAGATTTTTTCCTTACTGACAGAATGAGCAATGTGTTTCCCTTTTTTCCAGCTTCCTTTCAAATGCCTATTTTTAGGAAAAAGTTTGCTACGTCCACCTTGGCAGTCCTTTCCAACTGACTTAAAAAGTTCACTAAAAGCCACGTGCATTCAGAGTGTTGTTTGGTAACTGGCAGCACAGGGTACCCCACCTCTAAAAATCCAGTTTGTTTGCTTTCTGGCCTGTAAAAATGGTGAACAATCTCCTATCTCTGTCTCAAAAGTTTTCTTCTTCCAAAGTCATTTTGCATGTTTGTAAATAGTAGTTATTTTCAATGTTTGTTGACTTTTTGAGTTCCAGGAAGTGACATGGTAAATCCTTTGAAATCCAGAAATTATCCAAATCTGTGATTTTCCAATTAGATTAGATTAGATTCCCTACAATGTGGAAACAGGCCCTTTGGCCCAACCAGTCCATACCGACCCCCCGAAGAGTAACCCACCCAGAACCATTTCCCTCTGTCTAATGCACCTAGCACTATGGGCAATTTAGCATGGCCAATTCACCTAATCTGCACAACTTTGGACTATGGGAGGAAACCCACGCAGACATGGGGAGAATGTGCAAACTCCACACAGTCACCCGAGGCTGGAACCAAACCTGGGATCCTGGTGCTGTGAGGCAATAGTGCTAACCACCGAGCCACCGAACCACCCGTTTCTCATAATCCATAAATATAAGTATATTTCTGACAAGACAACATCTCTCTTCTTCTTGTGGCCAGATTATGCATCAACAGCATGACTGATGACAGAGTAAGTTATATTGGAGAAAGCTGCTTTTGTAACCAAAGAGTCCACCTTTCCTACAAGGCTCTGAATCATTGAAAATGGTTAAAATATCTAGGGAATTGAAACACTAATTTACTCAGGACATCAGAGGATGTTGGAAGTCTGGATTGAGATCTAGGGGAAGATGTAGAACGGACTATATTGGACTAAATTCCATAAAGAGTTAACTGTAATAGTTGGTGATGAAAGGAAGTGATTCAATTGTAATCAGAGTTTAAGAGAAAGTAGCATAGAAAAAAATGTAGTGTAAAGGAATATTCCAATAGCTGTAAATATAATAAAGTTTGTGTTGTCTAGTTAGCAATCGTTGAATTATTAAAATGACCTCCAACCAACATAGCATCCAGTGTTAGACCTTGTAATGTTGACTGGAACAGAATTAAATAATGACTTAATAATGCAGGCAAGCATTTTAGAATTTCACATTCTATTTAAGGATGAGAAACATAGGTCTGAACCTAGTGTCTTAAATGTAAAGGCAATTACAAGGTATGAAAAAAATTGGCTACAAATGGACTGTAAAATAGTTTAAAATGTAAGATGGTAGAAACAGAGGCAGACATAATATATTCCACTGACTTAGCCATGGAATGCCCTTCTTGGTAGAATCTAACTATAGAAGTTGCGTATGCTCTCAAAAATGTATACTATACTGTAAAAATTAGTGGTATGACACAAAATTGGAAAAATGTTCACAAACCAGTAACGAATGATTTCACTCATTCTAACTTTTCCCTTTTTTTAAACTATAAAGAAAATATCAGATCATGTAAGTTTATTTATAAATATTGTCATGATACCATTTAGAGGAACACTGGACCAGCTGGATCTTTACTTATTCGACTTGATTAATCATTTTTTTTAAAAGAGTAGAAATGTGTGAAAGAACCAAATGTAAGAAAATAAGTGGCAGAATCAGAGGATAACTATAAATGACAAAGAAAAATAACTTTATTAAACAAATAAACAAACACACAAGCAATAAGACATTGTATAAATTGAACAAGCAAGGTAACTATTAAACCATATACATTAAAGACAACTTATTGTTTGGAATATTATGAAGTAAACATGAGTTGTTAGACAAACAGTAGTCAAACACTCAACAGATTGATCTTTCACTGACTGATGCATTCAAGACAGATCCCATCCAGACACCAGATCATTCTGGATTTATGGAGATGATGGAGATAACACATTAGCATGCATGTAGGAATAGTCTAACTGAAACAGGATAAATGGGTCATTTTCAGGTTCGGAAATAGTAACAGTGGAGTGCCACATGAGTTAGTGCTGGGGTGTCAACTATTTATCATGTAACAGTTTGGTGCTGGAAAAGCACAACCATTCAGGATTCCTGATGAAGAGCTTGTGCTCGAAACATCACCTCTCCTGCTCCTTGCATGCTGCCTGACTGGCTGTGCTTTTCCAGCATCAGTTTTTCAACTCTGAGCTCCAGCATCTGTAGTCCTCACTTTCTCCTGTCAGTTATTTATAGTCTTGACCGAATGAAGGAAATAAGTGTATTGTGGCCAAATTTATAGATGGGTAGGAAAACCAGTTATGAAGGCACAGAATCCATGAAGGGATATAGATAGATTAAATAGATAGACAAAGATTTGTTATAATGTGCGAACATGTTAATTTGTTCACTTTGACAGGATATTGCAGGTAAGATATTGCTGAATGCTGCAATGCAGAGGGAAATGGGTTTCCCATTCATCAATCACTAAAAGAATTATCAAGTATTTATAACATCTTGACTGGTAAAGATGGCAGAGACTCTAGGAAAACTATGATGTGTGTAGCATGCAAGATATTGGAGGTTTGAATGCACAAGACATCCAGATTAGTCACAGCTGCATGAAGTACCAGAGGGCAGTAGTCCTTCAACAACATATGGTTGATTTGGAGTAGCAACTCTACTGCACACCATACAAGGAGGAGAGAGGTTTCTGGAACAATTACACCAGAGGTGTCACTTGACATTGTGATGGGTGACAACGAAGACCATAGAGATGGCAGAAGACTGGGTAACCTCACTTGTTGAAAGGAAAAGAAACTTAGACTCCTTGGAGCCATCCAACAGTGGCCAGCACGGTGGCACAGCAGTTAGCATTGCTGCCTCACAGCGCCAGAGACCCGGGTTCAATTCCCGCCTCAGGCGACTGACTGTGTGGAGTTTGCACGTTCTCCCTGTGTCTGCACGGGTTTCCTCCGGATGCTGCGGTTTCCTACCACAGTCCAAAGATGTGCGGGTCAGGTGAATTGGCCATGCTAAATTGCCTGTAGTGTTAGGTAATGGGTAAATGTACGGGTATGGGTGGGTTGCGCTTCGACGGGTCGGTGTGGACTTGTTGGGCTGAAGTGCCTGTTTCCACACTAAGTAATCTAATATAACATTTTTATTCAGTGAGCAACATGACTGTGTTGGGGTGGATAACTCGAGGGAAAACCACAGTACCATGGTGCCCAAAGCTACTGTCAGAAAAATCAGGGAGGCTGGTAGGCAGATTAGAAAAGTGGAAGTAGTAGGTGACTCAATAGTTTGAGGAATAGACCATCTAGTTTGCAGCCAAGATTGAAAGTCCTGTATGGTTTGTTGCCTTCTGGGTGAAAGGGTTTGGGATAAAATGTCTGGAAAGGGAGGGTGAATAACCAATGCACAACCATCCAGGTTCCTATGAAGAGCTTGTGCTCGAAACATCACCTCTCCTCCTCCTTGCATGTTGCCTGATGGCTGTGCTTTCCAGCATCAATACTTCATGTGGGAACCAATGGCAAAGGGAGCTTGGAAGACTTGCAGGATAAGTTTCAGGAGCTAGGAAATAGGTTGAAATGTAGGACCTCCAGGGTAGTAATCTCAGAAATACAATCTGTGCCATGAGTTTTACCATTTAGGCAAAGGCAAATCCGGGAGGGAAATGCATGGTTTGTGGGATGGTGTAGAATGGAGGGGTTTAGATTTTTGGGACATTGGGATCATGTTGGGAAAGGAGAAAACTGTTCAAAAGAGATGGTCTTTACCTGACTTCAGGCTGAGAGAGTACATAGTGTATTGTCAGCTGATTTAAACTTGTAAGGCAGGGAGTAGTAAGGGTATGGAATGCTTTGCCTGCAATGGTAGTAGATTCGCCAAGTTTAAGTGCGTTTACGCTGTCATTGAACAGGCGTATATGGACGTACATGGAATAGTGTAGGTGGGATGGGCTTCAGATTAGTTTGACAGGACGGCGCAACATCGAGAGCCGAAGGGCCTGTACTGCACTGTAATGTTCTAAGATGGAGTGATTAATGAGCGTTGTATTGGAAAGATCAACAAGGGCAAAAAAGAAAAAATGAGGAACTGAGAAAAGGAAGTGAGGGAAGGCTTGACGTGAAAGAATGAAATGGTTCCCCCCCACCCTCATGATCAAGAGAGATAATGACAGGGTTAAATTGTATATATGTAAATGCTCTAATATGGTGAACATAAATAGGAAAATGGAAGCAGAAATTGCTGTTTGTGGATATTACATAGTAGCACTGATAAGACGTGGCTCAAGCCAGATCAGGAACACAGATGTAGCATCCTAGCTTATAAGACTTTTCATATAAAGGTTAAGTAAAAAAGGAATTGTAGCATTCTTGGTCAATGATGTAATTATAGCCCTTGAACAAGATGTAATTCCTGAATTACAATCTATACAGTTGGAGGTGAGAAATAGGGAAAGAGAAATGGCCTTGTTAGGTACTTATTATGGACATCCACGCAATGGTGAGGAAGTAAAAGAGAGCATTTGTAGGTAGATTATGGGAATTTGTCAGATTCTAATACTTGGTGATTTCAATTACCCTAGGGCTGACTGCAAAAAAGGTAGTGTGTGGAGCATGGAAAGGGAGAAATTCTTGCAATGTGTGCAGAAGAACAGTACTTTTCTGAAGTTAAAAATCACACAGCAGCAGGTTATAGTCCAACAAGTTTATTTGAAAGCACCAGCTTTCGGAGCGCTGCTCCTTCATCACAATCACCTGATGAAGGAGCAGCACTCCAAAAGCTTGTGCTTCTAAATAAACCTGTTGGACTATAACAGGGTGTTGTGTGATTTTTAAACTTTGTACATCCCAGTCCAACTCCAGCATCTCCAAATCAGTACTTTTCCAGTCCTGCGAGGGAGGGAACTGGCTGGATCTGGTCCTAGGAAATAAGGAACGCCAAGAGAAGAACAATGGCATGGGTGACTGTTTGAGAAATTGTGACGATAATATAATAAGTTTCAATGTTAAGTTAGAATAAAAATCAGTCAGGGATTAAGATCCCATTTGGAAAAGGGCAGATTTTAGGGGTCTGAAAGCTGAATTGAAGCAGACTGATTGGAAACACATTTTAGTAGAAAAAACAACAGAAGAAAACTGAGACACTTTCAGAAGAGAGAAGAGTAGGATGCAAGCTAGGTCCATGTTCATGAGAAATAAATGCAGAGTATCCAAAACTAGAGTAGCTTGGATGACTGAGGAAATTGAAGAGAAAATAAGGGAGCAAAGGCAGGAAATGATGCAATAGAAATCAAGAAGATCATCTCAAATTGCAAGAGAGAGGCTGAGGCTGAAATAAGGAGGACGAAGAAGAAGCATGAGGAAAGGATGGCAGGCTGCACTAAAATGGGTGGCACAATGGCTCAATGGTTAGCACTGCTGCCTCAGAGTAAGGGACCAGGGTTCAGTTCCAGCCTCGTGGATTGGCCTTGGGAAATGCAAGGTTACAGGGACAGAGTAGGGATAGAATGGGTTTGGCAGGATGCTGTTCAGAGGGGTGGTATAGAATTGATGGGCCAAATGGTCTGCTTCCATACTGTAGGGATTCTATGATAATAAAACATTCTTCAAACACATAATCCTTCGATACTTGTTTTACTATTAGAGTGGGAGCCATTAGGAAAATGCAGGGTAAACTACTCTCTAAAGCCAAGGGTATGGTAGAGATATTAAATGAATGCGTTGCTTGTCTTTACGAAACTGGAAGATGGCAACAACGTCACAATTGAAAATGTGGGTGTTGAGCAACTGAACTGTAAAGGGAGTGCTAAAAAGGCTGGCAGCTCCAGATAGAGAAGTCGCCAGGCCTAGATGGGATGGATCCTAGATTACTAAGAAAGGAGCAAATTGTGGAGCCATTCACTGAAATTCTCCAGGCCTGTCTGAACACAGGAATAGTCTGCAGGGACTGATTGATTGCAAATGTGATGTTGTTTAAGAAAGGGGTAAAGGATAACTCAGGAAACTAAAGACCTGTCAGCTCGACATCAATCATGGGGAAAACCAATGGAGGCCATAATACAAGAAAAGATAAATATACACTGAAGAGAAAAATAAGTTAATACTTGACAGTCAACAGGGTATTGTGTCTGACAAATTTAAATGAATTATTTGATGAGGTAATGCTGGCAATGAATGAGGGTAGTTGGACATTTAATGTTTCAGAAAGCATTTGAAATGGTGCCAATGAAAGGTCGGTCAGCAAATTAGAAATGTGTGGGATTGATGGGTTCATGACAGCACAGATTAGAAGTTGGCTCAAACATAGGAAACAGAGGGCAGCTTCCAGATTAGAATAAGTTGAAAGTGGTGTTCCTCAGGGATTGGTGTTAGGAACATTGCTTTTCTGGTTTATTTAACTGATTAGGAGTTGAGTGTTGAGGGCAAAATCTCTAAATTTGAAAATAATACTAAGCGAGTGAGATTAAGGAGTTGTAAAAATGATGTTGAGCCAAGTTCTGCAAATGAACAGGTACTTGGCAGATGAATTTCAATGCAGAGAAATGTGATGTAATGCATTTTGGTAGAACAAACATGAGACAATAGAGTGCATCGTACAAGAGGAGTACAGGAACAGACAGACCTTGGGGTTCAAGTGCATAGGTGGTCAGGCAAGTGAAACAGTTGTGAAGAAGGAGTCTAAGATGTTTTGGGTTGATAAATAGTGGAATAGAGTATAAAGTGCTACACCTCTACAAATCATTGATCAGACCACATTTGGAGTATTGTGTTCAATTCTAGGCAGCTTATTCAAGGATGAATGTTAAAGCCCTGAAGAGAGGGAATTTTCTAGAATGAAGTCAGGAATGAGGGATTTTAGATACAAGGAAAGATTAGAGAAATTGGAATTCTTCTCCTTGGAGCAGAGAGATTAAGTGGTGCTTTTATTGAGATGTTCAAAATTATGAACAATTTTGGCAAGGTAAAGGAGGATATTTTGTTTCCACAAGTTAGTATGTCAGTAACTAGGAGTCTCATTGTCGAGACTCAGCAAGAGAGCTAAGAGTGAAATGAGGGGAAATGTCTCTACTCAGAGTTGTTAGGATTTGGAATGCAGTGCCTGGTAGAGTGATGGAGGCAGATTCCAAAGGAGGTTTCAAATGAGAGCTGGATATATATCTGAAAGTGAAGAATTTACAGGACTGCAGAGATAGGGCTGGAGAATGGGACTGCTTGGGTAGCTCTTTTAAGAGCCATTAAAGACACACTGGGCCAAATGTGGACCCCTTCTATACTGTAAAATTCTATTTATAGAAGTGATTAGGAAGTCGAGTTAAATGTTAGTCCTTACTGCAAATGGGATGGAGTATAAAAGTTGGGAAATCTTGTTACAACTGTACCAACCATTGAGATTGCACCTCGAACACTGCAGTTTTGGCCTCCTTTTTTAAGGAAGGATATACTTGAGTTGAAATCATTTTAGAGAAGTTTTAAGGTGATGCAAGTGTTTCCATTGAGGAAAGGGTGAACAGACTCATTGAAGTGTTTCAGTATAAGAGATAATTTACTGAAACGTATATTTTTGAAAGGATTTGATATGATTGGTGCTGCGATGCAGCCACCCGTGACAGATTCTGAAACCAGGGACAAAGATTCAAAGTAAGGGGTCTTCCATTTAAGGCAGAAGAAATCCTTCACTTCTATCAGAAAGGCATTAATCTTCAGCATTCACAACCTCCACTAGCAGCCTATATTGAATTGTTTAATATATTCATGCCTGAATGTACACATTTTCTCTGGCAACCCATTCTATATACACGTCACTCTTGAGGTTCATAGTATCACCTGATGAGACTGTGAAGGTAAGGATACTACAGTGGAAAAATGGTGAGTTTGTTTATCTTTTCATGCATCCTTTATATTGATTTGCAAGTCTGCAGTGCTCAATTATGATAGCACTTCCCATTTTCTACAGTCTATTTTCTTTTTTATCTTGGTCTGTTTTAAGCATCTGTATTAAGAACATAAACAGAAGAAGGAAGCCATGAAGGCCGTTGAACATATTCTGCCACTGAATAAGACTATGCCTGATCTGATCTTGGCATCATTCCATTTTCCCTCTTGTTCATTTAATCCGAGACCCCTCAGAGAGTTCAAAACTGCCCATCTACACGTTGAATATATTATTTAATTATTGGGCATCCTGAGCTTTAAGTAGGGAATTTCAAAGGTTTGTGCCTGAGTGAAGAAATTCTCCTTAATCTCCATTTTAAACGTATGACTCCTTATTCCGAAATTATGTCTCCAGTTGGAGAGTTTGACACAAGGAGAAACATCCTTTCAGATCAAATCTTGTCAAGTATTGGAAGAATCTTGTTTCAATAAGATTGATTTTAATTCTTCTAATGCCTGTGATGTTCTATGCCTGAATACAAGCCCAACATGCTCAGCCTTTTGTTGCACACCCCAAGGATCGGCATAGTGGGGCGACTTTCTACTGCCTCCAGTATGAGGATACCCTTCTTTGGGACAGCACAATTGTATACAGTACAATTGGTCTCATCAATGTAAGTGCAACAAACTTACACATTTTTACATTCTATCTTTTTTCCAACAAGGCCAACATCATACTTGTCTTCCTAATTACATAGTATACTTGTGATATAACTTGTGTTTCTGTGCCAAACTAGATCCCTCTGTGCCATAGAATTCTATGATTTCTCTTCATTGAATTGATATTTTGTTTTTGTATTCTTTTAAAAGTGGTGATCTCACATTTTTTGCACAATATAAACTATCTGCCATATTTTTGTCCGCTCATCTTATCCATTTGCAGACTCTTTGTATACTCACATCATGTTTTTCCATCTATTTTTATATTATTCAGTAGAAATGCATGTAGCTCCTTCTTTAAAGCTAGTAATATAGATTGTAAGTGGCTGAAGCACTGACTCTTCTGATACCCCATTAGTTAGTTTGCCATCACATAAGAACTACGAACAACAGTAGGCATCTCAGCCCCTTGAATCTGCTCCATCATTTGATACCATCATGGGTTATCTAATCATCGCCTCAACTCTATTTTCCTGCTTACTCTCCATTACTCTTGAACTCGCTGTCAACTCATTTATGTTCAGTTCCCTGTTAAGTAGCCAGTCCTCTCTACATGCTAATATTACTGTCCACCTTTCTCTGTCCACCTTATTGAATATATTTTGAAAGCCAAAGGTACTGAATCTTCTGGTTCCCTTATCCATTCTGCTGCATATAATATCTTTGAAGAATACTAATAAATTTATTAATCAAAACTTTCCTCACAAAAATATATTAACACTGCATGGTTATATTATGATTTTCTCAATGTTCTGCTGCTCCTTTCTTAATGGATTCCAGCTTTTCCTAATTACAAATGTTGGACCAATTCATCAGTTGTTCCTGCTTTTTACTTCCTCTTTTTTTCATGAATGGGTTTATATCTGTCAGGATGTTTCCAGATCTAAGGAAGTTTGTAGGATTACAATCAATACACACTCCATCCCTGTAACTCTGTTTTAAGACACTCAGATGCAGTCCATCAGGTTTACAGGGCTTGCCAGTCTTTCATCACATCAGTTTTCAAAGTACTTCTTTTCTCCACCAACTGTCATCTTTCTTGCCATAGGTTTTCTCTTTTGGGAAAACTATTTGTCCATCATGAAGACAAATAAAAAATATTGGTTCAAAGTGTTTGCCATTTCCTACGAAAGATGGAAGGAAGTATGGATTGGGTGTTAATGTTATGCCAGTCTAATTTAATCTGGCATTAAAATATACTACAAGTCCCAACTCTCATATCTACTACTTTGCTGTAGACATCACTAATGAGCTTTATTTTAGTTTTTGTCACAAATAGTTCTATTTTACTGAACAACTCTTGACTTTTTCTAAGGCTCGAATCCAAGATTAGAATGCTGTTCAGTCTGCGAAGCCCTTCTAGAATCTTCTCATTTTTAGACTACATACAAAACCTTTTCATATCCAGCCTTACGCTGGTCTTTTGTTTTATCGTGACTGCTGTGATCAGTGCTCTGGAATTTTCCTCATATTTATCAGGTCTGAGTAAACCACCTTTTTTGAGGTATTTACCTTCATCTTGATCCTTGTGAAAAATCTGTATTCATCAAGTAGCTGTTTATTGACTGAATCTTTCTCTGGATTACTGCAAGGGTTGACAACTTCAAGTGAAGAAATTTCCATTCATTTCAGTCCTAAATGGCTACTTCCCTGACCTGAAACTGCCGCCTCATTATCGGTACTCTAATTCGATAAAACAATTTGTCAACTCCTACCCTGTTAGGATATTTATATCTTTTTTTGATTATGTTTTAATCAACAGAAAATTATGGAACCATTTTAGTCAACCTGTGTTCCTTTTTCTCATTGTCTCATTTCTCTCTAAGAAAAGTACAAGTGGCATCTGTGATAAGCTGGATGAAGAAAAAGAAAAGGGGCATAGGGGCTAGATACACAAATTTAATTAGGATTGGACCTTGTTTGGAGAATAAACAGCAACATGGAGAGATTTGATGAAACGTATGCTTCTGTTTTGTTCAATGGAGGACTTGAGTACAAAAGTCAAGGCTCACAATGCATTACTCCTCAGAAATGACACTGAACAACTAGGCATTGTATTTTGGATGAAATGTTAAACCAAAGCCCTCTCTGGACATATCATTGGATCTTTTTGCTCCTTTGAAGAAGAGCTGTGGGTTATCTTCAGGGTTATCCTAAAAAAAAGTATCACTCCCTCAAATCACAAAATTCAAATTTATTTTATCACATTGCTACTTGTGAGATCTTGCTGTGCCTTTTCTTTACTTTACAGCAGTAACTGCACTTCAAAGTATCGACTCATTATAAAGTACTTTAAAATTTTCTGTGTTTGTGAAAAATACCATATAAATGTTGTTTTAGCTCTCAATATTTGGTGTCAAATATTGATTTTCACCAATGTGAACTAGATCTGTTATTGGTGTATAACTCTCTGTGACAAATAGAGGGAGCCCCTGAGCTGCTGCAAAAGGTAATCTTCATTAGGACTGTGTAAAATACCATCACTGCACTCAATGAGGAGGATGTGGCATGGAATGATCAGATGCACATTCACATCCCTGATTTCCTACTTACAATACCATGAAGTAGCTTGTCATGGCAGTGTCTATAGTGAGACTCCATATCAGTTACAAAGGCATGTAAAAAAACAATATGGAAAGTTAGTACAAGTTAAAATATCACATTCATCCATGATAACAAAATAGACACTCGGACATTTCTAAAGCTCCTGAACGTAGTTCAATAAGTAATTGCGATAGTGTTGATCTCTATTAATTCCACAGTCCTGTCCAAGCAAATTTATCTAGAAAGTTTTCTTCCTCTTTACTTAAATGATGCTCATCTGGACTCTTGTTCAGTTGAGATGCACATATCCAAAATGTCAACTGCTGTTATTTTTGAGTGACTTGGGTTTTTTTTTCCACATTTTTATTTCCATGTTTCAGACCTCCAGCATGTGTTGAATTTTACTTTTTGTTCTGCAAGTAGTTGATTCATCTTCAATATTCTCCAAACCCTTAGGTGATCACAAATATAATGGTTTGATTTGACTTCTGGAACCTGACAGCTACCTTGACACAGCAGCATACAGTCATAGAGAATTCAGAGTATGGAAAGAGATCATTTACCAGTCATCAAACATCCATTTATCTAATCCCATTTTCCAGCACTTGTATCCTTGTATGCAAAGACGCTTTCTTGATTTTTCGATGTGCACAGCTCATGGGTGAAAAGTTTTTCCTCAAATTCCCTCTAAACCTCCTGCTCCTTATCTTAAAACTGTGTCCCTGGTTACTGGCCTTTCTAAAGGGAAAGGTTTCTCTCCATCTACCGTGTCTGTACCCGTCAGAACTTTGTACATCTCAAACACAACAATCAAGACAAGGGTGTTCCCTACCAGTCGGGGAGCTCTTCAGCAGTCAGGGACATTTGGCCTCAGATCTTCAGGTAACCATCCTCCAAGGTGGACTTCAGGATAGGCAACAACGCAAAGTGGCTGAGCTGAGGCTGATAGCCAAGTTCGGTACCCATGAGGATGGCCTCAACCAGGACCTTGGGTTCACGTCACATTAGAGGTGACCCCACTACACTACACACATACTCTCACAGTCACGCAGATCCTCTCTCTCACACACACATACACCCCCCACACTAACAGCCACGCACACATCCTCTCACAGGCTTCTACTCCATCACACACACACTTTATCACCCTTTCATACATGCAAATGCACACGCATCCACTCACATGCAGACACTCATTCTCTCTCAGCACGCACACACAAATATAGAGTGAATTTATATTTGCAGATACATTCTATTTGCTTAAAAAATGCATAGTCTGCAGGCAGTCAATACATGTAATATTTTGTAAATTCCACTTTGGAGATAGAACCAGTCTGACTCAAGATTGGGATACAGATAGACTCTGATCTCACACCTTTAATGTGTTGTTTGAGCTGAGATGTCACTTTTTATTATTAAACCTTACTTTATCTCGAGAAGGTGACTTAAAAGAAGTTCTGGGACTTACATATTAATGAACTGAAACCCATTTTAAAAGATGAAAGAGTTAACAATGATCCAGATTTGTTCAATATATTATTTCAGTTGCATGATATTGTAATCTTTTGCTATAAATTGTCTTTTTTTTAAGGTTCCCTACAGTGTAGAAACAGGCCCTTCACCCCAACCAGTCCACACCAGCACTCCAAAGAGTAACCCACTCACACCCATTTACCGCTGACTAATGCACCTCGCACTATGAGCAATTTAGCACAGTTAATTCACCTGGCCTGCACATCTTTGGACTGTGGGAGGAAACCGGAGCACCCGGAAGAAACCCATGCAGACACGGGGAGAATGTGCAAACTCCACACATACGGTCACCTGAGGCTGGAATCAAACCTAGGTCCCTGGGGCTATGAGGCAGCAGTGCTAACCACTGAGCCACCATGCCGCCCTAAAAGATCCTACACTCTACAACCACCTGATGAACAATGCTTCCAAATAAACCTGTTGGACTATAATCTGGTGTTGTGATTTCTAACTTTAACCAGAAGAAAGCACTTAGTTCTTCAGGTATTGCTTTGATGCCTGCCAACAAGGCCAAGTGGAATTATTTTTTTTGAAGAAAACTACTTATCCTTTTTGTTTGAGTTTTAGTTTTGGTACCTGTGCTTACATTTCTTAAATTGTATTCAAAAACTCTGTCTATCTTAAGAATAATCAGTAGATTTGGCTGTCTTCCACCAACTTTGGAGCCTGTCTAAGGATCATGCAATTTGAAACTGACCCTGAACAGATGCCTGATGTCCCACAACTACCAAAGCACTCCTACTCTTTAGCTGAATTAAGGCATGGATTTCAGCCAATATCAGAGTTTCACTGCTTGGATGAATATATGCTGCCCTGCAACACCAGATGTGATCGGCTTGGCTCAAACCCAGTTGAGTCTTTCTCATGGTAGATGTGACACCATGCCTAAGATCTTAACTTCTTGCTTGATATTATTCCAATTGGCAATGACCTTCAGTCAGAGCTTGCACAAACTCAAAGATCCATCTATTTCCTTTTTTTCTTGAACCATTCAATACACTCAGTGTCCATTGGACTGCAGGTCTATTTATTCATCAATTTGGCAAGAAATACATTTTAATTGCTGGAACCATAAGAGCCTTATGCTGAAGTTCAAAATATGAATCTGGTTTCAGCAATGCGAATGACTTATTGCCTCTTCATTTTAACTGTCCTCATTATACTTGAAAATAAATCAATACCATTTCACAGAGGCAGCTCGTTTATAAGTGCCATGCTTGCCATTGCAACGTAATTATTCAATATTATGTGGAGAGTTTGAGTAAATTTCAAGTACAAAGCATTAAAAAAAATCTCTTAGCCTGTTATTAAATAATGAGTAAATAATTTTCCATTCCTCCTCATTCTCTAACACCTCTGAGAATATATGATGGAAGTACTAATGAATTTAAGCAATGACATTGCTAACAGGCACACTGTCACGTATAATGGTAGATACTGTCTACTGGTCAAAGTGTGATATACCAACAATGTGTTAGTATTCATAGACTCTTATTTTTACTTTTTGGTTTTATAGAATAACGTGCTGCAGTAATTTTATTTCTGGACTAATATGCAAAGAATTTAGTTGGCAGTTACTTTTTTAGATTCCCTACAATGTGGAAACAGGCCATTTGGCCAACAAGTCCACACTGACCCTCCGAAGAGGAACCCACCCAGACTCATTTCCCTACATTTACCCTTGACTAATGCACCTAACACAGCAGGCAATTTAGCATGGCAAATTCATCTGACCTACACATTTTTGCAATGTGGGTGGAAACTGGAGCACCCAGAGGAAACCACACAGACACGGGGAAAAATGTGCAAATTCCACACAGTCACCTGAAGTGGGAATCGATCCCAAGTCCCTGGTGCTTTGAAGCAGCAGTGCTAACCAATGAGCCACCCTGCCGTCCTACTGGTCTGTGCCATATTATTTTCCTGTCCACAACTGGGAATTTAGTTGTGTGTAAAACCTACAATTTACAAAGTAGAGATTACAGTTTTTGAGTGGTGTACCAGCCACAATATAATTAAACATGTAATTACAATGAATAGTTTTGTAACAAAGTGAACTTAATTAAATATGTGCTAAATTGGACAGCTCACCATTGGAACGTGGTGTTGGCTAGGAAATCACTAAAAACTGCATGGGGGTTTTTGATACACAGAAACTTATGAAACTAAAATACAGGAAGAGACTTGGAGGAGAATTTTAATTCCAAGTTTGGGTTTGGGAGCAGATGAAAGGTTAGAAGTTTGAGTTGGGATTGAGAATTTAATGTACTGACTTCTAGTTTTAATGAAGTTGGGTTGGTGGATGTGTTGAAAATTGAGGTCCCTTTAAAATGGAATTCTTCTAGCATTTCATGCCGAGCATAATACCAAATGTAGCTGTTGTGACAGTAGTTGCTATCCCTGAAATATAGACAATTCCTAATTTTACAAAATGACAGAGGGGAGGTGACAATAAATGCCACTGAGGCTATGTTTCATTAAAGAATTATTTTACACAATTATTTATTATCAATGTAGAATTTAGGAAAATAAAAGTTTTGATCCTAGACAAATGAAAATTAACTTTCATATGAAAGAGGGCAAGGAGACAGTGGTTGTCCTGACATTGGGAATAGTTGTCCCATGTCCATTAGCTAGAAAGATTCAAGTTGGTGATTGACATAGTGTAAACTACCAACCCCTAGAAACTAAGAATATCAACAAGTGTTCAGAATTAGATTTCAGCTCCCTTCAGAGGGAAGATGAACTAGGAAAAAAAAGAAGCAAGAGGCAGGGGACAGTTCACAATGTAAGACTTCACCTTGAGAACAGGATGCTGGCCTGACAACTTTAATGAGATCATATACCTGTTCATCCTCTGTATCATTGATGGATCATCAGTTTTAATAATTGTGTACAGTTTTGTCTAACTACTTTATATATCAACTGATGCTTCTTAACTAATTTAATAGGTTATCTGGAAAATTCCTTATGAATAGCTAGGTAACTGTGGATCCCAAACCCCAAAATCTTAGATTGGTATCAGGAATGAGATCCATGGTGTCAAGGTTTAATTGGCTTTAAGTTTTGAGAAGTGACAGACTTGGATCACAATTGAATATGTGTAGCAGTTAAGAAAAATCAAAAACTACAATGACATTGGTATAACTTAGGTAAAGGTTGGTGGAGTGTTTAGTTACAAAAACTGGGGTAGCTGAAGCAAGTAATAGTTAGAGAATGTGACTAGAGATGATGAATCTATCACTGATAGATAAAGGAGGCTCAGAAGATTAAGTTAAAACCATTCCAGTATAAGTCAATATACAGTGCAAACATGTCTGCCTTAAAGACGAATAAAAATATAAAAAGTCAAGGGATCATGTTAAAAACTTATAAAGGAAAACTGAGAGGTCACAATTAATTACTATGAAAGATAGAAGAATGTGATGAAGCATGTTCTAAAAAGCAGAAAGGAAATGATGGGACAAAATGCTAAGTAATGAACTAATATTACTAGTTTGAGGGATGAACTAAAGGATACAAGAGACACTATGAGACAGACTGAAACAGAAGGCAATCCTTGTATAACTAAAATCTAGACAAAACTTAGCCAACAATGAGTAGAGTACAATCTACAGGTGCAGGAACAAGTGACTTTGATATATATGGGGACAGTATATGTGAATCATTTTCCTTCTGATTTTTATGCTTTATTGTGTAATTGATAGTTTAGTTGAAAACAAGCCCTCCCCTGGTCTATTAATGCTTTGTTCTGCCTATTTTCAGACGAGCAGAGTTAACTCTTTCTGCTGACAGCTTTTTAAAAACAATTTACTGTTGGAATGGCTACAAGTGTAGTTTAGCCATTCAGCATTTCTAAATGCACATGAATGCTGGTGCCACAGCAAGGAACCCGTGTGCCCACAAATTCAAGAACCTATTACCCTTGCACTCAAGATGTTGTCTTTCGTGGTCTCTGTCTTAATGAAATAATCACTTATTAGTCTGTAAGACAAAATCTTTGACAATGGGAGAATTCTAAATTTACTGCAATCAGTTGTATCACTAATATAAATCGATAATTTAAAATCACCAAATTGGGATTTTTTTAAAAATTGGGACTTATGGAATAACTTTTGTTTCCAAAGTTCTAAAACAATGCAACACCTTATAAATAAGTAACTACTGCACATAGCATTCGTGGAAATCAACTCTAACACTGAAAATACCAAAAAAGGAGCAGCTCTTACAGCTACAACTTTTTCCCATCTACCATTTTGAATGACCAGAATCTGATCCAAATTGCTATTTCAGGCACTCAAAGGAAAATTCACATGCCACTTAAGACAATGTCAATGAAAAGAGCCTTGGTGATTTTAACTTGTATTACATAAAGGGAAAACTTATTTAGTAAGTTATACCTGTATGTTGACCACGAACAAAACCTATCAGTCCAACACTACTAAAACTGTAAATAAATTTTTAAAAAGTGTGTTGTTGCCATATTTGAATTTAGGAATATTTTATGTAAAGAAAAATCAATTGTGGGCCTAGCACTTTTGAGAAAATAGTTTTTCAAAGAAATAGATACAATTTCTTAACCAATTTTGAAAACAAAAAATGCTGGAAATCACAACTGGTCAGGCAGCATCCATGGAGGGAGAGCAAGCTAAAATAAAACAGAGGCAGGAATATTTATCCCATCTGGAAACTTATCGTTTGCTTCCAACTATCTTAGGTCATTTATTAGTCCCCCTATCTATACATAATACACAGAACTCAGACTAAATATCTCCATGTAGAATCTCTCTTAACAGTTTCATCCTGTTTGATCTCATAATTTTCTCAGAAACTGTAAAATACATCCCGTTTTTCATTTCGGTAGAAGGTCCAGGATTCCTGTTTGGAAATTTTCACTCACCGTGCTTCCTTCCTGGTCCATTCTAAATGTCAGAGGTATGTTCTGCTCCATATGGATGTCACACACCATTGTCATGCCTATCCATCATAATTCATACAGCTTTCATCAAAACAAAGCCAGAGATCCCTTGGAGAGGTAAAAATAACATACAAATTGAGCCAAATTATGAGGTAAGACAGAGGAAAATGCCTCTCCAAATCCCTTGAGCAGTCAAAACTAATTCAGGAGATCACCCTGGCTCTGGTTTATGTTTCCATGTACTTACCTCTTTTATGAGGTAATCTCCATCCAGCCAGAAATTAGCCAGTTTTTATTTAAATGATTTAATGTTATTGCATAAGATCGCAATGCTCAATTACAATTACATCTCTTGAAAAAGTACCTCTAACTTTTATGTAACTTTAAAAATGATTCCTTCCTAAACTTTACATGACCTTGAAGCATGATTCCTTCTTAACCTATTCAGTGAAATAATTCATCTATAATACACAATCAGTCCCTTCATTGTTTTATAGGCTTTGATCAAAACACCTCTAAATCTATTATTTTCTAAAGTATACAGCCCAGGTCATTGAGCCTCCTTCTGTAATCAGTGAAATTAATCTCATGACTTGCTCTGAAACCTTTTTAAAATCTCATCATCCTTAATATATCAGACCAATGCAGGATATAGTGTTCCAACTATTTGCACAAGGGCAAAACAGTGCGGTTGAAGGCCTCCTACTATTACATTGATGGCAGGAAAGCTGTCTTATTGCAGAGACATACAGACAACACAGATCATTTGTTACTGAAGATGCTTGAAAGAAGGTGCGTCACAACAGAGTGATTAGTTGGTCCTATCTAAGGCTAAAGGTCACTGTTCAACAAAAGCACAGATAATAATTGTGGAGTGGCTAAGGGAGGCAGTTGGGAGGGTATTTGCTGTATCAATGCAATATTTTTTCTCCCTTTCTGCAAATGAACAAATTTGCCGATGTCAGAGTAAGATCGACGTACTTCTTAACTGGGTTCTGGTTTCTCACAGAGCCTATCAATCATGATGCAATTAGGAACACCTGGCTCATCTGGGAGGTATCAGTTCAAACACTGAACAACATTGTCTTTTTCGAAATAGTCTTTTTTGTACCCGCTTTATAACACATTTTTCTTTACAATGAAGTTCAGTTCAAACTTGTAGAAATATAAGACAGGATTTTGCAGGTTATGATCCCTGCCCCTTCTCAGAGTTATGGGGAATTTGTGAAGGAAAAGAACAATTACTCTGCTGCTGCATAAGACATTGGCTGGAGATGAGATTTCTGCTCTTCAGGGGCAATCAAATAGCTGACAGCACTTTTGGTTCCAGCACTATAAGGCAGGAGCAATGACCACTACTGTATAAACTAAATATCATCTTCAATCCAAAGTCCTAAGCATACGCAAAAAACTCTTACTTAGCACCTTATCTAAGGCATTTTAAAAACATTATATTTTCCTTCTTGTGACCTCATAAAAACCCTAATGGATTTATCAAACACAATTATCCAATTTAAATCCATGTTGACTGTTTAATTATATTCTTTCTAAATTCTTTACCAAATTCTTAATAATGGATATTAGCATTTGCCTATTACATGTTGGGCTAACTGGATACTTTACTCTCTCCCTTCTTTTTAAATAGAAAAATTATATTTGGAAGATTGATGGAGATGAAGCCTGGAGAGAGAGAATGACAAGGAGACAAAGCTCAGGAGGAAGAAAAACTGATAATGGGGACCATTTCAACCCAGGTAAAAACGGTTTGGCTGTGCTGAAAGTAAGTGAGGACTGCAGAAACTGGAGAGCCAGAGTCGAAAAGTAGGGTGCTGAAAAAGAACGGCCGGTCAGGCAACATCCGAGAAGAAGAGTCAACATTTCAGGCATAAGCTCTTATCAGGATGGAGGACTTATGCCTGAAACATCGACGTTCCTGCTCCTCAGATGCTGCCTGAACTGCTGTGCTTTTCCAGCGCCACACTTTTTGACTGTGCTGAAAGTAAGTAAACCATGACAGGGCCTGGAGGTGTGGCTTTAGGTAAAGGACATAGAAGAGGGTTTTTAAATTATTGCACTCCATATTGAGTCCTAAAAATCTGTATAATTCCCAAGTGGAAACTAATATGCCGTTCTTCAAGTTTGCAAGGAACGACACTGGAACACTGCAGCAGGTCCGAGACACAAATGTCAGCCAGGGACCATGGTGGTGGTGACGTGGCACGCAACTCAAAACTCAGGGTCATTTTTGCAAACAAATGTATTTATTGCACGAAGTGGTTGCCCAGTCTGCATTTCGTCACCACAATGTATAAGACCACATTGTGAGCAGCAAATACAGTAGATTAGATTGCGTGAAATGCAGGTAAATTGTTACTTCACCTGGAAGGTGTATTTGGAGCCTTGGATACTGAGGAGGGAGGACATAAGTGGGTAGGTTTTACACCTTCTACAATTGCATGGAAAGGTGCTGTGTGGGTTTTGTGAAGTGCTGAGAGTGTAGAAGGAGTGAATGAGGATGAATGTTTTCTAATGCTGAAAAGAGGTTTCCGTGTCATTTTCTCTCTCTCTTTCTCTGGACTTCATCTCCACCTATACACTCACCCCCAACTTTCCCCTCCCCCAACACCAACCCTATGCCTGTTTTCAATATAAATACCATTTTCTCCTTTTTACTATCAGCTCTGAAAAACTTGCTGAGTTTTTCCATCAGTTTCTGTTTTTGTACATATTTCCAGCATCCGCAATTGTTTTATCTTTTGTAATTAATTATCATTTCTACCTGAATGCAAGATTAATGTATTTCATGTTGCCATGGGGAAGAGGATAGAACAAACCATATTTGAGATCAGGTTTCAAGCTTCCATATAAATCAACGAAAATGTGTTTTGTGTGGTTAGCAAAGATAACAGTTTGCTTGGGTTTGAGAGTTACTAGCAATCATTGCAGAAGGGAGACAGTTTCTCGAGAGTCATTCTGCATCAATCTAAGAATTCAAAACATTCCTCTTCAAATGGCGAGAGGAAGAAGAATCCTCTGAACAGATCTTACTGCTGCTCATGGATATAAGAAGTTCTCAGAAAATCACCTGAAGTGCTTGGTAACCATCATTTCAAGTCACTACTTGGTGAAATAGGAAAATGACAACTCATCGGTGATATATATGTATATCTTCCTTAAAAGAGTCTATATTAAAGGGTTCCATGTTTTGTCTGTAGTTTGCCTGCTTAGGATTTGTAAGCTGTACACAATCGAAACAGTTTCTCCTGCTCCTTGGATGCTGCCTGATCTGCTGCGCTTTTCCAGCAACACTTTTTTAAGCTTTGATCTCCAGCATCTGCAGTCTTCACTTTCTCCACAATCGAAACAGTTGGCTAAAGGTAGTGTGTGTTTTTTTTATTTTATCAACAGTACAAATTACAAACAAACAGTTAACATGAACAGCTGTATACAAGAAACAGCAATTTACAGGGGAAAGGGACGGCAAAGCCAGACCCCAAACTCCACCACACAACCAGTTCATAGGGAAATGAGGATGAACCTCAAATTAATGTGTGCTTTATATGTGGCTTACACTTTACTATTTTAAATGAATTAATCCATGGTGTTAATCAATTCCTAATGAGCAATGGATTAGATGATTATCATGATACTATTAGACACAATAAGGAAAGGACAAAGAAGCTCGTGTATATCTTATAAGTAATGGGGCAATTAATATCTGTGTTGTTGCATCACCATAGACTTACCAGACCAAAGGGGGCTGTTCTCATTAGAGGGAGAAGCGACTGGTGGTGATTTAACTTGAGGGCCACCAGGTGTCAGGCAAGGGACGAGGTTGAGAAGGAGAATCCTTTATTGTAACCTCAAACCAGTAATATGAATTGAACCTACACTGTTGATATCATACTGCTCTGTGAACCAACTGAGTTAAACTGATTCCCAAAATCTGTGTAAAGAGATAGAGAGCAGAGACTCTTCACCATGTCTTCTGTCAGCAGGGAATATGCAGAGTTTGGCTAAAACTGACATGATTACACAAGACAATAAAATTTTGAAAATAATAACAAGGCATTAAAATTTGCTCAGTTATTTGGAATGAAGGTCTGCACAGACTTAGCATATTAGGTTTAACAGCCAAAGAGCTAAAAGATTCCCAAAGGATATGTGCTTCCAGAAAGATTTGCTGGACAAATCGAAAAATTAAAATGCAAAGAACTATTGGAAGGTTTAGTAAGTACAAAGCAATCCTTGTAGGTCAATGAAGTTTAGAGGCCTTAAGCATAAACTGGACAACTGTCACAATCAGTAGCACACCAAACGTAGCAAGAGATGTGGAAAGTGTGGCCTTCTGCATACACCAAGGAAATGCCCAGTTTCAATCAATTTTACAACACACACAACAGAAAAGGCTACTGGCAGAGGCAGTGCACTAAAGCAAGGGATTATGCAGCTGTAGAGAGCTGTGCACTGACCCAAACAATTTGCACAAAGAGTGTCTCAAAACTACAATAAGGAGCAGCTGTTATCCCACCAGAGCATATACATGAAGTAATCAAACCAGAATCTGACAATTGCATATGTTGAGACAAAGAGCAATGAACACATCTTGTTGTCAATCTCATGGAAAACATCACTGTCATCAAACCATCCAAGGTGATTACAAAAATTCAAATAATCTGTTCTCAGAAAACTGGTGACTATCTGTTATAGCTAACATTAACAGGGGGAAATGCCAATGTATTATGCCAGCAAATACTAAAACACATATACTCAGAGACACCTGTCCATTTTCTTTCCCACATATCCGCTCCACCTGCATCCACCTATTGCCTTCCCACGAGCCCCACCCCACCCTCCTATTTATCTCTCAGCCTCCTTCCCCAGTCAATAGACAATAGGTGCAGGAGTAGGCCATTCTGCCCTTCGAGCCAGCACCACCATTCATTATGTTCATGGCTGATCATCCTCAATCAGTATCTTGTTCCTGCCTTATCCCCATAACCCTTGATTCCACTATCCTTAAGGGCTCTATCTAACTCTTTCTTGAAAGTATCGAGAGACTTGGCCTCTTCAGCCTTGTGGGGCAGAGCATTCCATACATCCACTACTCTCTGGGTGAAGATGTTTCTCCTCAACTCTGTTCTAAGTGGCCTACCTCTTATTTTTAAGCTGTGTCCTCTGGTTCGGGACTTACCCATCAGCGGAAACATGCTTCCTGCCTCTAGAGTGTCCAATCCTTTAATAATCTTATACATCTCAATCAGATCCCCTCTCAGCCTTCTAAACTCAAGCATATACAAGCCCAGTCGCTCCAATCTTTTAGCGTAAGATAGTCCCACCATTCCGGGAATTGATCTCGTGAACCTACACTGCACTGCCTCAATAGCCAGAATGTCTTTCCTCAAATGTGGAGACCAAAACTGCGCACAATATTCCTGGTGCGGTCTCACTAGGGCCCTGTACAGCTGCAGAAGGACCTCTTTGCTTCTATACTCAATTCGTCTTGTTCCTAACGAAGGGCTTACGCCTGAAACATCAATTCTCCTGCTTCTCGGATGCTGCCTGACCTGCTGTGCTTTTCCAGTGGCACAATTTTCAACACTGACCCTCCAGCACCTGCAGTCCTTTCTCCCACACTCAGAGACATAGCAAGCCATGAATACCATCAATGCATTGTGCAGAAGACCTACATCACATTAACTGCTGAGATCAGCGACTGCAGGTCTACCAGTATGCAGTAATCTAACATTAGTCACAATCTATGCTGAGGGGTGCACTACTGCTTGGGGAGCTGGCACCAGGTGCAGCAGGGAAAGACCACCATCTAAGGTCTTTCTGCCAACGTACAATGGGGGTCCATTCAGTCATTGGATACTCCTGGACTCTCAATACATGTAACTATTGTCTTGTATAAATAAAAAATGCCTTGGATTTATTTGTTCTCCATATATAAAGACTGTACAGAATCAAACTGCTCTAAGTGACTGTGTACGTACATAAAGATTTTTAAAATAAAGTATGTTTTTGAAATTAAATGAGTGCAGTTAGACATTAGACAACAAATCGAGTTCTGAAACAGTGTCTATCACTAAACATCAAACTATCCAGAATGTCTTGAAAAAAATTGGCAGTTTCAAGGGAATTGAAATGATGTTCTCAAATGCAAACCCATCCATTGACGCATCATTCTAGTGCAGCACCCACTTAAAACTCGATGATTAAGCTAGATGAGATGGAGCAAAATGAAATCAATAAGAAAACAGTATGTCTCAATAATGTGTCAGAAATAAGATGGTTTTTATGCATGATGCCTAAGTGAAAGCTTTGAAATGGTACCCTGACAAAGTACAATTACACAATTCTTTGTCCGAAATCTGAAAAGCCCTGAAAACCAAAACATTTTTCTTCGAGTGTGGAGTGTCATTTTGGCATGTGAACAGATGACCCAACCCACTTGAATCAAATCACACAGATGTGATGTGGGGGTGTGGCTCAGCATTGGTAGGCATCAATTGTGTCTCTTAGCGCTTGTGCTATTCACATGTGTGTCTCCTTTTAGGTTTTTTTTATTTCACTGTGAAAATGTTACTTATTCTAAAATCTGAAAAATTCAGAATTCTGATAAATAACTGGCCCCAAGGCCAGGATAAAGGATTGTGTATCTGTACCTTAGAAAATTAAAAATTTCAAGATTAACAGGACAAAATTCTTCGTAAATTTCTTTGCTAAGCATATTTCTTGGTCAGTATATCTTGTGGTGGTATCTCATGAGCTCACAGCATTCCATACCCCATTCAGATGACACTACATAATTTTTACTGACTCCCCTTCAGACTATGTGTTAGCCAAGATTTCTTTCAGATTCAAACATGATGCACCTATATTGCTGATGACATTGCTGTGGTACCAGGGGTTGTTTTAGCTCAGTTAATTAGAAAAGTGGTTTGCAAAGTAGTATGAAGCCAACAGTACGGGTTAATTTCCCTCACCAGCTTAAGGACTCTCCTTCTCAACCACTCCCCTTGCCTGGGATGTGGTGGCTCGCAGCTTAAATCATCACCAGTCATTTCCTGCTAACGAGAGAGCAGCTCTATGGTCTGGTAAGAAGTGGCGACTTGACTGGCTGTGATACGTAAAACAGAGCAAGAATATTACCACAATCTGCACTTAAGGATGCAAGCAGTATCCAATGAAGCATAGGCAATCAGAGATGTCACATCAATGTGTCATATATTAAACATGATTTGGAGATGCTGATGTTGGACTGGGGTGTACCCAGTTAAAAATCACACAACACCAGGTTATAGTCCAACAGGTTTAATTGGAAGCACACTAGCTTTCAGAGCGACGCTCTTTCATTAGGTGATAGTGGAGGGCTCAATCCTAACACAGAATTTATAGCAAAACTTTACAGTGCAATGTAACTGAAAATATACATTGAAAACCTGATTGTCTGTTAAGCCTTTCGTCTGTTGGAACACAGTGATAGTTTCACTTCTTTCATGTGTAAATCATAAAACCTTTTTTTAAAAAGTTGCATTCTCGAGTTAGCTGTTAACAACGGTGATAGCTAGACAATATGTTGAAGGTGTTGCCCCCTCCCCCCACCGTTCTGTCTATGCCATGATGTTTAGATTGATTCTAATCTAAAAAGTGAAATAACGGAGTTTTACATAAATTCATGCAGTTTTTGAGCTCAGAGTTTTACATGAATGCATGCAGTTTTTGAGCAAAGTACAATGTAACCCTGCAAGTACAAATTCACCCCACAAAATATATGTGTGCATGTGGGTCTTTGTCTGTGTGTGTGTCTATCTGGGTTGGGGGTTGTGACTGTGAGAAAGTGTACGTGTGTGTAGCGAGTGCAGAGTGTCTTAAGTCTGTGAGGGGGTGCATGTGTGAGTGTGTGTGTCTATAAGGGTGTGTGTGGGTGTCTGTGTGCGCATCTCTGTATATGTGTGTATAGGAGTACCTGTGTGAGTGTGTGTGTGTGTGTAGTGCAATGGTGATCACCTGTAATGTGACATGAACCCAAGGTCCCTGTTGAGGCCCTCCTATGGGTACCGAACTTAGCTATCAGCCTCTGTTCAGCCACTTTTCTCTGCTACCTGTCCCGAAGTCCACCTTAGAAGATAGTCACCCGAATGTTCGAGGCTGAATGTCCTGGACCACTGAAGTGTTCCCCAACTGGGAGGGAACCCTCCTGTCTGTTGATTGTTGTGAGGTGCCCATTCATCCATTGTCGTAGCCTTTGCTTGGTGTCCCCAATGTACTATGCCTCCGGGCATCCTTGCCTGCAATGTATAAGATAGACAACATTGGCTGAATCACATGAGTACCTGCCATGTACAAGGTGGGAGGCGTCCCCATGCATAATGGTGGTATCTATGTCCATACTCTGACATGTCTTGCAGCGTCTACCGTGACAGGGTTGTATGGAGTTGTCCTGAGATTCGGGCAGCTTGCTACGAACAACGATCTGTTTGAGGTTTGGCGGTTGTTTAAAGGCAAGAAGTAGAGGTGTGGGGAAGGTCTTGGTGAGGTGCTCATTCTCATTGATAATGTGTTGCAGGTCACGAAGAACATGGCGCAGTTTTTCAGCTCCTGGGAAGTACTGAACAACGAAGGGTACCCTATTGGTTGCAACACGTGTCTGTCTCCTGAGGAGGTCATTACGTTTCCTTGCTGTGGCACGTCGGAACTGGCGGTCGATGAGTTGAGCATCGTACCCCATTCTTGCGAGGGCATCCCTGAGTACTTCCAGGTGCCCATCACGTTCCACTTCCTCTGAGCAGATCCGGTTACACGTAAGGCTTGTCCATAGGGGATGGCTTTTTAATATGTTTTGGGTGGAAGCTGGAGAAGTGTAGCATTGTGAGGTTGTCTGTGGGTTTGCGATAGGGTGTGGTTCTGAGGTGTCCATCCTTGACTGTTGCCGCGATGCCATCGTTGTGGAGGATGCTGGTATAGAGTGCGGAAACATCCATTGTAACGAGGAATGTTCCCGGTTCGACTGGTCCGTGGGTGCTGAGTTTCTGTAAGAAATCCGTAGTGTCGCGACAGAAGCTGGAGATCACCTGTACAATAGGTTTCAAGATGCCTCCCACATAGCTGGAGAGATTCTCACATAGGGTCCCATTGCCCGACATGATGGGACGTCCCAGTGTGTTGGCTTTGTAGCAACACACTACGGACTTCTTATAGAAACTCAGCACCCACGGACCAGTCGAACTGGGAACATTCCTCGTCACAATGGACCTTTCCGCACTCTACACCAGGGTCCCCCACAATGATGGCATCGCGGCAACAATCTCAGTACTCAACACCAACAACTGCCAATCTCTAAACACCATCCTACAACGCATCCGCTTTATCTTTGATCACAACGTCTTCACCTTTGACAACCAGTTCTTCATCCAGACACATGGAACAGCCATGGGGACCAAATTTGCATCCCAATATGCCAACATTTTTATGCACAGGTTCGAACAAGACTTCTTCTCTATGCAGGATCTCCAACCAACGTTGTACACCAGGTATATTGACGACACTTTCTTCCTCTGCACCCATGGCGAGGAGTCACTGATAAAACTACACAGTGACATCAACAAGTTTCATCCCACCACCAAACTCACCATGGACGACTATCGGTCTCATTCTTGGATACATGCGTCTCCATCAAGGATGGACAGCTCAGAACCACACTCTACCACAAACCCACAGACAACCTCACAACACTACACTATCACTGTATTCTAACAGATGAAAGGCTTAACAATTTTTCAATGTGTAATTTCAGTTACATCACGCTATAAATTCTGTGTTAGGATCACGCCCTCCACTATCACCTGACGAAGGAGCGTCGCTCTGAAAGCTTGTGTGTTTCCAATTAAACCCGTTGGACTATAACCTGGTGTTGTGTGATTTTTAATTCGATTAACATTACCACAACAGGCTACTTCATCTATCCATGGCGACAGCTCCTTCATTACAAGCGGCTTCGTCCAAACTGACAGCCGGGATAGGCTCCAGGTAAACGACCGTTATCCTCATGGTGCTCGCGCTCTCCTTCAGACAGCGATAATAGCAGCGCACGTTCCACTTCCGCCCGCGAACGTCTGCGGCTTGCGTCACTGCGTCACTGCGAAGTGGCGCGCGTTTTGGAAGGGCAGAGCGGACAGAAAGAAAGCCTGAGGCGGCGCGAGGGGACGCGGCCGCCCGCTTCAACGGACTAGCCGTTGGCCGCCACCGTCTCTCAGGTAAAAAAACAGGGAGTTCCTTCGGCAAGGCGGGACCGTGGCCTCCGATGGAGGGTACAAGTCCGAGTCGGGTTGCTGGCACTTCCCTTACCCCTACCTGTCCCAGGGGCAGCGTTTGTCTGTTGTGTTAATGTCTATAAGAGGATCTGGGAAGGGGGCAAAATTGACCCCGGGACCTCCATTCCATTAGTAAAATCTTGAGTTTGAATGCTGGCTGCACTGTAATGCGTGCAGTGGTTGCACTGCCCTGCCTTCTTCCTTATTACCTACTAAATTTAGATGCTAGCTTTTTGTGATTCATGCTCCAGGACTCCAAATCACTCTGTACTGCAGCTTTCTACACCCTTAATCCACTTAACTAGTGTTTAGCTCTTCTGTTATTCCTGCCAAAGTGCATAACCTCACATTTTCCCACATTTATATTTCACCTACCAAGTTGTTTCCTACTCATATAATCTGTTTATATTCATCTGGCGACTTCTTGTTTATCTGCATTAGTTGCCTTTGCATCTGTTTGTGCCATCTGCAAATTTGGTAAAATGATATTTGCTTCCATCATCAAATCTATTAAAGTTTATTGTAAATCATTGCGGCACTCCACTAGCTAAAGGTTGCCATTCCTGAAAATACTGCCTTATCTCAACTCTGTCTGATTAGTTAGCCAATCCTTTACCCATGCTAATAATGAGTGGCATGGTGGCACAGTGCTGCCTCACAGTGCCAGGGACCTGGGTTCAATTCCCACCTTGGGCAACTGAATGTGTGGAGTTTGCACGTTCTCCCCGTGTCTGCGTGGGTTTCGTCCGGGTGCTCCGTTTTCCTCCCGCAGTCCAAAGATGTGCAGGTTAGGTGAATTGGCCATGCTAAATTGCCTGTAGTGTTAGGTGAAGGGGTAAAGGTAGGGGAATGGGTCTGGGTGGGTTGCTCTTCGAAGGGTCGGTGTGGACTTGTTGGGCCGAAGGGCTTGTTTTCACACTAAGTAATCTAATCTAATCTAATCTAAAACAACCTCAACACCATGGGGCCTTATCTTAGTAGCCTTATATGGTACATTAGCAAATGCTATTTAGAGAAACAAATGTACTGTATCAACTGTGTCCTCTTTATCTATTTTGCTTGGTACCTCCAACAAAGAAATTTGTTAGACATGATTTTCCTTTCACGATGCCAAGCTGATACTGCTTAATTATACTGAGTTTCTAACTGCTGTATTATTACATCCTTTTATGATCATAAATGTTAAGATAACTTGCCTATAGATACTTGTATTTTCTGTAATTGGAGTTTATAGCATAGAAAAAAAGTGCATCGAGTCAAAACAGCACCTAAGTACTCTAATCCTATTTTCCAGCATTTCTACATAGCCTCATATGCCTCAGCATCACAAGTGTATAGCTAAATATTTGTTAAACATTATGAGCATTTCTGCCTCTACCACCCTTTACAGGCAGTGAGTTCCAGATTTTCACCACCCTCTGGGTTAAAAAAAGAACTTGCATCTCCTCTGAACCTCCTGCCCCTTACTTTGAATCTATGCCCCCAATCTTTGATTCTCTCCATCAAGAGGAAAACTTTATTCCTGATTTACCCTGTCTATGCCCCTCATGGGGTCCAGACCTAGAGGGCATAGGTTAAGGGTGAGAGGGGAAAGATATAAAAGAGACCTAAGGGGCAACTTTTTCACGCAGAGGGTGGTACATGTATGGAATGAGCTGCTAGAGGAAGTGATGGAGGCTGGTGCAATTGCAACATTTAAGAGGCATTTGGATGGGTATATGAAGAGGAAGGGTTTGGAGGGATATGGGCCGGGTGCTGCCAGGTGGGACTAGATTGGGATTCCTAGTCGGCATGGACGGGATGGACCGAAGGGTCTGTTTCCATGCTTGCATCTCTATGACTCAATTTGAATCACATCTTCCTCCTCAGTCTCCTCTGCTCTAAGTTTATCAAAACAAAAACAGAAATTACTGGAAAAGCTCAGCAGGTCTGGCAGCATCTGAGGAGATAAATCAGAGTTAACGTTTTTGGTTCGGTGACCCTCAATGGTTATGAGGAACAGAGAAATGATAACAAAGTGAAATATTTTGCATCAGTCTTTATGGCGGAATATACTTCAAACATCCTCTAAATACAAAAGAATACAGGGAAGGAATTAAGTACTATCGCCATCACCTAGAGAAGTAGTATTAGCAAACGAATGAGGCTAAGGATCCTAAAAGAAGTAACTACAGAGATGCTGGATGAATTGGGTGTAATTTTCCAAAACTCCTTGGATTCAGGAGATGTGTTGGACAAACGGAAAACTGCCAATGTGACATGAAGATTCAAAAAAAAAAGTGGGAGGCAAAAAGTCTCTTTAGGCCGATCAGCCAGACATTTAATGTTAAAATCAATTATTAAGGAAATATTAGCAGTACATTTGGAAAATCATACTCTAATCAGGCCGCATCAGCATGGCTTTGTGAAAGGGAAGTCATGTATAGCCAATTTATTAGAGTTTTTCAAGGAAGTCTCACCCAGAGTGGATAGAGTGAACCAGTATATGTTTGTATTTGGGCATCCAGAAGGCAGTTGACAAGTTACCTCACGAAAGGGTAAGTAATAAGATGCCCATGATGTTTAAGAAAGTATATTGGCACCAATAGAAAATTGGCTGAAAGTCATGGAACAGCAAACGGTAATTGGGGTTATTTTGAAGTTGGCAACATGCAACCAGTGGGATTCCACAGGATCAGAGCTGGGACCACAATTGTTCATAATATATATTAAGGACTTGGAAGAAGAAAGCAAATGTCCTGAATTATAGCCAGATTGGCAAATGATAACAAACATCGTTGGAAAGGCAAGTTGTGAGGGATGCATAACAACAGTTTACAGAGAGATAGTGATAGCTTAAAAAAGCGGGCGAAAGTTGACAAATGAAGTATAATGTGAAAACAAAGTTGCTTATTTTGGAAGAGAGAACAAAAATAGCATATAATTTAAATGGAGAAAAACTGCAGGAGGGTGCAACATGAAGACACTTCAGGTAGTTGTGCATGAAACATAGAAAGCTAGCAAGCAGATGGAGTAGGTAATCGGTAAGGCTAATAGAATGATGGCCCTTATGTCATAAGGTTTGGAGTATAAGATTAGGGAAGTCTTCCTGAAACTGTAGAATGTGTTGGTGAGACCATACCTACGAACTGTGCGCAGTTTTGCTCCCTTTATCTGAGGAAAGATATTATTTCATTGGAGGCAATTAAAACAAGGTTCACAAGGATAAGCCCCAGTATGGAGGGATTGTCTTATGAGTAAAGGCTAAACGGATTGGGACTCTGTTCACTGAAGATTTGAAAAATGAGGTAATTTCTTTGAAACATATGGGATTCTTGAGGGGCTTCACAGGGTAAATGCTGAGAGGATATTTCCCCACATGAGCGAGTCAAAGACCAGCAGGCATAGTGTCAGAATGAAGGGGCACCAATTTGAAATTGACATGGGGAGAATTTCTTCTTCCAGAGAGTTATGAGTCTTTGGAATTCCTTGCCATAGAGAGCTGTGGGAGCAGAATCATTGTTCATATTTAAGGCTCAGGTTGTTTCTTGATCCATAGTGGAATCAAGGGTTATGGGGTAAAGGTAGGAAGGTGAATGTGAGGAGTTGGATCAGCAACGATCTCTTGTTTATTTTTGGATTTTCGGTTGAATCTTCCCACCCACCCCACTGATTAGTCTAAAGCCTTTCTACCACCCTGATTACACAATTTGTCAGGACTCTTGTCTGAACATGGTTTCAATGATGCCTGTTTGAATGGCACAACTCTCTTTGCCCAGTATTGGTGACTGTGCCCCCTGAATTCAAACCCATTTCTCCCACACCAATCTTTGAGCTACACATTTACCTAATATTAGTTAACCTGTGCCAATCTGGACATTGGTCTGGTAATTATTTTGAGATTATTACCTTTATAGTTCTATTTTTAAAAATTTAACCCAAATTGCTTATGATCCCTCAGCAGTGCCTCTTTCCCACTCCTACTTATGTTCTTGCCACCTACATAGGCCACAACATGGTTCCTTTTTTGTCCCAATCTAAGTTCCTCTCCAGCCAGGGAGATGTGCTTAACCTTGGCATCATGTACTGAAAATGTGTTGCTGGAAAAGCACAGCAGGTCAGGCAGCATCCAAGGAGCAGGAGAATCGACGTTTCGGGGCATGAGCCCTTCTTCAGGAATTAAGAAGGGCTCATGCCCGAAACGTCGATTCTCCTGCTCCTTGGATGCTGCCTGACCTGCTGCGCTTTTCCAGCAACACATTTTCAGCTCTGATCTCCAGCATCTGCAGTCCTCACTTTCTCCTTGCCATCATGTAGGCAACACAATCTTCATTGCTGCAAACAGCAGTAACTCGTGTCCTAACTATGCTATCCCTTATCACTCTTACATTTTTCACTTCTCCCTACACTTGAATGGTTCTGTGTACCATGATTGTTTGGTCATTTCACTTATTCTCAGTTCAGTCAATGCTTTCATCTACATTGGGTAAGAACCTTGTACCTTTTGGACAAGGGGGCTGGCTGAGTCTTTTCCAAAGTTAAATTCTGGATCCCTGTCTTAATTGCAGTCATACCCTCTGTCCCTGACTACAAACCAAATTTGATGTATTTAATCTAAGGGGGTGACTGCCAACTGGAACAGTGACCAGATAACTCTCCCCAAACCTGCAATGTCAGTGTTTACAGTTTGGACTCCAGCTCATGAACTCTGAGCCTGAGTCCCTATTGAGCAGCCAACATTTGCTATAGATGTGGTCACTGTGGATTGCATCAATGTCCAGTAGCACTCTCACTGTAGCTGCAGTACATTGCCTGCCCAGCCATCTCTATTTGATTTGATTTAATTTATTTAGATGTTATTTTAAAAGTGAATTTCTTAATTGTATTCTTCAGCTGTAATATTATCTGCTTATTTAAACCAGTTGTCCAATTAAGTGACATGGAAGGAATACGCACTAAACACTTGTCGTTGGAGCAAGTGCAGAGCAAACTCTGAGATTTCCAAGGTCTACGGTGGTTAAACGGGCAGATTTTCAAAGGTTCTTTGATATCAAAGGATTTCCCTTTTAAACCAGAAATGAGAGGTTTTTTTTGAGGGTTGTACAGCAGTGGCACCCTATCTAAGAAAGTAGAGGTGGAGTCAGTATATATCTCTGCCTTAAAGATATTTTGATTCTTGTTAGATGTGCCAATCAATTGTAATTGGGGTTATATGCAAATGTGAAGCTAGAAGCACAGATAGATCAGCCAAGATCGTTCTGGATGTTGATGCAGGCTCAAGGGGGTTGAATAGTCTATTTCTGCTTCTGTTTTGTATTTTCATATGTACTGGATTGGATTTCACAATCCATGTCATATTTGACTCCAAAGTGACCTACCTATCGTATATCATGTTCATGACCAAGAATGATTACTTCTATCTCTCAGCATCATTAAACTCCAGTTCTCCTTGATTTATTCTACTTGATTTGAGGTTTTTGAGGAAGTGACAAAGACAATTGAGGGCAGGGTGGTCGATGCTCTCAACATGAACGTTAGCAAGGCCTTTGACTAGGTCCCTCATGTTAGGTCACGGTATCTATGGTGAGCTGGTAAGATGGATAAAGAACTGGATTGGCCATAGAAGACAATGGTGTTGGAAGGATGCTCTTTTTCTGGCTGGACATCTGTGATCAGTAGTTTAGATTAGATTACTTAGTGTGGAAACAGGCCCTTCGGCCCAACAAGTCCACACCGACCCGCCAAAGCGCAACCCACCAATACGCAGACACGGGGAGAATGTGAAAACTCCACACAGTCAGTCGCCTGAGTCGGGAATTGAACCCGGGTCTCTAGCGCTGTGAGGCAGCAGTGCTAACCACTGTGCCACCGTGCCGCCCAGTAGTGTTCTGTAGGGATCAGTATTGGGACCTATGTTTGTTATACATGTAAATGATTTAGAGGAGAATTTAGTAGGTACTGATTAGTAGGTTTGTGGATGACAAAAAGATTGGAGGAGCTGCAGATAGTGAGGAAGATTGCCAGAGGATGTAGCAGGATATAGATAGATTGGAGCCTTAGACTGAGAAGTGACACATTGAATTTAATCCAAACAAAAATGAGGTAGTTTGGAAAGTCTAATGCAGGTGAGAAGTGTACGCATATGGCAGAACCTTAAAACCATAAGAGATAAACAACATGGAAACAGACCCTTTGGTCCAACTTATCTGTGATTACCAGATATCCTAAATTAATCTAGTCCCATTTGCCAGCATTTGGCCCATACCCCTGTAAATTCTTCCTATTCACATATCACCCAGGTGTCTTTTAAATGTTGTAATTGTACCAGGCTCCACCACTTCCTCTGGCAGCTCATTCCATACATGTATAATTCTTTATGTGAAAAAGTTGCCCCTTAGGTCCCTTTTAAATTTTCCCCCTCTTATCTTTAATCCTATGCCCTCTAGTTTTGGACACTCCCACCCCACGGAAAATACCCTGTCTTTTTACCCTATCCATGCTGCTCATGATTTTTATACACCCCTATAAGGTCACTCCTCAGCCTTTGCTCCAGGGAAAATAGCATGGGTTTCTTGAGAGTCTCGCTATAGTTCAAATCCTTCAACCCTGGCAATATCCTTGAAAACCTTTTCTGAACCCTCCGCAGTTTCGCAATATCCTTCCTATAGCAGGGAGACCCGAATTGCACGCAATATTCCAATGTTCTGTACAGCTGCAGCATGACCTCCCAACTCCTATACTCAATACACTGCCCAATAAAGACCAGCATACCAAATGCTGCCTTCATTATACTATCTACCTATGATTCCACATCCAAGGAACTATGAAGTTGCAATCCATGTCTGCAAGCATTAACACACAAGGATCTAGGTGTCCATGTCCACAGTTCTCTGGAAGTAGCAACATAAGTGGATAGGTGGTCAAGAGGCATATGGTGTGCTTGCCTTCATCAGCCAGGGCAGAGAATGTAAAAAAATGACAAGTTATGTTGTGGCTATATAGAACTTTAGTTTGGCCCTATTTGGAATATTGTGTACAGTTCTGCTCACCATGTTATCAGAAGGGTGTGGAGGCTTTGGAGAGGGAACAAAAATGGTTTACCAGGATGTTGTCTGGTTTGGCAGTATTAGCTGTGAGGAGAGATTGTACAAACTTGGTTTGTTTTCACTTGAACTTCAGAGGCTGAGGGGGTCCCCGATTTGAAGTTTACAGAATTGAGAGGCATGAATAGTCAGAGATTTTTTTTCTCCGTGTACAAGTGTCAATTACTAGGAGACATAGGTTTAAGGAAAAAGGGAGGAAATGTTTGAAGGAAATATGAGAGGCAAGTTTTGTTTATGAATCTCTCCATGGCCCTATCCCTTCCTATCTCTCTAAATATCTCCATCCTGTTGAGTTTTTGCACTTCGGCCTCTTCACTTCTGGTCTTTGTACATTCCTAGTTTTAAATATTTCATTATTGGTGGCTTAAGGTGTTTTCAGTTTCCTGACCCAAAGCTCTTGAGTTTTCCTCCTGAAACTAGTTTTCCTACTTATTCACTTTTAAGATAAGTGTCTTCACCTATCCTTCTGTGGCTGTCCATTGATTATGCTTTTGTTGAGAGCATTGGGTTTTTTGCTTTGTCAGTGATGCTACATATATTGCAACTTATTGTTTATAGCTGCTGAAGTAGTGACTGGGAATGTGTGTCCCTCTCAGCTCCAAAACACCCTTATCCTCCCTTAAAATTGCAGACTCTCAACCCCTTCACTGTCTCTGTTATGATTAAATGTTGTGATGCAAATTCATAGTGTAAGCTGTGGAAAAAAAAGTTATGTTGGAGGCTTTTGGGGGCGGCACGGTGGCACAGTGGTTAGCACTGCTGCCTCACAGCGCCAGGGACCTGGGTTCAATTCCCACCTCAGACGACTGACTGTGGGGAGTTTGCACGTTCTCCCCGTGTCTGCGTGGGTTTCCTCCGGGTGCTCCGGTTTCCTCCCACAGTCCAAAGATGTGCGGGTCAGGTGAATTGGCCATGCTAAATTGCCCATAGTGTTAGGTAAGGGGTATATGTAGGGGTAGGGGTATGGGTGGGTTGCGCTTCGGCGGGTCGGTGTGGACTTGTTGGGCCGAAGGGCCTGTTTCCACACTGTAAGTAATCTAATCTAATCTTTACATAACATGTTTTGGACCCTGGGAACTCTTTCACTGGCAAGATGTTTGACACCCCCTAATGTAAAGCATTCCACAAAATTTATTTGAATATTGAAGAAAGAAAAGAAATGTGTAATTGTACAGTACTTTTTACAACCTCGGAATGCTACTGTATTCACAGCCATTGAAGTCCTTTCTGAAACTTGGTATTATGTTATTGTGGTCAATTTGTATACAGCATGATCCTAAAAACAACAAGGAATTAGAATACTAAATCTGTTTTAGGAATACTGTATACAACAATAACTTGGTTACATTTGGGGAGGCAATGATTGAGTGGTATTATCGCTGGACCGTTATACCAACGATCCCGGTCATGTTCTGGAGACCTGAGTTTGAATCCTACCACAGCAGATGGTGGAATTTGAATTCGATAATATTTAAAAAGTCTGGAATTAGGAGTGTAATGATGACCATGAAACCATTGCTGATTGTTATATAAACTCATCTGGTTCACTAATGTCCTTTAGGGAAGGAAACTACCATCCTTACCTGGTTGGGCCTGTGTTTGACTCTGGACCCACAGTAATATGATAGCCCAGAGAGCAGATGAAAGTCAATTAGGGATGGATAATAAATACTACCTAGCCAGCAATGCCCACATCCTGTGAATGAATAAAGACAAAATAAAGCCTTTGTTATAATAAAGTAAACTAAGGCACTCTGAAAGTATAGTATTAAAGTAAAATATTGCACCGGGGTGCATCAGTGATTGGCAAAAGCTTGGTCAAAGAGGTAGGTTTTCAGAAGACATAGATAAATAGGTTTCAGGAGGGATTTCCAGAGCTTAGAGAGTTTCAGAGGATATGGAAAAGCTAGTGTATTATCAATGATATAATTGGAACTTTAATTCCACCTAAGATTGCTAATAGAGCTTTTCAGGTGGCAAAGGCATCGAGGTATCTATCTAAACATCATCTGTATCTATCTCAGATTCTGAGGTATTGACACTTGATGGAGAGAGAGAGCCCACAGGTTCTGGATTTGCAAGCTTGCAGCTTTCATGTGATCCACATCCTTGTTAAAGACTGTCACATCTACCTGAACTTTAAACGTCACTGGATCTAACCTTGCATCAATAATGCCTCTTAGCCATGTAGAGCCATTCCTGTGGTTCCTACACCAAAACCTGATCCCTCAGAAATAAGCTGTCTCTGTTGCTTAGTGTAGTGTTGTGTCTGGCACTGGCATTCCTGATGCCATTTCACCCCTTCCCACCTGGTCTGGGAAGAACAGGTTTAACCTGATGTGGAGTCTTCTCTCCATTGACAACTCTGCTAGAGATTTCCCTGTAGTTGCATTAAGGATGGTCATATAATCAAGTAGGAACAGTATAGTGAAGCTGCAGGCTATTTCTTGACTTCCCTGAAGGCTATGGCTTGGCTACAAAACCATTTCCAAGGCTGACCCTATTTTAGTTTAAAGAGTTAATGCAAAGGTGGCGCAATGGAGGGCAAGGTTATTTATGAACTTTCTGTAATAATTCATCAGTCCAAGGGAAGACCTAAACTCTGGTACAGATGTGGGAGCTGGGTCCTCACTTTATTTTCCAACAGGTGTAACCTAGTCTTGTTAACTCTGTAGCCCAAGTAGGTCACTTGGGTTACCTGGAACACATTTTTACCGTTATAAAGCTTAAATCCACTTGGGAGAAAGGTTTGAGGACTGTGTCCAAGTTTTCTAAAGCTTCTTTTTGTCTTCTGTTATTGGCACATCTTCTAGATAAATGACAAGCTAAGATAGACCATGTAAAATGTTCTGCGTCATCAGTTGAAAAAATTGCACAGGCTGATACCCCCAGTAGCAGTATCATATATTGGTACAAACCATTATGGGTATTAATCGTAACATACTTCTGGGAATCCTTATCTAATCATAGTTGCAAATATGCGTGGCTCATGTCCAGTTTCATAAAGAACTGCCCCCATGCTGTCAGCTTTGTGTATAAATCCTCTATGTGATGGATTGGGCCCTTATTCAGCAACAAAAAGCAGCATACTGTTTGTTTTAAAATCTCCACAAAGACGAACCGACTCATTAGGCTCCACAATGGGTGCAACCAGTGCTGCCCATTCCACCAACTGTGCAGCTTTGATGATTCCTTTGCTTTCCAGCCTTCTGATTTCACCCTCTACTTTTGCCATAAAACAAATGGCACTTCCTGCAGAATCATGGAATTGCTTCCTGGTCAACCTGGCTATTTTAATAGTCCCTAGACCTTCCTGAAAAACCTCTGAATATTTAATTATATCTTCACTCTGACAGTCACCTCCTAATCAAACAGTTTTGAGCCAATCTAGGTGAACATTTCACAACTAATTTTGCCTCATCAAGTTTGTATCCAAGTTTTTTACTACAGTCCATGGTAACTGAACCAGCTACTTCTCAAAAGAGACTGAACTGAAGTTGTATCCTTAATCTTTGAAGATTTCTCAGTATAGGTTCTTAGTCTTGAAAGATTTGGGGTCTCGGGAAAGATTTGGTTCCTTAAAACAAAAAAAAGCTGTGGGTCCACAAGCTATCAGGAGAATTACTCATTGCCTTTCATTTGTCCCAATGTCACTTGCCCGGAAGAAAATAATGCATTTCTTCCACAGACTGGGCCCAGTCTTTGACGGCAGGATTGAACAAGTCAAGCTTTCCAAATGATGGCATGAAGCCAGAAATGCATTTCAAAGATGACTTGTGAACGAATTTCTTCAGAAATGTGCTTTTCTCTTTTTACCACTGAAATAACTCCACAGGGGCTGGTATCCTGTCACCAAGTCACCCTTTATTTACATGTGGAAAATCTTTGGCACTGATCCAGCTTTCTCAGAAACAGTACCTTTGACATTCCTGTTTATGGAAAAGCGCAGCTGGTCAGACAACATCCAAGGAGAAGGAGAGTCCATGTTTTGAGCATAAGCATGTGCTTTTCCGGCACCACACTTTTTGACTCTGATCTCCAGCATCTGCACCTACACTCCTGTTTATATCGATCTGCCAGGGATACCTGACTGGAGCTATTTATCTGGTCCAGTCAGAGACAACATTCTGAGATCCACCTGGTTGACCTCAGGACAATCACTACACTGACAGTATCTTATTTTGCCTCCTAATCCAAAATATGGTGGAGAGAAGTATTTGATTAATGTGGCAACCATTGTGAGTAAAGCCCAAGGATGATTTTTCTACAAAGTTGTTATCATGAAAATTTATAAACATTACCTTTATGTTGTTGTTCGAACTAAATCCAAGAAGTCGCAACAGTTTTGGGCTGCTTTTATATCAAAAATGTTGGTAAACAATCAAAAGTATGCTGTGCTCTCCTGAGTGAATTGAGATCTGGAGTCTCCATTTTAAACCTTGAACTGATCTGATTAAATGCAAACCGTGAAGTATGATGTCTTTGAGAAGGGGGTTCGGAAGTTCAAATTAAAGAAGTGCCATTGTGACCTCATTGTTGAGTGTAGTTTATTGTACGACATCTGTATATCATTCCTCTTTAGTCTACCTCTGATAGATGATTCCATTAGTTTCCAAATGACCAAGATTCAGCCAACAGCTGAGTCTTATCCCCTTGAGTGCGAACTGCTTCATATTTTTCAATTATTTGACCATTCTGGTGTTTTCCAATGAAATCCCCGGAGAGACCAAAAACTTGCAGAGATATTTGAATTTCCAATAGATAGCTGAAGGAATGACATGTTGCTTGCATGTTTTTAAAGATGTTTACAGCCAAAGAAATAACTAAAACACTACCTTCATAGCTTATTTCATTATGTGATTCAAATTATATTCCCCTGTTATTTACAAGCTAACCAAAACAATATTCTTCATAGGCTTACTTCTCTGTCCTTTATGCAAGCATTTAGTTTTGCTAGAATCAATCCAGTGATTTTTATCCCCAAGGTTTTATTTCTGTTACTTTTCTCAGTCTAGAACTGTCTTTCCTTGTGAGACTTTCTTTTCTTGCACACTCTTCTCGCCCAAACCAGAATATTTCTCGCATCTTTCAGCCTCAGTTGAACTTCACGTAAATTTGTTCTCTTCAATCTGAACAGATCCAAAACACTGATAGTCAAGAAAATCCTGTAACCCCAATCTTTACAAAGGTTTCATGTACTCTCTACCCCATATCAACCTTATATTTAAGAATAAATGATAATCAACTGTCATGGAAAGCCTAACTCTGTCTCATCTTTGAACTAAGTGAACAGTATAAAGCACAATTGTTTATAGCACAACTTTCTCAATACATATCTGGAACTTTGGAGACTTTGTTTCCATTGTTAACACACAGGCTACTGCCATTGTCTCCCAAGTGTAAATACCTTGTACCACCTTCCTTTTTCAAAGCTCTGCTTCGATCTCTAACAATCAAACCATTCTGCCTCCCTGTCAGGCAGACTTTAAATTATCTTAGATATAAAGTCATTGTCCCAAGCAATCTTATAATCTCATTGGAACAGAGTCGGTGCTTTGTGTGAACCTCTGTTAAACTTGCATAGAATCTCTTTATAAAACTCTTAAAAGAGGGCACACAGCACTTTTTCAAGTTTAGCACTGTCTGGTTAGTGAAGCTTTACAAGGATTATTGAATAGGAGAAAGATGCAGATCAGAGCTGAAAAATGTGTTGCTGGAAAAGCACAGCAGGTCAGGCAGCATCCAAGGAGCAGGAGAATCAATGTTTCGGGCATGTTCCTGATGAAGGGCTTATGCCCGAAACATCAATTCTCCTGCTGCTTGGATGCTGCCTGACCTGCTGTGCTTTTCCAGCAAAGGATTGTTGAATGATTGACATATTTATTGACCTATTCATTTTTCCAGGGTTGGGGAATTGAGAACTAGAGGGCATCCATTTAAGGTGATTGGGGAAAGAATAAAAGGGAAGCTGAGGAGCAATCTTTTTACACAGAAGGTGAAGCACATATGGAATGAGCTGACGGTGGGAGTTGTTGAGGCAGGTACATTAACACCATTTAAAAGGCATTTGGATAAGTACATGGATAGGAGGGGTTGAGAAGGACATGGGCCAAGAGTAGAGAAATGGGTTTAACGTGGATGGACATCTTGGTCAGCATGGACCAGTTTGGGTCAAAAGGCCTGTCTCCATGGTGTATGAGTCTATGATTTTATATTGCTATATTCATTGTCAAATTTCTAATGAAGTCCAAAGCATATGGTTTGTTTTCAAGATGCCTGATATGTCTATAACTAAAACTCATTTTATTGGTAGTTTTTCTTATCTCTGAGCTCTGCCTTTTTTTTTGCAACAATCTGTCTGTGTTTAAGAATAGTAGTTGACTTGGTACAAGGCATGGTTTGTGGCAGCAGTATGGCAGAACTGCTGAAACATTGGTGCTGTCTTCATAAAACTTTCTTCTTTATAACTTTGTTTAAATTTCAGTTTCTCTACTTGAAGTTCCAAAATGGCAATGCAAATGAGAACTGAAGAGAATGCTGGAGTTGAAGAGGAAAACTTTGGACCACAAGCTATATCTCGTTTGGAGGTGAGTGTGACAAAAAGGCTTAACCTTTGATTAGTGTCTGATAGATAGATCTTTCATAGATCTAGGATATCATGCCTAGGATACATGTCAATTCTGAATTGAACGTTATCTGCTGAGGCTGCAGAGATCGACCCTCCTTTTGTCAACATAAACCACAAAGATGGTGTGACCTTTCAAAAGTGCAAGGCTCAAAAGATAGTTTTAGAATTTGAATTGTCCAAACATCAGGACACTTCTCACATCATTGCTAGTATTGTCAAAAGGAAAACAAGTAAACATTGAAAGTACAAATTGTGAGTAGAAATAGAACAAGCTAAGGGAACCAAATGGCCTATCATTCAGTAAGGTCATGGCTGATCTGTTTAACAAGGTCCACATTCCCATCTACACCTGATAATTTTAGATTTTTCTTTAGCATGGGAATCGATCAACCTCCACCTTAAAGATATTTAATGTCCCTGCCTCTACTGCTTTCTGATTTCACATTTCTGGATCAAGTAGGACTTGAACCCAGGTCTCCTTATCCAGCGTTTGAGATGCTACTACTGTGCCACAAGAGCCCTGTGCTTCCCTTCTCTAAGTAATTGATATAAATTGTAAAATGTTGAGACCCAACACAGCCTTCTGAGGCAGCATTTCTTACATTCAGACAATCAAAAAAGGACCCATTTACCCATTCTGTTTTTGTGAATCAACCAATCTACTATCCAGGCAAGAATGTACTGCCATTCACTCTGCTTCTACTTTGCACAATAGCTTTTATGTGGCTGCTTGTCAAATGCGCTCTGGAAATACAAATACACTATATCAACTGCTCCTGATCTGCAATACGTGTTACTCCTTCAAAGATCTCAAATAAATTGGTGAAACAATTTTCTTTTCATAAAAGCATGCTGACACTTCCCAATTAACTTAAATCTTTCTAAGTACCCAACTCATAAAATTTATGACCATCAATTCTAGCACGTTCCCCATATCTGTCTTGTTAACTGGCCAATAATTTTCTGTTTTCTGTTTTCCTCACATCTTAAAAGATAGATTATATTTGCTCATTGTCAGTGTCATGGAGTCTTGCTTGAATCTAGAAAATTTGGAAAACCAACCTGTCCTTGAAGTGCCTCTCGCGCTCGCTCTCTCTCTCTCTCACCTTCTCCATTGATTTATCTCTTAGCCGAGTAACCAGTTGACTACGGCAAACTTAACTTTCGTGCCCTTATTTAAATTGAAAATGCTAGCCCTAAACCCACACAGCTTGATTCATATTGTGACCGCTGCTGCCTGGGGGTTGCCTTTACTCTGGCTGATTTAATTAATCTTGTCTTATTGTGCAATATTCCATCTAATCTGTTTTGCCTGTCTGATAGATCCATTTGGAACTAACCTCAAAACATTCTATGAACATAATGGGAGTTATGGTCAGGATGGTCAGGACCGGGGGTGCAACATGTACAGGGAAATAGAGAAGGCATATCAGAAAGGCAAGGTCACGGTGATCATGGGAGACTTCAATATGCAGATGGACTGGGTAAATAATGTTGCCAGTGGATCCAAAGAAAGGGAATTTATGGAATGCTTACAGGATGGCTTTTGGAACAGCTTGTCATGGAGCCCACAAGGGAGCAGGCTATTCTGGACCTAGTGCTATGTAATGAAACAGACTTTATAAAAGATCTTAAAGTAAGAGAACCCTTAGGAAGCAGCGATCATAATATGATAGAGTTCAGTCTTCGGTTTGAAAGAGAGAAGGCAAAATCGGATGTAATGGTGTTACAGTTAAATAAAGGTAATTATGAGGGCATGAGAGAAAATAGACTGGAAGCAGAACCTAGCAGGGAAGACAGTAGAGCAAAAATAGCTGGAGTTTGTGGGTATAATTGAGGACACTGTACAGAGGTTCATCCCCAAAAAAGAAAGATTATCCGGGGAGGGATTAGACAGTCATGGCTGACAAAGGAAGTCAGGAAATGTATTAAAGAAAAAGAGAGATCCTATAAAGTGGCCAAGAGCAGTGGGAAATCAGAAGATTGGGAAGGCTACAAAAACAAACCGAGGATAACAGAGAGAAATAAGGAAGGATAGGATCAAATATGAAGGTGGACTAGCCAGTAATATTAGAAGTGATAGTAAAAGTTTCTTTCAATACATAAACAAACGACAGGCAAAAGTAGACATTGGGCCACTTCAAACTGATGCTGGAAGCCTAGTGATGGGAGATAAGGAAATAGCAGGAGAACATAACAAGTACTTTGCGTCAGTCTTCACAGTCGAAGACATGAGTAATATCCCAACAATTAAAGGGAGTCGGGGGCTGAGTTGAGTATGGTTGCCATTACAAAAGAGAAAGTGCGAGAAAAGCTAAAAGGTCTTTAAAATTAATAGATCTCCTGGCCCCGATGGGATACATCCTAGAGTTCTGAGAGAGGTGGCTGAGGAAATAGCTGAGGTGTTGGTTGAGATCTTTGAAAAGTCACTGGAGTCAGGGAAAGTCCTGGGTGATTGGAAGATCGCTGTTGTAACCCCCTTGTTCAAGAAAAGATCAAGACAAAAGATGGAAAATTATAGGCCAATTAGCCTAACCTCGGTTGTTGGTAACATTCTAGAATCCATCATTGAGGATGAGGTTTCTAAATTCTTGGAAGAGCAGAGTTGGATTAGAACAAGTCAACATGGATTTAATAAAGGATGGTCGTGCCTGGCAAATATGTTGGAGTTCTTTTGAAGAGGTGACAAGTAGGTTAGACCAGGGAAACCCAGTGGATATGGTCTATCTAGACTTCCAAAAGGCCTTTGCTAAGGTGCCACATGGGAGGCTGCTGAGCAAGGTGAAGGCCCATGGTGTTTGAGGTGAGCTACTGGTATGGATTGAGGATTGGCTGTCTGATAGAAGGCGGAGAGTTGGGATGAAAGATTCTTTTTTGGAATGGCAGCCGGTGACAAGCGGTGTCCCGTAGCATTCAGTGTTGGGACCGCAGCTGTTCACGTTATATATTAATGATCTGGATGAAGGGACTGGGGGCATTCTAGCGAAGTTTGCCGATGATACGAAGTTAGGTGGACAGGCAGGTAGTACTGAGGAAGTGGGGAGGCTGCAGAAGGATCTAGACAGTTTGGGAGAGTGGTCCAGGAAATGGCTGATGGAATTCAATGTGAGCAATTGTGAGGTCTTGCACTTTGAAAAAAAGAATAAAAGCATGGACTACTTTCTAAATGGTAAGAAAATTTGTAAAGCCAAAGTACAAAGGGATCTGGGAGTGCTAGTCGAGGATTCTCTAAATGTAAACATGCAGGTTGAGTCCGTGATTAAGAAAGTGAATGCATTGTTGTCATTTATCTCAAGAGGGTTGGAATATAAAAGCAACGTTGTGCTACTGAGACTTTATAAAGCTCTGGTTAGGCCCTATTTGGAGTACTGTGTCCAGTTTTGGTCCCCACACCTCAGGAAGGACATACCGGCACTGGAGAATGTCCAGCGGAGATTCACACGGATGATCCCTGGAATGGTTGGTCTAACAAACGAGGAGCGGCTGAGGAACCTGGGATTGTATTCATTGGCGTTTAGAAGATTAAGGGGAGATCTAATAGAAACTTACAAGATAATACAAGGGTGGTCGCTAAGAAATTGTTTCTGTTAGGTGAGGAGACCACGACCCGTGGACACAGCCTTAGAATTAGAGGAGGTAATTTCAGAACAGAAATGCGGAGACATTTCTTCAGCCAGAGAGTGGTGGGCCTGTGGAATTCATTGTCACAGAGTGCAGTGGAGGCCGGGGCACTAAATGTCTTCAAGGCAGAGATTGATAAATTTTTCATGTCACAAGGAATTAAGGGCTAATGGAGAATGCTGGTAAGTGGTGTTGAAATGCCCAGCAGCCATGATTGAATGGCGGAGTGGACTCAATGGGCCGAATAGCCTTACTTCCACTCCTATGTCTTATGGTCTTATCTCAGCCAGGCTGTTGCCAACTTGATTATTTTCAATTGATGCTGAGAGTAAAATTGTCCATGATTATTTTTATTCCAAATCACAAGCAGCCAACAATTGTTCTTTTAATATCCCGTCCTACATGTGGTTAGAGTTAGGTGATTTATAGATTATTCCTATTAGTGATCACTTACCCTGAGTATTATTCATTTGCACCCAAACAGATTTTATGTCTGATCTTCTGAATCAGGATCACCTCTAAGCACTGCATCAATGCTATGTCTGATACCACCCCTCTGCCAGTACCCACTTCCCATTTTTCTTGCATGTTTTATATGCTTTAATATTCAGAATACAATTCATGTCAATATGCAACCACATTTCCATAATGGCTATCAGATCTCATATATTCAAGTGTACGTTTGATATGTTTACTTTTTATGAATGTTATTCACATTCGGGTACAGAGCCTTTATTTTTGTTGACTTGTGATCTTTGTTGTATATACTTGTATCTCCATGGTGACGACAGCTGAATCCTATCAGCCTCCCCGCTCTATTTCACAAGAGTGAAGTTAAAACCTTCAAAGACCCTCAAAACTGACCCCAGTGGATCCTCAGCATTTTTCAATAACCAGCCCTAGACCTTGTGAATAATTGGCTCCTGATACCAGGTTTATAGAATAAACAAAAGATTTAACAATTTATTAACAATGCGGTATCTCTAGTGGAGCAAAACTAAACAACAAAGTAATCCAATTAATGTTTATGATTCAAACTGTCATGACCATCATGTTCTCTCCCAGACTCTGGCACCAAGACCTATGTACTGAGCTCGTTAATGGCAAAACATCTATCCGTTTAAACATATTGCTTTTCCCAGAGTCAAGGATTCTATAGAGTCCTTTGTCAAGAACCAACCTGCAGTTACGTTTCGAGCATGGCCTCTTAAACAAGCGATTTGTTTTTCCATTTATTAAACACAAGGTACTACGCACAGTCCAAAGATCACTTCAGTTCACAGCTCCAAGCCAAAAATTCTATTTTAAAAAAAAGAAACATCAGTGACACAAGTCTGTAGTGTATTTAGTTTTTCAGTATGTTTCTTGCTACCACTTTGGTTTTTTTTGCTCTTTTTCGCATGAATGGCATTTCGTACAATAGTGCCATAGTTGATTAGCCCACCTATCCTTTAGTCCTCCCTGTCAGCCAAGTAAGCTTAAAAAATCCTCAAATCTGTTAGACATTTAGAAAGGCTGAAGCTCTTGAGTCCTGTCTTCTGAGTCCCCTTATTGCTTCCTTTTGGTTCCCACATTACTAAAAGGATGTGGTATGGAGGGTGCTAGCTATGAAGAGAAGTTGAGTAGGTTAGGATTATTTTCATTAGAAAAATGGAGGTTGAGGGGGGACCTAATTAAGGTCTACAAAATCGTGAGAGGTATAGACAAAGTAGATAGCAAGAAGCTTCTCCCCAGAATGGGGGACTCGATTACTAAGGGTCATGAGTTCAAAGTGAGAGGGAAAAAGATTAGGGAAGATACGCGTGGAAAGTTCTTTACTTTCCAGACAGTGTGGGTGCCTGGAATGCATTGCCCGTGGAGGTGGTAGAGGTGGGTGCAATAGCATAATTTTAAAATGTATCTTGAATGGGCTGAGAGCAAAGGGATACAGATACTTAGAAAATAGGTGACAGGTTTAGATAGAGGATTGGCGCAGGCCTGGAGGGCAGAAGGGCCTGTTGCCATGCTGTTTTTTTTTGTTCTTTGTTATTCATTTGCAATTACACCTTCTTGTCTTTGATCACTGTCCAAATCAGGCAGCCTTATTCGAAGATGTGTGACTCCATTTGAAATAGTGTCCAGTTGACCTCAGTTAGTGTAGGAATTAAACCACACTGTGCATTGAAAACTATATAGCCAAATGAACTAACTGACACCCCGCCCCTGCCCTCAAAATGTACATAAACATCCCTAACAGCGGTTATTTGCAAATCAATCAACCTATGACTTTCCTGTGTCTTGTGTTCTCCACACAATACAACTGCAAAACCCAACATATCTTTAATCTGAACCTCAAGGTATCATCTACCTCCTGTCATGCTACTGTTTTAAAGGTGAATTGCTGGACCTCAATTGTTGTCTGTCTCCTCTCTTAATGCTGTCTACAAGTTAAGGGAGTAAATCAGTACTGTTTGCTACTATCTCTAGAATAACCAAAAAGCTGCTTGATGGATGGCAAATTGTCACCTATGGCGCTCCATTCTCCATATTTTGTCAGGGGTTACTTCCTTAGCTATTCCTCTCCCAAGTCACCACAAGACAGTGAGGCTATTTACCCATAGCTGTAGGTCTGGTTAATTGGCACCAGGATGTAACCATACTCCAGGCCTGTATGTCATGCATCTGGGGGGGGGGGGGGGGGGGGGGGGGGGGGGTGGCGGTGCAGGTCTCCTCTGAATCAATACTATTTCAACCTGGATTTGTGAGCTACTTGATTTGTGTATGTTCCCATAAAGAGGCACTACATTGAACTTGCGAAAGAAGAGCCTATGTACTAGTAGGCTAATTGGCTTATGCACTTTTTTGCAGTATACTTATGGGCAGAGTTGAGGGCTGAAAATGAAAGGTGTCAAGCAGACTAACCACTGCACACAGCTAATGACACTTAACATCAACTGGAGACATACAGGAGCTGTTTAAAGGAACTCAAATTTGATGATATTTTTCTTGTAGTTCTTTAATTGCTTGAGTCTGATTTGCTCATGGCTCTGCCCTGAAATGGATCTGATCCAGTCCTTCAGTTAGTATTTACATTAAAGTTTTGGTCAAATATAATGATGGTTCTGTAAAACCAACTTTTCATATCCATGTAAAAATGTGGCAAGGCATCCAGCAATTTCATTTAAACCTGCAATTTGCCTTTTCAAATTTTGAAAAAAGCATCTTGAGCTGTGTTTAGAAAAGACTGAAAATTTGAGAAATTCATCCTCAAACCGTCTAGCCCTTGTTTCATGTGGCCCCCATCTGTTGTGGCATTTCTACTGATGCTAAAATGATAAATTCCTTTACTTCTGTTTTTCGTATCTCCTATTCCATTTACTATTTTAGGGTTATTACTGGTAGTGAAAGTCAACCCAAGTATTTGTTGCCTCATCTCTCCAATGTCTCCTCAAATCCCTTTCTCCCATCCTCCATCTTTATCCAATCCCAATTAGAAAGAATGATAGAATTGCTTGTTTTGGATTGAAACCACGCTTGCAAGTATGGTTTTGCCACCTTGTCCTCCCTGTTCTCGCCTTGTAACTCCCAACACCTTGCAATTTCTGTCCCATTTTCCCCTTGATGTCACTACACCTCTGTCTTTACTTCAGTCAAGTCTAGTTTTCAGTTTCTAAATTTTAATGAAGATACTAACTAAAGAATTGGGCCAGATGTGTTCTGAGACCTACCTTTATCTTTGATCATTCAGCTTTGTGAGCTTAGTGCAGTAATGTTCCTGATATCTAACATGCACAGGCATGAAATGTGCAGGTGACATGATCGTGTCAGTTATGGCTAGAACCACACGAATGTACTCTTCGCAAAACTTAATCAAAAAGTGAGAGCAGGATGAAATGAACAGTTCCAGATGTGAAGAAACCTACTTCCATTGATTGCATGTGAATTCTTGATAATGGGGACTTAATCGTAAAACTTTTCTTAGCTGATTTTGTTACTAGCTCCCTTTGCTGAAACACTGCCCCTGCCATCTTGAGTGAGCTGTTGTTAAATCCCTGCCATTTTTAACAGACCTACCTTTTACTTGACTCTAACAGCTGTCTCTTTAATTTGTGTTAGTTTAGGGTTTTAAAATATATAGTATCTTAATACTGTGTTTATCTGCTTCCTGACTTTTTCTCTCAGAACTGACCAAAAGCAAATAACAATTGTGAATTATCTGACACCTTTCATGTAGAAAAGTATTTGACAGATGTAAGGAATATAGATACTGAATCGGGAGAAATTTGGTGACTTGGTAAAGCCTTTGATTTGCCAAGTGGACTTCAAGGAAATACAGAGAAGTATGGAAAGGCTAATATACTATTCTCAATCTTAAAAACATTAACTTTGTGTGACAAAGTTTCGTGTGAAACCTTAATAAATTTAATTTTGAGGTCTTAGATTCATTCACTAAGCTGGTGTGTGTTTTTTTGCGGATGTTTCGTTGCCTTGCTAGGTGACATCGTCAATGCATCTTCAATAAAGTGTTGGTGGTCTGTCCTGCCTGGTATTTATGTGTGTCTGTTTTTTGGTACTTCCAGTTCTGAACTGGATGCAAGACAATGAATGTCCGCTGTAAAAAAGCACACTAGCAAGTCCAACAAATTTATGACCTCGTCCACAACCCGAGCTACAAATCTTTTCTAAAACTAAATGTAGTTTTACTATCAAAATGTATTACATCCACATTTCTGTCAGAGTTAGTGATTTTGTTTAATGCCTCTATTCACAGCTAGAAGGGAAACGTGCCCAGAACCTAGATTTTCTAGTGTTTTACTAAAGGCTAATGAATCGCTTATTAGGCAAAATCAACTTTAATACCTGTTCTATGAGAATAATAGCCTTTTTTCATTTAATTCTTTTTCTAGAAGAAGCCTGTGGCGGTACTGCGAAAAGCCCAAATTTAAAACAAACTATTTTCAAATCTATTCCATGGGGGGGGGGGGGGGGGAGAAAACATTAATCTGCTCATGATAGATAGTAGATTTGCAAGATTAAAGGACTGGTTTAATAATTTACTTCATAATGACTTAAACTATCCCTTTAAAACACTAAACACATGACCATTCATTCACGTAGAAGGCAGGCAAAACAGTTTTCCACCCATAATACAAACAGGAATAAACAAATTTTGTAATTCCAGACCGCACAGTGTATCTCACTGTTCTTTTGATTTTTTTTTAAAATGGTGATACAATGTTGTCTGGAGAATGATTATTTATGTTCGGTTTGCTGATCGGTGAATCTAGGGCTTAAGTCATGAGGAAATTTACCTTTTCACCTGGAGAGCAATGGTGAAGATGCTTCTTGTTTGCAGGCTCTGGATCTGTGGCTGCACTGCATTCTCACCTGTACTAAACTGCATCTGGACCAATTGAAAGGTGGTTGTCAGGCAGTTGTTTTGTAACTCAGACTGCTGGCATAATTCTTTCTCAAAGTTTCAATTTTGCTGCTCCACGAAGCTAAAATTATACGCCACACAATCCCACTTGTTCCTCAAGTTGTAGAGAAAAGAAATCTCCATACCTTTGTGATTTAACAGTGACCAACATCCATTTTTTTCAGTTTTTAGTTCAAAAGGCAAGATATGTAGTCCCTTCTAAAGCTCCTAAGAACAAATTCTGATGCTTGATTTCTAAGTTTGCACCATACCTATGATGTTTATTCAAAATTGTAATCGGCAAGCTTCACATAGCAAGTGCTTTCTTTGAACGGACATCTCAGTCCAATTTTGTTCTTAATTGTGCCATAATCTGAGTCCAGAATCTCCTTAATTTAGTGTATTTCACAGCATTGGGATCTCGGCCTCACTGGTTAGATATAGTCTCAAAAACATCATGCACCATTGTCATGAAGAAAATGTTGCTTAATCCTCTACTCCTCCCGTTATCCTTTTCAGTCAAATCTGTAGAAATAGAACAGTCGAAGAGGATTCACGATATACCTGAATATGATGTGCACATGGTGCAATCTTTCAAATTGTTCAGACTTCCCCAAATTCAACTAAAAATTCCACAAATGCCCTTCAGTGTTCTTCAGGAAGTCCAAGATGTGCCAAGGTGATGTAAATAGATCCACTATCCAGCTTGATGAATGCAGTTCCATGATTTTCGTCTGGCTGGAGGATTTATATTCTATTGAATGTTCTATGCTAGTTTAATTCTGTTGATGAATGCATCATTGCTTTTCTAAAATTGCTTTCTGTAACAAAGTAGGGGTAAGACCACTGTGCTTGTTTTGTTCTGTCAAGATTTTTAAAAAGATAATCCGTACAGTTAAGCCACCCATGGCATTGTGGACTTGGCTATGGTTGTCCTTCTCAGAAGAAGGATTGCTCTTGCTATAGTTCTTAAACAGTGGTTAGAGAGGGAAAATCATTGGGACGAGTCACCAAATATCTGGTACGTTTATCTGTCATGGTTAACCAGTTTCTTTCTTCCTGTAACCCCCAGCTGCTATCCAAGTGTGAAATGCATAATATAGGATCACTCTTTGTGCATCTACAATTATCCAAGAAATGGAAGCAGTACGCAGTCTCACATGACAAATACACTGCAATGGATATAATTATGTTGCTTTACCTTACCTCTTTGTCATCCACACCAAGTTATGACACTGCAAATGAGATATTAAACAGCTGCATTTAGCTGCAGAGTCACAAATTCCAGAATCCCACTGTTGTCCTGTAACTTTTATTAAAACCTTATCTTTTAAAAAACTCGGCCTACCAGTCAATCAGTAATTTCCTTTTATGCTGTCTTCATTTAGCTTTTTCTTTTGCATCTCTCCCTGAATGTGGCACTTTCTCTGGGCTCTCCACTTGAGCCTTAGCTCCTTCAAGTCCATGCTTTCTCTTGACTCTTTGGTTCTCTACTAATTCTTATTTGTACTAATTAAGGAACTGTTGGTTGGTTTGATTGTTTCCCTAAGCAGTATGATGGTTCAGTGACTTGTCGGGACATTGAAGTGTGTTACACTTCCATATTTGAAAATGAGAGCTTAGATATTGCTCAGTAAAATGTTTGCATTGATATAGTACAATTATCAAAACATTTCATAGTCAACTAATACTTCTCTTTTCTTTGTTGCATTGCAAAAAGATGGCACCCAAACTGAACATAACAAGGTCCCATAAACAATGTGATACTATATAATTGTCTTTTGCGTTCTGTTTGTGAGAAATAGTTGTTGGCAACATCTCCGAGAAAGGTACTTGCTATTAGAAAAAATTAATGGAATCCAATAACTAAGAGGATAGACTGTTTTCCAGTCAAACACTCCTGCAATATGAAACTGAAGTTTGTAAAACTAGATTGTGCTCAAGATTTTGAATAAGGGTTTGAAATCACAGCCTTCTGTACCGGGAGACAAGAATACTACCACCCGGTGGCAGCAGACACCAAAGCAGATGAGACAAAACAAATGAAATGGATAATTCTACTATCTAGATTTAAAGTAAAATGGCTTTCTCAATCAATTTTTTTCTGAGATCTTATTTTGTTCACATTATTCATGAAAAAGGCAATTCAGCCCATTTAGTTCATGTCATTTTGTGTATGGCAATCCACTCAGATCCATTCTTCCACTTGATCCTTTTAGCTCTGCAAGTATTGTTTTGCTCAAATGCTGGTTCAATTTCCTTTTGAGATCATTGATTGCTTTCACTTTCTTCATCCTCATAATGAGTAGGGTGTGTGTTTAAAAAGCCAATATTAAGACACCTAACTTGTTGACTTTTTAAAATATATTTTTGAGTGATTCTCATTAAAACAAACTTTAACTCATGTTAGGAAATTTTTTTGGCTGTTGATTGTCTTAATTTGTTTCGAAATAAATCTGTCAGCATGTTCAAACTAATTTATTGTCTTGGATATATTAGAAACAAGAGTGGTTACAACAATGAAATGTTCCTTGAGCCAAAGGCATTGAATATGTTATTGTTTTAGTTATACCACACGAGCAGTTTATTTAGAGCATAACTATATTTTTCATTAAAATAATTACTTGAAGACATGATGTTTTAAGAATGCACCTCTTTTTCTTGACATTTTTTAGGCCTTTTTGTCAAACTCAAAATTGTTGGAAGCTACAAATGAGATGTTAAAGAGCCGCATCTGGCTATAGAATCACAAATTTCAGATCATTGCTGTTGTCCTTTTGTTTCCATTAAGTAATCATAGTCTTCTTTGACTTGAATAAACTTGTCATAATCTTGTGCACTCCTTAATAATCTCCCCTTAATTTGGTCCAAAGGCAACAGCCCAGCTTCTCCTAGTTAACCTTGGAGGTAAAATCCCAAGTCTCTGGAATAGCCTGGTTAATATACTCTATACCTTCTCTAGGACCTTTTAAATTAATGATTGCTAATGATAAATTATCACTATCACTATAAATGCCAGAGGAAACATCTCCGAAGCGCTTCACAGGAGTCTCCCAAGCACTGAGGATGTCACCTAGACAGGGGACGAAACGTCTGCAACACAAATTCCCAGCTCGGCGAACAGAACCACAACAACGAGCACCCGAGCTACAAATCTTCTCCCAAACTTGGATTACCATTAGCAAAATTGGACCCAAAAGCTATCTCAAGCTGTCCACACACCTTGAAAAGATCAATGCATGTGAACCTTCTGTTTTCTCTATCCCTACACACCTCTTACAAATATGCTATTAAGTCTATAGTACCTCTTCCCTGGATCAATAACTTCTCTTCAAAGCTCCTTAACTTTTCCCTCCATAATTTTAAAACCTATTAAAGATCCTACTCAATTGTATTTTTGGCATGTTTTTATTTCCGTTTTACCTCTAATTCCTTAACTGCAAGTAGCTGATTAATTGTATGCATATATTATAGCATTAATGTATTGATCAGATTTTAAAAAGAGATTACTTATATAAATTTTAACTGACTTTGCTTCTATTCTCAGCAATGTGGAATCAGTGCTAATGATGTAAAAAAGTTGGAAGAAGCTGGTTTCCACACGGTTGAGGCAGTGGCCTATGCCCCAAAGAAGGAACTGCTAAATATCAAGGGCATCAGTGAAGCTAAAGCAGAGAAAATACTGGTAAGAATAGAACTACGTATTTCCTCTTCCAGTTTTTTTTTGAACAGTGACACCTGAAGGATTTTCTGCCAAGGATCCTCTTTAAACAGCTACAAAGTATTGAAAATTCAGCATTTCATATGCTAACTATTTCTATAAACTTTACAATTCACGCATTTAACACTGAAGCCAACTTATCTTGGGCATAGCTTTAACATCAATAGTAAATTCATACGATTAGAACGAGTACTTGATTATAAATGTTTGTCATCCCAAGTTCTCTTGTTTTTAGTTCTTTCCCATTCCTTTGGCACTCTCTTCCCTATATTAAAACAATTAAAACTTCCATTTGGAGGTAGAAAACTAGTAGCAAACAATTACTACAAAATATAAGCCATAAAAGTGTAAATATGGTACAAATCACCTTTTAAGTTGAGTTGTTATTGTTTTTAATTATAATGTATCGATGTTTGGTCTTACCTTGAAAATGATATATATTAACAGAATATGGCCAAGAGTTAGTCCATCTTCATTGTCTTAAGAGACAATTCTTTGCAACTGGGTATGTCCTCTGCAATCTACTGCTTTGGTTAAACCAACAGTAAGGAAAATAGGAATTGAAATACCACAGCATTTTAACTTCCTATTCACTTTCTGCCCTTCTTATCATCAACTATGTTTAATTTGAATTTACATAGCTTGCATGTTCAGAAGAACTGGTGTTAGACCTATGTGGATAAGCTGGAGTCTGTGTGCCTTGAGTTACAGCATTCATTTCTCACTCTGCTAGATTATCATTGAATTTTTCACAATTCTCCAAATTTCAAAATCAAGGTGAATAAAGGACAAAACCCAAAGTTCAAGTGTTTAATATCATCCTATCCTTGAGTGGGATGGAAAGAGGGATATAGAAGATAATTTATTTTCTGTGAAAATGGCACTTCCCTGGGAAACACAGTCATCAGCTCATAATCAGCCATTCCTACTGATTCACTTTTGTTGAAACATATGGTAACCTGAATTCAATTGCATTCTGTTCTGTAAACTGAGTTCCTCAAATAGATGTTACAGCCAGAATTGTAAATTGTTCAAACTAAATCAGTTTATTAGTTATTGGGTACAATTAACATTTAGTGACCTCAAAAGTATATTGTCGTTTTTCTGGATGAAGCATAACAACACGCATTCACATGTTTCTAGAAGCTTTTGATACAGCACTTACTTGAAATGTCTTCAAGGCAGAGATTGATAAATTCTTATTCGCGCAAGGAATTAAGGGATATAGAGAGAGAGCAGGTAAGTGGCATTGAAATGCCCATCAGCCATGATTGAATGGCAGAGTGGACTCGAGCTGAATGGCCTTACTTCCACTCCTATTTCTTATGGTCTTACTCTTTTGGAATATTTGAACTGAGATGGCAGCATTTACACAATCATGACTACACATTCACGTGTACTCTTAACACTTATTGCCCAAATAGCAACTTGTTCATTCTGTTGGACCAGTGGTAGCTGTTGTGCTTTACAATGCATAGTAAACCTGACTGCTCAATTCCATTTAATCTCCAGCCTTGATATTTAAGAGCTTTCCACTCCATTATCAGTGAACTTAATATTGTCAAAGCAATAAAGATGAGGAACTCTTCCATAATGTCTTGAAACACATGAAAATAGAGAAATCCCCAGGACCTGATCAAATCCTAGAACTTTGTGGAAAGCTAGGGAAGTGTTTGCTAGGCTCCTTGCTGGGATATTTGTATTATCGATAGTCACAGGTGAGGTGTCAGAATACTGGAGATTGGCTAATGTGGTGTCACTATTTTAGAAGGGTGGTAATCAAAAGCCAGGTAACTGTGAGACTGACATCAGTGGTGGGTAAGTTGTTGGAGGGAATCCTGATAGACAGGATTTACATGTATTTGGAAAGGCAAGGACTGATTAGGAATAGTCAGCATAGCTTTGTGCACGGGAGGCCATGTCTCACGAATTTGATTAAGTTTTTTAAAGAAGTAACAAAGAGGATTGATGAGGGCAGATCAGTAAACTTGACCTATATGAACTTCAGTAAGGCGGTCGACAAGGGAGACTGGTTAGTAAGGTTAGATCTCGTGAAATACAAGGGAGAACTAGCCATTTGAATACAGAACTGGCTTGAAGGTAGAAGACAGGGTGGAGGGTTGCTTTACAGACTGGAGGTCTGTGACCAGTGGTTTACCACAAGGATCAGTAGTGGATCCACTGCTTTTTGTCATTTATATAAATGATTTGGATGTGAACAAAGGAGATATAGTAAATTTTGCAGATGACACCAAAATTGGAGATATAGTGGACAGCAAAAAAGGTTACCTCAAGATTACAGCGGGACCTTGATCAGATGGGGTAATGGGCTGAGGAGTGGCAGATGGAGTTTAATTCAGATAAATGCGAGGTGCTGCATTTTTGAAAAGCAAATCAGAACAGGATTTGCACTTCATGGTAAGATCTTAGGGACTGTTGCTAAACAGAGAGACCTTGGAGTGCAGGTTCATAGTTCCTGAAAGTAGAGTTGCAGGAAGATAGGGTAGTGAAGAAGGCATCTGGTATACTTTCCTTTTATTGGTCAGAGTGTTGAATATAGGAGTTGGGAGGTCATGTTGCGACCGTACATGACATAGGTTAGGCTGTTTTTGGAATATTACATGCAGTTCTGGTCTCCTTCCTATTGAAAAGATGTTGTGAAACTTGAAAGGTTTCAGAAAAGCTATAAAAGATGTTACAAGGGTTAGAGGATTTGAGCTATAGGAAGAGGCTGAATAGGTTGAGGTTGCTTTCCCTGGAGCGTCAGAGGCTGACCGGTGATTTTATAGAGGTTTATAAAATCATGAGGGGCATGGATAGGATAAATAGACAAGATCTTTTCCCTGTGGTGGGGGAGTCCAGAACTAGAGGGCATTGATCTAGGTGAGAGGGGAAAGATGTAAGAGACCTAAGGGACAATTTTTTCACGCAGAGGGTAGTACATGTCTGGAATGAGCTGCCAGAGGAAGTGGTGGAGGCTGGTACAATTACAGCTTTAAAAGGCATCTGAATGGGTATATGAATAGGAAGGGTTTAGAAGGTTGTGGGCCAAGTGCTGGCAAATGGGACGAGAGTAGGTTAGGATATCTGGGCGTCATGGACAAGTTGAACCAAAGGGTCTGTTTGCGTGCTGTATATCTATCTCTATGACTAATTAACGCAAGAGAACACCTGGGAGGTGAACCATCCCAAGGCACCACTGCAGGTGTTCCTCCGGGTTAGTGTTTTCTAATCAATCTGGTCAGAGATGTTACTGCACATCTCCGAAGCAAGTGGCCCTTGAACCTCAGCCTCATTGTAGAGAGTTACTATTGTGCCACAAGAGGTTTGAGCTCTTCAGGATAGTGTTCTGGGTCCAATCATTTTCAGCTGCTGCTTCATTTACTACCACCAAAAAGTGTGGTGCTGGAAAAGCACAGCCTGTCTGGCAGCATCTGAGGAGCAGGAGAGTTAAGGTTTCTTGAACTCAACTTTTCACTCTGATCTCCAGCATCTACAGTCCTCACTTTCACCCATTTACTACCTACAACATTCCCTCCCTTTACCAGCAGCAGCAGTATATATCATTTATAAAATATACTGCAGCAACTCATGAAAGCTTTATCTACATACTTTCAAAGTCCTCGACCATCTCGATCTTGAAAAACAAGAGCAGCAGATGTGTGGCATGCTATCACCTACAAATTCTCTCTAGCACCACACAGCACACTGAATTAGAACTATAGAATCATACATCACAAAAAGGCCTTTCAGCCCACTGAGCTTGTCCAGCCAAAGATATACTACTACCTGCAATAGTCTCACTTTCTGTATTGTGATAGGTTTAGAGTTATGTCACTTCAACTGTTCACCCAAGTACTTTTTAAAGCCTGTGAGGTTACCTTCCTCAACTACCCTCCCAGGCAATGCATTCTAGACCCCCAACGCGCTCTGACTGAAAACGGTTTCCACAAGCCCCCTCTAAATCTCCTCCCTCCCAACTTAAAATTATCCCCCATTGTTCTTGCCCCTTCACCTATGGAAAACAGCTGCTTTCAATTGACTCTGCCTGTGCCTCTGATAATCTTATGCACCTCTATGAGGTTGTTACCTGCCCCAATCCCTCGCCTGATCTTTAATGCTGTAAAGTACACAACTTAAGCTACCCCACCTCTCTCAATTGCTAAAATGCGCCCTACCAAGCAGCATCCTGGTAAATTATCTCTTTACCCCATCCAGTGCAGTCACATCATTCCTATAGTGTGGTGACTAGAACTGCACAGTACTCCATCTGTGACCTAACCAAAGGTTGTACAACTCCAACGTAACCTCCCTACTCGTATAATCTTTGCCTTGACTGATAAAAGCTTGCATCGCATATGCTACCTTAATTACCCTATTTAGCTATCCTGCTATGTTCAGGGATCTATGGACAAGCATCCCAAGATCCCCTTATTCCTCCTAGTGTCTTGCCATTCACTCCTACTCCCTTGTCTCGGTAATGCATGGTGCATTTATCAGGGATTATCACATTAAACTACCGACACAGTAGCAGCAATTTGTAGTATCTAAACAATGCACCACAGAAATTCTTTTATAGGAAGTATATCATTAAGTTCGAGAATGTTCAGAAGAGATTTACCAGGATGTTGCTGAAGATGATGTCCATGGAAAATTTGAATTCTAAAGAGATGCTGGGACTTGTTTCATAATAGGAGGTTGACAGGTGATCGTATAGAGGTTTATAAAATTGTGAGGGGTATAGATAGAGTTAATAATGGGTGTCTTTTCCCGAGGATGGGGCATTTCAAGAATAGGGGGCGTATTTTTAAGGTGAGAGGACAAAGGGCAAATGTTTTCCGCAGAATATAATGAACTTCCTGAGGAAATGGTGTATGAGGCCATAGTTACACCATTTAAAATACACTTAGCAAAATACATGAATAGGAAAGGTTTGGAAGGAGCAGGCAACTGGGACTAGTTTAGTTTGGGATTATGTTCAGTATGGACTGATTTAGAAACAGACCCTTTGGTCCATGTTGTATGACTATGGCTCCATAGGATCCTCAGACAGCACCCTCCAAACCCATAGCCACTTCCATCCAGAAGAACAAAAGCACCAGAAACATGGCAACAAACTCAACCTCAGCTTCTCCTCTAAGCCATTCATCACACTGACTTGGAAGTATATCACCATTCCTTTGCTGTTTCTGGGTCAAAATCCTGGAATTCCCTGTCTAACGGCATTATAGGTTAAACTACAGCAAGTGGACTGTAGTGGTTCAAAAAGGCAGCTTACCACCACCTTCTCAAGAGCAACAACGGCCTGGCAATAAATGCTGGCCAACCAGCGAAGCCCACATCCCATGAATAATGAGCAAAGAACAACATAAGCTTTAAGGGGCCTTAAGAGAGAATGATGTGAACTCGGTCAGGGCAAAGTGATGGATTGCTTTCCTCCACCTTGTGATTTCATGGATGTTTGCACAAAGCAATCTCTTGATGGCAGTAAATTGCAGTTATTGATGGGCTGCATAAATTGTGGGGATTATAATACATGGTTTCATAAACTGACTTTAATATTAAATGTTTAAATATGAATTCTCCCATGTGATCAAAATGGTGGATTCTGCATATGGTTTTGTTGAATGTATTTCACAAGTCAAGGTTACAACGTAGTCTTGAAGAATAAATGCTTGAACAAGTGAAAACAGCTCATCCAGTGATGAAATAAACATGGTATTCAGTAATTCCATATGTGAATTGTGTGAGGCTTGCTAAATTTAACAATTTTTAAATGGATTTATTGGTCTGATTTGTATGTTTATAATATATGAAGCAGTACAGAATTGCATGGGACTTTGTTTTGTAGAGGTGCTCATTCCTTATCAGTGTATGTTTCTCAAATGGTGAGCTGAGTGTTTATATATGTTCTTATTACTACAGCTTCATGCTTGTTGAATTACTTGCAATTCAAATTTAGTTAAATGCATGGTATACAATTTTGAGAGTTTATTAAGTCTGCAGGGCTGCTCATGAGCATCATAAAGTTTTCAAATTTGTTCATGGCTTGTGGTAAAATTAGATCTGGTCATACTGGTACCTCATTAATTTTTATTTCAAATCTCTCTCTCTCTCTCTCTCTCTCTCTCTCTCGAACATTTCCAAAAAATGTTGATGCCATCTACTATATGCTTTAATAAATTTTCTGATGTCTTGGTGAAACAGTTTTATTTTTGGGACTAGATATTAAATGAGACTTTGCTTATAACCTGTGAAGTTCTTTTTTTTAAAAAAATGCATTTGGGCAGTGCAGGTTGACTGGCTATTTTGGCATTCTTGTGAAGGACTTTGCAATCAAAGTGATTTTTATTGGGCACCAATGCTTATACGTTTTCAGCAGGAAACATTGCTCTGAAGTCGGAGGATAACATTATTTTACATCTTCACCAATTTTTTATTTGCGTTGAAGAATTTTAAAATAGGTTGCTCATTTTATGCTACGAGAGACAGGGTTTGATTTCTGAATCAGGAGTGAAAAATAAGGGGAAGTTAAGTAAATCATCTTATCTAGTCGAAGGATTATTCATGCATTCAATCTGTTACCAGCTGGGACAATAACCTTTGAAAGTTTGAAATTAATGTTGTACAGATATATGGGATATTTATTGTGGCCTGGAACTAGTAATGGAATTTTAAAAAAACAAATTTGAAAAGATATGAAGTGTTGTGTGAGCTTGCTTTGAATTTTTTCAGGTTACAGCTCTACAGTAATTTTAAAAAAAAGTTTTTTGCCAGTAGCACTAATTATAGGAATACGATTTCTATAATTACAGTATTGTATAATCCTACATAGAACTATAAAGTTATCGAAATTTTAACTTAAAATGACCACAAAACCTAAAAACACGAAACCTAAACTGAAGTTGAAGTGGAAGTTATCATTAAGCTGTGTGGGCTCTTGTGGCACACCAACTGAAATAAGGTTGCTGGGCAAAAAGCACCCTACCCGTAACAGTAGTACTGTTCAACCATTTGTTAAAAGTCCAGCCAATTTTTTTTTTTGAAGGCCTACTGGCAAGTCAGAGAGTCCTCATTTTGGATTAGATCAAAACAATGGAAAATATGAAATGGCTGACTATCATAAGTTTCCACATGATTCTGAGATTGTTAGGTTGGTCTGCTGAGGAAGAGGAGAAGCTAGGGCTAACATTACTTTCAAAGATCATACTATTTCTATAAACATCATGATCCAAAGACCATAAGATATTGAGCAGAATTCAGCCATTTGGCTCATCGAGTCTGCTCCACCATTCAGTCATGGCGCCTATTCTCCTGCCTTCTCCCCATCCTGTTTGAACCTCTTATTAAGAATCTATATATCTCTATCTTAAATATACTCAATGACTTGGCCTCCACAGCCCTCTCTGGCAATGAATTTCACAGATTAACCACCATCTTTGGTGGTTAAATTCCACCTTTCTCCATTTTAAAGGGTCATCCCTACCGTCTGAGGTTGTGCCCTCGGGTGCTAGTCTGCCCTACTTGTGGATGTCGAGATGATTTTTCTACTCTATGTAGGCCTCTCTGTATTCTGTAAGCTTTGGTGAGAGCCCCATCATCCTTCTAAAATCAATCGAGTATAGATCAGTGTCCTCACATTCCTCATATGACAAGCCCGTCCTCCCCAGGATTGTCCTTATAAACCTCCTGGACCCCTCTAACACTAGCACATTCTTCATTAGATATGGGGCCTAAAACTGTCCTCAATATGTAATCTGACCAAAGCCTTGTAGCCTTCGTAGTACATTTCTGCTCTTGTATTCTATTCCTTTTGAAATGAATGCTAATGTTGCATTTGCCTTCCTGTCAACTCAACCTGCATATTAACCTGAAGGGGTTCCTGAATTAGGATTCCCAAGTCCCTTTGTGTCATTAGAAAATAGTCTACACCTCCAATCTTCCTATCAAAGTGCATATCCTCACACCTTCCCACATTGTATTGCATCTGTCACTTCTTTGTCAACTTTCCTAGCCTGTCCAAGTTCTTATGCAGTCTCCCTGCTTCCTCAACACTGCCTGTCTCTCCAACTTTTTCTGTGTCATCTGCAAACATAGCAACAATAGCCAAATGGTTGTGGCCTCAACACTGACCCCTGGGGATCTCCTCAAGTCACTGGTTGCCACCCTGAAAAAGACCCCTTTAATCCCTCCTCTGCCTTCTTCCAATTAGCCAATCCTCTATCTGTGCCAGTACTTTGCCCTAACGCCATGTGCTTTTATCTTATTGAACAGCCTCCTGTGTGGTACCTTGTCGAATGCCCTCTGGAAATCCAAATAGATCATGTTTACTGGGTCTCCTTTGTCTAACTTGCTCATCACATCAAAGAATTCTAATAGATTTGTCAGGCAATTCCCCTGTTTTACCCCACAATCTAGTGTGATAATGGACTCTCAAATCTTATCAACAATCAAGGTTGCCTATAATTTCCTGTCTTCTGCCTCCCTCCCTTCTTAAACAAGAGTGTTATATTAGCCATTTTTCAGCCCTCTGGGATCGTGATTCCTGAAAATTATCACCAATGTCTCTACAATCTCCTCAGCTTTTTCCTACTTCAGAACTCTGGGGCATAGTCCATCTGGTCTGGGTGATTTATCCACCATCAAACTTTTCAGCTTCCCCAGCACCACCTCCTTAGTGATGGCCACTATACTCACCTCTGCCCACAACTCCCTTGAAATTCTGGTGTCTTCCATTGTCAAAACTGATGCAAAGTACTTGTTGAATTCCTCCACTATTTCTTTGTCACCATTACTACTTCTCCAGCTCCATTTTCCAGTAATCCAATGCCCACTTTTGCCCCTCTCTTGCCTTTTTAGATATCTGAAAAAAGCTCTTGACCTCTTCTTTTATATTATTAGTGAGCTTACCCCATATTTAATTTTTCTTGCCTTTTTGCTGCTTTTTTAGTTTCCCCTGCTTGTTTTGCAAAGCTTCCCAATAATCTTTACCACATTGTATGATTTTTCTTGTTTTTATGCTGTTCCTGACTTCCCTTGTCAGCCATGGTTGCCTTATCCCCCTCTTAATATGTTGTTTCATCTTTCAGCTGTCTTCACTGCTAGGTTCCCTTTCTGGCCAGATCCTCCCTCATGTCTTTGAAATTAGCTTATACTCCATTTAATACCTGATTCCAGCCTTTCCTCCTCCAACCACATTCTATCATATTATGTTCAGTGTCCCCTTAGGGGTTCCTTCATTCCTAGCTCCCTAATCAAGTCTGCTTCATCAGACATCATCAACTCCAGAATCACCTGTTCCTTTGTATGCTCTATTACAAGCTGCTCCCAAAAAAAAACCATCTTGTAGGTATTCATTGCATTTCTTTTCTTGAAATCTGTTGTCAACCTGGTTTTCCTCGTCACTTGCGTACTGAAGTCCCCAATTATTATTATGATAGTGACATTCTTACATCTCCTGATTCATTTTCTTCCCCACATCCTGACTACTGCTGGGAGCCCTGCACACAATTCCCATCAGCATGTTTTTTTTAATCTTTGTGGTTCCTCAGCTCTACCCATGCAGATTCTAAACCTTCCAACTTTAACACTTCCTTGTTATTGATTTATTTATTCATTATTTATTTACTCATTGATGCAGGCATCACTGGCTAGGCCAGCATTTATTGCCCAGAGGGCAGTTAAAAGTCTGCGATATCGCTCTTGGTCTGGAGTCACAAGTTGGCAAGGATGACTCGTTCCTTCCCTTCCCTATAGGATGTGAGTGAACCAGATGGGTTTTTCCAACAATCACAATGGATTTGTCATTTTTTTTCTTAACTGAATTCAAATTCCACCATCTTCCATGGTGGGATTTAAACCCAAATTCTGAGAATATTACCTGGATCTTTAGATTAACAGTTCAGCGATAATACCACCAGGCTGTCACTTCCCCTCATTTCTTCGCCTCCTCTCCCATTTGCTAACCCTGCCACCTCTACCCATCTGCCTTTCTTTTTGATATCCTTGGATATTTAGATCCCAGTCCTGATCCCCTGGCGCTACGTCTCTGTGATACCCAGAACATTGTACCTACCAATATCAACCTACACTACGAGCTCATTAACTTGTTTCATATACAGCATGAGTTAAAGTGCAGCAAATGGTTCCCTCCCATTCCATCCAAGTTTCTCTACAGGATGACAGGATAAGAGATCCTGTTACCTAGGCAACACAGCCTTTGGTACTTGATCCTGGCTACAAAGAGAAGTATTTATTCCCCTGACTGTACTATTCCCAATTACAACTGCATTTATCCTTTCGTAAGCCTCCCTCCTTGATGGACCACAATATTATGGTCAGTTTGCTCATCCTCCCTACAGCCCTTGCTCGTAACCACACAGAAGAATTTCATACTGCTTGGGTAAGGTCAAGGGCTGAAACCCCCTTCTCATCCCTCTACCTGCCTCATTCAGAGTCAGACCCTCCTTTGGTTTCTTAATTTGTTTTTTAAAAAATTTTGTGCTGATCTTTTAGTTTATAGCCTGTAAATATTTCCCCTATTTACTTTCAATCTGAAAGTAACCTATCATGGTCAAGTTAGTGGTTGTCATCAACCAATGAAATTATGGTTTACCTTGTGCTTCATCCTGGGCTTCATTTAATCCTGTTTTTTTTAAACCCTAGAAAAAAGCAAGCAGAAAACATCACTTCCACACTAAATTTCCATGTTGCCACCAAATTAACGAAACTATATATCACTCGGGCAGTGTCTCATTCTGGATGTGAACTTCCTTCCTGACCATGCAAACTTAGTGCACTTTCAACAGGCCCTTTAAATGTGCAGTTGCCTCCTAAATCTATATTCATCTTTCCCTGTACTTCATGTTTGAATCCCTCCAACCAGAAGCAAATGGCTTTTCTTAAAAATCAGAGTCACAAATTACGTTATATGTGACCATGACAAAGGTGAACTTTCTTCCTTAAAAACACCAAATACTAGAGATCACAGCAGGTCAGACATGGAAGGGACATCACACCACAAATTGGAGGAACAGTATCTCCACCCAGTCTTCTGTGGCTGTCCCTATTTCAAACTAGTGTGCTTTTTGGAAAACATAGGGGGTGATGGACTGTTGGGAGTGTAGCACCAACGGTCAAGTTTCTGGTATCAAGGCAGGCTCTGATGTAATGAGGGATACGTCAGGTTCCAAGCAATTAATCGTGATAGGGTACTCCCTAGTCAAAGGTACAGACGGATGTTTCTGCGGCCAGCAATGGAAAATCAAAATTGTGTTGCTTCTCTGCTGCCAGGACGAAGGATGTCTCAGGGTGAAGAATGTTCTCAAAGGGGAGAGGGACCAGCAGTAGGTCATTGTACACATTGGGACCAGCGGCCTAGGAAGGGAAAAGAATGAGATTCTGAAAGGAGAATTATAGAAAGGCATGAATTGAAAAAGGAAATCCTTGAAGTAGTAATATCTGGATTACTCCCGGTGCTTCAAGCTAGTAAGGGTAGGAATAGGAGGATAGAAAAAAAATGAATGCTTGGATGAGGAGCTGGTGCATGGGAAATGAAATCATACTTTTGGATCATTGGGATCTCTTCTGGGTTCGAAGTGACCTGTACAAGAAGGATGGATTGCACCTGAATTGGAAGGGGACTATGCTCGTAGCCAGATTTGCTAGAGCTGCTTGGGAGGATTTAAGCTCATAAGATGGGGGTGTGGGGGTAGGGGGTGCAGGGAGATGGTAAGAAAAGAAATCAATCTGAGACTAATACATTTGGGAAAAGGACAGAGTCAAGCAGCCAGGGCAGGCAGGGACAAAGCAGAGAATAAGGTAGAACTGATAAATTAAACTGCGTTTACTTAGAGTCAGACAGATGTACAGCACAGAAACAGACCTTTCGGTCCAACTCATCCATGCCAACCGAATATCCCAACCCAATCTAGTCCCACCTGCCAGCACCCGGTCCATGTCCCTCCAAACCCTTTCTATTCATATACGCATCAAGATGCCTTTTAAATGTTGCAATTGTACTAGCCTCCACCACGACCTCTGGCAACTCATTCCATACGTGTACCACCCTCTACGTGAAAAAGTTGCCACTTAGGTCTCTTTCCCTTCTCACCCTAAACCTGTGCCTCTAGTTCTGGACTCCCCCACCTCGGGGGAAAGACTTTGTCTATTTATCCTTTCTATGTCCCTCATGATTTTATAAACCTCTTTAGGGTCACACCTCAGCCTCCAACGCTTCACCACCCTCTGTCTTCTACCTTTGAGCCAGATGACAGAGGCTAGTGGTGGAGGGTTGTTTTTCAGACTGGAGACCTGTGACCAGTGGAGTGCCACAACTTTTCATCACTTATATAAATGATTTGGATGTGAGCAGTGGTTTGTAATTTTGCAGATAACACCAAAGTTGGAGGTGTACGGACAGCAAGAAGGTTACCTCCGATTACAACGGGATCTTGATCAGATGGACCACTGGGCTGAGGAGTGGCAAATGGAGTTTAATTTACATAAATGCGAGGTGCTGTTTTTTGGGAAAGCAAATCTTAGCAGGACTTATACACTTACTATTAAGATGCTAGGGAGACCTTGGCGTTCAGGTTCATAGTTCCTTGAAAGTGGAGTCGCAGGTAGATGGGTTAGTAAAGAAGGCGTTTAGTATGCTTTCCTTTATTGGTCAGAGTATTGAGTATAGGAGTTGGGATGTCATGTCACAGCTGTACAGGACATTGGTTAGGCCACTGTTGGAATGTTGCATGCAGTTCTGGTCTCCTTATCAGAAGGATGTTATGAAACTTGAAAGGGTTCAAGGAAATTTGCAAGGATGTTGCCAGGGTTAGAGGATTTGAGCTATCTGAAGAGGCTGAATAGAACATGGACCATAATAGGCTGGGGCTGTTTTCCCTGGAGCGCCGGAGGCTGAGGGATGACCTTAGAGAGGTTGATAAAATCATGAGGAACATGGATAGGATAAAAAGACAAGGTCTTTTCCCTGGGATGGGTGAGCCCAGAACTAGAGGGCATAGGTTTAGGGTGAGAGAGGAAATATAAAAGGATCCTAAGGGGGGTGTGCGTATAGAATGAACTGCCAGAGGAAGTGGTGGAGGCATTTAAAAGGCATCTGGATGGGTATATGAATAGGAAGGTTTTAGAGGGATATGGGCCAAGTGTTAGCAAATGGGACTAGATTAGGTTAGGATAACTGGAGGGCATGGACAAGTTGGACAGAAGGGCCTGTTTCTGTGCTGTACATCTCTATGACTCTGTGACAAGAAACAAATTTTAAAGTTTGAGTCATTGGAACTTTTTGAAGCAGAGCCATAACTAGTTTCTCCTTATGTATAATTTCATTGGGAGGATGCAAAAAAAATGAGAAATGCTGAAATTAAGGTTGTACTAATACTTGGGTTGAAAAAGGAAAGTTTCAATGTAATTTTTTCCATGCTGAGAATGTTTGATATTTTAAAAAATTTGGTTTGTTAAAGTACTGGTTTGAAAAATCCTTTCAAGTAACTGTTTTGCCTTGTTTAAATTAGGATCGCAATTCAGTGTGTTTTGTGGGCTATGTAATAGGGCAGATTTTGTTTTTAGATTGCAGTTGTACAATATTATGTCCTTTTCAAAATTATTAAACTTGTAACCTTAAAACAAATTGATTGAATGCTTTGAGCCCCTGATTTGTTTGAAATTCTGCAATGCCTGTTTTTAAAAAAAAAGTTGGGTCAGTGCTCATATTTTAACCGGATGAGAGAATTGTATTAAAATATCTTTGCTGTGTTTTTAATGCAGTGTGTTCACAAAAAGAAGAAGGCATTTTTAGTTGGATGTCTTGTTAAGATTTTAGAGAATATTAGAACTTGAGGCTGAGCTGTTTCGGTTCTGTTAACCTCATCGGTCCCTTTCATTATTGCAAATTCAAAGAATGTTGATCTCTACCAAAGTTGCCACTGTAATTCCAACTGTCTTATTTGGGAAGTTTCATTTGGAGAACATAGTTCAAATATTCTGCATTTGTTTGCCATGAATATTTGAGATTTAAATCTGAACTGAAACTGCTTCTTCAATTGCTAAAGTACAAGAAACATTTTGATGTTTTCTTGCTATTCCAGACTTTTGAAAAACTTTTCCTGACAGTTTTCTGATTAGCCAAGTATTAATTTGTTAAAGGAAAGTAATTTTTGAATAAACCGAATGGAATACCCAAGGGCTTGATTTTAGGACCATTGATTGTTGTGTATAATTGACTGCGTAGTTTAGAAGTTTATGGATTGTATAAAACTTGAAAATGTTATAAATAGTGAACAGAATAAAAGAATTCAAGATGACTGAGAATTTTGATATAGGCAGACACAATTTAGTGTAGTTAAATACTTCATACTGATAACCACCTTGTTAAGGAAGGAATGAGCGAGGAAATGCAAAAATACTTTCAGCAGCTAACATTGTCTCTAGAGTTTCTCGGTTCACAGGTAAAGGGTGCCTTTGGACCACTGCCCACCCCTCCACAACCTGATCCAATGGATTCAGTCAGCTTCCCAGTTGAGTATGAAAAGTGAAGAAGCTAACAATAGTGAAGAGGAGGTCTGTATGCTTTTTGTCAGTGGCCTTCCTATTGACATTAAACCACATGAGCTTTACCTTGTCTTTCAGTCATTTAAGGGATATGAAGGTTCACTGATCAAGCTAACAGAACAGCCAGTTGGCTTTATTACATTTAACAGCAGAGCAGAGCAGAAACAGCAAAGAATGCTCCGTTCACCTAGCCTGCAGTTGCAGCTGCTGCACTGCATGTTCAGATGCGCTGGTATCCTTCATCTGAAACCTCTCTGGAAGGAAGAAAGTCTTGTCAGTTTTGTTAAATATTTAACTACCTTTATCCAAGGGTTCAGATTTCTCTGTGGAGTGATGCGCAAGGGCAGACTGTATTTTTGGACTTTACTAAAGAAGATTTTGGAGAACTGACTCATTTCTACTTGACTTGGAGGGGATGGAATGGTCACTAAGGATGTGGATTTAAGAACTTTACTAGTGAATTTTTTTCCACGTGGGAGGATTCTTCAAATTCTATTTGCTGTAAAAGACTATTAATTTTTGTTATTACAATCACTGCATGTTGTGTATTAATAACTTGCTTAAATACTGGCTGTCAGAGTCTTATGAAAGCTGATAATGCCATTGGTTATCATGAAATGATAAAAGGAGGGAATGAGAATGTGTATAGGGTATGAGCAGGTAGGCAAAGAATTGGATTTTGAGTTTTGTTAAACAAGAGGTTCAGCTGAGCATGGCTCAGATAAGATAAGAACTTGTACTTAATAATGGGGTGCTGGAGGCAAGGGTAATGGGTTAACAAGGTGGAAAAAACATTCATTATGTAGAGCTATTTAACAATATTGGAAGAATTCAGTATGTAAGGTCAGTTAACAAGATGAAAAGTATTATGTGAAGCTAGTTAACTAGGTTAAGAACATTCGTTGTGTGGCTGCAGATGGCTTAATCTTTACTATTGGCATTCACTGTTTGTATCAGTCACCCAATTAATATGTATGTTGCTCTGTCTGGATGTGTAAGTGATGATATAACATAAAGAACCTGCTGTTCCAAAAAAGACCTTGAACTCATGTCTCTCTGCACATGGGCAATCGTTTTCTCTCCCTCAAGGGCCTGGAATAAAGATGGAGGAGGTAAAACCATACTGTCTCTCTGAGCGTTTTGCTTCAACTGAGGCGGGAACGGGACAACACACACAGAGTTGCCCGAGGCTGAAATCAAACCCGGCTCCTTGGCACTGTGAGGCAGCAGTGCTAACCACTGAGCCACTGCTGCCCAAAAAGCATAGAGCAACATCCCTTCCTTTTAATAGACATAAGAGGAAATTTGCCCATTCATTTTTGGAGAAATACAGCTTAGGAAGAACACAAAGGGACAGCTTGGATGACTTGCAAGATTGTTTTGACTAAAAGTGAGCCAGGCACTCCTTAGTTTTCCACCAGTTTTCAAGGGATTAGATTAGATTATTTACAGTGTGGAAACAGGCCCTTCAGCCCAACAAGTCCACACCGACCCACCGAAGTGCAACCCACCCAGACCCATTCCCCTACATTTACCCCTTCACCGCACACTACGGGCAATTTAGTATGGCCAATTCACCTAACCCGTACATTTTTTGACTGTGGGAGGAAACCGGAGCACCCAGAGGAAACCCACGCAGACACAGGGAGAATGTGCAAACTCCACACAGTCAGTCGCCTGAGGCGGGAATTGAACCTGGGTCTCTGGCACGATTTTTAAAAAATAATCCTGAGAAACTAAGCAGATCCATAGTTTTTCTCCTTTGTTGGAATTAGATGACTATTCATGTAGAAATAACTGGAATATATAACTGGTTTTTAAACTTGGATGAACTGTCTAACATAAAATCAGGTAATTCAGCTCATTGTGCTAGTGCCATCCAAATTAGTACAGTTCCCATTTCCTGTAGCCTTTAAATTTTGTTCCACGGAAGAAGTATTTGATATCCTTTTTGTTAGTCGTTATTGATTTTGCTTCCATTGTCCTTTCGGGCAGAGCATTCCCAATCATAACACCAGCTAATTTTTTTTTAAAAAAGTAGAATTTCCCCTATTGCTCTTTTGCTGATCACTTTCAATTAGTGTCCTCTGATTAACACTCTTCCTGTTGGTAGAAATAGTTTCTTGCTTATGTACTCTATCAAAATTCCTCATCATTTTGAATACCTTCATTAAATCTCGCATTAGCCTTTACTGACATCACAGTTGCTCCATTTAATTTGTTTTTCATATTGTAACTGTTTCAGAAACCTTTCTGAATTTAAAATAATAAAATACTAATAAAATACAAATGTAACATAAACTTTAAAGTCATTCTGAGAATTATTAATGGTTCTGTATTAAATTGTTTTCTCTCTACAAAATAAGTTTTGTTCCTCTTAAGAGTTTGCTGTTGAATTCAGTTTTTGTGATATTTGTCTTTGATCCAAAATGCATTGTGAACACGAAAATGAACAATTCTGATACTTGGAAATGTTTTTAAGATCATGAGCATAGCAAACCTCTAGTTGGCAGCAGACCAAAGAACATGATGTGTCCCAAACTGACAGCTCTTGAAAATAAATAAATTCTTGTTTGAGATCAGTGACAAATTGTTCTGACGCTAGCATGTTTTGTAAATGTACATTGACATAAATGAAGTGGGCTAAGTACATCGAAGGGCAGGAAATTATTTCCAGAAAGAATATTTTATCAGATGCCAATATTGAGCTCCTGAGAACTTGAAAATACAATTCTTGTTCCTGGATTTAATAATCTTAAATGTGCCATTGTCAAGTAACATTTAATGAGGTTGGCAGAGTTGGCAGAATACAGGGCATTTGTATTTAGAAAGGAAATGCATAGTTTTAATTAACATTTTGTTGTTACCTTTGAGGCTAAATTTCATTGTCTTTGCATATTGCATAGCTGTTGCGCTGTTACATCTTTGTTTATTTATAGGCTGAAGCAGCTAAACTTGTGCCAATGGGCTTTACTACAGCTACAGAGTTCCACCAGAGGCGCTCAGAAATCATTCAGGTCACAACAGGATCGAAAGAACTTGATAAACTTCTACAAGGTATAAATTATAATTTTATTCAGAAGCTTGTGATCGTAAAGGGAAAGACCTCATTTCTGTCCTGTGTACCTTTTTATGGAAAACTGGGACTAATGCACCACACCCCTGTTGAAATGGATAATTGAAGTGGAGTCTGACAAGTTGTTTAAAGGGGTGCTCCCTTAACGGTGCATGCGTATCATAGCATAACAATATTTTACCCTTTAATGAAGTATCCCTACCTGATTATATCTTCTGCCATTTTGTTCAGATCAAACTGTTACAATTTCTCCTGGGAATTCCTTCTTTAACCTTGTTCTAGAGTTCTGCCTCTCATTTAAAGTTTTTGGAGTGTACTATGCAGCCAAGCGTCACTCCAAACTTCTCACGTATTGTCTCTGTTTTCTTTCCCTCTCTCTGCATTGGCAACTTCTCACCGTTCTCCAATTTCAGCCTCCTTTCAGCTTCTAATGTTTCCTTCCCTGAGTTTACTATCTTCCTTCCACCCCACTCCCATCTCTCCTTCCGTGTAAGCTTTCTTGCGTATGTCTGCAACCAACTCTTCAGCTTGTCTCATTATCCATATTGTTACTGTTAATGATAAACTGTTCTTTAATCATTTCCTTATCTCTTGCAGTCCACATTCCTGTTTGTGTACTATTACCACTTAGTGTCCAAAGATTCAATTCTTGGCCCCCCTCCTATTTTTCATTTACAAACTGCCCCTTAACAACACTATCTGAAGTCTTGGTATAATTTTCAAAGTATGTTGGCAACACCCAGTTCTATCTTACCAACACCTCTCTCATCTCCTTCACTATTGGTAAATTATCAGGCAGCTTATTAAAATCCTATTTGGATGAGCAGATATTTCCTCCATTTAAATATTATGCGAACTGATGCCATGACTTTCAATTACCACTCCAAAATCTGTTCCTCAGGAATCGATTCTAGTCTCTCCTGGGCAACGATCTGCAAATGAGCAAGTCTGTTTGCAAATTTGGTGTTTCACTTGATCATGAGATGAACTTCCAACTTCACACTCATGCCATGTGAGATCCTCAGTTTCCACCTTTGTATAATTGCTTGTTGATTTAAAACATGGAAGTGAACTTAACCTCAATGTTTACTAAACTGTGCTAAAATATTTACTATCAAGCAAATAGTCAAAGGACTTCATACAGACAGTAATGATCATCGCTAAAAGTCAAAGGCATCTTGATGTCCTAACTTTTATAGAATTAGTCCAATGCATCGAAAGTTGTTTTGGAGGTTATAACAAATTTGTTAGGAAGGCACACAACTACATCAGAGATGACCAGTTTGGATTTCGAGGAGGAAGCGAGTAAAGCAGTTGGCATGATGAGATTAATGAGTGATATTTGATCAGGGGTTTGGACAGGAACTGAAGGTTGTTTTGCTGCGATGTGACAGTTGTGTTCCTCTGAAACCTCACCCTATACAAAATCATGCTGTAGCAGATCGCTGTACGTGTTCAGCGGAAGGTTCATACTATTCAAACAGCGTCCACAATCCATCAATTGCGTTATAACCGATGTGTGTTGGCAAAATGTGTTATATCAGAACGATCTATATGTGCTTGTTTTGTAGATTTTGAGAAAGCATTTCATCAGGTTGACTGAATTTAGCTGTTAACGTGCTGAAATACATTGGGGTAGACTGGGGAGATGGATGACTTAGAATGACTCTGTACATGGGTCACAGCAAAAATGGGATAAAACTTTGTCTAATTGGAAAAGGAGGTTGGTGCCTTCAAAATTAGAAATGTTCATTGCCTGTGCAAAGGCAGTGATAACTTGAAGAGTCATACTCTGGTGTTATGATGAGCAGGTGTATCATAATATCGGTTAGAATTACGGATGATAAGCACTTGTAGCAAGCACAGAAGGAAGACTACAAAAGCTAATACAGCGATGATACCTTGGAGGGGGGGGGGAAGCGAATGACGGCAAAACCAATATATCTCAAAATCACCAAGAAATATGCAGCTATGAAAAGAAAAAGAATTAGAAGGAATCATAAGATTTGCAGGTAGAAGGCACAACAAAGAAATAAGAACAAGGAGAACAATGGAAAAAATCATATTTGATTAAAAGTGATAGTTGTGAACTGGAAAGCTGAATGAACAACTGAAAAAGTGACTTGTCGAGAGCTTGATTTGTGAGACATGGGCTTTCTGAAAGGGGGAGACCAACTTGGTAAAGACCTTTTCAAAATATTGGTTTCAAAGAATCTGCTGGACTTAAAAAGTAGCAAAAGCTCTTGGTGGGGGTGGGGATGGGGAGTGAATGTACAAAGAAATTTGTTGGAATATAATTAGGAAAATACAGAGAGACTGGTTCGGACACATTGCAAGAGGCATTATGAAGAATAGCGTTCAAAGAAATAGAAGAAGGAAGATAAAATTGAAGCTGGATGGCTTAGAAATTGAACGAAGGATTTGGCAAATGAAAGAAGTGGCACTACATGGAGATCCATAGAAAGATTACTGTAAGCCAAGGACCTGCCTTTGGCTCGAACATACATGAAGACAATTATCATCCCTCAACTTCACTCAGCTCAGTTCATCTGCCTTTGTGACTGTTCCAATGCACTGATCTTTCATGTTCTCGCCTTCATAAACTTGAGGTCATCCAAAAAGTGGCCTGTGTCCTAACATGCCAATGCAAGTCCTATTCCCGTACCATGTCTGGTTTGTTGACTTGTATTGGCAGATATGAGATTATCCATTTTGGACCTTAACAGGAAGCAAGGTGTCTTCCAAATGATGAAAAGGCCTGAAATGTCTAAAGAGATTTAGGTATAATATATACATGAATACAATAACATATAAAGGCACAGAAAATAAAACCATTCCGATGCTAATCTTTATCTCTAAAAGACTGGATATTTTCTAATCACCCTATTCAAGGATTTTATTACACGTCTCTGGAGCAGATGAGAGTTGAACTTGGGCTTCCTATACCAGAAGTAGGGGCAATGCCACTGTGCTACAAGAACCCTCAAGTCATCCTTCAACCAAAAATGCCTTAGTTAGATACACTGGTTACAATTACCAATCATTGCTTCATGTCTCTGGAAGGATATATTGGCTTTAATGTGAATTCAGTGAAATAATTGCTGAACTCCGAGTTAAACGACAAGGAGAATTAACAACAAAACAGGATAATAACAAAGGATATTGAAATATTAAAAATGTTATGGAAGGTCACTGACCTGCAATATTAATTCTGTGTTTCTTGCCATAAATAGTGTTTGGTAGACAAACATGAGGCTGGAAGAACACAGCAAGCCAGGCGGTATCAGGCGGTTGAGAAGTCAACATGTTGAGTGTCACCCTTCAAGGGTTCTTCCTGCCTCCTGCTTTTCTACTTTGAATTCCAGCATTTGCAGTTTCTTTTTTATCTGTAACTTAGTTTGTACCACTGTGAAGTCTCTTCAAAGGATGCCCACATTGAAGAAGTTCTTTGCCAGTCCTGAAGAAGGGTTACACCTGAAATATTGACTTCTCCACCTCCTGACTTGCTGTATTCTTCAACCTCCTGCTTGTCTACCTTGGATTCCAGCATCTGCTGGGTTTTTTTTTGTCTCTCACTATAAATGGTGCTTGAACTGCTGAATATTTCAGGTATTTTTGCTTTTAGTTCAAATTTCCAGTATCAGCCCTATACTTTTTTTTAAACTTGTGTTGTATTCAAAATGTACAACATGAGTCACTTGATCAAATATTTCAGGATACTATGGGAAATAGATAGAGGAAAACTATTTCTAAAACAAACCAAAAGAACTGCAGATGCTGGAAACCAGAAACAATAACAGAAATTGCTAGAAAAACTCAACAGGTCTGGCAGCATCTGTAGAGAGAAATCCGAGTTAACAATTCAGATGAAATGACCCTTCTTCAGAAACTAGTTCTGTTAGTTACGGGCATTGTCTAATAATTAGAGGTAGGTCTTTTTGAACTGAAATCGCCACACTGTTGCACGCTAAAGGCCATAGAATTCTGCTGGGGATATTTGATACTAAATTAGTTATTAGTTTTAAATCTGAGAATGCTATATTTTTGTTGATCAGAAGGTAATAAGAGTAAAGACAGCAGACAGAGTTCCTACAGCTAATGCTATAACTTAACCAGGAAGAATGCACTGACAACTGAGCTGTACTGTTGTGCAAGGTGTCACTAATGTGGAAATAATTAAACCTCCAAGGTGACCCATAACCTTTATGCTTTGCCAATCAAGACAAAGACAATTCATACCAAATTTTGTCATTTCAATAAATACAAAAGATTTTATTGTTAAATATGGTCATTTATTTAACAAGGGATAGAAAAAGTGTGCCTTAAACAATACAGTTTTGAAATCCCAAGTGTGCACATTCATTCATGGATAAGACAGACAAAAGACAGAAGTTGGAAAATTATGAACAGTGAAGACAAAATTCTGAAGACCATAAGTCTAGCCCATTAGGTTAAGAGTTCTTTCTCTCAGTTCTTTTGAGTTTAATGATGGTGACAAGCTGTTGTCTGAGGCAAGACAGCCGTTCTTTGATTAGATGCTCCAAGATCTTCTCTTCTAATAGAATCATTTCTTTTAAGTTCTTTGGCATATTTTATATTTTTGCTTGCATAGAGAGAAGGGACAGATTTTTTTTCTTTGCTGACTTTGTTTATGACTGCACTGCTTTAATCAGAGGGCTGTCATCAGGCAGTTCTTTTCTTAGATCAAAATTCATAGTGGCACCCTATCTTGATGATGTAACAATCTCAGGGCTCCAAAAGCAACATAATCCTGTCCAGTTAGAAATATGCAGCACGGTTTTCAAATCAGCATCCCTATCTCTGTGTATTTGCAACTTTGTAAAATTAAAACACTGTGACCTTTTTAAAATTGCTCCACTGGTTCCAAATCAGGCTTTTAAAATATTCAATACAGAACTGTGTATAGCCCATATTAGACATTAAGCTTAAACAAAAGAATTAGCACTTTATTGAAAATTCAGTTGATTAAGTAGAGCAGAGTTAAACAACAAAGTAATCTAATTACTGTCTGTGATTTAAACCCAATCTTCTTTTATTCTAGCCCCCATACTCTTTCAGACAGGCAACCAGACATATTTAATTGATAAATCTGAAGGAAAAAATGATGTACTTAAATGGTTCACTTAAAAGGTTTGCACAATTTGTAATATCACGTGATATGGGATTGTATCTTGCTCAGTTTCTGAAGACACCGGGCACTGAACAGCTTCCAGTAAGCTCTGAAGAATATTTATAACTTAAATTTTATAACTGATATTCTATTCTCCAAACTTCCAATGAGTTGCTAATGGCAGGATAACCAGGGAGACATGAAACCTCAATCCTGTAGCTTTGGCAAATGCAATCTTCTGACAAAAACACAGTTCAAAACATGTGATCCCTTACAGTAGTCTAGAGGTCTTGTGCTGCAGTGGTAGGGTCCCTGCCTCTGCGGATTGAAGTCAAACAGCAGCACTTAAAGCCATGGGAGATGTTTCATAAAATGGCCAAATGGGTATCGCCTTATAATTCCTTCTAAAAGTCATGAACCACAGTGTGTTAAGAGGAAGAGAGATTCTTCACTGATGACATGGCAGGAAGAAATTGGAGACTCTAATGTGGTTGTCGATAATTTCAGGCTACAAAATACATATTGACATGTATTTGGCTCACAGGACTAGATAATGATCAGGTTGTTGCCAATAGTGAGGTTTGATCTCTGTTCAAGTTGAGGTATATTCAGAACCTGAAAATGTGTTGCTGGAAAAGCACAGCAGGTCAGGCAGCATCCAAGGAGCAGGAGAATCAACGTTTTGGGCATGGGCCCTTCTTCTCCTGCTCCATGGATGCTGCCTGACCTGCGCTTTTCTAGCAACACATTTTCAGCTCTGATCTCCAGCACCTGCAGTCCTCACTTTCTCCCATATTCAGAACCTGCCTACTTGCCTGCTCCTGGTCTAAGTTGTTGCACTGTGGGTCAGACATGACTTCAGGTAAAGAACTCGAAGAGATAAATAAGAACAGTTTCTGTTGGATGTTTAACTTTGGGGATTTGTTATGTGACGAAATTTTAATAAAATCAAGTTTTAAATTTAGCATTTAACTTGACTGTGATAGTAATTTATAATTTCTTCGAGTTTCAGTCAGTGACAAATGAGTGCTCCCTTAAAAAGATGCAAAAATAAATAAGCAGGGACCAAAAAGCAGGAAGAAGCGGTGGGGTTGAAATAAAGTCATTGTTTTTGAATGATCAATTCAATGTGATAATACTCTTTTTGACTGGCTTCCGTGACAGATATTGATGTACATCAGACTGGAATATTCCTTTTGTTCCCTGTTGAGAAATGCAAGGTATCAATCTGTAGAAGCCTTATGCCAGGTGATCTTAGGCAGCCAATTTTCCCAGTTTTTTCCATCCAATTTTAAACTAGTGTGAAGTTCAGAGTATGGCATGATGTTAGTAAATATGACGCTGTTAATAACCTCGATGCATGCATTATCTCCAGAACTCATTGTTTCAAGTCTGTATTTGCATGTATGTATGTTTAAAGGATATCTTCATTGCTTTTACGTTTTTGGTTTTGTGTGGATAAACTTTTATCTTTTCTTTTGATTTAAACTTACCCTGTTTTATGTTTATTCTTTAAAGTCACAACACTCAAAGTTGAAAGCATTCTCTCTGAAAAATTATACAGGCAGCCCCCAGATTGTGAACAAGTTCTGGTTGCAAGTTGATTTCTGTGCTGGTCAGAACACAATGCAGGATAATATGAAGTAGCTGTTCTTATGTACAGGAATTGTTTGTATGTGGATCTTTAAAATTACACCCTCCTAGGATGGGATCTCCCTGTATTTTGTTGCATTCATCTGAGAGGTAAGGAAAAGTTATCCCATCACCTCTCCCTATTAGACTTGGAAGGTTGAAGATGTGGTTAAATCTGTAGTATGATGGTGTATGTTAGACTAAGACACTAAAAGCATTAATTGTATTAGTCTGTAATGTCACAGAAGGAAGTGGCACACACTTATGAGTGGGAGAATAATATGGAAAGAAGCTAGTGCCAGAAAGCTTTTTCATAACTGTAAATATGCACTTATAAGTTACTGTTGATAGGTTTCAGTAGTTTACAAGGACTGTTACCTAATAGTGTAATGTTTGACTGTTACTTCTACATCCAAAGGTTACAGATTGAAATATCATTCTAGAAACTTGCAACCCAAGATGTGAACAGGCACCAAGGGAGTGCTGAACTGTTGAAGATACTGTATTTCAAATGACATGTTAACTTAAGAGAGCCAATGGGTCCTCAGTTTATGGTCAAAAATCCCATGGCATTACTTGAAAAGACCTGACCAATGTTCGTACCTCAATTAAGGTCAATTTGGAAACAGATTATCTGGTCAACATCATATTGTTTTTGAGACTTTGGTCTGTGTAAATTGGCTGCAGTATCCTTTACATTGCTCCTCTTTCATTGTAAATTGCTTCAGGATATCCTCAGGTTATGGAAAACGCATAGCAATTACAAAATTGTTTTTGCCCCTTTATTAGTTTGTTGGGCCCTCCACAAACTGCTTCTTGCAAAATTTTGATGGGGGAGTGTGATAGCTACACTATTGTATATCACTTGTGCTGTTGGCCATGATGGACTACACATGTCACTAAAACCTTTAGTATGTGAAGCTTTTCTTGTTTAATTCCCATATTCAGAGTGATTTATGTTGTGCCTTTTAAGGCTTGTACATGTTCACATTCAGAAGACTTAAAAATTAAAACATTCCTATTGGTTTGTACATCTGGGTCTCATTGCACACATGCAATACTAATTACTAACTTACAGAAGGCAGTTCCTTAGAATCAAATAAAATCTAACAGCTTGTTGTAATTGATAGCAATATGTAATAGTGTAGTAGTTAAAAGCAAACTGAATTGGGGTACCAGTTGTGAAGTTTTGAATGAAGATGCAAGTATTATTGTAATATTTTTATTTATTTGTTCGCAGGTTATGGGCTGGCAGGGCTACCATTTATTGCCCAACCTCATGGCCATTGAGCTGGTGGTGAACTGTTGCCTTGAGCTGTTGAAGTCCATCAGGTGTAGGTACACTGACCATGCTATTAGGAAGGATTTTAACTCGATAATTGAAGGAAGCATGGTGTAGTTCTCTATTAGTTTGGCGTATAGGTAATGTTCATTTGCAGCTGCTGCTCTTATCCTTCGAGGTGTTAAGAGATTGTGGATTTGGAAGGTTTGAAAGGAGCCTTAGCAAGTTTCTACGGTGCAGCTTTTAGACTGTGTGCTGGGGGTGGGGGGCAGTGAGTGAATGTCTAAGGGCGTATATCGGTCAGTTAAGTTGTTGCTTGATCCTGGATGGTGTCAAAATTTGAAAGTTGTTGGAGCTGCACTCATGCAGGTAAGTGAGAATATTCTATCACACCGCTGACTTTATATTGTAGATGGTGGACAGGATTGGGCGAGTCAGGAGTGAGTGACTTGCTGCAGATTTCCCAGCCTCTGACTTGCTCTTGTAGCCACAGTGTTAATATGGCCATTCCAGTTCAGTTTCTTGTCGGTGACAACTCCTAGGATATTAATAGTGGGGGATTCAGTAATGGTAATGTCATTGAATGGCAAGTAGAAATGGTTGGATTTTCTCTCTTTGGAGATGATCACTGATTGACACTTGTGTGGTGGAATATATGTATAGATTTATATATATAAATAAATAATACTTTATAGCTAAGTTGTAAAGATTGTCTTTTCATTTTCATATATGTTTATGTTGCTGATGGATTGGGAAAAGAACTGTTTGATAAACAAAGGATTGCTGAAGGATTACTACATGTTTTTGAAAGCAAGTATCCTGACACTCATTGGGAGGAACTATTTACACAGTTGCAAATTCAATCAGTAGTGGAGGAATGTGCAGACATGCTGAAGCCATGAATGTACGCAGCTTCAATTGGCATCAATTATCTGATTGGTCTGTGGTATAGTGACCATTTATTGATGGCAGAGGCCTCTACCTGCCAAAATCTGATTAGTTCTCAGGTAGCTGAACAGCATGGGACTGAACAAGATTGCAAGAAACCATCAGATTTCCACTCGTTTAGGAATCCTCTGTTCTCTGCAGTAAACACTACTTCAAGCTTACAGAAAAGAAATGTATTCTTCCTTCAGTAGTTGCTGTAAGCTGCAACTTTTAATTAATAAGTCAGGGACTTTTAATAAATGTAAACCAGCCATCCTGTGCCGCCTGCAAACCTGTGAAAGGATCTGGAGAATAAAGACCGAGAAAGCAGCATTCTGATCAGCACAAGAATCATCTTAGCAGATTCTGTGAACAGGAACCACTGAACTACATTCCTAATCTTCCCCTCAGCCAATTGTTATTTCCCTGTGTGTGTCAGGAACAATTTGAGGAGTTAGAATTTTAAATAGATGCCAACTGTTCATTATTGTTTACATGTAGCTAGAATGTCTTATTGTCGTAAATATTAATTCTCGACAATTGCAGACAGCAAGTCTGTGCTGAATGTCAACCTGGACCTAAAAGACCAGTAAATTGGGCAATTCTTCATTCTCTTTAAAATCTTTAACTTTTGTTATATTCTGGGAATAGTGGAACTTGATTTCCAGAGCCCTACTCCAGTGAGGCATAGCACATCAGATCATGTTTTTGTTTAATTTGCAACATAGGATTTCTTGCAGCCTGTTTACAACAACAAATCTTCAATAATGTTGTCACATCCATATACTCGCAGAAAGAACGCACGAAAGAAAGCATAACAAAACCAGTGTGGCTTCTAAAAGGCACCCAGTTTTCATACATAAGTGTGGGTTTTAACATCAAAGTGGGAGAAATTTTAAAATTTGTGATTAGAGGCTCACAGTATGTAAGTAGTTTTTTCAGGCATCTGAGGGACTTTTTGTTTTTTGCTGGATTGCACTCTTGGCAGGAGGAAAGTTTATTCTAAATTCCATGCTTAGTTTGTCTTCAGAAATAGACATCTAATTTTCAGCGTCTTGCAACTTAAGAATGAATGAAGACTTTTTTTTAAAAAATCACTGCGGTTTAAGCCAAACCTAATTACAAAGGCAGATTTATTGTGCACTATTGAAACCAATATTTCTTTTCAGGACACCACACTGGTACTAATTTGAGAAGAAGCTCTTTTTTTTGTTTTAGACATATTTAGTCTTAAATAAATACGTAGTTACTCAGGGTATTAAAGTAATGATGTGCAGGAGCATGATGTTGGACTGTGGTAGGTAAAGCTAAAAATCGCAACATCAGGTTATAGTCCAACAGGTTTATTTGGAAGCACTGGCTTTTGGAGCACTGCTTCTTCATCAGGTGGTTGAAACCTGGTGTTGTGTGATTTTTTTTCACTCAGGGCTTCAAAGTTATATTCAGGCACGACCCAATGTACTAAATGTTACAATTCACAAAGCAACAAGTTTGATCACGACATGTGCTGAGTTAGCTGATCTTATTCAGGACAGCGTTGGAAGCCTACAGTAACCTTCAGTCTTAGTTGGCTGGATGAAGTTGAATCTGTTTTTTTTATTAACTTCTTTTGAAAACTATACCTGTATGAACGTCTGCTTAGACGAGCTGCAGAGCCTTAAGCGGCACATAATTCATAGTTTAGCCTTTTTAGTATTGATTTTTTTTAATGCAAACTGCTACAACTAAGTTCTTCCTTTCCCACTCCAAGTATAATTGATCTTCCAAATATTAGTGTTAGGCAGGCAACCAAACTTTAGTATAATTAGCATGACTGTGAGATACTTGTGTGAGATACTTGCAAATGTGAATAGGCATAAGCACTTTAGGGTGGATGGGCAAAATGACCAGAGCTCTACAATGTCAGAGGCCATTTAAGTAAGGGAATTAAATTGGGAATATGGTAAAGTTAGGAAACATCATAGAGGAATAGATCCTGTTATCTGCAGCCAATATTTGGTTTTCTGTGTGGTGCCAAGGCTTGGAAGACTTAGTCCAACATTTGTAGCCCACAGAGGAATGGTTTAGAAACCAACATAGGGCGAACACAATGTTCTGAAGAAATCATGTTGAACTCGGAGTTTTCATTCTGTTTCTCTTTCCACAGATGCCACTAGATCTGCTGAATTTCTCCAGCATTTTGGATGCTGGACATCTGAAATAAAAACAAAGTATTTTGGATTATGAGCTGTGAGGTGGACAGGAGGGATTGTATCTTCTTGACTTTTAAAACTTTTCGTGAAGTAGGACCTTTCTCGTGCTGCAGCATGCCTCTTAGCATGAATTTTGCAGGGGGAGGCCAGTTATGTGGCTGCCTGTCTGTTGATTGCCCAGTCTTTGTGTCAGCAGTGCAACTGCTGCTGAGGGCAAAGCGTGCCTGAGAAGGACTTTATTTTTATTGGTAGAGCAGCTTTGCTGCATCAATTCCAATACATCAGTCACTGCGACACCCTAACTCACTTCTATTGTTTTCTGGTGCAGACCCATGAGCTGCTAGCATTAGCCCAAGCTCACCACAGAAATAGTGGGACTACATTTGACAAACCAGCTTAATGCTTTTGTTCAAAACGTTGTGCCCCTCATCACCTTGAATAGGTTGAGAAGTCTTTCTCTCTAAGAGATTGCAAAGAACTATGGATAGGCCTGGTGAGTGAGCAACAGGATGACAGATGGGGTATAATGTGAGAACTTTATGATTATTCTTTTTGGTGCTAGGAGTAGAGTGCAAATTATTTTTTACAAGGTGTGAAACTTCTGACTTATTGTTTGGTGAAGTTTGGGTTACTTGTGCAAGGAACATGCAGTGGGACTGCAGTAAACAGTTGGGAAGTGATTGCCATGTTGGTTTTAATTGCAATGGGGTTGGAGTACAAATGTAAGAAAATCTTGCTACAACTCCAGGACCCAATGCCTTGACAACATTACAAAAAAGGTTCACGAGATCAATTCCTGTGGTGACAAGATTTTCGTGTAATGAAATAGGGTCTCTATAATCTCCAAAGTTTCTTCTCTGTTTTCATTAATGCAGTAAAACATACTAGATTCTAGAAGAATGTAACGTCGTAGATATTGAGAGTTTTTTTTTCCTGACTGGGGAAACTGATGTGGGGCACTAATTTTAGGATAAAAGGTTGATTATTTAGGACTGAGATGAGGAAGTAACCTTCACCCAGAATCCCTGGAATTGCCTTCACAAAAGTTGTCAGTGCTCCAGTGTTGAGGATATTCAAGGCTAAGAGAAATGTTTGGTCTCTTAAGAAACAAAAGATAGAGAGTTTTGGTGGGAAAATGGTAGATGATCAGCCATCTGTATATTGAATGTCAGAGCAGGTTCATCCTGTTTTATGTTCTTGTGCAAGAGCATACTGTCTAATGTTCGTATGAAAAATCATTAGTCAAAATGCTGCAAAGTCGTTGGTGCTATGAAGCAATGCCACTATAAAAGATCAGTATTTTTAAGAAGACTGAGGAAAGTACATTTATATCATTCAATACACATTACTGAGAATCAGTACTTTATTACTGGTAACTTTGCTTTTATACTGTTTTACTTTAAAATGTTGTACAATGCCTTTTGAACCTTTTAATTCATAAGAATGCAAAAAACAGTTGTTCCTCTGACACCAGCTTCCTAACCCATGACTGCTGCCATGTGGAAAGACACTACAGTAGATGCACGGGAATCTAACTAACTACAAGTTCCCCTCCAAGACACACATCATCCTGAGTTGAAGATATGACATTGCTCCTTCACTAGAAAATCCTGGAACCTTCTGTGACAGTACTCTGGGCATCGTGACACCCCAATAACTGCAGGGGTTCACCAAGGCATCTCACTGCCATTGCTCTAAGGCAATCATGGATTAGCAATAACTGTTAATCTCGTCAGTGACATCCGCATGAGCTGAAAATGTGTTGCTGGAAAAGCGCAGCAGGTCAGGCAGCATCCAAGGAGCAGGAGAAACGTCAATTCTCCTGCTTCTTGGATGCTGCCTGACCTACTGCGCTTTTCCAGCAACACAATTTCAGCTCATGTGGATGTCACTGACTAGTTTGCAGGGGGAATATCATTCCTGCACTTCTCCTGTCTCGTCCTGTTCTAATTTTGCAAGTTTCTTTGAGATCCTCCCTCATTCTTTTTGTAAGTGTAGCTAAGAGAATTTTGAGGAGTTTTGTAGCACAGATTGAGGTTTTGGATGTAGGTTTGCTCACTGAGGTGGAAGGTTCACTTTCAGACTTTTCAGTACCACACTAGGTAACCTCTTCAGTGAGCCTCTGGATGAAGCACTACTGATGTTTCCTGCTTTCCATTTATATGTTGCGGTTTCCTTGGTTTGGTAATGTCATTTAGATTAGATTACTTACAGTGTGGAAACAAGCCCTTCGGCCCAACAAGTCCACACCGACCCGTTGAAGTGCAACCCACCCAGACCCATTCCCCTACATTTACCCCTTCACCTAACACTATGGGCAAGTTAGCATGGCCAATTCACCTAGCCTGCACAGTCTTTGGACTGTGGGGGGAAACCAGAGCACCCAGAGGAAACCCATGCATACACTGGGAGAATGTGCAAACTCCACACAGACAGTTGCCTGAGGTAGGAATTGAACCCGGGTCTCTGGAGCTGTGAGGCAGCAGTGCTAACCACTGAGCCACCGTGCTGCCCAATGGTAATGGTATTTCCTATGGTGATGTCATTTCCTGTTTTTCCCCTGAAAAAAGAGCAGAAAATGAGATCACCATGTGAAATGACATCACCAACCCAAGGAAACCCAAACGTATAAATGGAAAGTAGGAAACACCAGCACTGCTTCATCTGGAGACTCACTGAAGATGTTACCTAGTATGGTGATGAAACGTCTGAAAGTGAACCTTCCAGCTCATCGAGTGAACCGACATCCAGGTAGTTAAGAGAGTCAATCACAATGTTATGGAATCATACGTAGTCTATATCAGCTAACAATGGCAGTTCATTCTCTAAAGCATATTAGAATACCAGATAATCAACAATGATTTCGTGGTCATCATTCATTTCAACTTCAGATCTTTATTGAATTTTAATTTCACATCTGCTGAAGCGGAATTCAAACCCAGGTCTGTAGAACATCACCTTCTCAATCTTATCAAAAGCCTTCTGCAAGTCAAAACAAATCACATTCATTGGCTCAGCGTTATACTCTTGAAAGTATTTCAGTGGGTTTGCCAGTATGATTTCCCTTTTGTAAATACATGCTGATGCTGTCCAATCCTGTCACTGCTTTCTAAGTGCTCTGCTATTAAATATTTTATACTGGATCCTAGCATTTCCCCACAATCAATGCCAGGCTAACTAGTCAAAAAATCAATTTTCTCACTCTCTCTTTTCTCAACTAATGGGGTTACGTTAGTTGCTCTGCAATTCATGGGAACGTTTCCAGAGTCTACAGAATCTTGAAAGATAATCACCAACGCATCAACTATTTCTCTGGCCACTTCTTTAAAGTCATCTCTGATATAGATTCTTGGGTCATAGGGATTTATTGGCTTTTTTTGCCATTAATTCCCCAACGTCATTTACCTTCTTATACTAATCTTCTTCAGTTCCGCCCTCTCGCTAGACCTTGTGTTCCAAAGTTCTGAGATATGATTTGTATCCTCATTTGTGAAGATGGAACCTAAGTATTAATTTAGTTAGTCTGCCATCTCTTTGTTTCCCTTTAAGTTCTCCTGTTCCTGACTATAATGGACCTACATTTGTCTTTACTAATCTTTTTCTTTTCACATACAAACTGTAAATGCTTCTATAGGTATGTTACCCGCAACCTTACTCCAGTACTCTGTTTCTCCCTTGTTAACCTATCTCTTTGTCCTCCTTTACTGAATTCTAAACTGCTGCCAATCCTCAGGTCTGCTTCTCCTATGACCAACTTGTATACTCCTTCCTTGGATCGAATACTACCCCTAATTTCCATTGTTAGCCACGATCAGGCCATCTTCCCAGCTGTAATTTTGTGCTGGACAGGAATGAACAATTGTTGGAGTTCATACAGGTGCTTTTTAAATATTTGCCATTTAAAGATTCAACTAATAGAGTTTCTAAGTTTGCCTAAGATTAGTTCAGTGTGATCTTACAGTTATTTCAATCATTTTAGACAGAGGTCACAGTTTAATGAAATAGCATAGGCTATATAACATTAAGATGAGGAGAAATTTCTTCAGAGTAGAAAGCCTGTGGAACCACAGAAGGCAGTTGAGGCCAAAAGACTGAATGTTTTCAAGAAGGAGTTGGTTGTAGTTCTTAAGGCTAAGGGGATCAAATGGCATGTGGCGAAAGTGGGGACAGAGTACTGAATTATATGATTAGTCATGATCATGTTGAATGGCAGAACAAGACGAAAGGCTGAATGGTCTACTTCTGCTCCTATTTTCTGCTTCTTGGGCATTGAAGCTGCATCCATCTCACCAGCATGGTTTCACTAATTCTTTGCTCACCTTATTGCTTATTTGAAAACTTGGTTGCTTTTGCCATGAACATCTCCAAAATCTTTCTTACAGTCTGGTGTTGTGTACATCTATAATGCGTTCTAATTTAGCTTCAAAGTTTCTTCTCTGTTTTCATTAGTGCAGTAAACAATGGCTCATTGATTTGCTCATTGTATATTTTTTCTCTTTATTTGCATGTTCTTCTCTCTCACACTTGCTCAAATCTCTACCAGTTTTACTCACCATCATTAGCGTTCCTCTGACCTTTTTTAGTTTATTCATCAAACACCAAATATGCTGTCAAAAAAGCTGTTTCTCTTTTAATGAAAGTTTAGAAACGAAGAACACATGGATTCTGTAATCCGAGATGGAAGATGGGAAAACCTGTGGGTGTAATGGCTACTCTACGTTTTTGAGGTACTTTCAGTGTTGCAGCTGATATCCTTGAATTCTAGGAGGAGTAGTTACTGTTAGAGAACTGGTTGATTTTGTTTTGGATCTTTGGAAACAAAAAGAGGTTAGGTTGGAGCAGCAGTTAGAGGCAGTGAGGAATTTACAGGAGCTAGGGGGTATAATGAATGGCAGTTGCAATGAGGGAGATAAACTGAAGATACAGTCAGGTAGATTGGTTGCCTCCAGGAATAGTAGGAGAGGAAGACAAGTAGGCAGGAGTCTCCTGTGGCTATCCTCCTCTAAAATAAGTATACTGTTCTGGAAAATGTAAGGGGCGATGCACTCTGAAGAATGTAGCACTGACAGTCGGGTTTCGAGTACAGAGACTAGCTATAATGTAACAAGGGGTATGTCAGGTCTCAAGTTATTGATTGTGTTAAGGATCTGTCTAGTCAGAAATTAAGACAAATGTTTCTGCGGCTGACACGAGACATCAGAATGGTGTATTGCCTCCCTGGTGCCAGGATCAAGGATACCTTGGAGACAGTGCAGAATGGAGAAAGTGAGGACTGCAGATGCTGGAGATCAGAGCTGAAAAATGTGTTGTTGGAAAAGTGCAGCAGGTCAGGCAGCATCAAAGGAGCAGGAGAATCGACGTTTCGGGCATAAGCCCTTCTTCAAGAAGGGCTTATGCCCGAAACATCGATTCTCCTGCTCCTTTGATGCTGCCCGACCTGCTGCGCTTTTCCAGCAACACATTTTTCAGACAGTGCAGAATATTCTCCAAGGGGAGATGGACCAGCAGGAGGTCATTGGAGCTAACGATGTAGGAAGAGAAAAGGATGAGATTCTGAGAGAGAATGCAGGAAGTTAGACAGGAATTTAAAAAGTACATCCTCATAGGTAGTAATGTCTGGATTACTCCCTGTGTCACAAGCTAGTGAGGGTAGGAATAGGAGGGTAGAGGAGATGAATGCTCGGCTGAAGAGCTGGTGCAGAGAGATTTACTGAAATCATTGACCAATATGGTATCAATTATGCAAATTCCTAACTACATGGCTTTGAGGGCATTTAAAAATCAATGATATTGTTGTCTCCTGGAGTCCTAAAGGACATTACTGAACCAGATTGGAGTTTTGTAAACAGTCGATCATGCTGTCATTACTGAGTTTCAATTTGAGACCATTATATGAATTGATTGAATAAATAAATAAATTTTAAATTCCAGCAGTTATGTAATAGAGTCTTCTGTATTGCACGTGTGATTTACTTGACCATCTTTGATGAATTACTATAATTTAATTTCCTTAAAAAAAGTTTGTTCAATTTCATTAGAGGAAAGAGCAATAGTAAGGTACGTAATAGCAGTGGGTATGTTCCATGAGATTTTTTTTGTAGAAATAATGAAATACTTCTTTATCCCCTCCTCTAGAAAGCGGGTGGGAGGGTATGAAACAAACTGACCGGGGTTCTCTTTAGACTTTATACAACCATATACAAGTGATTTTCGCCTAAACAGTAAAAGCAGTAGCCGGATCCTTGCACCGTATGCCTTGCAATCCACAGAAATTAAATTCTCCTTTCTACACATAATTATTCTGTCAGTTACGTTTTACATACCTATCAATGTAATTTTAGGCCTGAAGATACCAATAATGACAAAACGTGTCTAATATTCCATTAGTCTATCTTAACATGCTAGAATATAATGGAGAAGTAATGATTTAGGTGAGCAGTGATTCATCAGGACTCCTGACGTAGTGCATTCAACGTTGGAAGATTTATTGGCCTTGGAGCATTACAAAACAAATTCACTATGAGAGGAGGGTTTAAGTGGTTAAACTGGACAAACTGAATAAACTTTATTTATATTTACTTCAATATTCAAGTGATTAATTTGTTTAGATCAATACAGATTTATGAAGTTAGATACAATTAAGCTATTTTCTTTAGTGGGGAAATTCAGCACAAGGACTTATGAAATTACAGCAGAACTATTTGGGATGGAAATCAGGAAGTACCTGCTGCTATACCTTTTGGACTATGTAAATTCTCTCCCCGAAAGTGCTGAATGCTTGGTCATATGATATTTTCTGTAGGTAAATTGACTGATTTTTTAAATTATGAAAATGCATGCATTTTACCTCTTTGGGATGTTGACATTTCTGGGGAGAATTTAAACTCAATGATAATGGAGTGGCCATCCGATATCCAAGTCAAGAGGATGTGTTAATTAAAGAAGAACATGAGCACATCATGTTCCTTGTGTGGGTTATACTTGTTCTTCTAGGTTTTGGGAGTTTAAGTTTTGAAGAAGCCTCAGGAATTTGCTGGGAAAAAGCAACGATGTACCACATACTGCAACAAGGGCATACTCGTGATGGCAGGGCCTGGATGTTTAATTTTAACCTTGACCCCTTGTTCTGATCTCCCCCACAAGTAGAAAAATCTTTCTTGTCTCCAACCCATGGTGACTCTTAATGACAGTTGTAGGAACAGAAATAGGCCATTCTGCTCATTGAGCCTTGTTCACCATTAAATTAAAGTATGGGCAAGCATTTACCTGAATGCCACTCTCCTGTATTATCACCACATCTGTTGATACCATTAGTCTCCAGAAATCCCGTAATTTCTGGGTTTGAACATACTTGATGATCGAGCTACTGCAACCCTATGGGAATAGAGAATTTGCAAGAATTACCATCATCCAAGTGAGGAAATTCCTCTTTCTTTTGGTCTTAAATGACCTATCCCTTATCCTGAGGTTGTCGCTTGGTTTTAGATTTACCAGCCAGGAGATGCAGCTTATCTACGTTCATGCTATAAAGAATGCCTTATAATAATTTTGTATGTTTTGATGAGGTGACACCTTGTTCCCCAAGATTCTGTGAAACACAGACCCAGTCTCCCCAGAAGACAGTCCTACCATCCCTGTAATTAATCTAGTCAGCTTAATTGCAGTCCCTCTATGGTATATACATCCTTTCTCAGATCAAGGGACCAAAGCTGTATGCAACATTCCAAGTGAGAGCTCACAAAGGTTTTGTACAACTGAATAAGTAGCTATGAATTAGTCCATCCACTTAGTCTCCCCTAAGTCGTCTTAATACGTCCTCGTTTCCCCCTAAAGTTGCTTCCGACATAGTTTATTGTCATCTGCAAATTTGAAAATGTTTCATACGATTACCATATCCAAATCGTTTCAATAAATTGATTGTGTGTGGTTGTGCATTGATTCTTGTGGCACATTATAGTGTCAGGGACCCAGGTTTGATTCCAGCTTTGAGTGACTGTGTGGAGTTTGCACGTTCCCCCCATGTCTATGTGGGTTTCCTGCAGGTGGTCCAATTCTCTTTCTTCTCTTCCCCCACCCCCCCACCTCCCCCACATAAAAAAAAAACAGGCAATCCAAGGATGTGCAGATTAAGGGGAAATTCAGGGTAGGGTAGGGTAGCAGGGTGGAATGCTGTTCAGAAAGTTGGTGTGTACTCTGGCCAAATGCCCTGCTTCCATTCTGTAGGAATTCTAGGTCTACGATCCTGGTAACGTTCTATTTATTCTTAGTCCATACTTTCTGTCTCTTAAATACTTCTCAATCTATAGCATATTCCCCTCAACCACAGTGCACTAATTTTATTTCCTATCCTCATGGGGCCTTAACAGCCATCTGAAAATCTACATATACTACTTTCACTGGATTGTCTTTGTATGAGAAGTAACATCCTCAAACAAGCTCGAGTTTGTCAAAGATTATTTTCCCTATTTAAATGTTTTAATAAAATTTTGCCAGATTTTAGGTTGAGTGGTTCAGACTGGTCAGGGTTGTGTGGTGTCAAGAGTTAGTTGGAGCATGAGGATAGACACTGGCGAAAGAGACAACAATCTAACATCATGCAGTACTTCACTGAAAATATGTTGAAGTTGACTTTAATTAATGAAAAACATGACTCCGAGCACATTCTAAAAAATATCAGTTTTAGGATTGCTTCAGGTTTTGTGTAGCCAGCATTTAGTGTATGTAATTAAAAGCAAAATACTGCTGATGCTGGGCTGAAATAAGCAATGTGCTGGAGAAACTCAGCGGGTTTGGCAGCTTCTGTACAGAAAGAGAAAAACCATTAAGTTTCGAGTCCAGTGCAACTTTTCTTCAGAAGAAAAGTTATACGAGACTTGAAACATTCACTGTTGTTCCTCTCTCCTCAGATGCTGCCAGACCTGCTGAGTTTCTCCACCACATTCTGTTTTCATTTAAGCGTATGTACCTGCTTTACTTTAATCAGAAACTAATATGCTTTTGTTTTTTCCTGGATAAAGACCCTGACCATATTGTACTGAGACATAATTTGCTCTTGATGTTTCAGGTGGAATTGAGACTGGTTCAATCACTGAGATGTTTGGAGAGTTTCGGACTGGGAAGACCCAACTCTGTCACACGTTGGCAGTAACGTGTCAGGTAGTGTATTTTTCCCAATTATTTTATCCTCATTTGATCACATTAGTTCAATCACTGAATTTTTCACTTAGTCTGTCTGTTGATGATTTGGAGGTGCCTGTGTTGGACTGGGGTGTACAGAGTTAAAAATCATACAACACCAGGTTATGGTCCAACAGGTTTATTTGGAACATTAGCTTTTGGAGCGCTGCTCCGAAGTCTCAACCACCTGATAAAGGAGCAGCGCTCCAAAAGCTAATGCTTCCAAATAAACGTGTTGGACTATAACCTGGTGTTGTGAGATTTTTAACACCTGCCTATTGAAGTTACCGCCTGCTTCCCTGGACTGCACCAGCAATTCTGTCTGATTTTGTTTTTCATGAACAGTTAACTAACATCTATCCTTTCCTTTCTGCCGGTGGCATCCCGAGCTTGAGTATCTACTGTATGTGTTTATTTTGCTCTGGGGAAGTAACTTATGCCACTTGGCAATTTCTTTTGAACCTGCTTATAATTATGCGACCTATTAGAAGAATTCCGCCTGTGCCATAATCCAATTAACATTGTTTTGATAGTTGGATGAAAAAATGCACATGCCTTGTGCTGCTCCCACTGCATATGGGGTCACTGTTATCTCATGGCAGTGGTAGCTGTTCAGCATCAGAAGTCATTGTAGTGAAACAAAATGGTTCTTATTTAAAGGCCGTTACGAGAAGATGAAACCTACTGATGGTAAAAGGGCAAATATTTTGTTGAAACTTTCTTTGACTTACAGCTACCTATTGACCGTGGCGGCGGAGAGGGAAAAGCTATGTATATTGACACTGAAGGAACTTTTCGCCCAGAACGCCTTCTTGCTGTTGCTGAAAGGTTTGTAATGCATTGTATTTATTTCAATGGATTTTCAAGCAGTCATTAGACTGTATTTTAAAAGTTAATTGTCTCTAACTGTGCTTTGTTTTCCCCACATTCCTTATTAGATAATAGTAGTTTCAAGACTATTTGTCCTCATTACTTACCATCTCTGCCGTACTTTAGACTTTTGAGTGCACTGGAACTAAATAGTTGCCCTATCTCAACACACTTTGCCAGTTGGGGCTAAGAACATTGAAAACTCCATCCCTGATGGGCCCGCAGGGGAGCACTAAAAGCAAAGGTCAGAGGCCCAGGTTAAAGTTCCACCTGCTCCAGACATATATCTGTGAACAGGTTAATGTGAAGAACATAAATTGAATGGAGTTAAAATACTGTACTGGATTTATGAAGGGATTCGTTAGCAAAAAACATTAATTTGAATCCACATGTTGGAGGACAAAGATCCAGGAGAAGCTGACAATAGATGATCAGTAAATTGGCATTTTTTTTCTACAGGAAAGGAATGAATGATTTATTTTTCTGCTAGTTGTAGATTGAGGAGGGATTGAGGGTTTTGAGGCTGTCAGTTTTCAGGTATTGAATAATAAGTGTTGCACTTGTGATAAAGGCCAGCAATTTTGTATTAAGTAGACTTGATGGATCACTTGATAGTTGAAGCTCAACTTCATTGAACAAAATCAGCTGGTTAAAGCTGAAAAGCTACTGGTGAGGTTAGGTGCAGGTAGCCTACTGGTACATAGTTTTTAATTGCAGATGATTAAAATTGATTTGGTTTACCCAGTGTTAAATTTGAGAATGTTCTATCTCATCTGTCTGCAACTTGGTGTCAGGCATTTTAATAATTCAAGTGAAGAGGACGAACTGAATATTACCAGCATCCATGCAGGGTCTGATCTCTGCAAATGAAATGAAGGGAGGAACACAGGTTGAATTTTGTGTATACTCTTGTGGTTATTATATTAGATTATTGTCAGAAGCCACTTCTAGGTATGTAGTCAAATGGATAAAATGAGTACCATTCAAGATAGAGATGGACTATTGAGAAGAGAAATGGAACCTGCACAGTACTACAGAGGTTTAGACAGGCAACTCCTCTTCACAGAGGATGCTGGTGATCATGGAACAAGAGGATTCAGAAAGAGAATCTGACTCAAACAGGAGCTCTGCATGGAGCTGATTGTAGGCATGGTCTTGGATCTTGGCATGGTAAAGGTGCTTAGCTTTAATAGTCAAGAGGATTGAGGATATGATTTGAAAACAGAGAATTCTTGTTTTGAAGGTATAACATTGCTGTCTAAGCAAGACATTCATTGTTGTATTTGGGCAAGAAGAGAAAATTTGTCAAAATTTTATTGACAACAAATTTGATTTGACTGTTGGGTGTACACTTCATTTGTGGAATGTAGGTGTAGCTGGCAAAGCTAGCAATTCATTTTCCATCTCTAACTGCCCTCAAAATGAATGGTGAGCTTGCCTTCTTAAGATGCTGGAGTTCATAACGCTTAAACATACTCTGTGCTGTTAGGAAATGAGTTCCAGGATTTTGACCCAGTGAAAGTGAAGGAATAGAAATATAGTTCCAAGCCAGGATATTGTGTGGCTTGAAGAAGAACTTGCAGGTGGTAGAGTTCCTTTACAATACTTATCCTTGTCCTTCGAGGTGGTAGAAGCCATGGGTTTGGCAAGTGCTCTTGACACATTGCTGCAGTGGATCTTTAAAATGGTGTGCACTGTGTGCTGCTGGTGGACTGGGCTGTTTTATCCTTCATGATGCCAATCTAGTTTGTTTTGATTTTGCTGCATTTGGCAAGTGTAAAGTATTCAAATACAAGTTTGACTTGTAGATGGACAGCTTTTGAGGAGAGTAGGGCCTTTGGCCTGCTCTTGTAGCTACAGCATTTATGTTGCAGTTCCAGTACAGTTTATAGTCAATAGTAATCTTTGGAATGCTGCTTGTGCGGGGGTCTGGATGCTATTGGATGTCAAGAGAAGATGCCTAAACTGTCTTTCAGAGATGATCATTATCTTGCACTTCATGTGGCACGAACATTACTTGCTACTTATGAGATCAAGACTTCATGTTGTCTTGGTCCTGCTCCACATGGGCATACCGTGCTTCAGTATTTGAAGAGTTGCAAATGGTGCTGAATATAATGCAATCATCAGTGAACATCCCCAAATCTGACCTTATGGTGGTGGGAGGCATCATTGATGCTGCGTAGGCTCATAGTGATATATAGCATGGGAGCAGATCCTTTGGTCCAACTCATCCATGCCAACCAGATATCCTAACCTAATCTAGTCCCATTTGCCAGCACTTGACCCATATCCCTCTAAACCCTTCCTATTCATATACCTGCCCAGATGCCTTTCAAATGCTGTAATTGTACCAGCCTCATTCACTTCCTCTGGCAACTCATTCCATACACACACCACCTTCTGTGTGAGAACATTGCCCCTCAGGTCCCTTTTATATCTTTCTTCTCTCATCCTAAACCTATGCTTTCTAGTTCTGGACTCCCCCACCTCAGGGGAAAGACCTTGTCTATTTAGCCTATCCATGCCCCTCATGATTTTAGAAACTTGTTTAAGGTCACCCTTCTGCCTCTGAAGCTCCAGGGAAAATGGCCCCAGCCTGTTCAATATTTTCCTATAGCTCAAATCCTCCAACTCCAGCAACATCCTTGTAAATCCTTACTGAGCCCTTTCATGTCTCTCAATATTCTTCCAACAGGAAGGAGACCAGAATTGCACGCAATATTCCAAACATGACCTAACCAATGTTCTGTACAGCTGCAACATGTCCTCCCAACTCCTGTACTCAGTACTTTGACCAATAAAAGGAAGCATACCAAAAGCCACTTTCACTGTCCGATATACCTACGACTCTACTGTCAAGAAACTCTTTGTTCAGGAACACTCCCTGGGACCTTATCATTAAGTGTATAAGTCCTGCTCCAAAATGCAGCACCTTGCATTTATCTAAATTAAATTTCATCTGCCACTCCTCAGCCCATTAGCCCATATGATCATGATCCCATTATATCAAGGTAACCTTCTGCTGAAGATGTTTGGACTAGGACAATATCCAAGATTTGTGGTAGAGTGGCATAGTTCCTACCTATGAACTAGGAGGCCCAGGTTAAAGTTCCACCTGCTCCAGACATATATCTGTGAACAGGTTAATGTGATCTATCTACCCTGAAGAACCCGTGCAGTGATGTTCTGGGGCTGAAATGATTGATGATTGAAGTTCAACTGCCGCAGCTATTTCCTTTGTGCTAGTTGTAAGTGCAATTAGTGGAGCGTTTTCCTGGATTCCTATTGCCGTCAGTTGTGCTGCTGCTCCTTGTTGCCACACCTGGTGAGATGGCATCTTGATCTCAAGAGCAATCACTATTACACCCGAGGATGGTCACCTTTTTGTTCATGTCTGTAATGCGGTCAGTAGTTGAGTAGCCGTGGCAGAACTCAGCCTGATCGTTAGTGACCCAATTATAGCTGAGCAAGAACCACTTGGTTATGCTGTTGACAACACCTTCCATCTGTTTGTTGATGAGTTGCACATGGGATGGGATGGGAATTGGCTGGTTTTATTTGTCCTACTATTTGCAGCCAGGACACAAATCTGTACTAGATTAGTTTGGCTAGGCGCATATGTAGTTCCACAGCACAAGTCTTTAGTGCTATAGCCAGAATGTTAAGGTCCATAGTCTTGGCAATATTTAGTGCATTCCACCATTTCTTGATATTGGGTGGAGTGAATTAAATTTACTGAAGACTGACATTTAGGTAGCTGGGTACCTAGGTGAGAAGGTTCTTTTACACTGACTTAATGGGCTGCCCATGGGGATGGTTATTTCTGGAGTCACTACCTCCTGTTGGTTTTAATTTGCCATGCCATTTCCAACTGAATGTAGCAGGGTGCAGAGCTAAGATTTGATCCATTCGTTATGGGGTTCATTAACTTTGACTATTGCAAACTGTTTTCCACTGTTTGTCTGACCACACAGGACTACTTACAAACCAAAGTGAGGACTGCAGATGCTAGAATCAGAGTCGAGAGTGTGGCACACTGGAAAAGCACAGCAGGTCAGGCAGCATCCGAGGAGCAGGAGAATCGACATTTCAGGTGTGAGCACTTCATTAGGAAGCCTGATGAAGGGCTTATGTCTGAAATGTCAATTTCCCTGCACTGCGGATCTGATCTCCAACATCTGCAGTCCTCACTTTCTTTTAGTTGATTTTAACCCGACTGAGAAGCCTCTTCCAAGGATGCCTACCTTGAAGAAGTTCTTCTCCTCTCTTTGCAAGGCTCTCAGGGAGTCTCTTTCTCACTGCACCCCCCCATGTCATCCACTCCTGATGAAGGGCTTATGCCCAAAACGTTGATTCTTCTGCTCCTCGGATGCTGCCTGACCTGCTGTGCTTTTCCAGCACCACACTCCTGGACCTGTGTAGTAGCATAACAAAGGTTAATACTTCATTTATCGGTCTGCCTGTTGCACTGTTTGAATTAGAGTTGATTCCCTGGCTTGATGTTAATGATAGACTGGGAAATATATTGGGCCATGAATTTACAGAATATAGTTGAATGCAATCTTTCTGCTTCTGATGGCCACAGTACTTTGCGTATGCTCAGTTTTGAATTGTAAGACTTGTTTGGAATCTTTACCATTTAAGCACAAGTCTAGCACTGTGGAAAGTTTCTCAATGTTAATACAGGACTTCCATCGCCACAAGGATTGTACGCTATTCGGTCCAGCTAATACTGTTATGGACAGGTGCGAATATGATAGTTGTTGAGGATTAATTCAAGCTATTTATTTCCTTTTTGGTTCCCCCACAACTTGTTGCAGTTTCTGCTGGCGGTTATGTCCTTTAAAACTCTGCCACTTTTGTGGCAGTGGCACTAATGAGCCACTCATGATGATCCGTGTTCCCACTAATTATCTTTTTGGTTGAGTGGGCCTCTGACCTTCATTTGTGGCTGCAACGTTTGGAACCTTGGACTGCCTGCAGCTTAGAGGAAATGTTCTTGGTAATAAATATTTAATGCCTCCTACCACCTTCTCCTCCCCCAAAATATGGATTCTCTGCCCTTTCCAGAGTTGCTTTTTCCAATTGGGTATGATCGCAGAGTGATTATTTTACCACATTCATGATCCAGATGCCTGGATTAATGATTCATAGATGCATTCAAATACCACCATTCTAGCTGGATAATTTAGATTCAATTAGTTAAGTACATCTAGACTAAAAGCTAGCATTAGCAGCAGCAATCTTGAAACTATTTGATTGCAGAAAAAAACCTCATCTAGTTCACTAATGTAATTCAGGAAGAAATTCTGGCCTCCTTTCCTGATCAGATCTAAATGTGAATCCAGACATTCAATCATGTGATTGATTCTTTACCGACCTCTGGAATGCTCTGGTACAAACACAGTTGTCAAAAAGGTGGATTTTCACAGACAATTAATAATGGGCAATAACTTTTGGCCTCGCCATTGACACCCATTTCCCATGAACCAACAAATTACTGGAGGTTGGGTTTTGGAAATTTGCATGGAAAATAGGGTAAAGTTGCAAGGGTGACTATATCTGGACGCATTGCTAAGATTTTATATTGTTGCATTATTTTAACTTTGTCATTTGGATTGTTGGACTGTACTTTAAAGTCTTGACTAAGCTATATTTTGTGGTGAGATTTTTCTTGTCTGTCCTGCTTAGGACAAGCCCTGTAAGAGGTTTCAAAAGGGAGAGAGGACTGTATTTTTGTTTCCTTGAATTCTCTAACTTTGGCTTGTACACACACCTCAAATTTTTATTTCGGGGTTAATATAATAATGAGGGTTGTGAATCAATAATGAGGTAGTAGAGGCAGGCACGGTAGATTCATTTAAGGTACATCTGGACAGATGCATGAGTAAGTGGGGAACAGAGCGATCCTGAGGATTTGGGTGATAGGTTTAGTCAGTGGATTTGGATCAGCTCAGGCTTGGAGGGCCTAAGGGCCTGTTCTTGAGCTGTCAATTTTCTTTGTTCTTTGAATCAGAATTTAGGCATTTTTTTTCTTGAACTATACCAGTGCTTAAAATAACAGAGCAAGTCAGAATGTATATGAGTGAGCTGTTGACTAAAGATATGACCTTTCAGTTTTCCACTTTGTAGCCAAGGAATTTTGATATCTAACAACATCTTTTATCGGAGTTAAGAGTTTAATGAGTGAATCGACTGAAATCTGTTTTTTTTCTCAGTAATATTCACATTTCATGTACCTTTCAATTGTACGCAGGGAGTGTTATTGCAATTGTTGAATATTTGTACAGTTAAAGGAGAACCTGAAATCACATGACATATTTGTGGACATGAGGTCAATGACAGCAAAAAGCAAAATTTATGGCATTCATATCTGAAACAGATTTCTAGTTCTCTCTTGCTCCCCACTTCAATATCCTCCTCATCCTCATCCTCATCCTCCTCCCACCACATACATACTTCCACTCTTGAACCTCCTTTTATCTGTATGTGGCCTGTTTCTTGCATTCCTTTGAGACTGCTAAGGTCCTACACAACACAACCTAAAGGATTTCTTCTTGCTTGTGGTCTTTTTTTTTTCCCCTGCATGGCCCTTTTCCAATTGCTGCATAGCCTTATATCCGCACAGCTCAGGGGAAATGTTGCTCTCTATTGCCAAACTCTCCTTCGCATCTCTCCTCTCACTCCTCAATGCTAATAATTCAGACAGCAATTCATTCATTGAATTTTGGCTACAATATGAAAAAGTGGTGAATTGTAAATGTTTTTCTCTGAGCAGCATGAAATCAATAAATTTCAGTCCGTCTGCCCTGACTATTGTTGTTAAAGATTTATGTTTTCACAAATTGATGCTGAAATAATTAGTAATAACATTAACTCTGCAGTAGAAGACTTCTGACTTCATGAAGAGATTTGCTTAGGTAAGCCCAGCATTAATGAAAACCAGAAGCTAAAATTCTGGAAATTTCCCATTTACTTCTATCCCATTCTGCAAAACAGCTACCTTTGTGCTGCAACGATTTTGCAATTCCATTTCTAATTTACCATGTTTCAGATGCCTTTTTTAAAAAATGTATAATGCGGCTTTTCAAATCTGTATTCAAAAGAAGCATTAGAGTTATGCCTATGTAATTCAGTCCAATTTAAAAGTCACGCGTTCTATCCCTATTTGTAATCCTATCATAGGTTTCTATGTCCACATTAATAATGAAGCTATTTAAGTATACCTTTCCACTGTTATGGCACCGTTCTTGTCAGTGGCAGTCCAACAGTGATTCCTTGAAGAACGGAGGTTATATTCACTGTTTGAGAACATTGCAATGTTATAAATGTGGACAATACAAAGAAGTTCACCCAGTCCTCTGCTAATTGAACACTAATATGGGCTTTAGGGAGCAGACATTCTAAGTAGTTAAAATAGGAAGGAGAAAATGAATTGAAAAGATGCAGTTTAAATATATTTGGGTAGTTTGCAGATTATGTGTTACTTTTGAAGGAGGAAGCCTCAAGAACTTGAGGTTTTTTTTCAATCTTTGAATATTGATTGAAATTGAATTTAGAAAAAAAGCCACTGGGATTTATCTACTAAGTAATTGGTGTGAATATTACAAAATCACGTCTTGCAGAATATTAATGAAGATGAGCTATATCTAAAAATATAGAACATAGATAGAACAATACAGCACAGAACAGGCCCTTCGGCCCACGATGTTGTGCCGAACATCATGTACACCTATCCATGTACCTATCCAATTGCCGCTTAAAGGTCGCCAATGATTCTGACTCTGCCACTCCCACAGGCAGCGCATTCCATGCCCCCACTACTCTCTGGGTAAAGAACCTACCCCTGACATCCACCCTATACCTTTCACATTAAATTTATGTCCCCTTGTAACACTGTTGTACCCAAGGAAAAAGTCTCTGACTGTCTACTCTATCTATTCCCCTGATCATCTTATAAACCTCTATCAAGTCTCCCCATATTCTTCGCCATTCCAATGAGAAACTCTCAACCTATCCTCGTACGACCTATTCTCCATTCCAGGCAACAGCCTGGTAAATCTCCTCTGCACCCTCTCCAAAGCTTCCACATCTTTCCTAAAGTGAGGCGACCAGAATTGCACACAGTACTCGAAATGTGGCCTTACCAAGGTCCTGTACTGCTGCAACATCACCTCACGACTCTTGAATTCAATCCCTCTGCTAATGAACGCTAATACACCATAGACCTTCTTACAAGCTCTATCCACCTGAGTGGCAAATTTCAAAGAGCTATGGACATAGACTCCAAGATCCATCTGCTCCTCCACCTTACTAAGAACCCTACCGTTAACCCTGTATTCTGCATTCTTATTTGTCCTTCCAAAATGGACAACCTCACACTTGACGGGGTTGAATTCCATCTGCCACTCCTCAGCCCAGCTCTGCATCATATCTAAGTCCCTTTGCAACTGACAACAGCCCTCCTCACTATCCACAACTCCACCTATCTTTTGTATCATCTGCAAATTTACTGACCCATCCTTCGACTCCCTCTTCCAAGCCATTAATGAAAATTACAAACAGCAGAGGACCCAGAACTGATCCCTGCGGAACTCCACTCGTAACTGGGCTCCAGGCTGAATATTTACCATCTACTACCACTCTCTGACTTTGACCGGTTAGCCAGTTCTCTATCCAACTGGCCAAATTTCCCACTATCCCATGCCTCCTGACTTTCCGCATAAACCTACCATGGGGAACCTTATCAAATGCCTTACTAAAATCCATGTACACTACATCTACTGCTCTACCCTCATCCACATGCTTGGTCACCTCCTCAAAGAATTCAATAAGACTTGTAAGGTAAGACCTACCGCTCACAAATCCGTGCTGGCTGTCCCTAATCAAGCAGTGACTTTCCAGATACTCATAAATCCTATCCCTCAGTACCCTTTCCATTACTTTGCCTACACTTGCTCTTCTAAAAGCTTTGATGTGAGGTAACTGATAAATCTTTGGAAGCTCTTTTGAATCTTCATAGACAGAAAGCACATGACTATAATGCCAGATTTTGTAATTTGCAAATTTAACAATTTAATGATGCATATTTTGAGATAATGTTGTCAATGCTTTTTATGATTCAAAGAAGCTTTGCTTATATTTTCTAGATATAATCTTTCTGGAAGTGACGTGCTTGACAATGTTGCATATGCTCGAGCTTTCAACACTGATCATCAGACCCAGTTGTTATATCAAGCATCTGCCATGATGACAGAATCCAGGTACTGATTTGTTTAGTGAGTGTTTATAGTAGGATTGATCAAACTTTAAACTACCACATTAGAATTCACTTCATAATTTCAGTTTGTTTTTATGACTCCACAGTAATCTTGACCTAATTGTATAAAAGTAGCTGTTGTGCAAATGCACATGGAGAGTCGCATTTTATTAGGAAAAGGTGGGAATATTAAAATATTCAATTCATGGATCAGGCATTTAAATCTCTTTATGCAAAAAAACTATTTTTATGCTTAGTTAGCACAAAGCTTAATTGCCTCCATCAAATTAAATGTGCTTATGGTTAGATTAGATTAGATTCCCTACAGTATGGAAACAGGCCCTTCGGCCCAACAAGACCACACCGATCCTCCAAAGAACAACCCACCCGACCTTATATTTACCCCTGCCTAATGCACCGTTATATAGGATACTTGGTACGGTAGCAGACCATTCAGTCCGATATGTCTGTGTAGGTGTTTATCCTCCATTTAATCTCCTCCCATCTTTTCTAATTTAAATCTGCCATCACAACTGTTCCTTCTCATTCAAATACTTGTCTTAAGTAATCTATAAATAATCAGTAATATTTTCTTCAAACAAGCACTGTGGTAGCAAGTTACAGTTTCTGAATTTCTTGGTGATTTATTTTGTATTTTGCTCTCTCTCTCAGATGTAACATTTTCTGTGTCCATTCTCCCAAAATCTTCCATGATTTTAAAGACCTGGTAGACCATTCCTTAACCTTTTCCTAAGAACAGATTCTCAGTTTGCCATTTTTTTAATGCACATGCAGTTCTACTATTGTCCTTGTAAATTTTCTCTGCACCTTCTCCAGTGTGTCTCTATCCATTTCATATGGTAAGCAGAGCTATAAACAGTGCTTGTGTAAACAAACCAAGGTTACTCAGCATATCTTCCCTGTTTTCCAACTCTATCCCTTTCGAAACAATACTTACTGCTAGGTTTGCTTTTTCTATGGCCTTGCTACCCTTTGGTCCAATTTGTCGTGATTGATGTATTTGTTTTCAGAGACTCCTTTGTTCCTTTATCATACTTAGACTTGTATCTTCTGAGTAATGTGACTTCCCTACTCTCTAACAAAGTGTATTATCACACATTATTCTGTGTTGAACATAATTTGCCAATTATTAGCCTAATCTGCAAGCTTATTAATATGATCCTATAATTTTTGCACTCCTCAACATTGACTATTCCATAAGTTGGTGTCATCCACAAATGTAGCATTTATGATTTTAGTTCTAAAGTCCAAAATTTAAATATAAGTTGTGAACGTGGTCCTTGTGGAATGCCCTTTCCCAACATATGCTACTCTGGCTAACTACCTTTATTTTCACTGTCTACTTTGTTTTTGGAGCCAACTAACCATCTATTTGGCCACTGTCCTCTGCCTCTACGTTAGTCTCTAACATGGCACTTCATTAAAAGGCTTTTACAAGATCCATTTAATTAACCTCTTCTATATTCCTTTTGTACTTAAGTCAGCAGGAATTAGAAAAAGGAGTAGGCTGTTTCGCTCTTCGAACTTACTTCACCATTCACTGAGATCATGGTTTGTCCAATATTTCTCGCAAATCACTTTCCTGTTCTTACCCAATAACCCTTAATTCCCCTACAGATCAAGTATCTGTCAATTTCAGCCTTAAATATACACAGGAACTCTACCTCCCCAGTTCTTCATGGCAAGGAGTTGCAAAGATGCTCAAACTTCTGCGAGAAGAAAATTTTCCCCATCTCCGTCTTAAATCGGTCCCCCTTAATTCTGAGAATATGCTCCTCTGGTCCTAGACACTCCCATGAGAGGAAACCTTATTGGAGCATGTACTGTCAAGCTGCTTAAAAATCCTATATGTTTCAATGAGGTAATCTTCCTTCTTCTAAACTCCAATGAGTAGAGTTCCATCCTGTTTAGCCATTGTTTGTAAGGTGGTTCCATCATACTAGAGATTATCCTCGTGAAATTTCTCTGAGCTGCCTGCAGTGAAATGATATCTTTCCTTAAATAAAGGGATCAAAACTGCTCGCAGTAATCCAGATACTGTCTCCCGAGCTCCTTGAGCAATTGCGGAAAGCTCCCCGACTTCAATTATTCACAATTTACATAGATGATTTGGAATTGAGATCTATATGTAGTGTCTTCGAGGAAAAAGTGAGGTCTGCAGATGCTGGAGATCAGAGCTGAAAATGTGTTGCTGGAAAAGTGCAGCAGGTCAGGCAGCATCCAAGGAACAGGAAATTCGATGTTTCAGGCATAAGCCCTTCATCAGCAACACATATTTTCAGATCTATATGTAGTGTGTCAAAGTTGCAGATGACACTAGGGTGCTTGGCAGAGCAAAGCAGATTTAGAACTGAATTGAGAGGGAATTTCTTCACCCAGAGGGTTGAGTATCTATGAAATTCCCTGCCCAGTGCAGTAGTTGAAGCTACTTCAGTAAATGTTTTTAAGGCTAAGATAGTTTTTTTTTAAACAATAAAGGAATGAAGGATTACAATGAGAGGGCGGGTAAGTGGAGTTGAGGCCATGAAAAGATCAGCCATGATCTTATTGAATGGCAGAACAGGCTCAAAAGGCCAGATGGCTTATCCCTGCTCCGAGTTCTTATGTTCTATTTCACAATGCCCTTGAAATAATGGCCAACATCCCATTAGCCTTCCTGATTAACTGCTGCATCCATGTACTAGCTTTGTGTTTTGTGCACAAGTATCTCCCCCAATCTCTTTGTGTTGCAGTTGTATTCAGTTTTTCTCCATTTAAATGATATTCTGTTCTTTTGTTCTCCCTTCCAAAATGAGCAGCTTCACATTTTCCCACATTATACTCCAGTTGTCAAGTTTTTGTTCCCTTATTTCACTTGTCAATTTTTCTCTGTAAACCATTTGTATTCCTCTGAAAAACTGCCTTTCCACCTATCTTTATGTCATTTGTAAATTTGGCTGCAGTATATTCACTTCTTTCCAAGTTATTAATATATATTGTAAACAACTGAGGTCCCAGCTCTGATCCCTGTGGAACCCCAATAGCTACAGGTTGCCAACCTCAAAATACCCCCTATCCCCACTCACTGTTCTCTGCCTATGAGCCAATTCTCTATCCAAACCAATATACTCCCTTAAATACCATGGGTTCTTATCTTAGGACTTAACTTATCATATGGTTTCTGGCAGTCTTAACACAACACAACCACTGGTTCTCTTCTATCCACTCCAGGTCAGACTTCTCAAATAAATTAGTCAGATGCAATTTCCTTTTTATGAAGCCATGCTGACTCTGCTTGATGAGATTATGATTTTCCAAATGTTCTGCTATTACTTCTTAATAATAGATTCCAATACTTTTCCAAAAATAGATATTGGGCTAATTGGCGTAGTTACCTCTTTTTTGATTAGAGGTGTCATATTGGCAGTTTTCCAATCCGCTGGTACTTCCCCATAATACAAGGGTTTTTAGTAAATTACAAACTATCTCTACTTTATACACAATCTCTACTTTTAGGATCTTAGGATGCAAGCTATCAGGGTAAGGGAACTCATCTACCTTCAACCCCATTAGTTGGTTTAATACTACTTTTCTAGTGATGATGTGGAGTTGCGGGTGTTGGACTGGGGTGGACAAAGTCTCTCAAAATCAGGTTATAGCTCACAGGTTTATTTGAAATCGCAAGCTTTCAAAGCGCTGCTCCTTCGTCAGGTAAAGTGGTGGGAACTGCACAGGCACACAATTTATATATGCAGAGCAATAGTGGCAAGATAATTCCAGAGTGTCAAAAAATAAGTACAGACAGTGTGAGTGGAATGTTGACAGTCTTTGCAGGTGATGAAAAGTGTCAAACAGGGTGAGTAAAGTGTCAACTGCAAGAGATGACCTATGATCCTTTTTAATGAAGTTGAGAGATAATTGCAAATAAATCAAAAGTAAAATAGTAATAGAGGCAAACCAACTGGCTAGAATACCCTGATAGGTATAACAGTTGTACAATGATGTGAGGATAGAATCACACAATGAAGCCTCCAAATAATTTAATACCATACTCTCTTACTCAAGGGATGAATTAATTTTTGGATTAATTTTGTGACCAGATAGTGGAGGGATAAGTCGTGCAATCAATATGTAGTTGAATGAAAGAACGCTCAATATGAATTTTGATGGAGACTAATAGCTTTTCCCCAAGTACTTCTGTCCTCACATTGTTGAGAACTCTGCAATAGTTTGAATGCAGTGTTTTTTAAAGTCATATTTCCAACTTGTAGATATGCATTGTTAATTGTGGACAGTGCAACAGCCTTGTACAGGACCGACTATTCTGGGCGGGGTGAATTATCAGCTAGGCAGATGCATCTTGCACGATTTCTCCGAATGTTGCTGCGACTAGCAGATGAGGTAAGTCATCTACAATATGTATTGACATTTTTAATATTAATTCTGAATTCTATTTGTGGACCAAGGTTAAGAGGAATTCGGCCAGTCATTTTGTGGGAAACATGATAGAGGAGACTTGTAAGAAATATCTGAGGTAACGTAAGACAAGATAAATATAGAATAATATTATTTTGATTTGGGAGTCAATTAAGAAGATTGCTAACATTTTGTGTTGTGGTAACTTGTGGGAATCTGATGTTCTTAATAAGTGGGATCTAAATACTCAAAAAAAAATCCAGCTTTCAAAATGCTTACTGTCCACCTTATTCTCAAATTCTTTTTGTATACCAAATAGTTAGGGACAAACGTCCAGTAGTGTTGTCTAGAATGATAAACATTCATAGCACAGCTGGGCTATTTGATCAATCTTGTATGCCTGGAGCTCATTCGTAAACCAATGTAACTAATCCTGTGGTCTAACTGTACCCTTGTGTTTTCCAATGTTTTACGTACTTCTCCACTTCCATGTGATATAATCTTTTCTTCACTAAACCCTATGGTAAAGAATTACATGTTTGAACAGCTCCCTATAACTTGCTCTTCTGCTTACTTTGACAGTTGATTTTCATCACTGACTTCCTGTCCAATGCATATTTTGTCTTTATTAAGTCATCCTATTTTCTTATTGAAATAGAGGACTATTATTAGGATGTACACAAGGAAGTTTGTTGCTAACATTGCAAAATGCTAATTATGGTTTTTATTGAAACACAATATGTTGAAATTCCTCATCAGATCAGGCAGCACCTGTGATGAAAGAAACAGAGTTAATGATTCTGCTCAATTTCTTTTCTGAACTGGTTCTAGCGTTTCAACTTAACATTAACTGTATTTCTTTCTTTACAGTTGTTACCTCACCCGCTTAGAGTTTCCAGCATTTTCTATTTTCACTTCAGATTTTTCACAGCATTTGCACTTGCATTCATTTATATTTTTTATTTTATTTGTATATATTTGATCAAAAACCCTGAAAATTAACAGATTTGAACACGTGCATTTGAATGTAGAGTTTTGCAATACAGCTTCATGTTACGTGCTTTGTAGAGATTGTCACAATACTGCAAGTGTTTCCACTGAAAGTTGAATATGCCTGTCAGCACTTCAGGTGCATTCAGTCAGTGGGTCAGTTTTGTATTATGTTTGCAGTGTTTGAATCAGTTATCACTTTATTGGTTCTTACTGATACTGGGTCTGTTCCATAGGATTTTGCAACTTTGTATTCTTAGCTTTTCCGGCAAAGCCCTTGTTTACATTGGCTTTCTGAAATGTAAATTTCTCCTTTGTGTGTAGGAAGTGGATCCAAAAGGGACAGGGAAACTAAAAGAGAAGAATTGAGATTTCTGTAATGTATTGAAATTGGAGGAGTGTCCATCACATCCTAACATCTTGCACTTATTTTTCTTCTAGTTTGGGGTAGCTGTGGTAATAACTAACCAGGTTGTGGCTCAGGTTGATGGGGCAGCAATGTTTGCTGCTGATCCAAAAAAGCCAATTGGTGGAAACATTATTGCTCATGCATCAACAACAAGGTAAGATGGAATTAAAAGATGGTAATCATGCAGGACAAAAATTTTGTTTTCTTTTGTGTATCCTGGGTAGATGGGCAGACAAATGTAATTGAGCAAAGCTGAGTGATACAAGTTTAACAGTTGAAGTTTCACAAATTTCTAGATAGAGTTTAACCAACTGATTTCAAGTTTGCTTTGCAACTGGAGTGCAATCTACAAAGTCCAAATTGTTTGAGACTGTTACCTTGTACTTTAAATTATTTGTTTCAATTACTTGAGAATAATTTAACAATCTTTTCCAACTGTGACCCCTCCATAGTTGTAAGCTTAACTGTCTTAGTGCCATGTAATTTAATGGATGACAATCACAAATTGACACCGTATCAACGTGAGCATTTTTCATGCTGGAGGCTGTCATTGAGTATATTCAAGGCTGAGATAGAGATTTTTTTAACAGTGTAATTGAGTGTTATGGGAATAGGTGAGATAATTGGGTTGTGGCAAGGAGCAGATCAATCCCATTGGCAGAGCAGCTTTGAGTGACCATTGGCATTTTATTTTGTTCTTGTGTTCATACATGAGCCTTGATGCCAGACATAGATAATTTATTCATCAAAAAGATAATACATCATCAATTGTTTTATAATTGCTGGATATTAGTTGAGCTGGGAACTTGAGGAATTCCTCTTAAAAAATGTTTTATCAAACTATAGAACATGTCTCCATAGAATAGGGAAGGCTAATAGCAAAAAGCAAATTATATATCTTATTTTGTAATATAGTTGGAATTACCATAAGACATTGGAGTGGAAGTAAGGCCATTCGGCCCATCGAGTCCACTCCGCCCGCCATTCAATCATGGCTGATGGGCATTTCAACTCCACTTACCAGCGTTCTCCCCGTAGCCCTTAATTCCTCGAGACAACAAGAATCTATCAATCTCGGCCTTGAAGACATTTAGTGTCCCGGCCTCCACTGCACTCTGTGGCAATGAATTCCACAGGCCCACCACTCTCTGGCTGAAGAAATGTCTCCGCATTTCTGTTCTGAATTGACCCCCTCTAATTCTAAGGCTGTGTCCACGGGTCCTAGTCTCCTCGCCTAACGGAAACAATTTCCTAGCGTCCATCCTTTCCGAGCCATGTATTATCTTGTACGTCTCTATTAAGTCTCCCCTCAATCTTCTAAACTCCAACGAATACAATCCCCGGATCCTCAGCCGTTCCTCATATGTTAGACCTGCCATTCCAGGGATCATCCGTGTGAATCTCCACTGGACGCGTTCCAGTGCCAGTATGTCCTTCCTGAGGTGTGGGGACCAAAACTGGACACTGTACTCCAAATGGGGCCTAACCAGAGCTTTATAAAATCTCAATAGCACATCTCTGTTTTTATATTCCAACCCTCTTGAGATAAAAGACAACATTGCATTCGCTTTCTTAATCACGGACTCAACCTGCATGTTTACCTTTAGAGAATCCTCGACTAGCACTTCCAGATCCCTTTGTACTTTGGCTTTACTAATTTTCTCACCATTTAGAAAGTAGTCTATGCTTTTATTCTTTTTGCCAAAGTGCAAGACCTCGCACTTGCTCACGTTAAATTCCATCAGCCATTTCCTGGACCACTCTCCCAACCTGTCTAGATCCTTCTGTAGCCTCCCCACTTCCTCAGTACTACCTGCCTGTTCACCTAACTTCGTATCATCGGCAAACTTCGCTAGAATGCCCCCAGTCCCCTCATCCAAATCATTAATACATAATGCGAATAGCTGTGGCCCCAACACTGAACCCTGCGGGACACCGCTCGTACCGGCTGCCATTCTGAAAAAGAACCTTTTATCCCAACTCTCTGCCTTCTGTTAAACAGCCAATCCTCAATCCATCCCAGCAGCTCACCTCGAACACCATGGGCTCTCACCTTGCTCAGCAGCCTCCCGTGTGGCACCTTATCAAAGGCCTTTTGAAAGTCTAGATAGACCACATCCACTGGGTTTCCCTGGTCTAACCTACTTGTTACCTCTTCAAAAAATTCCAGTAGGTTTGTCAGGCATGACCTCCCCTTACTAAAACCATTACAGAAGTAGATCTAACAGATCATGCACAGGTTTGAAAACACTGGTTATCTTTGACTTGACCTGCATTGTCATGGCTGAATATGACTAGTCTAAGGAACACACATTAATGACAAGGTGGTATTGAACTCAAGCAAATTTTCTGCAAATGCATGTGAGGTATTTCATGATGAGGTGAAAAAAAATTGTTTACAGAAATAGAACATATACTAAAATTTGTTGGACTCTCTAGTGTTATCCGCTATTCCCGTAACTAGCTAAGAAACCGTACAAGTCACTTTGTTTGCAACCTGCTGCTTTTATTGTTTTGAAATGCTTATTGTCCACCTTTTAAAGAAACCTAGCCTGTGATTAGTTGTACATGCTAATTTTATTGCATCTTTCTTTCTTCTGCTTCTTTCTCTCCTCCATTCCTTATGCTGCTTTAAATGCAATAGAAATATAAAATCCTTCATGCATGTTAAATGTTCTCTTGATCCGATAACCAACTGGAATTGTGACCAGATGCATTTCATCATATCACCTCTTTATTACTTGTATTTACTTTCTTGCAGGAGTTTGGCTGAAATGTATTTTAGTCCTTAGTTTTAAAAATAATTCTTTTGGGAAATGCAATCTGGTAACCACATTAGAGTAATTTAATCTTTGCTCCAGCTATTTAATTGCCAATCTGAAACTAATTACCCGGAGTGTACCATATAAAGTTATTATTGAACTGTCACATTTTCTGCAATGAAGTGAGATTCCCAGTGAAAATTCAGCTGTGTTTAGAACAGCAATGGGTGATGTTCTCTGAAAAACAATTAGCTTATTGCTACTTCACCATACCTTGTAATTTGAACCTGCTATGTGAAACTGTTTTAAATGTCATGTTTTAGTAAATAGAGTACTGTATTTGTTATGGAATGCAAATAAGGATCATGTGACATCCAGTTATGTTCTGTTGATCCTTTAAACTATTCCTTTAAACTCTTCTTTCCCTTCCATTTTCAAATCCTTGATGTCACTGAGGCTTTCCTATGTGCCATCTATTACCTTTGATAGAACACCTTTGCTGGTGATTCAAGTTTCTTGCTCATACTAAATCAACCACTGTCTCTTTCCGATTGACGATATCAATTAGATGGCACAGGATTGTTTTCATGTGTACTAATAATACCCAGTCCTGCTGCTCCATTCCTTCCCCTTGACTGCATCCATGATGTTACACTAATACCTAAGTTATTTGATGAATCACAGCTTCCTCCAACTAAACATTAGGAAATCTGAATTAATTGACTTCGTCACATGTAATGAAGTGTCTGCTGAAGACCTGATAATACACTGGAGAAAATATGAAGATTCAATCATTATTGCTTTGTGACTGGCATCACTTATTTCCTGACTCCCATCAGATTAAGCCAGACCATGTAAAGTTGAAACTTTGAACTGAACTTCAAGCCCTATATCCACTTCATTACAAAGACTGCTTATTTCCAACTCTGCAGTAAATGTTTCCTTCCACTCATCAAAATCCATCCACCAACCAGACACTTACTCATACTCTCTGGACTGACTCTCCTTTTCTAATGCATCTTTGCTGGCTCTTATCCTCCTACCCTTTGTAAATTCCAGAAGTTCTGAAAGGATATTGTCTGGAATGTAACCTGCACAACTCAGCTCAACTTTAGACTGTCCATTGGCCTACATTTCATCCCATTCTCTCAAGCAACATTTCAATTTCTTCTCCAAGTTTCTGACCCTAATTGTACAACTTTCTTTAGTTTTATAACTCTGATTCTCTTAGTCCTCTAACTTTGCTATTTTTCTAGTCCCCTTTGCCACATTATTGGTGAAAAGGTTATCATTTGCCTTTGACTGTTCTCTGGAACAAGTGTCTTCTGACACATGCACATACGTGCATGCGCGCGCACACACATCCCTTGAGCCTTTTCTATACTAAAGTCAATGTACCTGGGGATTTTGAATTCCCTTAAGATACTGCAATCTGACGTTAAAAGAAATCAGTTTCACTGCTTCACCATCCAATTTGAGGACGACTTTTTTTTTCAGCCAGATTCTTCTTTCCTTCCACCTTTTTAACCATTCACTTTCTTTCTGGAATGAGCTTTTTTGTCATAATCGCTATTTCAATGATGATTGAATGTTGAGGCGTTGACTGATCAGCTTACCATGAAAGTTGACTCTGTCCTCAAGCTAAATCCAGTTGTGAATTTCCAGTAGAGATTTCTTGATGATGGGCAGCAGCTTTTGCTGATTGTTTCTCCAAATCTACATGAGTGAGTCCAGTTGTAGCTGTTTCTCTGAGAACCACTGCAACATTTGTCAGAAATTGAACAATTATGGCTCACCTGCTGAAAGAATTAACTAATTGAGCTGTAAGGAAAGGCTTTTAAGCTGCTTTCCTGAAGTACTAAGAACATTTTAGTGGGGAATGCAATATGGCAATAAGGCATTTCCAATTTACTTATAAGTGACCAAAAATGTAGTTATGACATCTGACTGTTAATTACACATTGCCTATCTTACCTTTCTTTCTTTTTCAGATTGTATCTGAGGAAAGGACGAGGTGAAACCCGGATCTGTAAAATTTATGACTCTCCCTGCTTGCCGGAGGCTGAGGCTATGTTTGCTATCAATTCTGATGGGGTTGGGGATGCTAAAGACTAAATGTGACTGGACCTTCCAAGTCCTATGTTGGAAGCAACTAACAGCAAACAAGTGTCCTCAGGTCAATCAGTAATGTTATACGTAGGCTCCTCATTATCCTGATTGACGTAAGCAATTTGAACTTGGACAGCTTTCACCTTCAGGGAATAAAGCCATACTTAATCACTATCTGATTTTTTTTTCAGGCAGATCTAATATTAAAATTGGGGCCATAGGGAGGATGATTTATTATGACCCCATGTTCATAATGTTTTGCTAAGATGAGTGGGCAGAGAACACAACATTGAATCGAGATTCATTACATGTTTGAAATAAATTATTTCCAGATTTGCATGCTGCAGTTCCAGTGACAGCAGTTTGAAACTATGCTGTCTGGATTACCTCTGTTGAGGTCATTGTAACAAACTGGAAACCTGTTGAACACAAACTGGCAGTACATGCCACGTTACTTTTGAGTTCAGAGCCTTTTTAGATGGAAAGTACCCTTTTGGCGATGAACCGTGCAACAACTGTAGCAAATGGCTCATGTCCCCTTCTGATAGAAGGTCGTTGAACCTATCTATGCTGCCCAAGGTTTGTCAGATAGTATATTCCCTTTTTGGTTTTGTTTCTTTGGTTTGTTTTAAGTAACAAGAACTGTAGAGGGTATAGAAATATATACACCTGGTGGATAAATGTTTTAAACTGAGTAATAGTTTGGCAGAAGAACTTATAATGCTTTTGTTTCTTTGTGCATCCTACACATGGTGCCTGTTTTGCTTTTTGAGGCAAGGCTAATAAAAAATCATTTTTGGTAATGATGGAAAACTTAAAATTCATAAAAATAAACTATTTTGACACATTTCAATTAAATCTCTACATTTTTGTTTTTTTAATTGTTAATGGGTGAGTATTATTAGCTAAATCAACATTAATATATCAAATGTCCATTCAAGTATGTTTCCTGGAGAGGAGAGGTCTTGTTTGGCAATTGGCATGCTCAGTTGGACAGCCAACAATGCAAGTGTGCTCACACAGAACTTGAAGCCTGAAAGTTGTTGTGAAACTTGTAAGGGTTCAGAAAAGATTGAAAAGGATGTTGCCAGGGTTGGAAGATTTGAGCTATAGACAGAGGCCTAACAGGCTGGGGCTGTTTTCCCTGGAGTGTCAGAGGCTGAGGGGTGACCTTATAGAGGTTTACAAAATTATGAGTGACATGGATAGGATAAATAGGCAAAGTCTTTTCCCTGGGGTCGGGGAGTCCAGAACTAGAGGGCTAGAGGGTTTAGGGTGAGAGGGGAAAGATATAAAAGAGACCTAAGGGGCAACTTTTTCATGCAGAGGGTGGTACCTGTGTGGAATGAGCTGCCAGAGGAAGTGGTGGAGGCTGATACAATTGCAACATTTAAGAGGCATTTGGATGGGTATATGAATGGGAAGGGTTTGGAGGGATATGAGTGCGGTGCTGGCAGGTGGGACTAGATTGGGTTGGGATATCTGATCGGCATGGACAAGTTGGACCAAAGGGTCTGTTTCCATCCTGTACATCTCTGTGACTCTCTAATAGGTTCAGCAGATCGATGCCATGCTTATGTATGCCTCAACTGTCCTCCTAGCTGTCTTCATTTAAAATTAGTAGCACATCCTTCTATTCCTTTCTCCCTTATGTTCGTATCTGGCTTCTCTTTCAATATATTTATGATTTAATTTGAGCATAATAGTCAAATACCAATGATGGAGTGCTGTGTTGTTGCACTCTTGGGAAGATGTTAAAACAAGGCCTACTCTGCCTTCTCTGGTACTTGTTATGGATCCCATGGCTCCTTTCTGAAGAACTCATGAATGTAGAAATAGGATGATTGAGTAAATGAACATGTGGCTGGAAAATTTGATGAAGCAGACTTTAGATTTTCACGCATTAGAACAGATCGGACGTGTGCTAAGAGGACAGTTTATATCTTAGCAGTGCTGGGACAGATATCCTGGTGGGGAGAGTATAAGCCATATTGTCAGGGGGTTAGGAACCAAAGAGGGGGAAAAATGTTGGAAATTAAAGTGCAAAGGAGAAACATCTGAGAATCAATCAAGGGTAATTTACTGAAGAGAATGTTAAAAAGTCACAATTAAATCCACTGTCTGAAAGCATACAGTACTGTCAATGAGGGGTGAATTGATGGTACGAGTGCCATTAGAGATGATCAAATCTGAGAAGTGAATGTTAAATGTGTTTAATATTTAGGATATAAAGGGAAAAGGTGCTGTGTGAATGCTATTGATGAAGGACAGGATCATTACATTAGAGGGAGAAGAACAGGATGCAGAATTTGAGTGGAATTAAAAATACAAGGTGCAGCAAGGATTTTAAATTATCAGAGGCGAAGGGATCTATTACATGTACTTTAGAGGACAACGTTTAATATTTTCCTGAGAGTCCAAAAGCCCCCTAAAGTTTTGAAAGAAATATTGGTTGTGTTGTGATTGTTCAAAATTCTGTCACTTCTGCAGTTGGAAGCTTGCAAATGTAACTCCATCATTTAAGAAAGGAGGGGCATAGAGAACATAGAGCTGCAAACCAGTTAGCCTGATGTCAGTAGTAGGGCAAATTTTAGAGAATCTATTATGAAGGTGTGATTACTGGCTGTGTAGAATGTAGTTGACTGAGTGGCCACAATCAAAATGGACCTATGAAGGTGAAATCGTGTCTCTTCAGAATGTTATTAGTAGAGGCTGTATTAGGGAACCATTGTAAATAGCATGTTTTGATTTACAAAAGACTTTTTGATAAAATTGCACCTATGAGGTTAGTATGCAAAGTTAAAGTGCATGGGATTGAAGTAATGTACAATCATGGACTGAATAATGGTTAACAGGCATAAAGAGTGTAGATATAAATGGGTCATTCCCAGGTTGGCATGACTAATTGACCTGTACTTGGACCATAGCTATTCATAATCTGTAAAAATTATGAAGCAATTGCATGATATCCAAGTGTGCAGTTATCCCTTTTAGTAGAAGGAACAAAGGTGCGGAATATTTCTTAAATGGTAAGTGATTGGAAAGTTTTGTTGTCAAAAGGGTTCTAGGTGTTCTTGTTTGTAAGTCACTGTAGCAAGCAATTGGGAAGTTGAATGGAATGTTACCTTCAGAGGATTTGAGTACCAAAACAAAGAAATTTTGATTCAGTAGTAAAGCACACTGGTGAAACCACACCTGGAGTATTGTGTGTAGATCTAGTCCCATTGCCTAAACTTGTCAAAGGGTAAGTGCAGTGAAGTTAACAAGTGTGATTCCTGGGATGGTGGGACTGTCCTGTGAGGAGAGATTGAGGAGATTGTAACTGTATTCTCTGGAGTTTAGAGAATGAGAGATCTTATCGAAACTTATAAATTCTTAAATAGATAATCAATCGGTGCAGAATCGATGTCACTGTGGTTGTGGAGTCTAGAATAAAAGAGTATTGGAGTAAAAGGCAAGCTATTAGGAGTGAGACCAAGTATATTTGCGCAAAAGGGTAATTTATCTTTGGAATCCTCTACTCCAGAGATCTCTGAAAGCTTAGACATTAACTAAGTTCAGAGGCAGAAATTGATTACAATTACTTAAGACGTCAAGGGTTATTGAGAACACGCCAGAATACAGTGTTGAGGTAGATGGTCAGCTACGGTCTAGAACAGTGTTTCTCAAGAGGGGCGGGAGTGCCCCCTGAGGGGCGTTTGCCTTCCTTTGGTGGGCATTGAAGTCAAAGGGGGCACTGAACGACTTTTGACAAAAATTGAACCAGATATTTATGATTTAGCAAGACAATATGAACCACAAGGATCGCGTTGACTATTTTACTATTACAGACTAAATTTTATACAGTAAGCCAAAAGTAGGTGGACAGTAAGAACAGTAATAAATTATAACATTTATTTTTTGTTGTATATATTTCACAAAAGTTTTCCATTTTCAGCACTGCAGTGCATTGCAGTTATATGTGCAAAAACAGACTTTGGTGATTTGGGGGCATTGCGTGATTTCAAGGACAAGAAGGGGGCATTGAATACAGAAAGGTGGAGTAACGCTGGTCTAGAATGATGGAACAGGATCAAATGATTGCATGGCGTACTTCTGTTTTTATGTTCCTGAGAGTGTAGAAATTTTTCCCAGTGAACTGCCAACATCTGTGCAGGAGATCTGATCATTCACGTTGCTCTGTATGGGTGTTTTCAATGTTTAAATTAGCTATCACCTTTCTTCTTTTTTTAATATATATTTATCAAAAAAAAATTATACTCACAAAAGGAAAAATAATTATAAAAATACAGGAAAAACAGAAATGATGTTAGTGTTATACTACAGTAATATTAACAATAAACTACCTACTACTCTCTGGGATTCAATTGTCTCATTTTTACCTAACTTAACACAAATTAAAATAAGTTTGAATTAAATGAAATAGACTTAACTTTCAATTAAATTAAATTACATTACATTATGCACTCGCCGCACCTCCACCGAAGCTCCTGTCCACGGGAGCAACAGTTGCTGTACCTGTATTTATTAGGTCTCCTCTCCCTGGGGTTTCTGGGCCACCTCATACACCCTCACGGCACTTTAAAGACTCTAATCAGTATCACTGATAGGTCCGTGTCTTTGTAATTTAAAAAGGACTGCCATGTCTTATAAAATTGTTCTGTTCCATCGCGCACCATACTTGTCAGGTAATCTTGGGGGGTATACTCCATCACAAGTCTGTGTCACCCCACAAAACCTGGGGTTCCTTCTGATATCTAAGTCATTAGGATGTTCTTCCTTGCACAATGTGTAAGAATGCTAAATAACCTCTTCCCGTGCTCAGCCAGAGAGGGCAGATTCGGCAGTACCAAAAGAAGGGATACTGGATCTATCTGAACTTCAATTCCCAGGATCTTCTCCAGATCATTCACAACGGCACCCCTGTATCCACAAATCTTGTAACAGGTCCAGTAGCAATGTGTAAGGATGCTTGTGCTAATTCTACATTTTAGACATCGTGGAGAAGATCCTTTCTTAAACTTTGCTGACCTCCCTGGTGCTGTATGGGCCCTGTGAAGGATCTTCATAGCTTGTGCTTTATTGCATATTGAGATTTTCTTTACATTCTCCCATATCTTCCATGTTTCCAATGAAAATTCTTTCCCTAGCTTCTGATTCCAGATTCCATGGAGTCTCTCCATATCCCCCAAGGCGCTCCCTCTCTGCAAACGATACTAACCAAGAGCACATCCCCACATCAGAGCATTCTTTTCTCCATGTCCGACTTGTAGGATTGTGCCAAGAGCATGGTCGTCTTCTGTATATAATCCCTAACCTGGAAATATCAGTAAAGGTCCCTGTTAGGAATCCTGTATTCCCGACTAAGCTGGCTGAAAGACATAAAGACCTCTCCATCAAAAAAATCCCCCAAACATGAGATTCCCTTACCTCCCATGCTTTGAAGTTGGAGTCCATTGACCCTGGCCTAAATCCTGGGGCTCACACTAATGGGGTGAATGTTCAAGTCTTAAGCAGATTGCCCTCACCCTGTTTCATTATCCTCCATGCTTTCAATGTGTTAAAGATAATTGGGCTCTCACAATGCTCAGCCATGGATTGCATCTTGTCCATAAACGGTAAATTGATGAGGGGACACCTCGCGAGGCCTCAACATTAAGCAATATTGACCTTGAATCCTTATATACCCAGTATCTCCTCAGATCTGGGAGATCCACCCCCACCACCATCCTGCAGAGGTTGCAGCTTGGTAAATTTAATTAGGGGGGCACCTTTGGCACCAAATAAAGGATCCAAGCCAACCCGCTAAACCTCCGCAACACTTCTCTGGGTAGCAACAATGGGAGCATCCTCGTAGACTACATTAGCTGAGGAAGAATGTTCATTTTAATCAAAGATGTGTGGCCTAGCCATGATATTGGTAGCCCCTTCCACCGTTGCAAGTCCTGCTTTGTCCTCTCAAATAATTGCACAAAGTTAGCTCTGTACAACTGATAGATGACTGGAGTAATAAAAATTCCCACATGGAGAAAACCTTTCTGCAACCACCAAACAGGTGACAGGCACTTATACCAATCCTTCCACGTGCATGACTTCCAATTTTGTAAAATTTATCCTGTATCCCGAAAAACTACTGAATAATTTTTTTGTATTGACCGGGGTACAGACTTTTCTGGGTTAGCCAAAAACAAAAGGACATCATCCGCATAAAGAGTAATTTTATGTTCCCTAATTTTCACATTTCTTCTTTTACCTCCTTAACTATCCTCAAGTGGCTCCGGTGTGAGAAAACTTTATCACACTCTCAGTTGTTAGGGCACAGAAGGCAATCTTTTCTGTATTGGCTCTCTGTGCATTATACAGGTTGGACAAAAAGGTCCATTTCTATGCTGTATGACTAAGTACCATTGTCCTGCCTTTTCCTTATAACTCTGAATATTATTTCTCTTTAAGTAATCACTCTATTGCCCTCTGAATTCCTCAATTGAACCTGCCTCCACTACAGGTGATGCATTCCAGACTTTCATGACTTGTGTGAAAAGGTTTCTTTTCTCCCATTGCATTTCCTACTTTTGGAAATTACCTTTATATCTGCCATTTTATTAATCATTTTATTAGCAAAAGCAGTTTTTCCTTATTTACTCTGCCCAACCCCTTCATGATTTTGGAGACTTATCAAATCTCTTTGGTTCCAATTTCTCCAAACTATCTTAACTGAAATTTCACCCCTAAGTATTCTGTTTTATAAAGGAAAGAACCCCTGACATTTAGGTTTTCTTAACAAGCGTAACCTCTCATTCTGGAATTAGTCTTGTGAAATCCAGAGTGTGACTTAATCTCACTTTGATATAGGTTTAACATCTTTAAGTCTGTATCTCCACAAATGAACTACTTTGTTTTTTTGTGTAGTCTCATTTTGCCACTTGTATTGATTTCTTGACCCCTGCAGTGTCTGAACTCTTCTACCTCATCTGAACTATTTTAACTATACAATATCTAGGTTTACATAACCTGAGTTCCTTTAGACAACATATAAAAAGAAATACATGGTATTGAGCATATTTATATCATAATTTAGGTTTATTTGGCTAAATTCACTAATGCTTTTAATTTCAAGATCAAACAAAGTACTGCTACTATTATAAAAAGCTTTTGGTCCCCAATGGATGCTCTTTTATATTATTTGTGGAAAGGCTGCTGATCTTTGTTTCCTGATTTATAACTGACTTTCTGATTGGGCACAAGTTGATGACTGCTAGATCTAAAATGTCCTGAGTTGCAATTTCCAGTGGCTAAACAAAGTGTTGAACTAAGTTTTTAGCTTAATTAAGAAAATAGTTGTGAATTATCTATTGTCATATTGTAAATATGCCTAGTATGTTTAAGGCACTAAAGTTTAAGGTTTATGTTGAACCTGTGTGATAAATAGCATCCGTGTTTTAAAAAAAATCCGGCCAAACTATTTACTTCTAAGTTTTTGAATACAAAAATACTCATAGTGGACTGGTTATAATACTTTTCACTTGATGTTTCTGATACTTGAATTCAAAAAGCTCTTCATTTTTATGCTGGAATGTTTTTGTCTATAAGTACTAATTGAATTGCTTTGCATTGTGTCTGTGTACTGCTGGATATCTTTGTTCAGTTGTTACATGCCATTATTCTCCTATTTAAGCCTCACGTTTTTAAATTGAGAAAAAGGCTTTGACCATCTTAACTTACAAACTCTTTTTCAATTTGAGGCACACCAGGGAAGTCAAGTGCATTCCTTTGCTGTTGAGCACTCCAATTTCACCAACCACTTCCAGTTCTTCTAGGCTATTATTAAGATGCCAGCTGATGATATTACCAGAAGAAACCTGGCTTGATGCATCATATTTTGATTTGAATAAAATGGTCTCTTGCTAAAACACAAACACACACAATTTTGCTTTCACAATAAGACAAGGTTATTTTGAAAGAAATTAAGATCAAATAGAACAAACTAACCATTTATTTAATATAAATCCAAACTTTTACTGCATTTAAAAATCATTATCCTATTAATCCCAAAATACTCTTTTATAAATTGAAAAGAGAGCACCTTTTGTATGTTATCCAAAACACAATTTGCAGTATCCAAAACTTGACTTGTACAACACTCATGAGTTCCTATACTCAACTGATAAGTTTTTAAGTCACTTGTTACTTCAGTGCTCAGACTGGAACTGTAGATAGTTTGTTCCTCGAGCTAATGTACATCTACTTAAATATACTCCATTTTAAATAATTTCTTCAAGGTTTTTCCACAACACTTCTGGCATGGGACTAAGACTTGCTCTTCTCTCTAAAGTTACTTCGTTCTTTATATGTACTTCCCTTCTTGGGAGAACCGATCTATGCAGCTATCCTATGACAGGGACTTCACGGGACTGTCTCAGACTCCAAGTAAAAACTGAAAAAATACCTCAGTCCTTAAAAGGAACTTCCTTGGTTAGGAGTTTGGTCATCTGCCACAAATATTTTATGATCTGGTATCAAATTCTGTTAAATACTAGTACTCCAAGAAAAATCTTGAAATGTTTGACGTTAAATATTGTATAAATATGTTTGACACTTGTACTAATTTAAATAGGTTTTCCATAAATGAACTGTCCTCAGTATAAGGCATTGAGAGTTTGATTGAAGGAATTGTCTTCAGTAACTTGTTAGTCGGCACAGTCACTGTGGCCTGAAGGGCCTATTTTTATACTGGATGGCTCTATGACTAACTTTTAAGTGTTTTCTGGTTTCGGAATGGCATTTCAGTGTGCCTTCTCAAACTAAAACTCCTTGTCAGACTTGGTGTAGGTACTTCTGATTTATTTGTTTAAATTTGGAATGTCTGACATAATTGACAATTAACAGATTTATTTAATCTTTGCACATGGAATAATTCATTCTGAGTTTACTGGTAGGCAATTGAAATATTTAGGAGGAAGTGAGGACTGCAGATGCTGGAGATCAGAGCTGAAAATGTGTTGCTGGAAAAGCACAGCAGGTCAGGCAGCATTCAAGGAGCAGGAGAATCGATGTTTTGGGCATGAACCATTGAAAAATTTATAAATGTTTTCAGTTTCTAGGGCGGCACGGTAGCTTAGTGGTTAGCACTGCTGTCTCATAGTGCCAGGGACCCGAGTTCGATTCCAGCCTGTACAGAGTGTGTACATTCTCCCCATGGGTGCTCTGGTTTTCACCCACAATCCAAACATGTGCAGGTTAGATGAATTGGCCGTGCTAAGTTGTCCATTGTGTTCAGGATTTGTGGGTAAGGTGCATTAATCAGGAGTAAATGTAGAGTAATAGTGTAGGGGAATAGTATGGGTGGGTTACTCTTCGGAGGGTCAGTGTGGATTTGTTGGGCCAAATTGCCTGTAGGGATTCTTGATGATTTCTATGAAAGAACACTATTATACCTGCTGATGGAAAATTACTGAAGAAATTAAATGCTACCCAAGACACATGTATCTTCAAGACACATTACAGCAACTTGTCAAGGCTCCTTTAATAGCATCTTTCAAATCTCTCACCTCTACCACTGAGAAGGAGAAGGGTAGCAGATGCAAGAGAACACCATCACCTACAAGCTCCTCTCAACTTGGAACTATGTCACCATTCATTCCACTGTCACTAAATTAAAATCCTGGAACACTCTAATGGCCACTGAGTGGCAATGCAGAAAATGTTCACCAGTTTAATTTCTAGGATGGAAAGGGTGATTTATGAGGAAAGCTCGAGACTATGTAGGAGTAAATTACTGCAGATGCTGGAATCTGTACTGAAAACAAAAAAATGCTGCAAATCACAGTGGGTCAGGCAACATTCATAGGCAGAGACAAGCTAGCATTTTGAGTCTAGATGGCTTAATCAGAGCTGATGTGAGAGGTGGAGGGGACAGCATTTATGCATTAGTGGGGCAGTGGAATGCTGGGGGAGAAAGGGAGTTGATAGTGCTGATTAAGTGATCGGGATGTGAGTTTGGCAGAACGATGGTGTGTCTAACTACCCAATGAGAAAAAACAGATGGTCCCAGTGGAGTGGAGAGGATAGGGTGACCGTGGTACAAAAAGTAAAGCTAAAAGAAATGGGAGTGAGTTCACAATCTGAAGGTGTTGAACCCAATATTAAGTCCACAAGATTGTAAAGTGCCGTGTCTGAAGATGAGACATTGGTCCTGCAGTTTGCGCTGTGGTTCACTGAAGCATTGCAGCATGCCGAGGACAGACAAGTGGGCATGCAGACAGGATGCTGTGTTACGATGACTAGCTCTGGGAAGGTCAGGGTCACGCTTGCACACAGTCTGAAAATAGTGACTCAAGCAGAAGGGTATTCATTTATGGAATTTCCAAACTAAGAGTTTGTATAGATGTTTTAAGCTGTCAGAACCAAAAGGGGGTTCCAGTCGGCATGGAAAGAAGTTGTAAAACTGTCTTAGCAGTCTAAGGAGAACTGGATAATGAGTCAAATAATAAATTAAGCAGTTGAGACAGTAGTGATACCTGTAAAATGATATTGTTGGAATATAGGTTTGAACATTTCACTCTTAACATCTCTCAAAGCTATCTTGTATGTGTATACCTGTAAAGCTTTTTCTTTCTTTTTTGTAATAAACTTTTGTGTTTGTTTGTTTGTTAAAGAAATTTGCAGACACGTGAATATGTTTCAAATACTAATCATTGCAATAACTAACTGCAAAAAAAAATGAAGATCTAGAATCTAACTTGCACAGTATTTCCATCATCTGGGATTGCAACACCATATTTACAATATTGTACAGAATAAGACTGCACCAATATGCAACAGGGACCTAGCAAAGTTACAAAATAGGCCTGAGAAAAAAATAATTAGGAACTGGAGAGAAATTTGTTCTTGGGGAAGCCCAGGGTAAAAAGGAGCTAGAATGTTGAGTGATGATATCGGGAAACGTGTTTTCACATTGCAGATTGGAATTTGTAAGTCTTCCTTTGGAAGCATGTTCAGGCAGTGTCATGGTGGTAATATCACCGAACTAATAATCCAGAACTTCAGGTTGATGTTCTGGAACCATTGGTTTAAATCCTATTTTGGGAGATGGTGAAACTTGAATTCAATGAAATCTACAATTAGGAAGTTAACTGAATTGCCATTTAGTCATTATTGTTTTAAAAACCAATCTGATTTAAATGCCCTTTGGGAAAGGGAATCTGCCATTCTTTCTTGGCCCGGCTTACGTGTGACTCTAGATCCACAGCAGTAAAGTTGACTTTTAAGCACCCTCTGAAATGATCAAGCAAGCCACTCCGACTGCTGCAAAGGAATGAAATTGAATGGCATCGACCTGGGCACTGGAAATGGTATCAGGTACAACCCAGCTGATTCTGCAAAGTCGTCCTTACCAACATCAAGGGACTTGAGCCAAAACTCAGAGAGCTGTTCCACAGTCTGACATTATCTGTAATTGAAATTCCATGAGTCTGGCTATGCCCCAGGTTCCATCACAACCCTTAGGAAAATCCTGTTCTACCAGAAGGGTAGAATCACCAAAGATAGCTGTACAATTCCACACAATCTGGGAGTACTCAGCATTGAATCTAGACTCCATGAAATCACATGGCATCAGATCAAAAGTGGTAACCTGCTGATTACCACTTACCAATTTACCTCAACCAATTAATAAGTACATTCTTTGAGAGGAAGATACAAAGGGTGGCAAGAGCATTGAATGTATTCTGACTTCATTGTTGCAATATGGAGGCAGACAGCCAAATCAAATCAGCTTCCCTATCCCTATATTTGTAACATAGTAAAATCAAATTACTCACCCTCAAAATTGACTTTTTGAATAACCAGTTCTTGACATTGTGAATAATCAAAACCAGGCACATAATTTATAGATGAAAACAAAAGACTTAATTTATAAACAATATAGTAGCTTTAGCTCAACAAATGCAAATCACAAGGTAATGTATAAAGCACTTTTTAACCAAGAAGCAGGACTGAAAATGAACGTTCAGTCCTGATCTCAAACAAATATCCGTTTAAAATCCATTTTTTACAGAACTGATCACAGTCCAAAAGTCATCTTTACTTCTCTGTTCATCGTTCACTGGTCCAAACCAAAATGGTAGAATATTGAAAAATCAGTGAGTTCTAACACCATCTAATGTAGTCAGAAGGAATACCTGAGAACTAATGGAATGAGGGAACAGATGATGAATATATTAATTGACTTATTTGGATGTGAATTGGTTGTATAAATATGGTGGGCTCGTAATCGGTGTCTTTTGAAGTATAACATTGAGAGCAGGGGAAGGTTGAGTCAAAATATGAAGTTTCTGGATACGATTACACTCTGCTGTTTTCTGAAAATGAGCCTTATGAAGAAAAAGTTACAATGAAGGACTAGGTTATTTCTTTGTCAAAGAAGAAGCAAGGAAAGACCTTAGTATTTTCACTACCATGCAGAAGCAAGATAAGCAAAGCATTGTTTCAGAATTGGAACATGTTGATTTGAAAATGGATGATGCTTTGAACAGGTTGTTAACTTTAATGGATAGGATTTAATGAAAAGACCCATTGACTGCTTATGAGGCATGGTCAGATTTTAACAAATTTAGACTGAGGACAGTACAATGGAAACATACATAATGGAATTCAGTAGGTTGTATGCAAGACTGCAGAAGTTTCATTTGGAAATCTCCCAATTCATGCCACCATTTAAGTTGCTGGACAGCGCCAAAGTATGGACAGACTTCTAATTTTGAAGGGAGTTGAATTTTCGAGTAAACATATGCTGCTCGAACAAATGTCAGAATCTCAAAAGATTCCTAACAAAGTATTCCTTCCCAGTAGCTTTCATGTCACGAAGAGGGTAGTTGGTGATGTGCCAGAAAATGGAGGAGACAATTCCAGAAAATGGAAGAGACCACATTCTCAAATTGGTGAGATCACCTGAAAGGAGAACTGTAACGAAAAGAAAGGATGACAGAAATACTATTGATAAGTTTGAGAACCAAAGAAAATTTTGGATTTACAGTAAGAGATGAACTCCAGAAATGATTAAGGTGTAATCAGTCGATGTTTTCAGGTGCAATTCAAGGTACCACTTTGTGGTGCTGTACTAAATGCTACAATAAGGTATTTTAAACCAAACATAAAATGAAGGATTTGAAGGTAAAAGCTGAAGATGCAAATGAAAGAGAAGGCATTGTATTGGTTGCAAATGTTCCAGCCCAATAATGAATGTGTTAGTGACAGGGTGTTTCAATTGTGCAGTTGATGTGTTTCTACTGTGTGTGGAATATATTAGCTAAGATGATACCAAGACTTTAACTAAAAAGGACCTGGACTAAGTTGAAAAATTTGACAGTTCTACCAGTTTCAGCTATTACGCCAAGGAAAAAACAGTTTTTGTTGATAAGAAAGCTATGAATTAATGGCTTAAGCATTTTGAACATACAATAATTTATAGGTTTTAAATTAGATTTCCTACAGTATGGAAACAGGCCCTTTGGCCCAACAAGTCCACACTGACCCTCCAAAGAATAACTCACCCACATCCTGTATTTACCCCTGACCAATGCATGTAGCACTATGGGCAATTTAGCATGGCCAATTCACCTGACCTGCACATCTTTGGACTGTGGGAGGAAACCAGAGCACCCGGAGGAAACCCACGCAGACACGGGGAGAATGTGCAAACTCCACACAGACAGTCGCCCGTGGCTGGAATTGAACCTAGGAACTGCTGCTGTGAGGCAGCAGTGCTAGCCACTGAGCCACCATGCCGCCCTGTGATTCTGTGCAGTATCTATTGGATGAATGGGCATAGAAATGCCATAAGTTGGTAAAGAGGTTTTAGGTGATCATTTAGGTGAATGGAGGAACATAGAAAGGCAGAGGAAGTATGGTTGAAATCATTCAGACACCTCAGTGTTTTCCATCATTTAGACTGTGTGATTCACAACGTCTCAGAAGAAGCTGTGATTGAGTTTTTGGAAGTGCGTGACACTCAGAGATGCCTATCTCCTCAAAGGAGGTGGCCAGATTGGAAGTGCAGGATGTGGATTCACAAACCACACTCCCCTCCCCCCACCCCACCCCCCCCTCCCCCGTGCCACTATCTTACACTAACAGAAGTTGGAAATCTGGAATCGGGTCCCACCCATCTTTGAAGGTCCATGGAGACACACCTAAATCCAGATCTAGCAGCATTGAGTGTTATGCTATTGGTTAGAACTTGAACAGTTTAACAGTAAAATACGTCCACTCACATGCAACACAAAAGCTTAACTTCATAATCCTTATGTGAGTATAAGTTTGGCTTAGTTAATAGCTTTCTCTTGCCAGAGTCAGAAGGTTATGGGTTCAAACCCCATCCTAGGGTGACAGCATCTTGGCTTACACTTCAATGCGTTATTAAGGGTGTGCCTCTTCTAGTAATGCAGTGAAAGAATTTAAAGGATCACATGCAACTATTGAAGAAGAACAGGAGGATCTCACATGTGGCCAAAACTCCACCCTAAACCAATGCCACTGAAAACAGATTAATGGGCATTTGTTGTTTATGCAATTTTGCTCAGCTATGCTTAATTGAATAACCAACAAAATTGTTGAATGTAAAATTCTTTGTGATATATGTATTGAGGAATTTTGTGAGATGCCATTTAATTGTGAATTCCTTTTTCTATTCAGAAGCATCTGTTAATTCATCTTTGTGAACTGGATTTGCCAATCAGTCTTTATGGCAATAAGTGAAGATATTTGAGTTTTGCTTCTTTTAATTATTTTGATTCAGGAGAGAAGGTAGAGCACCTTTTTTTTAACCTAGCTATTTCACTCCCCCACATTTTTCCTCACTTCATTTTAATGAATGTGAATATTTATTGGAAGTTTGATTCTCTAAGCAATGACATCTCTCCAGTGCCTCACCCAGATGATCAGACTTCAAACATAACCCTGGAAAATGTGTTAGTCAGCTGTTCAAACATGTGTGACTATTGCTTCCAATCCAAACCTCCCCATGTTCAGTATTTATGTTTGTGTGCTTTGAGTTGGATTGTTTGATTGAAGAGAAATGCAATTGCCTGTGTTTGATTGATTAATCCTGGTGACTAATACTGATTGTTGGACCCACCCATTCTTACTTCATTAGCAATAGATTTATATCTGGGGTTGTTATATTGTTTTAAAGGACCTTTTTGTGACTGCTTTAAGATTTCTGTTCTTTTAGCTTATGAACTGTGAAGCATGCATCTGTCTGGTGTCATGCCTCACTGGGGTAGTGCATTGGAAATCAAGCCCCGCGGTTCTCCGAGTCATCACAAGCGTTAAAGTTGGAAGAAGTATGTAGAATACCCCAATTTTCTTAGAGAACAAGGCTGACAGAAAGAATACAGACAGGAGGCTGGAAGAGCACAGCAAGCCAGGTAGCATCAGGAGGTGGAGAAGTCGACATTTCAGGTATAACCCTTCTTCAGGACACTGGGTGGGTGTAGGGGGAGCTGCAGATAAAGGGGGTGGCGGGGCAAGGTGTTGAAGTGGGGATAAATGAAGACAGGCAGAGGGTACGACCTGCTTGGTCAATGGGAGAAATGAATCTGGTAGGTGGCTGGGAGGGGGAGCGACTGGGAAGTGAGTTGGGGGAAAGGAAAGGTGGTTATTGAAATTGGAGAACTCAATGTTGAGTCCTCTGGGCTGTAGGCTGCCCTGGTGAAAGATGAAGTTTGTTCCGCTAATTTGTGGTTTGGTTGGTTGTGGCAATGGAGGAGGCCAAGGATGGTTGTGTCAGAAAGGGAATGGGAAGGGAAATTAAAATGGGCGGTGACTGGGAAGTCCGGTTGGCCCCTGCAGGCCTGGCTGAGTTGTTCGGCGAACCGTTCCCTAAGTTCACATTTAGTTTCCCCAGTGTAGAGAAGACCAGATGCAGTAGACAGAGGCAGGTGAACCTCTGTCTCACCTGGAAGGACTGTTTGGGGACCTGGATGGAGGTGATGGGGGGGGGTGTTGTACAAGCATAGACCAGGTTTCTCTGCGCTTAACAAGAATTATTATTTATTCCAGATAAATAGACTTGAGCTTCAAGTAAACAATTATGAACCATCGAAGTATAACTCCCTTGTTAAAACACTGACTTACCCGTAAAACTCCCTTTGTTCACGTATAAGCACTGACAGAAAAAAATGACGTTATAGACAGAGGCGAAGGACTGGGAAGGCAGTTCAGTTGTCCCTGTCCACAGGTTTGCTGAGATGATCCTTTTGCTAATCAGAATGCTGCTTCTCAATCTTCCTTCTGCAGATACTTTCACTTGTTTGCAGAAGGCGCAGGGTGACTGGTTCACACATATAAAAGCCTCTGGTTTATTCACTAAAAATCCCACATTGCAGCAACTGATGAGGGGAAATAAACTGGCCAATTTCAGGCTTGACATGCCTTTTACTGTTGAGGAAAAACAGCCCCTGTATCGGGGGCCTGATGGCTTCTCCTAAACATTCACAATCCCGAGTTACCTGGGAGCCTTCACCTTTGTCATCAACAACTGGTCACCACTTCAGAGACCAATCAGCTACTTGTTGCCAGCCAAGTCTCCATTCACACAGTCTTCTGGCTCCAGTTGACTGTGGCCCAGGAGACTTTTTTCCCACCATTTGAACCAACAGCTATGCACTGAGTGTCTGATTACTTGCTTTTAAAAGTGCAGTAATGAAGTTCTTTTCCCATTTCAGTGCACAATCAAAAATGCAGGCAATAAAAAAAAGGGATTTTTGAGATTTGTAGCTCACGTTGAAGTTTAGATTGTAAGTTTGCTGGCTCAGACATTTCATCACCATGCTAGGTGACATCATCAGTGAGCCTCCGATGAAGCACCGGTCTTCTGTCCAGCTTTCCATTTATGTATATTGGTCTGTTAAAGTGGGTGATATCACTTCTGATTCTTTTTCTCAGGGGTCGGTAAGTGAGGTCCAAATTGATGTGTTTATTGGTAGAGTTCCGTTATGAAAGCTAGGCCTTTAGGAATTCCTGTGCGTGTCTCTCTTTAGCCTGTCCTAGGTTAGATGTGCTGTCCCAGTCGAAGTGGTGTCCTTCTATGTCTGTGTGTAAGGATACTCGAGGTAATTGGTCTTGTCTTTTGGTGGCTAGTTGGTGTTTGTGTATCCTGGTGGCTAGTTTGCTGCCTGTCTATCCGATGTAGTGTTTTTTGCAGTCCTTGCTTTGGGTCTGCTATGTGGATGACACCTTTGTCATCATGAAACAGAACAAATTAGAGGAAACCTACAATATCATTAATAACATCCTTACTGGCATAAATTTCACCAAAGAGGAAGAGAACAACAACAGAATCCCCTTCATAGATGTCACAGTGGAATGAGCAGTCAATGGGGAACTGCAGACCAACGTCTACAGGAAAGCAACTCAGACAGACCAAACACTTAATTGTAGGAGCAATCATTCCCAACACCCCCAAACAGAGCTGCATCAGGACATTATTTAAACAGGCCACCACCCACTGCAGCACTCAGGAACTACGAGCAGAAAAGAAATACCTACACAGCGTATTCAAGAACAGCAGATACCCAATGAACACAGTCTGCCGATTCTTCACCCCTTACCCGGCAAAGATAAGTTAACGTGTCTTCACCCAATTTGTCTTTTTCAGAGGGCGACGAGTAAACTCGTCCAAAACATAATTTCAAAAACAGCCACAGACGAGTTTATACGTCAATTCTCGGCATTTCTGGGCCCTTCTCAGCTAGAAACGAGTATACTCGGTGACTCATACATCTGGTAGCTGTGTCTCTTCCGCCTCAGGCATTGCAAGAAGCGTCGACACACCGCGTTGGGCACACACTGTCATTCGTTTTTTTTCTGTTTTTTTCTACAAATTACACCCAGATGTCGAGCTCAGAAGATGACAATGAGTATGAACCTTCTATTAGAAGCTTGGATACATCAGATGAGAGCGCAAGCTCGTCTGGTAATGGCTATTCTCTCTCAAGTGAGGAGGAGGAGGATGGACGAATTTGGTGTCGACACGTGATGTCGGAAGAATGCATGCTTCCTCCACCACGCTTCCCATTCACTGGAAATCCTGGAATATCAATTGATCAAGACACAGCTGATATGAATCCTTTGGATTTTTTTAGTCTTTTATGGGACAACAGAATTGTGGATCAAGTTGTGGACGAAACTAATCGCTTTGCTGAACAGACTGGAGAAAGAGATTGTATGAGGCGCCCTGTAACAATGGCAGAAATTTGTGTTTTTCACCTTGAAAATGCTTGGGGGTATTGTGAAAATGCCAGATCAAGAAATGAACTGGTCGAAAGATGCGCTATTTGAAAGACCAATTTTATTTTGCCGAAAATGGTATCTTCAAAATAAAATTTCAAATAAAATATTGGAAATAGATAAGAACAAAAGTTATTTCCATAATCAGCATTAAAAATACTATTTTAAAAAAAAACAATAAACAAATTTGTCTGAAAATGAAATGTTTTCTCCAAAAAAGGTAGCCGGGGAAGGGGTTAAACAACAAACCCAAACAAATAGACACAACACGCCCCAGACACTCTACCCATACTACCATACATCAAAGACATCTCTGAGATGACTCCCAGAATACTCTGACCCTTTGATATCATGGTAGTCCACAAATCTACCAACACAGTGAAACAGCTACTGATGAACCTAAAGGACCCTGTACCTTCAACCAGCAAAACATGTAATTTATAAAATACCCTGCAAGAACTTGTCAGGAATTCCTGGAGGCCTGGCATTCAAACCAGAACTCCATCAATAAACACATCAATTTGGACCCCACTTACTAACCTCTGAGAAAAAGAACCGGCAATGAAATCACCCACCTTAACAGACCAAGACACAAGTAGGAAGTGAGACGGTACATGAGGACTTCACCGGAAGCTCACTGATGCCTAGCATGGTGACGAAACATCTAAAAACAAACCTGCCAGCTCAGTAAACAAACCAGCAACCTAAAAAGGTAAAACCTTTGCAGTAGAGGCACTGCCCATTAATAACATGGACCTTTACATTTCTGAATATGGTAAGTGACTACCAGGGTGAAAGATGGCAAGGAGGCCAAGTAATTGTTGCCGTGTTTAGGGTAGGTCAGAATGGATGGGAGAAATTGGATCAAGCAAGGCATGGGAAAGGGAGGTGTCAGCTCATTGATTAGATTAGATTACTTACAGTGTGGAAACGGGCCCTTCGGCCCAACAAGTCCACACCGACCCACCGAAGCGCAACCCACCCATACCCCTACATTTACCTCTTACCTAACACTACGGGCAATTTAGCATGGCCCGCACATCTTTGGACTGTGGGAGGAAACCGGAGCACCCGGAGGAAACCCAAGCAGACATGGGGAGAATGTGCAAACTCCACACAGTCAGTTGCCTGAGTCGGGAATTGAACCCAGGTCTCAGGCGCTGTGAGGCAGCAGTGCTAACCACTGTGCCACCGTGCCGCCCACGGTGAGTTAGACAGCAGGGAAGAGATCAGGTGTGGAGCAAGGGGGAAAAGAAACAAAAGAACTGTGGATGCTGTAAATCAGAAACAAAAACAGAAATTGCTTGAAAAGCTCTGGCAGCATCTGTGGAGAGAAATAATAGTCAATATTTCGTGACCCTTCCTCAGAAGTGGGGATGGTGGGTCGGTTGTGGATCATGCTAGGGGTGTCAAGTCTCTGGAGAGATGGGAGAGGGAAAGTGATACTAGAATGAGGAAGGGAGAGTGTCAAGTCAGGGCTGAGAGAGATTGTGTGTCAGTGGTCCGGAGAGGTGTACGTGGGGGTGTGCACAGTAAGTATGGGCTCTGTTAAATAGTTGAGGAGAAAGTGAGGACTGCAGATGCTGGAGATCAGAGCTGAAAATGTGTTGCTGGAAAAGCGCAGCAGTTCAGGCAGCATCCAAGGAGCAGGAGATTCGACGTTTCGGGCATGAGCCCTTCTTCCTGAAGAAGGGCATTTGCCCGAAACATCGAATCTCCTGTTCCTTGGATGCTGCCTGACCTGCTGCGCTTTTTCAGCAACACATTTTCAGTTCTGTCAGATAGTTGCTTGGAAATGTATTTAATAATCTAATTTTCTTGAGTAACTGTTTCCATAATTTAATCAGCAGTCTCTGATTTAAATGGTGACTGTCAGAGGGGTGCAGACATAGAGGAACGGCAAAATTCAATTTCATGGGCAATTCCTTGGGACTGTATTATAATGGGTATTCCACAGGGTTCTCATGCAAAACCCTCATCTATGCTGGAATAACAACTGTCTGACAGTCAGACATTCTGAGTCAATCTAGATGTCTTGAACTAATTGTTTATGCAATGTAGTGAAATGTATTGCAGAAAGCAATTGCAGCTTACCATAGGGTTACCACAATCACACTTAGGTTAGGTTAGATACTTGTGTCTGTGTGGGTTTCCTCCCACAGTCCAAAGATGTGCAGGTTACGTAGATTTGCATACTCAATTGTTCATAGTGTCCCGGCATGAGTAGGCTAGGTTGCTTGGCCATGGGAAATGCAGAGTTACAGGGAGGATAAGTTAGGGTGGGTGGGTCTGGGTGGGGTGACCTTCAGATGGTCGGTGTGAATTCAACGGATTGAATGGCCTACTTCCACTCTGTAGGGCGTCTATGATTGTATGATAACAGGGAAAGAACTATGCAATTAAACTGTCTGTTATTTCAGATGCATGCAATTCTCCCAACTTCATCCTGCCTTACTCATTTGTACGATTGTGTGCAGCGAGTACTCATGCTCAAACTGCTTTAAATTCAACTGAATTGTTGTCCAGAAAATGGGCAGGTTAGTGGATTGGTCATGCTAAATTCACCATAGTCTCAAGAGATATGCTGACTATGTGGATTAACCATGGGAAATGTGGAATTACAGGGATAGGGTAGCGGGGATGCTCTTTGGAGGGTCAATGCGGACTGGCTGAACTGAAAGTCCTGCTTCCACCCACAATGAATTCTGTAAATGATCACAAACTCAAGTGACTTATAATTTGATGTACCTCATCCCCATTGTATTTTTACCAATCTTAAATACAGTGCATATTAATTATCTCTGCCACCTTGGCTTCTGTAGAAACACCCCCCCAATCAGTTCATTTTTTAATTCAGTTGCTTGCTCTTAGTTAACTCCTGTAAAGCAGTCAGGGGTATCTCCTCAATCTGCAGGTTGATGTTAGCTGTTCCCAATCCCATACTATTTTGTAGAGCAGGAGCCTGATGTCTGTCCTTTCATCCTTTCCCAACAAATTTTACTTCACTTCAATCTCATGTTGTCTGCATTCAAAAATCCAAAAGTGAGCCTTAGCCTTGATCTGTAATCAAGTCCCAGTATTCCATAAGCGACCATTAATGTATAAACACAAAATAGTTAATTTGTCTGACTTTTAACTGCTACTCAGAAAAGGATGCAAAGGTAAGCCTGGGAACTATAAATCAGTAGGGTTAATATCTGAGATGAGTAAGTTATTTGAGAAGATTCTGAAAGATATGATATACATGCATTTGGAAAGACAGTTTTTGATCAGGAGTGGTCAGCATGGCTTTGTGTGTGGAAGATCATGTCTCATAAATTTGTCAGAGTTCTTTGATGAAGTGACCAGAAAAGTTGACGAGGGCAGGGCGGTAGACATAGTCTACATGGATTTCAGTATAGCCTTTGATAACATTCCACATGGTAAGCCACTCTGGAAGGTTTGATCGCATGAAATCCAGAGGAAGCTGGTAAATTGGATAGAAAATTCACTTGATGGTAAGAAGCAAAAGGCAATAGTGGAAGTATGCTTGTTGAACTGGAGGTCTGTGACTAGTGGTATGCCTCAGGGGTTGGTGCTGGGCCCATTGCTGTTCATATCTATAACAATGATTTGGATGAGAATGTACAAGACATGATGAGTAAGTTTGCAGATGACACTAAAATAGGCAGTATCATGGACAGTGAGAAAGGATATTAGAAATTGCAGCAGGACCTTGATCAGCTGGGGAAGTGGGCTGAGAAATGGCAAATGGAATTTAATATAGATAAGTATGAGGTTTTTCATTTTGGAAAGTCAAATCAAGGTAGGGGTTTTATAGTGAATGATAGGGCCTTAAAGAGTGTAGTGGAACAGAGGAATCTTGGAGTTCACATTCACAGTTCTCTGAAAGTGAAATCACAGGTAGACAGGGAAGTGAAGAAAGCTTTTGGAACACTGGCCTTCATCAGTCATGGCATTGCACACAGAAGTTGGGAAGTTGTGTTGCAGTTAAACAGGGATGTTGGTGATTCTGGATTAGTGGTGCTGGAAGAGCACAGCAGTTCAGGCAGCATCCAAAGTGCAGCGAAATTGACATTTCGGGCAAAAGATCTGCAGTCATTGTTTTTACCAGGATGTAGTGAGACTACACTTGGAGTATTTTGTTCAGTTTTGGTCACCTTGTTACAGGAAGGATGTTATTAAACTGCAAAGAGTACAGAGGAAATTTACAAGGATGTTACCTGGACTCAATGGTCTGAGTTATAGGGAGAGGTTGGACAAACTAGGACTTTCTTCTTTCAAGTGTAGGAGACTGAGGGGAGACCTTAGAGGGATGTAAGATCTTGAGAGGCACGGATAGGCTGAATGCACTCAGTCTTTTTCCCAACATTAAGGTTTAAGGTTAGAGGGGAAGGAATAAAAGGGAACCTGACTGACAACATTTTTACACAGAGGGTGATACGTGTATGGAATAAGTTGCCAGCAGAAGTGGTTGAGGCAGGTACATTAATACTATTTAAAAGGCATTTGGACAAATACATGGATAGGAAAAAATTAAAAGGTTATGGGCCAAGTGCAGGGAAATGGGGTTAGCATGAACAGACATTTTGGTTGGCATGGACCAGTTTGGGCCAAAGGGCCTGTCTCTTTGCTGTAGGATTCTATGAATCGATGTATTTCGCACAAAAGAAAATCATACCAGGTTTATCAATAAACAGAAAGTAAAATGTTATCCTTCAACAAATGGCAAAATGGTTTATTAACTCTATATATGAACTTAAACTGTGTCCCTATTAAATCTATGTTTGCACACATTCATTTGCAAATAGGACAGACAATAGAGAGGTCTGCAGAAATAGTATATGTGGAAAGTAGGCAAAATGAACAAATTTTGTGGATCAGAAGTCCAAACAGGAATGGTAGAATGAATTGACTTTCCCAGAATTCTTTTTGCATTTAGTAAAGATACCAGGGTGTTGTTGACTGCAGACCAACAGAAGATCCTCCGTTCAGTCGCGGTCATTTGGATCTGGGTCTTTGCTTCAGGTAGATATTCTTTTCTGAGTCTTTTGAGAGGTTTCTCATTCTCTTAAGGTGAAAAAGAGGTAGAGGCTTGTCATTGCTTGCGGGGTTTCTGGAGGTCTGTGTTCAAGTGTTTCTTCAGTCTGTAACAAGCTGCCATTTAAAATTCCAAAGGAACATTGCTAGGCAGATTTGTAACCCCAAGGCACCTGGTGTCAAGTTGTGTCACAAAAGTATCAAATCCAGCTTTTCCAAAAGATATGTGACCTTATTAACAAGTAAGAGAACAGAACATCGCTCCATTTTTGACCTTTGAGTTACAAAATGAAAATTCTCTGCACACAGTAGTGTCTAATCTTCCATTTCTACCAGTTTATATTCCCAAAAATAGACATGTTTTTGATGTGTTTAAATGAGGAACTCAGCTCATTTGTCTATTGCAACCACGCACCCCTCCAACCCCCCAGCCTTGTTAAAACTCGAAGTGGATTGAATTTGAGTTTTCAGTTCTGTCTTAACTCCTAGTGGACCTAGGTCCATCAATTTGGGATTTAAAATTACTCCCATGTGTCAGAAATGCCATTATTTTGGAAATTTTGGTTATTTCATGCCACAGAATCATGCAACAATTTAACCCTGTTTGCCTGTGTAGCTTTCTTGATCTATGCAGAAAATATAGTTCCAAAGCCCAATGGTCAATTCAGCAATGTTCACGTCATAAGACAATAGTCTAGAAAAAGGGGGTTAACTGCATTAAGCATCACCTGGTGTTTCCCAGTAGCCCCACTCTGACATGGTTGTCTCTGTCACATTTGTACAGATGAGAATAGTGGGCTGAACATGCATGTGATTTGCTGGTCTTGGTTTGCTTTGGGCCATCTTCTTGGCTAGCTGAACTTCTAATTTCTACTTCCTTCTTCCAATGTACTACAGAGGTCATGCTCATCAGCAGCTGTCTCTCAATTGTCAGTATCAATATCTGCCATCTGCAATACAACATTTTTGTCCACGTCATTTGTCATACAGTCATAGAGTCCTACAGCATGGAGACAGGCCCTTTAGCCTAAACTGGTCCATGCCGACCAAAATGTCTATCAATGCTAAGCCCATTTCCCTGCACATGGCCCGTATAATTCTAAACTTTTCCTATCTATGTATTTGTCCTAATGCCTTTTAAATGTTGTTAATGTACTTGCCTTAACCACTACTGTTGGCAGTTCATTCCATATGCGTACCACCCTCTGTGTAAAAATGTTCCCACTCAGGTTCCTTTTTATTCTTTCCCCTCTAACCTTACACTGATGCCCTCTAGTCCTTGATTCCCCAACCCTGGGAAAACCCTGACTGCATTCACCCTATCCGTGCATCTCATGATTTTCTACACTTCTATAAAATTCCCCCTCAGTCTCCTATGCTCAAAAGAAAAAGGTCCTAGTTTGTCCAACCTCTCCCTATAACTTGACCGTTGAGTTCTGGCAACATCCTTGTCAATTGTTATTACATCCTTCCTATAGCAAGGTGTCCAAAACTGAACACAGTACTCCAAGTGTGACATCACCAATGTCCTGTACCTCTGTACTCGACGCCTTGACTGATGAAGACCAGTGTGTCAAAAGCCTTCTTCACCTGTCTACCTGGACTCCACTTGCAGAGACCGTGCACCTGAACTTGAAGATCCCTCTGTTCCACTACACTCCTTAAGGCCCTACCATTCACCATGAAACTCCTACCTTGATTTGACTTTCCAAAATGCAAGACCTCATACTTATCTCTATTTGTCTCACTGATGCTGATGGAGTTTACAGGTATTATAGCCTATCTTTTTGCAACTGAAGATGTTATTAGAGTCATAGAGTCCTACACCATGGAGACAGTCCTTTCAGCCCAAACTAGTCTATGCCGACCAAAATGTCCATCCACACTAACCCCATTTTCCCGCACTTGGCCCGTATCCTGCAAAATCTTTTCTATCCATGTATTTTTCCAAATGCCTTTTAAATGTTATTAATGTACACGCCTCAACGATTACCGCTTGCAGCTCATCCCATATGCTTACCATCTTCTGTGTAAGAAAAGTATCAAGTATTCCTTGATATGGGATTCTAGTTTGGCATCGTCAATATAGAGCAGTTCTGTGATGGGGTCCAAGTGCACCTTTATCTTTAATCTCAAGCAAGCAAAGTTGAACAGCTTTCTATCCATTCTGGTATGTAAGTAGATGTACTTTGTAGATGACCTGAAGACCTGTGACAGTAATAAAAGAATATGCCAAAGAATGTCGGTGCCTTTTGATAGGCTTACTGCCATTTTGTTCCTTTCATGCAAGCCCCTAGCATTCTGGAATTTTGGCAACATTACATCCAGCAGTCTGCTGAATTTCGCTTTGAATGGCTATTCAAATATTCAGTGTCTTCTCACTGAGTGTGCATTGTCGTAGATACCAGGGATGCATATTATTGAGCGTTTCTTTTTGTCGGTTTAAGTTTTCCAGGTTTCACTGTCATATAGGTACACGCTAAGGATATAGGCCTTCTTTGTAGCTCTTTTTTTTGTGCCTGTGGATTAGTTTGTGTCTTTGATCATGTTAATTTTGTTAGTGAGCCAGAGTTAGTGACTGTCTTCCCAATATTTGTGCGGAGTCCCTTGTCAAAGTGCAAGTTGACTGTCATTGATCTAAGATGGCAGAATTTTCTGACTACTTCAGGTGGAATGTTTTGGCTGAGTCTAATTTCAGCTCCCATGTAATGTGATGACTAATTCCCATGATTTGTATTATGGAACATGTTTGGATTATTTCCATAATATACTCTCATAAATCACTGTTATTTTTATGGCTGATTAATGCTGAAAAACTTGACGTTCTGCAAATGAAAAAGATCAAATGATTTTCAGCAGGAAGTCAAGATCCATCTGCTGTATTACATTGACATATTAAGTCACATCAGAGCTTTTGTTGCAAATGAGTTTGAATAGTTTGAACAAATATGGGCAGTGTGTTTGAAAGGAGTGTTTTTTTTAACGTTTCTATATTTTGGGCCAAAGTGGGCTTTGAAGATTTGGATATGCCAATATTTGGTAAGAAGTGAAAACATTTTAGTGTTAATTATGGGCAATGAAACAGAGCATTAGTTCAGAATAAGGTGCTTCATTGACAAGCAAGTGAGTATATGAACAGAACTAAATTAATATTTATTCAAATAAAACTAAATATTTGCCATGATCATCAACAAAATTACACTGGAATTCTGAAATGTATATGTCGGGTATTAATATTTCTTTTTGGCTGTTTAGGTCCATTTGAAACTGGATACTGGCCATAGCAGGAATGTCAGTTTGACCGAAGAAGGCAGCCTCTTATCTGTCTACTTTTCTAATATAATATTCTTCTGAAATTTGAATTAAATGTTTTGGCTAAGACGTAATAGAAGATGTTTATAACTTATATTGAGTCAATCTTCACAGTTTGTTTTGAGCTTGAGAAAACAACTTCTATCCACAATGCAGGATACCATCAAGATTTGGAAAAGAAGTAAAGAGGAAAGATAAAACAAATTGCTTGACACACAAGTTTGGATTGAAAGGCATTGTAATAAAAATGTAGTGTGGCGACAAGAATTTTGACATTAGATTTGTTTGACACTCTCAAACAAATTCCTATTTTCAGAAAACACAGCTCAGCTAATAGGCTAATGCTAATTAGTATTTATTAGTAGTTAGTTGCGTGGGTATGGAAGTGTTGTGCTGGTGGAATTGCAACTCCTCAGTCATATGGGTTAAGCAAGATTGTGTGTCATTCTGTCAACCATTCCCTCAATCTTAACAAATCAGAATTCAAACTAAAGAAAATTCTTCTCTCATTATTTACTGCCTATGTAGGTTATGCATCATTATTGTATTTAGTTAAGCATGGCATTGGAACAATTTACTTGGTTATGGCATCGAAAATTGTGACCCTGGAAAAGTACAGCAGGTCAGGCAGCATCCGAGGAGCAGGAGCATCCATGTTTCAGGCCCTTCATCAGGAATGGCATGACAAAGGCTAGGCTCGTGTTTGTAATTCTCATTGAGATCCTCCTGTCTGTTGTGAAAGAGAACAAACTTGCAAAGACTTTTGTTACCACCATCTCTTCCATTCTTTCCTCTTGACTAAAGAAATGGGTATATGTCAACTCCGTTGACTCTTGTGTGTCACCTCACAACTACAGGCAATATTGGCAGAGAGCAGGGAACAGCTTGTCTTGGTCAGAAGTAAAGTGTGACTTTGGGAGAGTAAAATTTATGAAGGGAAGAAAAAAGAAAAATGCTTAGATGTATGATTACATTTTACATTGGAGGGGATGAAATATTGCTTTCCCTGAGACTTAATTCAACCTCAACTTTGAGTATAAAAATGGAAGAACCATTTGCAGAGCTTGTGAAACAAGAGTTTTGTAAAGTTTGTTCAGGATGGTGAAACATCTGATGTACCTGAAAGCAAATTTTGTTCCCAACAAAAGTATTTGTTTACAATTTTCTTTGTGGTCCCTATGTGTTGGCAAAACATGGTGTCTCTCGGACCCTGCAGACTTATTCGATCAGTACATGATATTATTAACCCAGATACATTTGCATATATCAGAGAAAGGGCACATAGCATGAAACATCGACAAATGAAACAGCCGCAACTTTATTTTAAGACAACAGGTAAGAACTAAGCTTTACAATTTTAAATATTCTATTTCTAACTACAAGTTGTTCCACTGTAATGTGTGTTTTGTTAATGCGAATTTGCTATAACACGATTGACGAATTGGGGACACTTATTTCTAAAGCACAAAGTTTTAAACCGTGTATTGATTATAACGTGTCCCATTACTTTAAATGGTGCTGCTATTATGTGATTTTCTTATAACATGGGATTGCACAAGAACGGAACCAACGCATTATAGCAGAACTGACCGTACTTGATTCTGTAGAAAATTAAATACTGGTAACCTTTGCCAGTTTGTCAAGTTGTTTGATCTGTTTCTCTCTCTCTTTATGGTTTTGTCTGGTTGGGGGGAGGGGCCGAGCCACTCTGGTCTCTGCCATATCCTAACCTGCCTCTCGGTGGGTGTCTGAAGGGAGGGGGGGCGTCAGGTCAAGCCCTGCCAGGGCCTGGTTCTTATTCCTTTCTGGTGACCTTCTGGAATTTTCCAAGGATTTGACCAGTCATGGGACGTTGCGTTAATTGGTTTTATCACCTTGAAATGGTATTAATTGTTTGCTCACAGTGAACTCTGTAATGTGTCTGCCCTTGGGCATGGAAGTCTGGTTTTGGGCCTAAGAATTGTTCTGTTTTACTGAGGCACAGCTGCCCCATGTATCTAATTGTGCTCTGTTCTGTCAGGAAATATTCACCAGCCCTTTTTTATACTTGCTAATATATTGTGGTACCTCTCTGAATTGCAGATGATCAGAATTCCAACAGTATGGAAGCAATCCATGTGGCCAATCAAGTCCACATCACCCCTCCAAACAGCATCCCACCTATACCACACCCTATTCTATCCCTGTAACCCTCCATCTCCCGTGGCTAATTTACCTAGCCTGCACATCCCTGGACACCATGGGCAATTTAACACTGCCAATCCACCTAACCTGCACATGGAGTCATACAGTAATACACCTTGGAAATAAGCCCCTCAGTCCAACCAGTCCGTGCCGAAAACAATCCCAGACTAAATTAGTCCCACCTGCCTGCTCCTAGCCGAAATCCCTCCAAACCTTTCCTATTCATTTATTTATCTAAATGTCTTTAAAATGTTGTAATTTTACCCGCATCCACCACTTCCTCAGGAAGTTCATTCCAGATGCAAACTCTGTGTAAAAAATGTGCCTCTCATGTCTTTTTTTAAATCTCTCTCCTCTCACCTTAAAAATGTACCGTCATCTTGAAATCCCCCAGCCTAGGGAAAAGACAACTACCACGAACTCTATCTATATCCCTCATTATTTTATAAACTTCTACCAGGTCATTTTTGGACTGTGGGAGGAAATGCATGCAACACAGGGAGAATGTGCAAACTCCACAGAGACAGTCATCTGAGGCTGGAATCGAACCCAGGTATCTCATTTGATTTACTCTGGACCAAGTAAAGAACAACATTTTCACGCAGAGGGTGGTGTGTGTGTATGGAATGACCTGCCAGAGGAAGCAGTGGAGGCTGGTACAATTACAATATTTAAAAGGCATCTGGGTGCGTATGTGAATAGTCGGCATGGCGGAATTGGACTGAAGGGTCTGTTTCTGTGCCGCACATCTCTGTGACTTTACTGCTGTAATTCTAAAGTCTAATACACTTCTCGTTGCCAGTTTACATGTTGACTGTCATGAGATCTGACTGGAGACAATAAACACAGCCAAACACTGTTAGTGTCAATGAATACACTCAGATTTTAGTTCAGATTGGTATACAATTTTGTCTGTCATAACCTGATTTTGAAGTAAATATCAAATTCTTCTATGCGGCTGTTTACTGTCCCTTTCCTCCCCTCTTTGCAGGCAGCTGTTTCATGTGATCTTAATGGATGCAAAGTCTCTTGACTGGAAAATTGGAAAGCATGATATTCGCAAGTCAATGCAAAATGGTCAGTACTTAACTCTGTCCAGATATAGAGTTGCTTGTGCCTGTACTCATTTGCCAGTGTAATGCAAATCCTCTGCCAGTGCTGTGCTCTTTACCTCGCTTTCCATTTTTTGCTGCTGAATAGATAAGTTAACTTGTTTTCAGATTTCTTTTTCGTGCAGCATGACTTACTATCCAATTTTGGTGTGAGTACCTACTCTGAGTACAGGATTAGTGCATGAACTTTTATGTTGCCATTTGAATGTAACTCCACATCACACCTCCATATCAGTAAGGATAGCGATCTTTTGTCTAGTCTCTGTACAGAGTGTTGAATTATCCGTGCCATGTTATATTATCTATTTAGTTGTGAATGCTATATCTTTATATTGCTACATCATAACAGTTGATTAAAGCACAGAATTACATAGAATTTTGAATTAAAGCCGTATCAGTGCTTATCTGAGCTCAATTCTACAAGGGATATATAGGTTCCTTATTTCAATTTCCATATATTCTCATTAAAGGTACACTGTTGTAATGGTTGTGTTACTGGATTAATTAGAATTAGAATTTCAAATTCTAACAAATTGGTTTAAAATCTTGAATTCACTTTTTAAAGAAGCTGGAAATAAAATCCAGCAACTGTAAAAGAGATCATGAAACTTCCAAATTGCAGCAAACATCCATCTGGAAATCTGCCGTTTGTACCTAGTCTATGACTCCAATAAAATTGCCTCTGTAAAATGGCCAGTAAGGTCCTCCGTTGTATCAAACTGCTATGAAGAATCACCACAGCAGTAGTTCAAGAACAGCACCACTTAGGCCTAGACTGGTAATAAATGTTGGTGATGCCGTTGTTATCCACATCCTGTGAACAAATTAAAGGTACAAGACCTGGACCTCTCAAACTATGAATACACCTGCCATCCCTGAATATATAACTCCATATTCCCATATATAGACTGACAATGTTCTTCCTAAAGATGACACAATTTACGCCATCTCCGAGATTAGAGGCTCAGAGATACGAAACTTCAATAACACTAGTGATGTATTATTTTCCAGGTTCATGGGAATATCTTTAATTACAGACAACATTGACAGGCAGATGATAAGCAGAGGTCCATTAAGTATGGTGTATATTATGATATCCAGACCCATCATGGTTATGTACTCTTCTACCCACTCCCAACCTCCAATTACATATACTATTACACAATTGCACCTTACACCCACTTCCTCTACCACGTAATCTCGAAAATGCAAATTACAAGAGAGAATACCCTGGGCCAATAATGTAACCTACAAAATCTCTCTCAGACCTCCATCATATGAGCAAAACCAGTTGTACACATCCAATTAACTAACAACTGTCTATAAAGACGTTTGGCATCTATCGACCCAGCTCGCTCACAGTAAGAGTAAGTAACCCACCCCTCAACAATCAGCCAGTAATTAATTCCATAATCATAAAGCTATAAGAAAAGAAGTACCTACAATCCAGACTACTTCCACTCTTGTATGAGTTAAAATTACGTTCCGATCCATTAAACCCAAATAATCTATTAATTATGATGCTATGCAGGCCTTTCATTATTTTATAGATATTTGTCAAGGCACACATTGAAGTTATTCAGGTCCTTAAGCATAACTGAATTGCCAATGTTCTTTAAGTTGAGAATCTTCATTGTTAGCTTGTTGTACCGCTTTCTAAGAACCATAAATCATCCACCACATGGGAGAATGAAAACTGGCCACAGTACTCTTGACACTGTCTGGCCAGTAAGCTATACAGTTGTCCTTTGGTTTGTACTGACAGGATCTGTTAATAGAATTCAGTAACCTATTAACATTAATTGCAGTTTCTCTACATTGGTTATGAACTTTTAGTGACTTCTGCAAGATATTTTTCTCTAAACTTCTTTTATTAATATTCCTGCAAATGATATGCATATTTTAATTGACCCTACCAACATGAGAATATTCCATTTATCTAAATTAAATGTTATTTGCCATATGCAGTCCACTCCTGTAGCACATCTAAGTTTTGTTGAATTTGAATTGCATGCCTTTACTAACTTAATCTATGAATAGATTTTCGTTCCATCTGCAAACTTACTTTCCATACTCCCACTTCCACTTAAAATCTTTATTAAGAGCCAGGAAGACTAATGGGTCCAGAATTTATCCCAAGGGGGACCTGTCATTTGCAATTCCGTGTTTTCTGTTACTGTTAGTGCCTGTCATCTCTCTGAGATGACCTAGTCTGAGAAATATTATTAAAGGCTTTCTGAAAGTCAGATAAACAATCTTCACCAACCCTCTCAATAAACCCTATATTCTTGTATAACTCTATCTCATTTGTTAAGCTGTTTTGTTGGAAGCTTTCCTAATCAATTTAAGATGACATTACTTCCTCTTCTAATATTAATATTGATACTTTATGCACATCCCATACCCCCACCAACATCTGGAATATGTGTTTTAGTGAGTATAAACTGATACATAACAGTTACTTAGTAAGTCTGTGATAATCTGAAAGTCATTTGAATCTGGCTTATGTTAAATGTCTTGCGTCCAGTTGATGAAGGAGGAGACCAGAGTCTCAGTTTTAGATTTATTAATAAAGTGAGACTATACAGATGTATAGCTCCTAACCCTACACCACATCACCACAATGATACACTCCAGTCCCTGCAGTGTCCTCTGATCCCCGAAGAAACTAATGATGCGTAAACATGACCCAGAGATTACGAGTCTTAAGGTCCAGAAACTTGACTCTAAACTTTTGTTAAATTAAATCAAATTAAAACCAAAACTGATTAACTGAAGAAATATTCCTTTAAATGTTGACTGAAAGGAAAGAAAACAATGGAATCAACTTTAAATTCCACCAGCTGCCTTAATGGAATTTGAACCAAAATCCTAAACGTTTGCCTGGGCCTCTATATTTATTAAAGTGTCATTACTACAATCACCTCCTCCCCAATCTCCTTTTTTAAACAAGCGTGTTTAGGCATGGAGGAATGGATCTCTGGAGCAGGTGGGACTTGAACCCACTCTGCCTGGCCCAGAGGTGGGCCACTTACCACTGCATGACAAGACTCTTCAAATGTTTTTGATACTTGTTATAAGAGAAATGAGAAACAAATTAATCAATTGACAGCCCCTTAAAGACGCATTGTAATAAAACTGGAACAGTCATTAAAATAGTTACAAGATCTTTGAAAAGGAAGATGGTGGGTACTAGTGACAACAATAGCAGAAGTTTTTTTTAAGTCATGACAGATAATCATAAAGAGTTAAATAGACATGGGCACTTAGCAGACACTGTAACAAAAAAACAGCTTCAGAGAAACCCTGTGAAATTTAAATTAAAATGCAATTTTGGAGGCTGATTTTCACTTCAATCTTTGCAGATCCCACTGGTTCTTGGTGCAGAAAGCATCAAACATACTGGCAGAGATTGAGCTTTATGTGTCTCAAGTTCCTGCAAAGTGCCCCCTCCAATGCACACGCTTAACTTCTTTCAATTAACACTCAAAAATATGTCTATTTGAACTTTTATGATGATCTGACATTGCTAAAATAAATTCTGCTATTACTGCCACAAGTATCTACCATCTTCCTTTTCAAAGGTCTCATAACTACTTTTATGATTTGGTCCGGTTTCCCTGACTGCATCTGATGGCAATCTCTGTTCTAACATTTTCCGATGAATAAGATAATTATTCCACTTCATCATTTTCCGATGAATAAGATAATTATTTCAGATCATAATAAAACAAAATAGTTGGTAATTATTCATACAGAACCTCACTTCTTATGGAAACATTGTCTATTTGCAATGTTTTGAATTCTTTTGTAAGTGTTTTTTAGAAAGAACAAAGAAAATTTACAGCCAGGGAACAGGCCCTTCAGCCTTCCAAGCCTGAGCCGATCCAAATCCACTGTCTATACCTATCGCCCAATTCCTAAGCATCTGTATCCCTACCTACTCATGCATCTGTCCAGACGCATCTTAAATGAATCTACTGTGCCTGCCTCTACTACCTCTGTTGGCAACGCGTTCCAGGCACCTACCACCCTCTGTGTAAAGTACTTGCCGCATGTATCCTCCTTAAATTTTACATCTCTCACCTTGAAAGCGTGACCTCTCGTATTGAATCCTTCACCCTGGAAAAAGCTTATTTCTATCTACCCTATCTATACCCTCCATAATTTTGTAGACCTCTATCAGGTCCCCCTTCTAATGAAAACAATCCTAACCTACTCAACCTCTCTTCACAGCTAGCACCTTCCATAATAGGCAACATCCTCGTAAACCTTCTCTGCACCCTCTTCAAAGCGTCCACATCCTTTTGGTAATGTGGCGATCAGAACCGTACACAGTATTCTAAATGCACTGAACCAACGTCTTGTACAATTTTAACATGACCTGCCAGCTCTTCTAATCAATACCCCATCCGAAGAAGATAAGCATACCATATGCCTTATTAACTGCTCTATCCACCTGTGCAGCAATCTTCAGGGTACAATGGACCTCAGCTCCCAGATCTCTCTGCTCATCGACTTTTCCCAAGACTCGTCCATTTATAGTATAATTTGGTCTAGAATTAGACTTCCCAAAATGCATCACCTCACATTTGCCTGGATTGAACTCCATCTGCCACTTCTCTGCCCAACTCTCCAGACTATCTATATTCTCCTATATTCTTTGACAGTCCGCTACCTTTCTGCTTCTCCACCAATCTTTCTGTCATCTGCAAACTTGCTGATCGTACCAACAGTGCCCTCTTCCAGATCATTCGTGTATTTCACAAACAGCAGTGGCCCCAGCACTGATCCCTGTAGAACACCACTGGTCACCTTTCTCCATTTCGAGAAACTCCCTTCAACAACTACTCTCTGTCTCCTGTTGCTCAATCAGTTCTTGATCCACCTAGCTAGAACACCCTGCACACCATGTGACTTCACTTTCTCCATAGTTTGCCATGGGAAACCTTATCAAATGCCTTACTAAAGCCCATGCATATGACATTGACAGCCCTTCCTTCATCTATCAACTTAGTCACTTCCTTAAAGAACTCTATTAAGTTGGTAAAGCATGATCTCCCCCGCACAAAACCATGTTGCCTATAATTGATAAGCCCATTCTTTTCCAAATATAAAAAATAAATAATTTTTTATCTACCAACCCAAATTTCCCTCCCTGATAAGCTCCTCCATTGTCACTAAAGGGATGTATCTTCGTAATCTCAGGAGAATCTGTTGTAACTGATAACACCACAATTTGTTTGGGACAGCTAAAGTCCTACTTGCTAAAATTGCACAAATCGTTTAAGTGACAGAGAGACTGAATCAAATTTTCAATGAGTACATTAATTCTCGATATAAAATTTGGACAAAAGATACTACTGGATTTTTGTATACTCTGAACAGTGTATCTGTTTATTAAACCACTGGGACCATGTCCATCAGACCTAAAGACATTAGCCAATACATTCCTATGGTGCTGTTTTCTCATTTGCTGTTGAAGGCAAAAATGTTCCAGGTTTCTAACAAAAGTGACTTTACATTTAAATTGTAATCCATTGCTAATCAAGCATTTTGGGACATCCCAAAGAAATTGTAAGGCTGTTAAGTGCAAGATTGGCTTCTTTCTTCATTTCATTTTCCTTATCACTTAGAATCATGAAAGAAAATCACAGAAAGAAACTCTAGACTATCTCTTAAATGTGCAATATTCAATTCTGCGGAATATATATGAATTCCTATGGCTTCAATAGAATAATGTAGTTGTATTTTCCATGGAATAGACTTCTATCTGACACGACCACGTTGCATCCCAAAGTGATTTACAGCCAATTAGATACTTTTCAAGAATAGTATTGATGTTGGAAATATAGCATTCAATTTGTGTACAAGTTCTTGCATATAGCAATTATTTTGGTTTGTTGTTCTTTGAGGGATCAGTATTTACCAAAAAGATCTCCTTTCTAATTCTCCAGTTTATGCCATATGAACTGTTATATCCATCAGGACGGAGGCAAAAAAAAACCCCATGGGTGCTGCCTGACCTGCTATGCTTTTCCAGTGCCACAGCTTGCAAAATAGAGATTTTTTTAAATGAGTGACGGAAATTTTGGTACATTGTCTCCTCCAAAGATGGCACCTCTGAGACTGCAGCATAATGCTGAGAGTGGGGGCATGATTCAGAGTGAGAGTGCTAGCTGCTAAACAGAGAGTATTTTTAGATTAATCCATTTGAATACTATACAATCAAGTGAAAGAGAGTTTGATCGAACAATCAGATTTCTACATATTGTGCTTGTATCACAAGTCTGAGGGTGCTGGATTCAATCTGGCCCCATAAAAGATAGAAAATTGTGCAAAGACGTTGTGCCTTGCAAAATAGAAGAAAGTGAGTACTGCAGATGCTGGAGATCAGAGTTGAGAGAGTGGTGCTGGAAAAGCAGGAGAGTCCATGTTTGGGCATAAGCCCTTTATCACGTTCCTGATGAAGGGCTTATGCCCAAAATGTCGATTCTCCTACTCCTTGGATGCTGCCACACCTTGCAAAATAGAGATGAACAAATTTATTTAAATGAGTGATGGGAATTTTGAGCCAGAGGTTTTGTGATTTTACACTTTGGGAAAGCTTATTTCAAACAAATCTACTGAACAGCTGCTGGAAATCCCCTTAAAAGGACAAAACCCCTGTGATTAGACTTACAGTGTGGAAACAGGCCCTTCGGCCCAACAAGTCCACACCGACCCGCCGAAGCGAAACCCACCCATACCCCTACATTACCCCTTACCTAACACTACAGGCAATTTAGCATGGCCAATTCACCTGACCCGCACATCTTTGGACTGTGGGAGGAAACCGGAGCACCCGGAGGAAACCCACGCAGACACGGGGAGAACGTGCAAACTCCACACAGTCAGTCGCCTGAGTCGGGAATTGAACCCGGGTCTTCAGGCGCTGTGAGGCAGCAGTGCTAACCACTGTGCCACCGTGCCGCCCAGTTGTTTGAAGAGTTTTTTTAATATATATATTTAGCATTCCTCCATTCTTGGAATCTGAGGTGGTAGAGTTTCTATTGGTTTAGCAAGGGAGTGTGCTTCCCAAACTGTCTTTCTCAGTTTTAAATACCTTGCCACCATCTGTTCTTCCTCTCCAACAGTGCTTCCCTGTCCAGATCCATGATGTGGTTGTACTTCTCTGCCTAAGGAAACATGACACATTCCTGTCTAATGGCTTGTGGAGACTGTCATTTCTCTATAATTAGTCATGATGTTATTTAAAATTATCAGTGCACAAAATACCTTCCAGGTGACTACAGTTTTCAAACATCTCAATACCTGTGGTTTTCTAACTTTAACTCCCCACATTGCCCCATATTGTGCATCACCCAACTTACTTTCTTGTAATGCTTTCCCCTGCTGTCTCATAATACTTGGCACTGTGATGCAGATAGATAGCATTACAGGCTCCTCAGTTGTCAGTTTGGGCAAAGTTATTGAGGGATTTGGAAGAGGACTGTCTGCTTCACTCTGGATGTGGTTTCTTTCAGAGGATCTTGAAGAGACCAGCAACCATTAAAATTGCCTATTGGTAGCAATCTGGCCTCTGAGTTCAAAACCCAGAGGTCAGGTCCCACTCTAGAGACTTGAACACATAATCCAGACTGACACACCAGTGAAGCACTGAGGGAGTGCTGCATTGTCAGATGAGAAGCCAGAAACTACAGCCCTGTCTGCTGTCTCCAGTGGAAATAAAAGATTCCATGACATTATTCACAGAAGAGCAACTGATTTTTCTCCAGTCATCTGATTAATATTTATCCCTTAGGCAACATGACTAAAAAAATTCTGATCAATGTTGCATTACTGTTTGAAAGGTTCAGATGAGTACAAATTTCATAAATTACAAATACCATATTTCCTACATTACAATAGTGATCACATTTCAAAAATGGTTGCAAATGATAAGTGTTTTGGGGCATTCCAAAGTTATGAAAGAGTCTGGAAGTACAAAATTTGTCTTTCTTTTATTAGGACAATTAGCACAGTGTATTTAAAGAATTTGTGCTTATCCATTCCCCAGATGAATCTAGAGTGACCTCTGCTCTCATGTGTGAATCTCGATTGCAAAACAAACATAGCGTTTTTTTTCAATTAACCTTACATTCTCATATGACAGAAGTAATTACAGAGCCAAAGTCAGCCTAGGCTAATGAAGTTAAAAATCACACAACACTAGGTTACAGTCCAACAGGTTTATTTGGAAGCACTAGCTTTTGAGGTGCTGCCTTTTCATCAGATGGTTGTGGAACATGACCATACAACACATTTACCGCTAATGGAGTCAGGTGTTACTAGGGGACATAGCTTTAAATTAAGGGGTGGTAGGTATAGGACAGATGTTAGGGGTAGATTCTTCACACAGCGGGTTGTGAGTTCATGGAATGCCCTGCCCGTATCAGTGGTGAACTCTCCTTCTTTATGGTCATTTAAGCGGGCATTGGATAGGCATTTGGAAGTTATTGGGCTAGTATAGGCTAGGTAGGATTCGGTCGGCGCAACATCGAGGGCCGAAGGGCCTGTACTGCGCTGTATCCTTCTATGTTCTATGTTCTATGTAACACAGAATTTATAGTCAAAGAGTTCCAGTGTCATGGAGTTGTAATGATATATTATGTAACTTCAGATAAAAATCACACAACACTAGGTTATAGTTCTTAAACAAATTCAGATTTAGTCTCTCATCTTTTAGAATGGGATATGGTGGTTTAGGTTCTTTAATATGTAAATGATAGAATTACATTCTCAAAGTGGTGTCAGCTTATCTAATAGTAGGTGTCATCTCAGCTCAGATAATGCATTAAATGTGTGAAGGTAAAGTCTGTACCAATGTTGAGTCAATTCTATTTCTAAAGTGGGGCTTACAGAATCTTACATGGATTTATGCAGTTTTTGAGCAAAATTACATTTAATTCTGCAAATACAAATTCACCACCGTAAACTTATATGTGTGCGCGTGCAGGAGAGACAAAAGTGGGTGTGTGTGAGTGTGCGCGTGCAGGTGTGAGTGCATGTGAAAGAGTGTGTGTAAGCTTGATCAAGTGTATGTTTGGGTATAGGCCTGTGAATGGGTGTGTGCTTGAGGGTGAGTGCAGGGCATGCATGTGCATACGAGAGAGAGCTTATGTATGGGAGAGGGTCTGCATGAGTGTGTGTGTGCACGTGCATGTATGCTTGTGTGTGTGTGGTGTGTGTCAGAGAGAGTGTATAGTGCAGTGGGGTCACCTGTAGTGTGACATGAACCCAAGGTCCCGGTTGAGGCCTTCCCCATGGGTATGCAACTTGGCTATCAGCCTCTGCTCGGCCACTTTGCATTGTTGCTCCTCCCGAAATCCATCTTGGTGGATGGTCACTCGGAGGTTCGAGGCTGAATGTCCTGGACCGCTGACGTGTTCCCCAATTGGGAGCAAACAGTCCTTGATCAGCCATGATCATATTGAATGGTGGTGCAGACTCGAAGGGCTGAATGGCCTACTCCTGCACCTATTGTCTATTGTCTGGTGATCGTTGCGCGGTGTCCATTCATCTGTTGTTATAGTGTCTGTTCAGTCTCGCCAATGTGCTAGGCCTCAAGGCATCCTTGTCTGCAGCGTATCAGATGGACAATGTTGGCCAAGTCACATGAGTAACTGCTGCATATATGATGGGAGGTGTCCCCACGTGTAACGGTGGTACCTGTGTCGACACTCTAACATACCTTACAGCGACTGCTGTGACAGGGTAGTACGGTGGCGTGGTCGATGTTGTCCTGAAGGCTGGGCAGTTTGTTGTGAACAATGATCTGTTTGAGATTTGGTGATTGCTTAAAGATGAGAGGTTGAGGGAAGGTCTTGGCAAGGTGCTCGTCCTCGTCGATAACATGTTGCAGGCCACGAAGAAGATGGCGTAGTCTTTCGGCTCCTGGACAAATTTAGGCTAATGAAAGCCTTGTTGCTGTAATAATGTTAAAAAGACATGTGTAATTTTTTTTAGGTAAACAAGAATGTTTCATTCCTCACTTCTGATATGTCTTGGACCTTTGTTGAGTATGGAATAGAACCTCCAGGATCACAAAAGTGCATCGGGACACACCAGGTTGCTATGCACCCTGGCTAGAAATTGTTCTAGATATGTCACAACTGATCTTGATGTCTTGAATCTAGGTTATAAACCACTCATCATTCAGGTTTACTGTTATGCAGAGACCTAGTCCAAAGGAAGAATGGGAATACTTAGCGGCAACACTCTAAATTAATGTTGACTATCTGTTTGCAAAATAGTGGCCATTTGAGAAAAAATGACAATGGAGAATTATCTCAGCAAGTACTTGTGTATTTTTCTGGTGGGAAACGTGAAATAAAGGCTAAACCTTTTATCAGACAAAAATAAAACCCCCAACAAATTGAAAAGTACAGCTCTAAGTTTAATTTCACTTTAAGTGATTTAGAGGTTATTGTGGTTTCTGTATTACACAAGCCTTTTAAATTAGTACCATCTGCTTAACTGGTGTGTTGGGAAGAGAGAAGCTTGCAAGTTGAAACATTCAATAACTGTCCATTGGTGAACAAATCCGAGGTTTGCCACAGTGCAACAGGCCAAGTATCTGACTTGTGGAGTAGAGCAAAGACATCAATCTCCCTAAATACTTCAGTAGGGGGAGTGTTATTATTATGAAGCCTGCAGAGTTCTGTTGTAGACAACTGGCTAATCAATGCTGGTTTACTCCACAACAAAATGATGACTGGATGTCCAGAGGACAGAGAGTCTACCTGATAAATTACACGTGAATAACCTGGGCTAGCAATCTTTAAGTAGCAAACCAGAACAGAGATTTATAGACGCAGTATTTATCTCTCATTTAGTTTCCTGTCCTCAACAATAACATCTTGCAATCATGTAATGAAGTGAAATGCCATAAGAACCTTTACAAGAGCATAATCAGACAAAACTGAGCTAATGTTAGGACACTTGTCCAAAAACTTGATTAAAGAGACATTTTTGAAGAGCAACGTAAATGAAGTAAAAGACTTAGAGAGATGAAGAAGTTTAGGGAGGAACTATGGCCTAGGTATATGAACCTACGAAGGCCAATGGTGGGATGGAAACTGGGGATACGTAAGAGGCCAGAATGAAGGAACACATACCTTGGAGCATTGTAAGATTGGAGGAATGTCGTTGCTGTCACTGAGTCATGAGAAAGGGGCAGGTTGGCAACTCAATTTTCCAAGATATAGGGTCTTCAGGCAAGGCAGGGAAGGAGGTTAAAGAGGAGGGTTTGTTGCAATTTTGGTCCGGGAATCTATTACAGAAGTAGAGGGATGACATCTTAAAAAGCTCCTCAAATGAAACTATATAGGTAGAACTTAAAAAAAAACAAAAAGGAGCAATCATATTGCTAGGTGTGTACTTCAGGGTCCAACAGTGAGAAAAATAGAACAGCAGACATAAGACCAAATGCCATTAGGCCACTCAGCCCATTGAGTCTGCTCTGCCATTCCGTCATGGCTGATAAGGTTCTCAACCCCATTCTCCCATTTACATTAGCATTACATTGGTGATTTCCCAGTCCTGACTGCAGTGATTCTTGGAAGATCACCACTAATACCTTCACTATCTCTTCAGCTATTTCCTTCAGGGTTTAGTCTATCTGATCCAGATTATTTATCCACCTTCAGACTTGCAGTTTTTCTAGCACCTTCCCCTTGGTGATGGCCACTGTACTCACATCTGCCGCTTGAGTTTTTGGGATGTTACTTGTGTCTTCCACCGTGAAGACCGACACAATGTACTTGTTCAGTTCCTCCGTTATTTCTTTGTTTCCCATTACTACTTCTCCAGCGTCATTTTCCAGTGGCCCAATGTCCACTTTTGCCTCTCTTTTGCCCTTTATAAATCCAAAGAAATTCTTGCAATCTTCTTTTATATTAGATTATTTACAGTGTGGAAACAGGCCCTTCGGCCCAACAAGTCCACACTGACCCTCCGAAGAGCAACCCACCCAGACCCATTACCCTACATTTACCCCTTCACCTAACACTACCGGCAATTTAGCATGGCCAATTCACCTAACCTGCACAGTTTTGGACTGTGGGAGGAAACCGGAGCACCCGGAGGAAACCCACGCAGACACTGGGAGAATGTGCAAACTCCACACAGACATTTGCTTGCGGCAGGAATTGAACCTGGGTCTCTGGCGCTATGAGGCAGCAGTGCTAATCACTAAGCCACCATGCCGCTCTATTATTAGCTAGCTTACCTTCATATTTAAACTTCTCCCTCCTTATTTCTATTTTTTCTTGTGCTCTGTTGGTCTTTGCGGGCTTCCCAATCCTCTGGCTTCCATCTGCCCTTTGCCGCATTATATGCTTTCTCTTTTGCATTTATGTTAGCCCTGACTTCCCTTGTCAGCCATAGCTGCCTCATCCTCCCTTGAGCATGCTTCTTGAGATGAATTTTTGCTGTGTCTCCCGAATTACTCCCAGAAACTCCTGCCATTGCTGTTACAATGTTTTTCCTATTCTGTCCTCTCTCAGTCAATTCTGGTCAGCTCCTCCCTCATGCCTCTGTAGTCTCCTTTATTCAACCACAATATGGTTACATCTTGTAGAGTAAATTCTAACATGTTATGGTCAATGCCTCCTAAAGGTTCCTTCACCTAAGCTCCCTTAACAAGTGCATCATTGCGCATCGTTAAATCCAGAATTGCCTGATCCTTAGTGTGCTCCACCACAAGCTGCTCCAAAAATATGTAAACAAGTTTTAGAGAAATGTAAATGTAATAGGGTGGTGATGGTGGGGATTTCAAGTGCCCCTACATTAATTGGATTAGTCATAGTTTGAAACATTTGGAAGGATCAGCATTCTTAAAATTCTTCCAAGAGAGCTTTTTAAGGCAGTATATAGAAGTAGGTGTGATCCTCGCCCTAATTTTAGGTAATGAAACTGGGCAAGTACCTGGAGGAGCATTTTGCAGACAATGATCAGAAATTCATTATATTCAAGATTGTTATGGAAAAGGTCAAGTATGGGCCTGAAATCAAAGTTCTAAACTGAGAAACCGCCAATTTTCATTAGATCAGATATGATATGGCTAGATTGGACTGACAACAGAAACATTTAGGTAACTCTGTATCAGGGTGCTCCTTCAATTATTTATTGGGTCAGCATGGTGACTCAGTGGTGAGCACTGCTGCCTCACAGCACCAGGGACCCGGGTTCGATTCCCGCCTCAGGCGACTGACTGTCTGTATGGAGTTTGCACATTTTCTCCATGTATGTGTGGGTTTCCTCTGAGTGCTCCGGTTTCATCCCACAATCCAAAGATGTGCAATTTGGTTGAATTGGCCAAGCTAAATTGCCCATACTGTTCACGGATGTGTAGGTTGGGTGCATCAGTCAGGGGTAAATGTAGAGTAATAGGGTAGGGGAATGGGTCTGGGTGGATTACTCTTTGGAGGGTCAGTGTGGATTTGTTGGGCCAAATGACCTGTTTCCATACTGTAGGGATTCTATGATCTATGATTCTAATAGTGGATGCATTCAAGAAAAGCGAGAGAACATAAGGCCAACATATTTCAATAAAGACAGAGGGTTGGATCAACCACAAATCAAGGATTGAATACATGATTGAATAAAGAGAAACAGGGAGGCTTATGGTAGATACCGAGTGATCAAAACTGCAGAAGCCCTAGAAGAATATAAAATGTGCAAGAGGGAACTTAAAAAGTAATTAGGATCAAGCACAAAGGAGGCGTGAAAGGATAATGACAAAGGAATCACCTAAATTATTTTACAAGTCCATTAAGGGTAAAAGAGTATAGAGAAATGTCATTTAATGGCCTTAGCAGTCATTTGTTACTGAAGTTGGAGGATGTAGGGAGGGTTCCAAATGAATACTTTGTTTGTGCATGAGGTTGAAGAGGTGGTAATAGAAATCAGAGAGAAGGACTGCGATAGAATTAAAGAAATTTGCATTGACAGGAGGTTCTGAATGATAGAGCAGGCTTAAAAGTAGATACATTTACAGGGTCAGATGCAATCTATCCCAGGCTGTTGTGTGAGACCAGGGAAGAAATAGTAGCGCTAGCCATAGTTTTCAATTTCTATCTTGCCACAAGAGAGGTGTCAGAGGACTGGAGGATACTCCGTGTAGTACCATTATTTAAGAAGGGAGGAAGGATAAACCAGGAAACCACATACCAGTCAGTGTAATCTCACTGATGGTGAAACTATTGGAAGTAATTCTGAAGGACAGAACTAATCCGTACTTGGAGAGGCAGGTATGAATGAAGAATAGTCAGTATGCTTTATTAAGGGGAGGTCATGTGTGATTACGTTGATTTTTACAAAGAGGTGACCAGGTTTGGAGATGAGGGCAATGCATTTGGCATAATCAGTTTGGACTTCAACAAGACATTTGTTAAGCTTCGACCTGGGATCTAAGGAAGTTTGACTAATTGGATTCAGAATTGGCTGAGTTGCAGGAAGCAGAAGGTGATCGTTGAAGGGTATTTTGTTGTCTGGAAGTTGTGTCCAGTGGGGTTCTGTGGGGATCAGTGTTGGGGCCTTTTCTGTTTATGGTATATGATTTATTTTTGAATCTAAGGGGATTGATAGTAAGTTTGCAGATAGTATGAAAATTCTTGGGTTGATCATATAAGAAGTAATTAGATATGTACTTGTGGTGCTAACGCATACAATGCTATGGTCTAACTGCAGGAAAATGGGAGAAGAATAGTTCGGTGCTTATTTTTGATGGGGCTGAAGGGCCTTTTTATGTTCAATAGACCTCAATAACCCTTTGACTCTATGAGATGGCAAAGACAGGGAAGAGCAAAGCTATGGAGGTGCCATTAAATGAAACCTCTTTTGGAGAGCTGTGTACAGTTCCGGTTGCCCTGCTACAGGAAGGATATTATTAAATTGGAAAGGGTTAGAAAAAGATTTACCAGGATAATGCCGGGAATGAGAAGTTTGAGTTATAAAGATCGGCTAGGATTTTTTTCACTGAAAGATTTCAGCATATGGCTAGACCATGTGTCCTGGGAGGGTACTGGACTCTTTAGACATTGCAACAAAATCTGGCCCTGTCGTCAGCTGGAGCATCCATGTGTGGAGCAGGATCTCAGCTCAGTAACTTTGCTTCCTCTAACCCAATGTCCTTTCAGAAGGGATGTGAGGCTATGTGTGAGGCACTAACATTACAATGTGGTTATTGAGTGGAATGAGGAAATGCTTTGGCCTATGTCATTGTTTACTTAATCATCCATTTCTTTTCTCTCAGTAGAGCGTGGCCTGTGGATGTAGCTGAGGGACATTGATTGATAGGGCTTAACCTCCTAGGAATGCCCTAGTACGTGATTGGCATTCTGATGAAATACCTAACCGTACTCGAGCCCAAAGTGAGTGTTACAATTGTCATCAAAATTCTAGGCTAGGGATCCCAAAATCTGAGTACCTATTCTGATTTGTGATCCAACTGGAAAATGAATGGTTTGCAGATGGCACCAAAATTGGAGGTGTAGTGGACAGCGAAGAAGGTTACCTGAGAAGGCAATGGGATCTTGATCAGATGGGCCAATGTAGCAAGGAGTTTAATTTAGATAAATGTGAGGTGTTGCATTTTAGAAAGGCAAACCAGGACAAGACTTTATACACTGAATGATAAGTTTCTGGGGAATGTTGCTGAACAAAGAGACCTTGGAGTATAGGTACATACTTCCTCTAAAATGGAGTCAAATGTAGATAGGATAGTGAAGAAGGCAGTTGTTATGCTTGTCTTTATTGGTCAGGGCATTGAGTATAGGAGTTGGGAGATCATGTTGCAATTGTACAGAACATTAGTTAGGCCACTATTGGAATTTTGGGTGTAACCCTGGTTGCCCTTCTATAGGAAGAATGTTGTGAAACTTAAGAGTTCAGAAAAGGTTTACAAGGATGTTGCCAGGGTTGGAAGGTTTGAGATATAGGGAGAGGCTGAATAGGCTGTGGCTATTTTTCCTGGAGCACTGGAAGCTGAGAAGTGACCTTATACAGGTTTATAAAATCGTGAAGGGCATGGATAGGAGAAATAGACAATGTCTTTTCCCTGGGATAGGGTAGTCCAAAACTAGATGGCATAGGTTTAAGGTGAGAGGGGACAGATTTAAAAGGGACCCTGGGGGCAACCTTTTCACACAGAGGGTGGTGCGTGTATGGAATGAGCTGCCAGAGGAAGTGAAGGCTGGTACAATTACAACATTTAAAAGGTTTCTGGATGGGTATATGAATAGGAAAGGTTGAGAAGGATATGGGCCAAATGCTGGAAAATGGGAATAGATCAATTTAGGATATCTGGTCGGCATGGACAATTTGGACCAAAGAGTCTGTTTCCGTGCTGTACATCTCTGTGAGGTCAGGATTGAGCTTGACTGTGATGCCTGGTGTAGTTCTCCAAAACTCAATTGTCCCAAAGTAGAACAAGAAAAGATTACTGCTTTGACCGTGGTTCCAGGTGCCTGTAACCATCCAATGATATGTTTGTAAGATCTGCCACCTTCAAGGAACAAGTGAAGAAAATGACAAAATGGGATTAAATTTTAAACTCGTTTTTAACATTTTTTTCAGTACAAGCACAAAGGTAAAATTTCACCCCATGAGACTGAGAGAAAGGATGGTCATTATAAATGAATTATCAGCCCCAGTTAACTAATATGTTATGTGCAGCTCCTCAACATAGGGATTTCAGATGTTCTTAGAGGAGGGAAACAATTCATTTCTAAGAGTGTTCAGAAGCAAAATGTCATGCAGTGAGTAGTGAAGAAAGGCTGTTTAAATTCTTGTGGTGTTCCCTCAGAGACCAGCCCAATAAACTGGAAGGCTCACCACAAGGGCAGGCACCACTGTGAATAGGAAGATTTGTTTTTGTCTAACCATGAGGCTCCATTTTCTACAAATGATCTATTTCTCTTCTGCAAGCCTGAAGACTTTCTGGGCATGATGATACTAGTACTGGTACGTGGCCCAAGTGGAAGCTTATTTGTATGCAACTGCAGTTTTTGTGTTATTGGGCTAATCATAGAGTCATAGAGATGTACAGCACGGAAACAGACCCTTCGGTCCAACTCGTCTATGCTGACCAGATATCCCAACCCAATCTAGTCCCATCAGTCAGCACCTGGCCCATATCCCGCCAAACCCTTCCTATTCATATACCTCTCCAGGTGCCTTTTAAATGTTGCAATTGTACCAGCCTCCACCACATCCTCTGGCAGCTCATTCCATACACATACCACCCAAAATCCATGGACGTTAGCACCTCAAGTTTTAACACAGTACAAGTAGATGAAGCAGATAAATATAAAAGCAATATCTAAATCTTGAAATGGCAAAGACTTTAGTGAAAGCACAATCGAGATACTGTGTAGAGGTTGGACATCCATTAGGCAACAGAAATCGTACTGAACATATATATTTGGATAAAGTGAGGACTGCAGATGCTGGAGATCAGAGCTGAAAAGTGTGTTGCTGGAAAAGCGCAGCAGGTCAGGCAGCATCCAAGGAGCAGGAGAATCGACATAAGCCCTTCTTCATTCCTCGATTCTCCTGCTCCTTGGATGCTGCCTGACCTGTTGCGCTTTTCCAGCAACACATTTTTCAGCATATATATTTGGATGTCACCATAGATGAACAACTATAGTTACTAATAGTGTTGAGTAAGCAGGGTTTCTTCTGAGAAGTTTAAGGAGTGACTTGATAAAGATCTTCAACATTAACAAGGGTTACGATAGAATAGATGGTAATGCATTGTTTCAACTGGTTAAGAAGACAGTAAATAAAAGGGTATACATTAAACACAATCATAAAAAGAATTGAAAGGAAAAGTTCTGGTTGGAAACTCAAATTCTCTCCTGTCCCTCATTGTTTAAGGGCATAGCAAAGGTAATTAACTGGCCTCTGTTCAGCAATTGTATATTTCTAACATGTCATGCAGTCATTTATTTTCAGTCCTGAGAAAAGTCACTGGACTTGAAACATTAACTCTGATTTCTCTTCACAGATGCTACCAGTCCTGCTGAGCTTCTCCAGCAACTTTTGTTTTTGGTAGTCCTTTCTTTTAAGTCTTCCAATCGAATGTCGCAGGTCAATTCTTGCGTGTATCAGAATGACTATTCATTGTTCCCAATGTTCACACATTCCTGATGAAGAGCTTATGCCCAAAAAAGTCAACTCTCCTGCTCCTCAGATGCTGCCTGACCTGCTGTGCTTTTCCAGTGCCACATTTTTCGATTCTGACTCTCTGACATCTGCAGGCCTCCCTTTTTCCTTCCCAAAGTTCAGACCAGCAAAGATAGTTTATGACTGGTGCCTTGGGTTCTTTCTATGGCATGCTGCAATCAGCCTGTATAGAAGTATTCTGAATGGGCATATCTATCAAATTCATACATTTGGTTTGGCTTTCACCTGGCTTAGAGCAGTGGAATCAGAAGACCACCTGCATTTGAAGATGGTTAAATGAAAAGTAAATCTGTGGCATCCTGTGATTAAGTGGTCAATCTATAGAGCAGCTTTCCTACAGAAGTAATCAATAATGATTCATTTAAAAATAAAGATGATAGATTTCCACCATAGTATGTAAGTCATTTTATATATGACTGGTATAACACACTTGAGAGCTTTGACGCTATGGTTTCTAACACTCTCTCAGCAGTGAGAGCTTCCTCAGATTGTGTCTAGTTTATTATAAGTTAATTGATAGAAATATATGCCACAATTAAAATACAACTCCATTATTAGTGCATCATACTGCTGCTACTAGGATGGTAAAAGGTGAATTAGACAGACCATGTTCTTTTACGGTAGTAAATGACTATGATATTATTTACTCATCCCTCAGCTCTCATCTGATTTCCTGATCACAGTAGGAATTTACCATGTCATGAGTTATAAACAAATCCAATTCTGAGCTTTATTATTAAAGCAAATATACCAGGGAACTACCTCCATTGATTCAGCCTTTTGAGGTAAGTAAATTAAAGTCACAAAATTAATGTTTTTTGGTTTTAATCCATATTGTATGATCCCGCTGGAAGAACAGATTTGTTTAAAAAAGTTCATCATCCAGATGTGGATAAAGTCAGCAACTATTACCTTGGGAAGCTAATACTGGGTCTTCTTTTTAAATCAGTGGAACATGTGGTATAGGTGCTCCAATTCCTATTTTGAAAGGTGCTGCTATTCTTTTTAGATTGATCCAACTGAATTATTTGTTCAACTACACAAAGGGCAGTTAAGAGTTAACCATGTTGGTATGATTCTGAAGTCACATGTACAATATGTAAGGATGACAGGTTTTCATTAAAGGACAACAGCGATCCAGTTGAGTTATTACAATTTGATAGTTGCATTTCACTTTTAAGGAGACTGCCATTTTCTTTTATTTCCTGATTTTTAAAGTAAATACAAATTCTCAAAATACTACTGCGAGATTTGAACTCACAATCTCGATGTCCTTCATTGGTCAGAGTATTGAGTACAGGAGTTGGGAGGTTATGTTGCGACTGTAAAATGTTGGTTAGGCCACTTATGGAATATTCCATGCAATTCTGGTCTCCTTCCTATCAGAAGGATGTTTGTGAAACTTGAAGAAAGGGTTCAGAAAAGATTGGAGCTATAGGGAGGGGTTACCAGGGTTGGAGGATTGGAGCTATAGGGAGAGGTTGAATTGGCTGCGGCTGTTTCCCTGGAGTGTCGGAGGCTGAGGGATGACCTTATAGAGGTTTACAAAATCATGAGGGGCATGGATAGGATAAATAGACAAAGTATTTTCCCTGGATTGGGGGAGTTCAGAACTAGAGGGCATAGGTTTAGGATGAGAGGGGAAAGATATAAAAGAAACCTAAGGGGCAACATTTTCATGCAGAGGGTGGCCCGTGTATGGAATGAGCTGCCAGAGGAAGTGGTGGAGGCTGGTACAATTGCAACATTTAAAAGGCATTTGGATGGGCATATGAATAGGAAGGGTTTGAAGGGAAATGGGCCAGGTGCTGGCAGGTGGGACTAGATTGGGTTGGGATATCTGGTTGGCATGGATGAGTTGGACCAAAGGGTCAGTTTCCATGCTGTACATCTCTATGACTCTATGACTCCTTCATTTTCAAGTTCTGAAATGACTCAAAGTTGAACCTTTGGGGTGACTGTGATTCTATTTGTTATTATAGTGTTATAAAGATATACTGCATGGACACAGACCCTTCTGTCCAACTTGTCCATGCCGACCAGATGTCCTACATTAATCTAGTCCCATTTGTCAGCACTTGGTCTACATTCCCCTACACATCTTCAAGTGTAACTTCATTATTGTCATGCCCTGCTCATCACTACACTACCTGCTGTCATCGTTAAGTTAGTCAGAGTGAGACACACTACAAACTCTGTGCCCCATGAATCTCTTCTAGTTCTTGCTCTATAGTCAAAGCTAATGGAAAATGATCTAACTTGACCATTACTTCTTTAGTACTTCAATGGCCCAGTTACAAAATCTGTCATGTATTTATCTGCCTGGTGTTTCAAAGTCCCTGAATTGCACCCTTGGGCTCCTATCAGTTTCTAAACACTTCAATGTCAAGCTTAACTAAAGCAAGAAAAACAGAGTGGACTTTACTGTACCTGTGTCAGAACGTATGGTTTAATTAAAGTGTTGATCTCTCTGTTTTCATGCAGCCGTTTCCACACTCTGCTAGACTTCTGAAGAATTTCAATTTTGACCACTTCATCATAGCTATTCACAACTTTTCATCAAGTCACCTCTCAGTCTCTTTTACCCGGACTCTACAGCAAGCAGGAACTAGAAAACAAATCAGGATCAGAGTCAGTATAACAAATCAAAGTGCACGTGCTGTCATGAGTATTTAATTATGTTTTTGTCAATTAAACCCGATGAAGGGATTTCCCAGGATTCGTATCACCTTTGAATAACCCATGTTCCTGGACCCCAAGTTCCTCTGTTAAACTTTAACAAGTTAAGATCTACTTCTTTTCCAAATTCTTTCCTCTGAAGTGTTTTACATAACCACTTCCTGTGCCAAACTGTATCTGCCACTTGTTATCCCAGTTTTCAAACCAGTGTCCTCTGGGCATCTTGCATAATGTTCACCATAATTTGCAACCCTTTCACTATCATGCCTTCTCAAGGCCCACCCAAACATACCTTTCTGTTACTATACTGCAGGTAATTTCCTTTCAATTATGCCTATTGTGTTCTTTTGTTTACCATCTTAAATTGGTTTACTCAAGTCCCCTATTTTTTTTCATTCACAGGATGAGAGTATCGCTGGATGGGTCAGCATTTATTGCACATCCCTAATTGCCCAGATGGCAATTAAGAGTTAACCACATTGCTGTGGGTCTGGAGTCACATGTTGGCCTCACCATCTTCCCCAAAGGATATCAGTGAACCAGTTTACTGCCCTGAGAAATGCCCTTCGGCCCATTGAATCCATTCTGTTCTTCAAGCAGCTTAAATCCAATTTCTTAAATCTTAATTTAATTTAATTTTAATTTAATCTTAATTTAATTCTTAAATCCAATTTCCCAGCACTTGGCCCATGGCCTTGCCAGCTATGCATTTTAAAAGTTCACCTAAATATTTCTTAAATGTTCTTTAATGGTTCCTGCCTCAACCTCAATAAATTCCATATAGCCACCATCCTCTGTTTGAAAAATATTCTCCTTAAATCCTTTCTCAACCACCTATCATTTACCTTAAATCTATGCCCCTTGGTTATTGACCGCTCTACTCAGGGGGAATATTTATTCCTGTTGACCCTATCTATACCAGTTACAATTGTATGGACCTCAATCAGAACCCTCTTCAGCCTTCCAAGGAAAAAACACCTCCCCTATGCAGTCACTTTTCATAAGTGAAATGCTCCAGCCCAGGTAGTACTCAGGTGACTCTCACCTGTACCCTCTTCAATGCAATTACATCCTTCCTATAGTGTGGTGACCAGAACTGAACATGTTACTCCAGCTGCAGCTGAATCAACATCCTATGCAACTCAATTGCAACTTCCCAGTTCTTGTATTCACTGCCTCAAGAAATAAATGTAAATATCCCATAGGCCTTCTTATCCCCCTGTTCTATTACCTTCAAGGAGCTATGTATACATGCAGACCAAGAGTTCTGCTGATTGTTAGAACAGCCAAGGGTTTACCATTCCTTGTGGATACATTTGTCTTATCTACTCTGATTTGAAGGCTTTTTTTTGCATTTAAAGTAAGGCCACATTTGGTAACATCATTAACTATATGATCTTTAATTCACCATAATTTAATTTCCCCTGTCATCCTTGAGACTTCAGCATGGTAAGTGTTTGGGATTGTATTTATTCACAGAATTTATATTATGCATATTCTCCATGGACAGAATTTTTCTGGATAATAAATCCTACTTAAATTAGCAGAATTTGCTGTAGTTTTTGTTGCAGCAGGCTTGGCGTTTACTGCTTTGAGTGATCTATCATTTTAATTCCCAGTGTCATCCTCCTTTTTCAGTTCACTCATTTATTCCAACCACACAGATAACGGAAAGTTTCTGGATCCTTCAGTGTGCTTCAGTGTAAGAATTTGCTCCTTTCTCACGATCTAGTTGCACTTGTACAGTGGAAATGATGACTTAAGATACACAATCACTCAAAGTCATGCTACGCATTCTCAGAAGAAGGCAGCGGAGAAAATTCCTGTTATCAAGCTGACAAACATCATCCTGAGTCGTCAACAGCTCTTAAAGCAGTCACCAAGAAAGCAAGGCAGAGTAGAAAATACCAGCAGCTAACGCAAGCTTGCATCTGACTGATTGACATCTAGTTAGTTTTATGTCAATTCAGGCAGAGGCAGGCCATTCAGCCCAACAGGTCTGAGTTGGGTTTATGCTCCAACAAATTTCCTCACATCATCCTTATCTAACTATATCAGTATATCATTCTATTGCTTTCTCTTTTATGGCGTCCCTTAGATGCTTAAATATTATTCATCTCAATTATTATGTTTGGTAGCAAATTGCACATTCTCATACCCTGTAGGTGAAGAAGTTTCTCCTGAATTCTCTATTGGATTAATGAGTAACTATTGCTTATCAATGTTAGTGATTATAATGAGGTCAGCCATCTGAACCTCATGGACTATGAGTTCCCTGATTGGGGCTGTTAATCTTGCCCAAACAGGAAGCCCTGGCTGACAGGTGAAAAGAGTGACAGAGGTTCTGACACTCTGGAGGCTGACTCTGATGAGGCTGCACTAGAGTCAAGGACTTTCCACCTGTTAGTAAAGGGTGACTTAGTGACGGGATAACGGCTACTGTGGAGTCATTTCAGACGATCCCTAATTTTGGTCTCCCAATAGTTGGAAACATAAAATAAAGTTAGGAAATGTGAACCTATGACAGGATCTGGCTGTCCTTGTACAATTAAACTAATGAGATCAATGAAAGTAAACAGACAGGTGTAAGCAAGCAGGGTCAAAAGGTGTGGCACTGGAAAAGTACGGCAGGTCAGGCAGCATCCAAGGAGAGGAGAGTCGACGTTTCAGGCAGAAGCCCGTCATGGTATGTCGGCTTTCATTGCAAAATGATTTGAGTTCAAAAGGAGGGATGTCTTGCTGCAATTATACAAGAGTTTGGTAACACCGCACTTGGAGTAACATTCCCGCAAAGCCATTCTAAAGCTTTGCGCACGTTGGTGGCATTGACTTACTGATCGTGGCCTTGACTCACAGTTCCAGAAGTCATTGCGTTGAATGTACTTCAGAGGTATGTGCATGATGGCAAAAATCAAGTAATTGAGAAGAGAAGAGGAACGTTGGCCTTCAATGAAGGGAGTTGATGGAGTAAAAAAAGTAGTGAAATTTTGCTACAAATGTAAAGGAGCAATCATGAGGAGTGCAGTTCTGGTCTGCATAATTAAGGAGAGATATAATTGTATTGGAAGTAGTTCAGGGAAGGTTTATTAGGCTGATTTCTGGGATTAAAGAATTGTCTCATGAGAAAAGATTGAGCAAGTTTGGCCATTGGATTTGACATGAGGGGGTTTGGCAGGTTAGATATTGTAAGAATATTTTCTTTTCAGAGCTAGGGGATACAGTTTCTAAATTATGCTTAAAATGTATATAAGTTGGAGTTTCTTCTCTCAAAACATCTTTGGCATTAAGAATTCTCTTCCCTAGCAAGCAGTGGAGGTTGAATCACTGGATCCATTCAGGGCTGAGTTAGACAGACTCTTGATTGACAAAGGAATTGAGGATTATAAGCAAAGACAGGAAAGAGGAGTCATGGCCCTAAGAGATCAGCTATGATCTTATTAACTGACATGACCAAGGGCATGATAAAGAGTCCAATTGGCTTACTCCTGCTCCTACTGTTTATGCTTTTACTCCTTACATCATAACATCTGAAATGCCACAAAGACCAAAGTGTACTTTCAGGCATTCTACAATTATCACAGCCTCCTGGAGTCTGAATAGTATATGATCGTGATGAAATGGTCAGTTTCTGTGAGAGTGAAGAGGTCAATTCCAATCTTCATCCATTTCGTCTGGAATGTTACAAATGGCTCTTTAGCTTGCTTAGCTTGATGGTCATTACAAACACCACTGTAGCTGATGTGGTCCTAAATCTCATTGCTTGCATTTGCCCAGTAGAGGACATCCTTTCAGCACCACTTCCTGCAGCATTTGAAGAGTTGCATCTGTTTCTGTAATTTGCTAACTTCAGTGCTGATGTGCCAGTCTATGGTATACAATGATTGATTAGAATCATAATCTGGTATCTCTTTAGCAACCATCTTATAGCCTTCCTCCTCTTCTTTGCAACAAAACAATTACATACATAGTAGTTCAACTCCTTGCTGTTGAAGCAGTCCTTTCCCCATGCTTTTGCATTGATCTTTCTGCTGGCCCTTCTGTAAGATGGTCTGCCTTTTCTTCATTGCCTTGTGCTTTTAGGGCTTGAACTACCTATCAACTACCTCTCCCAACAATACTCTCCAGCTAATAATTAACTACCAGATCATCCACACAGGTCCAATAACTTTATCGAGAGTGGGGTTCTTTTAATGGACAGGGCTTTAATGAGATCATACTTTAGTTGCCCAAATTCCCAAAATTCAGCTGGATGTCTCGCTGCAGTATTCTTTCTGTCTTTCTGAGCTGCATGTTAAATATGTAGCATTTATAAATATGATTGGCACAGGGGCTGCAAGGTCCCCAAAGTTTCATGCATCTTACTTTCTCATCATTGGTGCAATACAGCTTATTGGGTTCCTTTCCCATCACTATTAATGGTGGTGCTACCCTGATTTGTTCAGGTATAGGTTGTTATAATACACATTTCATCAGCGTGAATTCACTGTAACACGATGAATTGGGGATGCTGTTTCTACAGCAAACATTTAAGATATGCATTGATCCTAACATGATTACAGTGCCAACACTTTAAGCGCGATTTTTATATTGGACAACAATGCACTTTTTGTGTTATAGAAAAACTGACTGTACGTTTTTCCACTCTGTGGCAATTTCATCCTTCTGATGTTGAAAAATTGTCAATTCAATCTCACATCTCCCATTATCTCCACATTGAATATTCCAGTGCCTAATGCAAAGCTGTAATGTCTCACAAGCTGTCAATATCCTGCATAAGATTGCAGACCAAAATTTAATTCTTCTGTTTTGATTTTACATCTGCTGGCTTTCTTCCAGCTATAAAAATTCACTCAATCCCAGCTGCACAGATCTGACACCATGTTTCATGCAGAATGGTTTCGACATTTAAAACGGTTATTTAATGTCATGAGTATGATAATTCACAGTGTACTAGGGTATTTATTCAAATACTTTCTAGCAGCCATGATAATACCGATGTCCTGAGGTCAAGTGTGCTTCCTGCTATCAGTAGCCTAGCTGAGGTCATGTACTTTAATACAGACACAAATTCAAAGCTAGAGACATGGAGTCATACAGCACAAAAACAGACCCTTCAGTGCTGAACAAATTTCCCAAGCTAAACCAGTCTCATTTGGCCCATATCCCTCTCAACCTTTCCTATTCATGTACCTATTCAAATGTCTTTTAAACATTGTAACTATACCTGCATCTATTACTTCCTTTGGCAGTTCATTCCATGTATGAACCATACTCCGCGTAAAAAAAAGTTGTCCTTCAGGTTCCCTTTTTACATCTTTTGCCTCTCACCTTCAAAATATGTCCCCTAGTTTTGAACCCCTCCAACCCCAGGGATAGATTCATCTTTTCTATGCCCCTCATGATTTTATAATTGGCCTTAGCTAACTTCGAAAGCTTGATCTCACTTGGGGACCTCTTGCTCGAAAGTGCCAGTTGTGGATATGAGAGAGTGTAAAAATGCAGCACAGTTGTGGTGTCCCTCATTGTGAAGGCCATTTGACAATCAGCCACAAAGAAAGAGCAACGGGATGACACAGTGGTCATCCGACAACCACAGCCAGAATGGTTTTGAACACTCTGGGATGCGAAGGCAGGAAAAAACTCTTCTGCAAAGGCACAGAATTAAATCTGTCCATGTACAAAGACTTGTTTTGACACAAGGAAAGCCAAGCAGAGTGAATAGTGAAGAAATTAGATGAAAGGGTTGAAGGAGGGGTTCCAGAGAGGAGAACCAAAGCACAAGCAGGAATAAGGGCTAAATAGATAAAGTCCATTACACACAACCTGGATGTTTATAACCTGCTTCTTCCTCTGTATTCATCACTGCCCTTTGCTACTTTCTGGAGGACTTCAGTTGCTGTCCAGCACTTTACTATTGGTGATTGGTCTGGGGTGTTTGGGGACATTTATTTTCTTTGTGGCTCAGTACAATGCTGCACTGAGCTATTTATCACCTCCTTTTTTCTTTTTCTGTTCTGTTTGACATAATATTTTCACCACATGCCTCGAGCTAAAAGTAAAATACTGTGGATGTTGGAGATCTGGAATAAAACAGAATGTGCTGAAGAAACTCAGCAGGTCTGGCAGCATCTGTGGAGGGAGAAACAAAATTGATGTTTCAAAACTACGATGACTCTTTGGAATCAAAGAGAGGTGGAAAACTGATTGGAGTTTCATAAGCTTGACAAAGACTGGAGGGACGAGTGATATGAGAAAGAAGATTGGGGAAGGTTAGAGGGCAAAGGTAAAACAAATAATAAAAGGTAAAGGGATTGATCATTGAGTTGAAACTTCGGTGACTCATCGGTACACAGCAGGTGTTAAAAGCAAGAATAAAGGTCAATTCAACAAAAACATGAGAACAAGATACTGACACTGGGGACAAAAAAAAATTCAATGAAAAGCAGGGTTTAAATTGTTTGAATGCAGTGTTGAGTCCAGAAAGTTAAGAGGATAATGAGATACTGTTCATTTAGCTAGAGTTGGGCTTCACTGGAACCACCACTGCAGCAGGCTGAGAGCAGGAATGTGAGCAGCAGAATAAGATAATGCATTTAAATAACAAGCAACTGGAAGTTTGAGATCTTGCATTGTGGGCTGAGTGGAAATGATCTGCAATATAGTCACCAGAGGTGGAAACTAAGGACAAAAGGATCGTTATTGTGGTTATGGAAGGTTGAGAGAGGGTTGATGGCAGAATCACAGGCAATTTTATTCATTTGTAGGTATAAATATCTCTGACGAGGCCAATATTTGTTGCTCATCCTTAATTGCTCTTCAGAAGGTGGTAATGAGTTGCCTTCTTTAGCTTCTGTAGTCCATGGGTTGTAGGGACACCCCGCTAGGTTTTTAGGGAGAGTGTTCCAGGATTTTGATCTGGGAACGGTGAAGCAATAGTGATAATGTCATAAGTCAGAATGGTGTGTGGCTTAGAAAGGAGCTTGTTGGCAATGGTGTCCCCATGTATATGTTGATAATAAATAAATATAGTCACCACTTTATGGTGGCATGATGGCACAGTGGTTAGCACAGCTGCCTCACAGCGCCAGAGACCCGGGTTCAATTCCTGCCTAACCCGGGTTCAATTCCTGCCTCAGGCAACTGTCTATGTGGAGTTTGCATGTTCTCCCCGTGTCTGCGTGGGTTTTCTCCGGGTGCTCTGGTTTCCTCCCACAATAGGTGTATTGGCCGTGTTAAATTGTCCCTAGTGTTAGGTGAAGGGGTAAATGTAGGCGTATGGGTGGGTTGCGCTTCGGTGGGTCAGTGTGGACTTGTTGGGGTGAAGGGCCTGTTTCTACACTATAAATAATCTAAGTAAATTTTCTAAAAAAAAAAGAGTTGTGGGAGGGAGGGGAGGGGTGTACAGGTAGGACTGGAAAACGGCATGTTCTACAAGTCCCACAAACAGGAGAGGCATAACTTAAGGTCAAGATGGTTCCCATTGTCAAACCTTTTATTTGGAGGAATAGCGACAAGCTAAAGGAGAAGTTGTTCAATGAGAAGCCAAGCACAGCCAGGTGGAGGAGATGGTGGTGGTGGTGGGTGGACCATCTTCAAGGAAGAAGCCAAAAGGCCTCAGGTCATCCTGGTGTGGATAGAGGTAGAGAGTGATTGTACATCCGACAAGAAGAGAAGGTGGTCTGGCCTAGGAAACTGGAAATTTTTGAAATGATGTAGAGCATTAGAAGAGCCATGAGGGAGTGACTGGACAAGTGGAAAAAAAAATGCATCAAGGTAGGGAGAAATAAGTCAGTGAATACCAAATATGTTTAGCATGAAGCCTGAGAGTTGAATTATTTTAACTTGTTTGCCTTGGCAATTGGGAAGAAATATTGTTTTTCTACAAGATGCCACAGACCTTGATTCGACCTTGTTGTAAAATTTGTAGAACTAAAACTGTCACTCACAGGAGTGATAAATGGCAAGAAGGTGACTATAAGGGTAACTTATCCTATTACAGACATGGTTCTCAGAAAAAAAAATACGTCTCGTGTGTGGAACGATTGCTTGTGGAATGAAGCTAGGAAATAGTTTCTGCAGAACTCTCTGGGATATTATAAGAAAACATAGTTTTGACGCATCCTATAAATAAATGTTATATTTTTAAAAAAAATTTTCAGTATCATTTTGAGGGTGTGGTAGATTTAACTACCATGATTATGCCAGAGGGTATGGTATTTGTTTACATTGTTAACTAATTCTTTGAAATGCTGGCCACACATTTTCATGAGGTTTTATAAATTCAGTATCATAACACTGCTCTCTCATTGAATTATAGAATCATACACCACAGAAGGTAATTTGTCCCATCAAATTACTGAATCCATGCTGAATCTTTGAAAGACCTAGCAATTCATTGTGCTCTCCTACTTTTCACTATAGCCCTGAAAATATTTTCTTTTCCATTATTTCCCTAATCTCCTTTTGAAATTACTATTGAATCTGTGTCCATGATGTTTCTGATTATACTCGCTGCAGAAACACAGTTTTCTACATCTCTGCCCAGGTTCTTTTTCCTAATTGTCTTGAATGCATATCTTCTATTTTATAGACCTTCTTACCAATAGAAACAATTTATTCCTTTCCACACAGACAAAATGCTCCCTCACAATCATGAGTACCTCCAGGAAAGCAATAGAAAATTGTGATGGCTACTTTTCCTTTTCTTAAACTGAGTGGCCCGTTTAGACATTCAGTTTAGGGTTAGCGTTGTTGCTATGGGACAGGAATCACGTATAGACCAGGGTAAAGAGAAGCAGATTTCTTTCCCAAAAGCTACTAAGAAATTCAATCAGCTGTATTTTATTAATGAGAATTTGACAATTTCTAGTTACTTTTACTGATACTAGTTTTTTTTTGTTAATTCCAGATGCTCCAATTGTACTCAAATTAAAAATAAAGAATTGCAAACAAAAACAGAAGTTGATGGAGAAACTCAGCAGGTCTGACAGTATCTGTGGAGAGAAAGCAGAGCTAACAGTTCAAGTCCTGTGACCCACCACAGATGCTGAGTTGCTCCAGCAACTTCTGTTCAAATTTAAAAATGTTGGCTTCCTCTTACTTTGGTTTTCCTTGTGAAGTTCTCCAACTTCTATTTTTGTTTCAGATTTCCAGCGTCTGCAGTTCTGTATTTTACTTTTTAATCTGAGTTCATTTGGAGAATCTGGAAACAACAAAAAACATTTCAACAAAATGTGTATTTTTATCAGCAATAGTCAAGTTCTACACAACCAAATGACTGTTTATTTACTTGAGTCACAGATACCCAGAGAGACAATAAAGGCCAAAATCAGGTTATCAGCAACATATTTTTACTTACAGGTAAATTTAAAAAAATAAATTATTTAACAATTTTTTCCAACAGAGCGTGAAACCTAAGGTTATGCCATTTTTCATTTCCAAACATATTGATAATGCTAAATGAGACACAGTCCCACAATTGAACAAGTATGTAAACTGGATGAGATTGAATAGATTGATAACAGGGTTACCAATTTAGGCCATGCTGTTTGCTGAAATGCATTGATTTCGCTCATTGTTTGATTTGATTTGTTTATGCCAGAATATTGCTTCAATAGATGACCATACCATAATTTGAATTTGCATTTAAAAACTACCCACACACCGTAAACTCTCACAGCGGTAGAAGTTTCACAACACAGCTCACTATACCATTGAACATATCATAAATCTCTCTGAGTTAACCTGCCTGGTTTAAATTGCATTTCTGTATTTCAATAGTTTGGTCATTGATGCGTTTGGTGATAGGTTCATCCTGTTGTAGCACTCCTGCACCTTGATGATGAAGTTCCTAACAGCCCTTTTGCAACTTAGGATATTCTGGGGCATGTCATGAACAATGAAGTAGCTTTGAAGTATAGTCAATGTTGCAATTTACGGAAGACAGCAGCCAAAATGTACATAGCATGCTTCCACAGTCTGTTTGAAAATGGTTATGATCGAGGAGCAAACAGTGGACAGGAAACCCCAGGTAATCCCTTGTTTATTTTCTTTGTTAAGTCTTTCTTTCGTTATGTGGCCTGCGAGGTTTAATATGATCTTGGTTTAAATCTTATCAGAATGAAAATGCCTCCCACAAGGCATTACTCCCACTGCCCTGGGAATATAAAACAGCTGATGTGCCTAAATCTGCAACCTTCTGAGACAAAGTTGAAGATTCAGATCTCATTGCAATATTGCAGTCTTCTTTTAAATGAATCTCCGTTATTTGAAAAGACTGGTATCAGTTGAGAGCGGGAGTGGAAGTTGGAGGAATGTCGGGGTTGCTGCTTTCTGGATAAATATATTTGGCCAGGTACCAGTCATTCTACCACAAACAATGTTTCTTTCTCAAAGCATTTGTGCAGGAATTTCCTTCTTTGAGGATTAGTCATTTGTGGTTGTTTTGCTGTTGGATTGTTGTCAAGTTTATACAAAGATATACAAATCATAAATCCATCAGTAACACCAATTCACAATGTCCCATCTAATTGCTGGTTAGATGAAACTGAGATGATGCTTGGCCAAGGACTAGTCTTTGGGCTCCCGTAGTAAGACTGTGAAATTACTTATGTATTATCACACTCAATGCTCACTCTGATGAGTTAATGCAACGAGGAAGCACCTATAGCACTTGAGACTGTACTACAAGCATCTGTAAACAAGGTAAACAATGAGATTTGTGTTCTGCACTGCACTCTTAGTACTTGAACAGTGAAACCAAAATTCAGTGTCTATATCAAACAAATACTGGGTGGTGAACCTGTCCGTCCTTTCCTGTACCTCTAAAGGAGAAATTGCATTAAGTAGCTACATGTTTTTCTAGAAATGTTATTATTTATTTCATGCTGTCCTTGACAGCAGTGGCTGATAGTCTTGTCTCTGAGAGAGATATTTAAGGTTCCACTCCAGAGATTTGAGTCAAATGTTTAGATTGAAACCTCAGTGCACTACTGGGGGAAATTGCTGTCTATTGGATAGGATGATATCCAATATCCTGTTGCCTCCATCTGTGAAAGATTCCTTGCCTCTATTTTGAAGGAGAGCAGTGGGGTTCTCCGTGGTCTCTAGGAAATATTATCCCTCAAGCAGCACCTGTTACACACAATATGATCAAGAACTGAATGCTTTTTTTATGGGAGCTTGCTGTGTGCAAATTGGCTGCCATTTTTCTTACACCACAATGGTGACAATACCTCAGAATTATTATTTTGGCTGTGATGTTCTTTGGGATGTCTCCAAATGGTGAAAGATCCTATATAGATAAAAGTCTTCCTTTTTCCTTCTGGACTGCAGTTATCTTAGCCAAATCATAACATAGAACAGTACAGCGTAGTACAGGCCAATTATCCTACTCTAAGATCAGACTAACCTACATACCCTTCATTGTACTATCTTCATGTGCCTATCCAAGATCTGAGCTGAAAATACCTGTAGTTTGTTTTGCAAGAGAAATGAACAATTTATAATCAGAGATCAAAAAACATTGCTTCACTTCTCTTATCCTCAAAATATCTCTTAAAAAAAAAAGTTATTCATTTCATTTAGGAAGAAATTATAAGCACAATTAAATATGGAATTCTGTTGCAAGAATTAGAGCATTGAAATTACATTTTCCAAAAAAAATGCTCCTTAGTACTCACTCCTGGATAAAAACTACAACATTTGGGGAAATAATATTCAATTTCTGTTCTGCAACATGGAAGTTACTAGCAAATAGGTAAGGGTGAACCAGTGTATGTGGTATGTTTGCATTTTTAGAGTCTCCTGATAAGACCTGACACAGATTTGTAAACAAAATTACATCAATTGGGAAAGGGGATAATATGCTGGTCTGAATTCAGGATAGGCAAATGAATAAAAAACAAAGCAATAAATGGGGCATTCTCAAATTTGCAGGCTATAATTAGTAGTGTGTTTCAAGGATCAGTGCTAAGACCCAGATGTTCACACAATCTGTTAATTTGGTTGCAGGTACAAATTGTACATTTTCCAAGTTTGCAATGGTACAAACTATGTGTTGTGCGAATGATGGAAAGAGGCTTCAAGTGGATTTGGACAGATTGAGAGAGTGAGCAAAAATGATATACACCGAACCTAATGTGGATTAGTGTGAGATTATTCACTTTGGTATGAGGAACAGAGAGGCAGTTTATTTCTTAAATTCAAGAGTTTTATTTTCCAATAGAACCTTGATGTCCTTGTTCATAATTCACCAAAAGCGAGCATGCAGGTTAATCAAGGAAGACAAATGATATGTTACCCTTTTATTACGAAAAGATTTCAGTACAGGAATAAAGCTTCAATTGTATGGAACCTAGGGAAGACCACACCTGGAGTGTTGTGTGTATTTTGGTCTCCTTACTTAGGGAAGGATATATGTTCTACAGGAGAAGTGCAGTGAAAGTCCACCCTACTGTCCTGAAAGGTGGCATTGAGGAGACTGGGTCTGTATTCTCTAGAGTTTAGAAGAATGAGAGGTAATCTCTCTGACACTTAAGGAATAGAATGGGCAGATGCAGAAAGAATGTTTCCTATGCCAGTAGGGGAGAGGTTGGTCATGTTGTTGGTCTGGAACGAGTGGACACAGGTCTCAGAATAAAGGTCAGACAATGTAAGATAGATGAGGAAGAGCTTCTTTGTTCAGAAAATAGCGAGTCTTTGGAATTTTCTAACTCAGAAGGCTATGCAAATTCAAGCATTGAATATGTTCATGAAAGAAATTGATAGACTTCTAGAAACTAATGACATCAAGGGAAATGGGAATAGTGTGCAAAAACAGTATTGAGGCAGTTGATCAGCCATGAACTAGAATTGTGAAGTAGGCTCAAGGGTTGAACAGCTTACTGTTGCTCCATTTAATTAAATGGAATTGGGAGTAAAGATGCAATTACTCTTAAAATTAAAATCTTGAAGTACTTCAACTCTGTGGATTTGCAAATGTATGAATCACTTTAAAATCGTGATGATCAAAATGGAAAGTTTATTTGTCATGAATGAAAATCCCCAATTTTATACGGTCCATGAATGGTGACTCTTTTACAGAGGGCGTAGGTTTAAGGTGAGAGGGGAGAGAGTTAAAAGGGACCCAAGAGGCATCTTTTTCACACATAAGATGCCGAATGTATGGAACGAGCTGCCAGAGGAAGTGGTGGATTTGGATACAATCGCAACATTTAAAAGACATCCGGATGGGTCCATGAATAAGAAGAGTTTAGAGGAATCTGGACCAAATGCTGGTAAACTGGACTAGATTAGTTTAGACTATCTGGTTGGTATGGACAAGTTGTATCAAAGGGTCCAATTCCATGCTGTTTAACTCAATGACTATGACTCCATGCTGAGGGTCCAAGCACTTTTCTAACCCTCTTCAACTCTTTGCCTCTCTCTTTCATTCCTTTGAGAAGCTCCTAAAACTAACCTTTTCAACCAAGTTTTGTTCATCTTCCTAATTTCTCAGTTTATAGCTTAGCATCAAATTGTGTCGTATCGTAAGGATGAATTAGTTAGCCAGAGAATGCCCAGATACACTTAAAAGCTGTGAATTAAAAATTATTATAATGTTTTGTCTCAAACTCCTTATCAGGCAGAAGAAATTGGCTATTTCTACCAATTTAATTTTCTACCAATCTAAGTATTAGGCAATGAGAAAGGGATAGTTAATGATCTTGAAAAATAAACTTCAGAGAATAGTGACCATTGTAGGATAGAATTTCTATTGCACTTGAAAAATGTGTCATTCAATCTGATTCAAGAGTGCTAAATCTAAACAAGGACAATATGAGGAATTTAGTTGCAGTGGATTGGAAGATTTGATGGTAGGCAATGGCTAGTATTTAATGAATAAATCCTTAATTTTAAAAAAAGGATATGTCCTTTAAGTCTGAAAGATCCAACAGGAAAAGTGACAGAGCCACAGATAATGAAATAAGTTAAGGATAGTACCAGAGCAAAGAAGGCTTATAAATTGCTAAAATAACTTAGTAAGCTTGAGCATTGGGAGAAATTTATAATTTGGCAGAGGAAGACAAAGAAATTGATAAAGAAAGAACAAAATATGAATGTAAATTATCAATAAACCTAAGAATGGATTATAAAAACTTATAAAGGTATGTTTAAAGGATAAGATCAGCAAAGACAAATGATGCTCAGAGACAGGACATTTTATAATCGGAATTTGCGAAACAGCAGAGAAGCTAAATAAGTACTTGGTGTCAGTATTCATGGTGGAAGATACAAGCAGTTTCTTTGAATAATTGAAATTCAAGTTCCCAATGAGAGTGAAGAACTAGAAAAAAATATATATTCGTAAAAAAGTAATTTGGAGCAATTAATGGGACAGTAAGTTAATAACTCCTCAAGGCCCACTGATCATCATGCAAGGATGTTAAAGAAATAATGATGTATTGCTGATCATGCTGCAATGATACCTGCAGATTGGAAGGCTGCAACACGCAATTCCACTGTTTAAGAAAGGAGTGCGAGAGAGAAAACAATGAACTACTGACCTGTTAGCCTGATGTCAGTAGTCACGGAAATACTAAAATCTATCCAAATAGATGTGTATTTGGATATTTAGAAAATTATTGTCTAATTGGGTTGAGTCAATATGGATTTATGAAAGGAGAAATCAAATTTGGCAAAAATATTGTGTTTTGATGATGTTACTTGTAGAGTTGATCATAAGGAACCAGTGGATGTGGTGATTTGGATTTTCAGAAAGCTTTCAATAAATTCCCAACACAGGAGGTTAGTAAAAACATTAAGGTGCACCTTTGGCAAAGGTAGAAAACAAGACGATGTAAATGACTCAGTCTAAGGTTGGCAGACTGTGACAAATGAGGATTAGTGATTTTTAGATTAGACTTACAGTGTGGAAACAGGCCCTTCGGCCCAACAAGTCCACACCGACCCGCCGAAGCGCAACCCACCCATACCCGTACATTTACCCCTTACCTAACACTACGGGCAATTTAGCATGGCCAATTCACCTGACCCGCACATCTTTGGACTGTGGGAGGAAACCGGAGCACCCGGAGGAAACCCACGCAGACACGGGGAGAACATGCAAACTCCACACAGTCAGTCGCCTGAGTCGGGAATTGAACCCGGGTCTACAGGCGCTGTGAGGCAGCAGTGCTAACCACTGTGCCACCGTGCCGCCCACCGTGCTTGGCCTCCAGCTTTCACAATACAGAACAACCTTGATTATCTGAACGAGATGGGCAGGGAGTATTTTGTTCAGGTAAGTGATTGCTCGGATAACTGATCTGATCATAAACAAACGGTAATTTATGAGTGCTGGTTTTCTGAACATTTCTCGGTTATCTCGCAATGCATGCCATAATGCCATTTAACTGATAACTGAATGCTGAGTTGCCTAAGCTGTTTTTACAAGACCCTGAGATCTGGATAACTGATGTTCAGATAATCGAGGTTCTCCCTGTAATAGCCACAGAGAGAATACAGCAGATGTCCACCAAACTGATTCCTGGAAACTTGGGATTCCTCCATGCTGAGAGATCTTGGAGATTGGTCCAAAATTCTCTGGAGCTTCCAATATTGAAAGGTGATCTCTGAGAAATTTAGAAAATTCATAAAGGATAAACAGGTTAGATGTAAAAAGGATGACCTCAGGACTAAAAGGCAAACCAGTTAGGACTGAGAGGAGGAACATTTTCACTCAGATGATGGTGAATTTGGAATTCATCAGAGGTTTGAGGAAAGTCAATTATCAAGAAACTTCAAGACAGAGACTGTTAGATTTCTACTTACTAATGGCATATGGGAATGGCAGAAGAATATAGTGTTGAGAGGATGAACAGTCATGATCTAGAATGCTAGCACAGGCTTGAGGGGCTGAAAGGCTTAATAGTGCATCTATACTACATTCCTGAATGGACAGGTGAATTGGATTAAAGAGATTTAATACAGAGTGGGGGAAATGTCTTTTAGACAGAAGTATCTGAGGCTGTTATCTCACTAACCATTATTGGTGCATGGAGCAGAGGCCATATTAGCACTTAAGAGCTGGTGGATGGAAAAAATGAGATAAAGGGATATGGGAAGAGGGTACTGACTTTGAATTAGGATTATTACTCATTATGTGGAAGATAAACACCAACTAGTTGAGCCCATCAGTCTGTTTTTGGTTTACCATTTCCATATACTCTCTGTATAGTAGACTTCCTTCTATAGTGACCATGCTGTAGGACCTTAACAACACTAATCCTTCATTTATAAAGCATGACAACTTCTATGTAACATAAGTGCCAGGCAATGACCATCTCCAACAAGACAGAATGTAACCATTGCCTCTTGGTTTTCAATAACTATTGTTAAATTCACCCACTATCGACATCCTAGAGTTAGGATTGACCAGAAATTAAATTGTAACAGCTACGTAAACACTCTAGCAACAAAGGCAGGTCTGAAACTAGGAATCCTACAGTGAGAACTCACCTCCAGATTCCCAAAGCCTGTCCATTATCTATGAGTCAGGAGTGTAATGGAATACTCCCCACTTGCCTGGATGGGTGCAGCTCCAACAGCACTCAAGAAGCTTGACACCATCCAAGACAATGCAGTCTGTTTGATTGGCATCACACTTCAATAGTCATTCTTCACCACTAATGCACAGTAGCAGCATTGTGGAGCATCTACAAGTTGCACTGAAAACTCACCTACATTCCTCCAAAAGCACTTTCCAAACATATGACCTCTACAACCTAGAAGGACAAGGGCAGCAGATACTTGGAGTGGATATCAATTACAAACTTATTTCCAACCCACACACCATCCTGACTTGGAAAAGTATCACAGTTTCTTCCTTGTCATTAGATTAAAATGCTGTAACTTTGTTCCCAAACGTCCTACACCCCAAGGACTTACAGCAGTTCAAGAAGGCAGCTCACCACCATCATCTCCAGAGCGATTTGTAAGGGCAATAAATACCTAGCCAGCAATATGCAAAACTGATAATGAATTTCATAGAAGTACTATTCTTATCTGGGTAACAGATAAAGCAGTCATATTTAACTGGAGCTAGAACCATAGGGCAAAGGAATTAATGGAATTTATTATTTACAGTGTGCTGTGGAGAAAAATGAAAAGACAGAAAATAGATGTTTATACACATTTGTAACACATCTTTCACAACCTCCAAGCTCTTTACAGCCAAAGAAGCCTCTGTTTGGGATCAGTGCAATTTATACAGATGCTACTTCCAAAAAAAAAAGAGTGGATAAACAGAAAAAAGTAAAAGAAAAATGGCATGCAAAGAACAAAAATACGATTTAGCCCTTCGATTCTGACCAGTCACTCAATTATGGCATGGGTGATTTGCAAAATCTAAGTTTATACTCCAATAAAGTACTGAGAGAATGCTATATTGTCTGTTTTTGGATCCCACAAGCAGGTACTAAAATAAATGCAGGTTATCATGCTTTGGTGCAGAGCATTCTTGCCCTTTGAATTGTTCCACAGGATCTTTTGTATCCACCTGAGATGTGAATTCGGGTCTTGCATTTACAATTTCATCCATTGCATCTTCAGCAGTGAAATTCCTTCAGCACTGAGCTGGGTTGTCAGTCTGGATTATGTGCTTAAAGCATCTGGAGTGTGACTTAAGGCCACAATCTCCTGACTCAGGCAAGTGTGCTACCAACTGAGCCACAGCTGCAGCTCCCTCAGTAAACAAATCTGCAGATGTGTTTACTGACAAATATTTTAGAAGGGTATGCCAAGCATTTGTTAAAAATTACAACTACATATTTAATGACGAGTGATGCCCTCAGTGTGTTCCAACTCTACTTTGTGGTGAAGAGAACCATCCCTCCAATGGATAATAGCTACTAACTTTCTGCTCCTGATCCTGGGGAACCTAGCCACCATTCCCAGTTTTCCATCCCTGATTATATATTCCCATTTTCCAATCCCAGTCCTCCACTCTGTATTATTCACTCACAGAATGGGATAAGATTCATGAAACCTTCAACATGAAGGTGATGGTTTTGTATCATGTCTGGAATAATTATACTATCTTGGATAGTCTGATGTAACATAGAGTCATAGAGACCATTTGGTCCATCATGTTTATGCTAGTCATCGAGCAACTATCTACTCTAGTCCCATTGTCCAACACTTGGCCCGTAGCCTTGCATGCTATGGTGTTTCAATTGTTTATGTAAATACTACTTCAATGTTGTACCACCTTTCCAAACAATGTTTTAAGTACCACCGCCAATTTGGTTATGGTGTACAATTCCACCCAATCCCTGCAACCCCAGTCCCTAATACCACTAAGGGATTTATATTCCTCTAATCCCCTCTAAATGTCCTTCAACTTACTTTAAATGTATGCTCTTGGTTATTGGCCTCTCTACAGTGAGGAAAACTTTACTTCGATCCACTGTATCTTTGCCCCTCACATTTTGTACACCATAATCAGGTCCCCTTCAGCCTTTTCTACTGTGAGGAAAACAATCCCAGCCTTGTTTTTTAAAAACCTTCTCACAGTTGAAATGCTCCAATCCAGGAAACATCCTGGTGAATGTCTTCTGTACCCTCACTCATGCAAACACATCCTTCTTACAGTGGGGTGATCAGAATTGCACACGATATTACAGATGTGGCTTAATTAACTTATATAGCTGTATTATAACTTCCGAGCTCTTGCATTCAATGTTTCGATTAATAAATTGCATATACCTTCTTACCCACTTTATCCATCTGACCTGTTGCCTTCAAGGATCTATGGACATGCACACCAAAGGTTGCTCTATCCTTTTGTATTTCCTAAGGTCATTCGTTTAATCATGTATTCTCTTGCCTTGTTATTCCTTTCAAAATGCATCACCTCTCGCCTATGAGGGTTAAATTTTATTTGCCAAATTTTATTGTTCTGATCAGTCCATATGCATTATTCTGTAGTCTGAGGCAATACTCATTATTTACCACACTTTCAATTTTCATGTCATACCTCTTACATTTATGTCTAGGTGTTTAATCTACACAACATACAGCAAGGGACCAACCCTGCAATAAGGCATTGGACTTTGGCTTCCAGTCACAAAAAATAATCATCGATCATAATCCTCTGCTTCCTGTTATTAAACCAATTTTGGATCTGATGTACTAAATTGCCCTGGATCCCATGCATTCTTACCTACTTGATCCGTGCAAGACCTTGTCAAAAGCCTATACTGAAATCCATGTAAATTACATCAACTGAACTACCTTCCTTACACCCATAAACACACCTTGAAAAATTCATTCAAATTTTGTTTGACTTGATTGCCCCCTGAGAAAGCTATTAATCCTTGCCTGTCCAAGTGGTGATTAATTCTGTCCTTTACAGTCTTTCTCAATAGTTTCCCTATTTTAGAATCACTGGCCTGTAGTTTCCTAATTTATTCTTACCAAGTTCCTAATTTATTGAGTTATGGTAAATATCACTAAAATGTACTTTTACCACTTGCCCAGCTTTGTTGTATAAAGTTAGATCCATAAGAGCATAAGAACTAGGAGCAGGAGTAGGCCTTCTATCCCTTCGAACACACTCGCCATTCAATAAGATCATGGCGGATATTTTCATGGCCTCACCTCCACTTGGAGCCACATCTTGTACAGCCTAACATGGTCCATGATGTTGATTCTATTCATTTACCACTTTGGATAGCTTATGCAAGGTGATTACACATTGGCCCAAGATAGGGGGTCATTTCAGATACTAATAACTAGGACTACTGTACTTAAGTCAGAGGTTGAGATTGCTGTGCTAGAGTCAGGAGGTTGGGTGGAATGGGGCCGCTGAGATTGGGCTGGAGTTAGGGTAAGTGTTGATGAGGGAGAAGATACAGGTAGGGCTGATGTACTCAGATCAATGGTAAGGCCACCAGTGCCTAAGAACAGCACTGGGGTCAGTGATTCTGTCTCAGCCCTTGCCTATCCATCCTCCCATGTCTGAGGAATCCCAAATGTTTCTTCGTTGTACTGACTGATTTTTGGCCTTGATTTCTACCAGGGTAAAGAACCTGATTCCCTGTTCCAAAGCTGACTTATCATTCGATTGACAATAATGATAACTTCATGTCCTTCACACAGATTACTATGTGATCTCTAAGTAATGTAACTGTCAAAGCTTCATAGCTACGATATCCTCTGTTTGATATAAATCCATTGAAAATACTTCTATCAATTCTCCAAAGTGCTGTGATAACCAGTTAAATTTTGCCTGTTTTATCACTAAATTTCTTAGGGTGCTAAATAATGCATTGAATGAGATCATCAATGCATGATTCTCTATAGTACTTTCTTCCATGTTTTTTTCTTATCAGGTCATCACTGGCTATTGAGTCTGCTGTACATGGTTGGGGCTTCATGTGCCTGCTTCTTAGCACCTTAAGTCTGACAACACTCTGGCACTGAAACTAAAATTGGCTTATTGTGGGGCTTCAACATTGTTAAATCATCAAGGCAATGGTAAAGTCTGAGCTGTCATCTCACACCAGACTCACACTATCACACCAGACTAATCTGGGTGATTTCTTCTTCTTTCTATTGATATATTCTGATTCTGTGTTTGCCTCACCAGTGTATTGCCAGGCATCAATGTCACCTGAGATTCATTTTCCTAATCTTCGGAGTCTTCCCAGTCTGTAGCCCTGAAATCAAAATCTTCTGAGGTCTTAGTCTGTCTTTAAGAGTCTTCCTGCTTTTTTTTCTCTCATTTTCACCTTTTAAGCCTTTCAAGGTCTCTTCCTGCCTTTGGAGTCTTCCCATTTTCAGCTATGGCTTTAGTAGCTCTGGGTCTCTGCATATACACTATGCCTGAGGCTTCTTGCTCCTTATATCTAAGTAAGGTCCTTTGGCTCCTTTCCATTATTTACAACTGTACACAGGCTGCATTTTCAAGGTATTCCATCGTTCCTTAATCAGCTTTCCCTGACCCCAGGAGTCGTTAACTGAACTGTGATGAGCTTTGTCTTTATTTACTACTTAAAAATTATTATGTATGACTTTTATTAAGATGGGCACTGTGTATAAAACTTTTCACTGTATTTTTCATGTAAAAGTACATGTGACAATAAATTTCTACTCTAGAGTCTCAAATACAGCTCTTCTTTGTAGTGTCTTCTCCCTTACTGATCTGATCTGGGTGTATGGTTTCCACAGACGTGCTCTCTTGAGCTGCTTCTCCACCTCCCATTTGTTGATGGCATTAATGTGGGGTTGGTTAGCTCAGTTGGCTGAACAGCTAGTTTAAAAGGAGAAAATGAGGATCGCAGATGCTGGAGATCAGAGCTAAAAATGTGAAGCTGGAAAAGTGCAGCAGGTCAGACAGCATCCAAGGATCCATTCCTGAAGAAGGGCTCATGCCCGAAACGTCGATTCTCCTGCTCCTTGGATGCTGCCTGACCTGCTGCGCTTTTCCAGCAACACATTTTCAGCTCTGAACAACTACTTTGCAATGCAGACATAAGACTAAGACCATGGGTTCAATTCCTGCACTGGCTGAGGTTACCATGAAGATTGCACCTTCTCAACCTGTCTACTCACGTGAGGTGTGGTTTCCCTCAGGTTACGCTGCCACCAGTTGTCTCTGTCTCTAATGACAGAGCAGCCCTGTGGTCTGGTAAGACTATGGCAGATTATACTTTTTATCTTGATCACAAATTGAAGCCTGATATGAAGCACATGTTCCTTAAATTTATCACTTCCAGGCCAGTGAGAAAAAAGCTGTTCATCTGCAACATCACAAGGATTACCTGTGAAAAAGAAAAGGTTATTTATCTTTAACAATGTGAAGCCTAATATCTTTATCCATGCACCTCTGGGATTATTTTCCTGTGAACCATTCTATATCCTTTCCTTAAAACAAATTGTTCTTGATCAGAATTTCCTTTCTCAACTTTAGTTTTCATTTGTCAAGTTTGTTTTAGTCCCCCAAACTAAAAGCTTTCCTTCATTACTGCTTTCAAGTCCTTTGTAATCCAGTGTTTATTATTTGGTTAAATCAGAGTTTGGACATGAAGCTGTTTGAAAAAGATCATATAATCCTTTATAATGCATGTAAATACTCTTTTAAAAAAGAATTTATGTCATCAAAGAATTTTTTAAAATCTTTAATGGCTTCATAATCCCAAACTTTAACCACTTTCCATCATGTTTTACTTATTTGTTTCTGTCAGTATTTGGGAAACTACTACGATCTGAATCTTCAAATCCTGGTCAATTCAAATTCTAGATGTAAAGAATGGAACAGAGAAATTCATCCACTGTCTTCTCTCAAATGAGTTAGTTTGTCAACATACCTGGTGAAATGACAGAGGGTACCCTTTTCAACAAAAATTTCTGTGAAATGTTGGTTTCATACATTTACACCCCCTTTATTTTTCAAAAGGATAATTTTACAGTGTTAATTAGTGGTTGGTACTGAGCTTCTGTTCTTGAGACATCTGTAACTTGTAAGATTTGGTGCACTTAAAGAATCAACAAGTTTGTGTCCCCAGATATTTTAGTTATAAGACATTTGGTCTGAATTGTCATGCAGATATACAATTTTGTTGTGTATTAAAATGATTGGTTGCTGTACGTGAACGTGTGATGAGATGTTTCCAATTACTATAAGACATAGGAGTGGAGGTA